>NW_023416324.1:51361423-51992577 GCF_014108235.1 Myotis myotis
ACCCCATGAGAGTGTGGCCAGCTGGGTGCGGGCCTGATGGCTCTTTGCAGGCTGGCCACAGCCCCTTCAGGGTGGGGGTCCCGCTGGGGTGCCTGATCAGCCTGGGTGAGGGGCTGATGGCTGTTTGCAGGCTGGCCACAGCTCCTTCAGGGTGGGTGTCCCCATGGGGTGCCTGGCCAGCCTGGGTGAGTGGCTGATGGCTGTTTGCATCCTGGTCAAGCCCCCCAGTGGGACCCTTACCCCATGAGAGTGTGGCCAGCTGGGTGCGGGCCTGATGGCTCTTTGCAGGCTGGCCACAGCCCCTTCAGGGTGGGGGTCCCGCTGGGGTGCCTGGTCAGCCTGGGTGAGGGGTTGATGGCTGTTTGAAGGCTGGCCACAGCTCCTTCAGGGTGGGGGTCCCCACTAGGGTGCCTGGCCAGCCTGGGTGAGGGGCTGATGACTATTTGCAGGCTGGCCACAGCCCCTTCAGGGTGGGCGTGGCTTGTGAGTGTAGCGGAAGTATGGTCAATTTGCATTTTTCTCTTTTATTATATAAGACTAGTAGATATGCATTACCAATGCCACAGATAATAGGGTGGTGAAGGTCTGGGGCAGGGCAGTACCTGGGTGGAGGAGGGCAATGGGGGGAAAAGAGGGACATTTTTAATACTCTCAACAATAAAGGTTTATTTTTTTTTTAAATTAAAAAAGTGCTGAGATAAAATATGTTGAAGAAGAAAACTAGGGTTTTGTTTCAAATAAATCTTTAAGTAGGGGTTACATTTAAGGAACATATGTGAATTCAAGTGCTGATTTTCTGTATAAAAACAATTCTTGCTTGTAATTTTTAGAAATATTATAAAACCAAGATATTACAATTTGGGATTATAGCTGTTTTGTACAAATAAAATTTTACTCCTTTTTAAAAAATTTTATACATTTCACACTTTAAAGCAGCCTTGCACTGAGGTATGGGCACTGTAAATACCACTATTTTATATCATTGGTTTGAATGTATCCTAGTAGTCTTTATGTACATAACACCAGGAAAATGAAGATTATAAACACTATAAGATACATTGTGGACCTTAGAATACAGTTAAAAATCAGGAGAGGACTAAATATTTCTGGAAGATTTTCTAAGAAAGCTACATAAATTATACTGATATTAAAAATATAATAAATACTTTTTCTTGAAAATTAATTGGAAAAGCAGCATTAAAGATAACCATAGCCAACTACCTTTATCCCCTCTGCTTTTTTATACAGTTTTAACAATGGTAGTTAGAATTTTAAATAGAATTTGGTCCCTTTGTGTGTGTGTGTGTGTGTGTGTGTGTGTGTGTGTGTGCGCGCACGCTCATGCGTGCATGTGTGTTTACCTTATAGGATATTACACTTCCCTTTGATTATATAACTTTCATATCTATTTCTACAGTGATCAAAACAATTATATCAATACATTATTAATATGATCAAAGCATTTATAGAGCAGCTACTATGCTCTAAGCCAGGGGTGGGCAAACTTTTTGACTCGAGGGCCACAATGGGTTCTTAAACTGGACTGGAGGGCCGGAACAAAAGCATGGATGGAGTGTTAGTGTGAACTAATATAAATTCAAAGTAAACATCATTACATAAAAGGGTACGGTCTTTTTTTTTTTTTTTTTTTTTTTTTAGTTTTATTCATTTCAGTTTGCCCGCGGCTGCTCTAAGCCCTGTGCTAGGCGCTAGGAATACTCCTAAGCGTTTGCCATCAACGTAATCAAACTCTCCTGGGAAGGACACCAGAGAATTAAAATATAAGGTAGTAAATGTGATAATAGAATTGTACACACAGGGTCACGAGAAGCCAGAGAAGGGACATCGAACCAAACCTAGCTCCAGAAGGAGGTCAAACTCAGTTAGCTAATAGTTAATAAATGAGTGGAAGTTAATCAGTCAACAGTGGGTATAGGTGAGTCTTCCGAGGCAAGGAGATATAGATAATAGCATTGGCTTAAGAATATTAGCTTGTCATTCTACAAGAAAAAGAATAAACACTTTATAATGGCGAGAACATAAACTATGATGCAGAGTGGCAATAAGTGAATTTGCAATTGTAAGCATAGACAATCAAGGGAGGCCTCCAAACCTTGACATATACAACTTGGAAGACTACTGAGAGGTTTTAAGCAGATAATGAAATAGCCAAACTTAGATAATTTTAGCAGCTACAAATTAGGAGCTGGACTTCAGTGGGAAAAGAAGCAAAGTTCGGGAACAGTTAAAAGTCAGTTGCAAGATGGATTTAATGAACATTCTGCATATAAAATGAAATGATTAAAGGATTACACCATCATCTTCACAATAGTGAAAAATGATGCTGATTGAAGAGCTATTATCCGTCAGATACTGATTGAAGTGCTACAGTTATATGATCTTGGTTAACCTAATGAGTTAGGTCCTCCTTTTATGTTTATTCCAGAAAAGAAGAAACTGAGGTATGCAGAAGACATAAATGTTTTTTTCATGGTACACAGTTAGCAACAGGCAGAGTCAAGATTCAAACCCAGGCATATAGGGTGTGATATGCTGAGTGAGAAAATAGGAGTAGTAATAACAATGTCTAGTTTCTAGCCAAATTTACTCCAATGAGTGCCACCAACTGAGGTTGAGAAGCAATGAGAGAAGCTCATTTTTTAAATATGTATTTTTATTGATTTCAAGGAGAAAGGGAGAGGGAGAGAGAGGTAGAAACATCAATGATGAAAGACAATCATTGATTGGCTGCCTCCAGCACATCCCCTAATGGGGATTGAGCCCAAAATTAGGCATGTGCCCATGACTAGAATGGAACCTGGGACCCTTGCGTCCCCAGGCTGAAGCTCTATTCATTGAGTCGAAATCACCTAGGGTGAGAGAAGTTCATTTTAATCTTTTAGTATACCACAGATCAACCATTTTCCTATCATTGGACACTCATTTCATTTATTTCCAATATTTTATTATACTACATTGAATATCATTGTACATACATAATTACATGTTTTGAATTATTTTCTCATATATAAATTAATTATAATTTTAATATTAATGCCAATAGTATATGAAAGTAATAATTTCTTCATAAAGCTTACTAATATTATCTATTTTATTTCCTACCAACCATTAATATTCTGACCTTCTGGATAAAAACACAAACCTCTCCCCATACACACACACACACACACACACACACACACACACACACCCCACACTATTTTATTTATTTTTATTTTTATTTTTTTTTAATATATTTTATTGATTTTTTACAGAGAGGAAGGGAGAGAGATAGAGAGTTAGAAACATCGATGAGAGAGAAACATCGATCAGCTGCCTCCTGCACATCTCCTACTGGGGATATGCCCGCAACCCAGGTACATGCCCTTGACCAGAATCGAACCTGGGACCTTTCAGTCTGCAGGCCGACGCTCTATCCACTGAGTCAAACCGGTTTGGGCATCCCACACTATTTTAATGTAATTGTAGAATATCCTTCTTCATCTCCCCTCCACCATGCCTTCTAGAAATGTCAGTACATTCACAGGTTATTTCTCAATCACTAGAAAATACCTGCAATGCATATAGTGCAAGGAAGGATAATGAGGTCTGTTGAGAAGGGCACAATGACGCTGAGATGAAGCATAGCTTACCGCTTTTCAGATCCTAGCTATGGGCTCTGAGAAAGTCATACCTTTCTAGAAACTCAGCATCTTAAAAATTAAGAAGGAGAGTATTAACCTAGTTCTCAAAAGTCTTTAAAAGGAGAGGGTGTGTGTGTGTTTAATTACAATACAAAGAATTTATTTAATAGAGTGAAACTGGAGTCAAGGATATTGCACACATATTTTCTATTTCCAACGTTGTTTTTGTTCATACTTTAGGGGGAGGTATTTAAAGAGAACAATTTATCAAGTTTAATTAAAATAGTTACCACTCTTTCCTCTATTCTTTTATTCTCAACAATTAATTTTATTTTTGAAAAATCAAAGATGTTGAATTTGGGATCAATACCCAATTGTATTTTCTGACTTTTATGACCATTCCCTAAAGATACAGCATCCCATTAGCTAGTCCACTTCTCTGAAACTCACACATTGTTAACTTGCAGAATCCCAATTAATTCTCCTCTCAGTGGCACCTTGTCACAGCACTTCCCTTGCCCTCTATGGATTCTGCTTGACAGCTGGCATGAACAAGTAGCTAAATCAGGACACCAATGGCTCACAGAGGCTTGAGGACTCTTACAGCCCTTCTAGCTTAGCTTGTGTCAAGCAATGTTGTGACACTGCTTTTCTCCTGTGTGTTAGGGGAATCCCTAGCTCTAAAAATTATCAGCTTATTAGATGTGTTGGTCACATTTTTTATTATCGTGCCAGATACAAGATACACTGAAATTTTGCATATGACTCACTCAGCTACCTGATGAAATAGAACAAAGAATGGTGTTGTTAAAATGCATCAGAAATAGGATTTTCTAAGAAGTCCCAGCATTGTATTTATCATAATCATCAGCAGCATCATCATCTCAACTGCATTAGCTCAAAAAACAGAAAGTCTACACACTAATGATGTATGGTCTGAGATAAAAGTTTTTAGTAGCTGAAATGACTACTGCCTCATTATTTAAAATACTACACCAAGAATTAAATGAAAAAAGGTGCACATGAAAATTGAAAAGTACAACTTCTGTAAGTACTAATCTACTTCAAAAATATTGTGTGTTCATTCAATAAAATGGTGTGCAGATAATTCAATTATTTAATTATGAGCACTATTAATTAAATAAATATATCATTTGTCTACCTACTTGGCTCTGTGTTTGTGTGTATGTAAAACATATATTTCACATATGTAATAATTATGGAAAAGTGATAGGTCACACATAATTTCTAGCACCTATAATAAGACTTGACAATATTTGTGGATTTAATTATGTAAAGAATAATAGAAAGGCAAATTAATAGGGATTGCAGGATGCTCACATGAAGGTTTTTCTGGTTATTTTAGATATAGTCTAAATAATCTTGACTTAATACATTTTTATAATTTTACAGTAAGTTTCATACTACTATATGAACTATATTTGAAATTTTGATAGATAACCAACACATGATGTAAAACAATCTAATTAAACTTCATATCCATTCTCACTATGATATGTATTGCTTCAAGTGATTTTTCTTTTGCCCAAGATTATAACGAACAAAACTGAATATTTTTGACATACATGAGTGTTGATCTTCCTCTTTACCACAAAAGTCGGGTAAATGCTCAAATTCTCCTTATGAAACTATCTTCAAAGACTTATCCCTTCTCTTCTTTTAGAACAAACTACTGACCCAGTCTCTACTGTGGTAACCACTGTTCTAGTTTATTCATTTCTAGACTTTTGAGTGGTCTATTTTATTTTTCTTTATATCTTCTATAGTCACTTATTCTTTTGTTCTTTCAAAACATATATCTAGAAAGAGAGTCCTTTTAGGTCAACAATACCCTAAAAAGTCAATCACAATTGTGTCTTAGATGCATTTGCAGTATTTCGGGAAATTACACATTTAAAAATGTATTTGCTCTTAGTTTCTGTTTCTGCTCTTGGTGCCCTGATAACCACCCTTCTGCTCCTTTTAGGGTCATTCTCTTCATCTTCCTCATTCACCCAAATGCAGGTTGTGCTTGAGGCTTAGTTCCTGACCCCCAGATCTCTTTCCCACTTACCAAACATCCAATATTTACCTCATAGTTTTAACTCTCACCACGTGGCAAATGATGCCTCAGTCTTCCATCCTTCTCTTTATGAACTCCAGCTCTTAATTTCTAATTCTCTTTGGACAATTCTATTTTTATATTACCCTGTTGTTAATATAAAAATCAACAGCCCCCCAAAACCAAAATCAGTATCTTTCTCTTGACCAGCCCAGACCCTCTTCTGAATATTCCTGTTGGAGTGCATAGTTTCACTATGCTCAGGCTCCAAACCTTGAGGTTAAACTTAACTATTTCCAGAATTTTCCCCATTCTGGGATAAGTTAGCAGGTCTATTTACTCTTCATTCTCAATGTATATCACATAGTTCTTCCTTTTAAAAAAATACAACCTAAATCTGGGCTTCCTAACATTACAGTTATGCCCAATAATAGCCATTCAGTGCTTTCCAAGAGGCCAGATTAATCACTGACCCAGGTTTCTACAATCAAATAGTCTGTCTCTTTTTAAAAACATTATACTGGCTCTGGTCTCCTCATTGTCCTCCAAGCATGTGTACATAATGGCTGTTTATACTCCACTATCTTTTTATCTCAAATGCCATCACTTATTTTCTCTGACTATGCAAATTCTAGCCATATTTCAGTCGGCTTCAAGTTCTACATCCCATGATAGTGACTATGTTTCTATGCCACAATAGCAAATATTCAATAGCAAATTGAAAATCTATTTTTTTTCTTAAATCATATACTACCTGCATGCTCTGTTTATGTGAAGTTATACTTATGTCATATCTTCAACTATATAAAAGGTTCCTGAAATTTGGGGAGGCTTTTAAATTGTTGTGTCTCAATTTCCTCATCTGTAAAATGGAGATGAAAAAATTATTTGTCTCTTAGCATATGTATTATTTTGCATTATTGGTCTCAATAACTCATCCCTCCATACAGTCACACACTCTGCCGTGTAACTTTGCAGACTATACACTGTGGACATGGCTCACTTCCCTGTATCATGACTACTCTGGGCTTGTATTGACCAATAAAGTGAGGCTGACAGTGTGCTAGCTTTGAGCCCAGACTTTATAATGCCTTCAGTCATTTCATTTACCTACTTGCATATATATATATATATATATTGAATTCAGAGATGAAGGGAGAGGGAGAGAGAGATAGAAACATCAATGATGAGAGAATGTAACTGATTGGCTGCCTCCTGCAAGCCCCACACTGGTGACCAAGCCTTCAACCAAGGCAAATGCCCCGATTGGGAATTGGGAATTGAAACGCGACACCTCCTGGTTCATAGGTTGACACTCAACCACTGAGCCACACCAGCTGGGCATTTCTTGCACTCTTGCCCAAGCCAGTCCACTGATCCCAGAAGTAAAATTAAAGGTACATGAATCAGATGCATCCCCCACACAACCACTGATCTGTGAATGAACCAAACTGAAACCAGAACAACACTTCAACTGCCTTCAAAGCCACAATTTAAAAACTTTCTGGAGATTTGTAGCTTAAACATATACTTATTCTGGAATGCTGCTGAGATTCTGCAGTTAATTTCTACACTGAACTGTTATGGCAATAACTAACCACAACAGGAGAGTTAGGGGTAAAATGCCTGTGGAATGATCAGAACAGTGCCTGCTACATAGTACGTGCTCAATAAGTATTAAAACATTATTTAGTTATTTAAATTTATCCTTCCAGAATATAAGAATGGTTTTATAAGAAAAGTTCAATAAATTTTAATAAAATTATATAAATCAATTAAGTATAAAGGGCTAGATAAGCTGCTTTTCAGTCAAAAGGTAAGATTGTAGCTTCTATTTCCAAATTGAATGTTGTAGTAAAGAATGCACTTCTTATGAAGAAACTTCCCAAGTAGGATTCTATACCCAAATTTCTAAATATACCACTCACTCTTTAAAACTAATATCTTGTTGCGTATGGTCTGAATTTAAATGACTTTGAGAATAACAACTACACAGCTACATTATCTATATATTAAAGATAGTTAAACAGATATGGTTAATAAAAGAGGAGGACCAATAGGAGACTTGCTTGTGGCCTAAAAGAATAGTCCTGTTTGTGATACTTTATATTTACCTTAAAATGGAAACAAAACATTTTCATAAAATATTATAGAGAAAAAAAATTCAGGCAGACAATGGTATAGTGGTCATGCAACTAAGGACTAAAAGCAAGACCAAAATCTAGGTTGGCTGCCTCATAATTTAGTATTATTGGCATAATGATTTTAAAGGTAAGTGCTCCCTCTTTTAATACATCAAGTGGCTAATGAGATTAAAGAGAAATATTCTTATTAAAGAACTGCATGAAGGTGGAAAAGGTGGGCCCCTCCAACCTCCCTTTAAGAGGTTCTGCTTCCGGGAGTATAGTTAAGTGACAATTCCCAGCTCTGCACCTTCAGATCATCATGGTATTTATTCCAAGGCCAGATTTTCCCACTTTTCTTCCAGTCAATGACCAAGCATAGGGGTACTAGAGCTTGGCCATTTCTTACTCTCAGGGGTCTCTTTTGACCTTGGCTCAGGGACATGAAGTCACAGTCAAGACTGTCTTCAAACTGTGCTGTACTCTGAGGCTCTTCCTCCCTCTTTCTTCCTTCCATTTCCCCTTCCACAGATGTCAGGCCTGTGTCAGTGTCTGAAGGCTCTCCCTTTCTACTTCCACTCCCTCCCCTTTATCTTTCTTAATTGTTGTCTCTTTAAGAATCATGCATCCAACCCTGGGTTGATGACTGTGTCTCAGAGGACCTAAACTGAGCTGTAATAAAAAAACAACATATATGATGATTCCGCAAATTTTAATTGATTTACTTTCTTCAAACTTTTTCTTGACAGATAAAAGCCCCTTCCCTTTGAACAACTGGTTAAGGAAAGAACCTCAGACTTTATAGAGAGGACAGGTTTTTTGCTGCTGTTGGAAGGAAGTTTTAGGGAAAGTCAGAGTTTTTCTACATAATAGTTCAACAAAATATGGTCTAATCCATGAGCTGAACTCTTCAAAGCAATCAATCAAATATGAATATACTTCTTGTGACTGACTTCATAAACTTAGCAATTACTTGCTCAGGGTCTGAGAACTGAACAATAAGAGCTGCCTTTTCCCAGGAGAGCTGTAAAATGGCTGAGTGATAAGTAGGATAAAAACTGCACAGATGGAAAGGAATTAATTGAATTGTCTCCATGCATTGAACAGTGCCTTCTATTATTAACATTGTATTTTCTACTTGATGTCACCATCATGGTGGGGGGGGGGTTTAAAAACTAATTTTTTATTAGGTCAAAATCTAAGATGGAACGTATATCTGGTGAGAATAATTCTTAAATTACTATTTGGGTGTTTCCTAAATTTTGCTCAGCTGTATAGTAAGTGTAGAAGTGCTAAAGACCTACATGTATGGTAAGCCTTTCTGTATCCAAACCAACTGAGATGATTCATACAACCTTTGTATCACTTAACTGTTACATACACACTATGTTCACCTAAATGGGAAAATAAATGCTCTACTCTGGCATTGCGTGATTTCATTCTTTATATCTGAATTCATGTGAAATACAGAAGATAAAAACATTTACTAAATGCTAGTTATGACCTTCCAGATCATCAGACATGATTAGTTTTTATTCATTCTGTAACTTGGCAACCCAAGAAATTTCTCTTAGTAAAAAAAAAAATAGTAGCTCCAAATCCACTCAGCAATAAAACATCTTTCTAGAAGAAGCTGCTCTTCTCCAAAGCTAACTTGGAACATCTCATGTCACAAAGTTGAGACCATTCTGTCATCTGTTGATTTGTCCCAAACTAGCTAAAATTTAGCACACCATTCTCTCAACTTTCCACATGAATTGGGAAACGTTAGCTATAATCAAATTCTATTTCAAGTTTTTTCTCTATTCACAGGAAAGCATTTATAAATGCTTCTCAATAGGATTCTTGAATATCCATAACTTGTTTTCCACTCATTCTGTTCTCTACTCAATCAAAGTGGCTTTTATTGGAGAATTTGTATCCTTAAGAATGGTTCGTCTTAGATATTGTATAAATTTCTGCCTAAAGTAATGTATATCTTAAGCCAGCAGTTCTCAACCTGTGGGTCACAACCCCTTTGGGGGTCGAATGACCCTTTCACAGGGGTCACCTAAGACCATCGGAAAACACATATATAATGACATATTGTTTTTGTGATTAATCACTATGCTTTAATTATGTTCAATTTGTAACAATGAAAATACATCCTGCATATCAGATATTTACATTATGATTCATAACAGTAGCAAAATTACAGTTATGAAGTAGCAACGAAAATAATTTTATGGCTGGGGGTCACCACAACATGAGGAGCTGTATTAAAGGGTCATGGCATTAGGAAGGTTGAGAACCACTGTCATAAGCCATTCAAGAAGGGCAGCAACACAGAGGGAAGGGGAATGAGATGAATGACACTCTACGAATGCTAAAGTCTCAATTTTGCTACTTACTAGACATAGAACTGAGACAAGCTGAAGTAATTTTATCATTATAACTAGAGGCCCGGTGCACAAAATTCATGCACAGGTAAGGTCCATAGGCCTTCCAGCTGCTGGCTGGGGCCTTCTGCTGTTCCATGACACCCCCTGGTGGTCAGTGCATGTCATAGTGAGCAATCGAACTCCCAGTCTTCCTGTCAAACTCCCGAGGGGACACTTTGCATATTAGCCTTTTATATATATAGACTAGAGGCCCAGTGCACGAAAATTTGTGCACTGGAGGGGGTCCCTCAGCCTGGCCTGCCCGCTCTCACAGTCCAGGAGCCCACAGGGGATTTCTTACTGACAGCTTAGGCCCGCTACCTACAGGGAGCAGGCCTAAGACACAGTGGGGCTTCCCTCTGTGGGAGGCGACCATGCTGATCAGGGGAAGGCGCCACCCCCATCGCCCTGCTGGTGCTGCCACTGCTGTCCACGGTCGCTGCGAGGCCATAGCCCTAGGCCTTGCGACCGCTGGGGTTCATGCCTGCCTGAGCCCCGGGCCTCGCAGCCGCTGGGGTTTTGTCTGGATGGATGTCTGGATGGATGTCCAGAAGACTTCTGCCCTAATTAGCATATTACCCTTTTATTAGTATAGATGAGTCTTAAGACACTACTGAGACTCTTTCTTTTCATTTGCATAAACTCACAAAACCAAAAAAACTAATTAGCAGTAAGAATATCTTAATCTGGAGCTTTCCAATTCTATATGTTTTACTCTTGGAGGTATTGCATCCTGTTCTGTCTTAATAATGTGCTTCCTCATCTTTAAAACAGGAATAATAAAACCTTATAGGGTTAGTTGAGAATTCAATGAGATAAAACACTGAACTTTGAAAACTATAAAATCTTTTGCAAAAGACTGTCATGAATCATCTGGTAGTACTCCTTGGGGAGTGTTTTGTGGGATCTGCACTTGCAACAAGAGGAAAGTCATACCCACATTGTTTTTGTTTTTATTATGTTTTGTTTTATCCTTTCTCTCTCTTGTAGGTGAAGTGCTTTCCAACTTTATTCAATATGAAAAAAAAAATCTAGGCCAATTTTATTTTCTTTCACTGCTTCAAAAGCAACCACTACTATGACTTAGTACTCTGAATTTAGGATGCTGTCTTTTTAACTAGCCAATCGCAATGCACTAAAACATATTCTTCCCCTTTCCCAAAGAAGTGGTGTCTAGTTCCCAGTGCTTTTCTCTTTAGCCAGAGGAGGGCTTTCTTTATTTGGGGTTTATCCTTACCCTTAGCAATTTATCAGCTGAGATTTCTCTCCAACTATAGAGCTTATTCTTTAATAGAAAGTTTCTTACCCTTCAAAACTTTACCAGCAAGCTTTACATTTTTTGTCTCAAAAGAGACACTAAGTTTTGTTTAATTTATATTAGATTTTTTTCTAGAAAATACTAATTAAAATAATATAGAAGGGTTCTTAACACAGTATTAAAATCAACTCAAATATTTAAGGTTTACTTAATAAATTATCAGTTTATTTGATTTGACCAATTAAACCAAAGACTTGGTCTCAGAACTTTCTTGAATGTTATGTACACAGTTTACAACCTTAGGGGCACCATCTTCGACACTCCCCTAGGTCTCCCGTGGGGAAGCATGAGACTTGGTTGGAAAGCTTGTAAGAAGGATATTCCGAGAAAAGCGAAGTGTGTGGAAGGCCGCCTGCCCTGTTTATTGGAATTTCCTCCAACCCAGTCTCATGCTTCCCCACATACAACTGATAATACAAACGTGTCTAGGTTTTACTATGTTTTCTTGGATTCAGGCTGTAAGATTTTGAGCTTCTTCTTCTACTTTTTATTCTTTATGGAATTTCCAGGAGAAAAAAAAAATAACACACCCAAATATTATTTTTAAACATGCCACGTAATACACAATTGAAGGGACCAGCATCCTGCCACCCTGAAATTGCTTTTTGGGATATTAATTTTAAGATGTTTCTTAAGAAACAAAGGACGCACAACCTTTGACCCTCCCCCCTTTCTTACCCAAGAGATTCAGATGGAGAAATCTGTTCCAGGAAAGAGGTTTTAGGATGCTGCCTTCGCCTAATTTAAATTACATGTTGTACATAAAGGGCTTCAGGCAGGTGCCTGTGAGCTAGATACTCCCTGTGCCCCACTGTTTCTGAGTCCAGCAAAGATTGTTCTGCCATGTGTGTTCAGCTCTTCCTCAACTACCTGTAAATTGCCCATTCTAGCTTCTAAAATGTAAGACCCCTTACCCACCTTTTCTCCTTTGTCCAAAATGTCATAAATACCCAATGTTGCCTCACAGGATTTATCATCTCCATGTTAATTCCCCATGCACTTGGAATTAAACTTTGACTTTCTGCTATTAATTTGACTCTGTTAATTTGGTTATTAGCCCAGTCAGAAGAATTTAGAAGGTGGGCGGTAAAGTATTAAAATATTTTTAGCCTCCACACAACTCAAAGCTAGTATATTTTAAAGGAATAATAATAACAACAATAAACATTTACTGAACCATAGACCAGGTAGAGCACTACGACCTTTCCATGCATGACTGTATTTAGTCTTCATCACAATCCAGTTAAGTTAGTTAGCATTTTTAACTTCTATTTTGAGGACTAGGTGACTGAGACTTAAAGAAATTGAGAAGTAGTAAAGCCACTACTGAAATTCAGACATGTAGGAAAAGTCTTAGTCACTATGATATATATCCTTATTTGCATTATATGCTTCATGTAATGTTCCTACTGATCATTTTACACTGGTCAATTTAGTCAATGCATACAGAACTGTTGCATCCAGTTTAATACTATCAAGCACTTAAAAATCATTCTAAGGCTCAGAACAGTTTTGGTTCCTTGAGCCAAAGGAATGTTAAACTGATGTTAGATGCTGATATATTTGCTCTCTGGGATGAATGTGAAGAGACTCACACTAGCTACTTCATGCCATTCTCTAACTGTATCTTTACCTGTGCTTGAAAGTGGCATAAGTTTCGAAGCCAAACTATTTTAGAAAGATGAACCTTTGGAAAGGGTCAGTTATTCTGTAAATTATGAACTTAGAGAGATCAAGCATTAGGGATTTTTCTCAATAACGATGGTCATAAGTTTATCTTTCAATGTGACCACCAATGGCACATCTTTTAAATCTTCATACTCTTTATATTTAATACTTTAGCTGCCTTCATGTCACTTCCCTTGTGGACTTGTCATTGCTTAATTCTTGGCAATAGTTCATTAATTGGAATAAAATAAATCACATTCTTCCTTTCAGTGCCTGTATTTTTATATTTTTAATATATTTTTATTGATTTCAGAGAGAGGAAGGGAGAGGGATAGAGAGATAGAAACATCAATGATGAGAAAGAATCATTGATCATCTGTCTCCTATATGCCACCTACTGGGATCGAACCCACAACCCAAGAATGTGCCCTGACCGAGAATTAAACCATGACTTCCTGGTTCATGGGTCAACTCTCAATCACTGAGCCACAGCAGCTGGGCCAGTGCCTATACTTTCAAAAATGAGGTTTTTCAGTGACTTTAATTTAAAGATTAATTTATCTGAGATAGCGTTTGTAGCTTTTTGCTTAAGCAAGAATCCTATACAATTATTATTACTCATCCTAGGAAATGTTTGCAAATTGTACATCTTTATCCATGAGACACACAGATCACAAAGAACAACAGTTGGCATATGAAACTTAGCTGTCACCCTTCTGCATTATAGTGATATTAAATATGGATTTACAAACAACTTTCCTGAGCTCTACATTTCTACTATTATAACCAGAATTAAATTATTATTTTGATTTTATTTAAACAATAGTCAGGCCATCAAGTCAGGATAGGCACTTCAACATTGACGGGGTTAGCACTAGCCCCAGATAGCAGTTAGAAACAAAATTGGAGGGGAATTAATTCTCAACATGTAGTCTTTTTTCAATATCTGCTCTTAGATCCATAAATATATGTTCATTAGGCACAGAGTCTTTGCCTCAAATTTCTGACATAAAATATATTTTATAAATGTAACACATTTGCAAATTTCAATAGTTTGCCAACTGCCAGCTTGATGCCCACCATCTCATTTTTCAGCTTCAAAAACAGTATCTATGTTTGAAAGGTAAATTTACTTCTTGTCACATTGTAAAATTCTATGTGTGTATCTTTCCTTTAAATATATAATTATGTTATTGTGCTATATACTCATTCTTGGAATGTTCTCTCCCAAAAGCTGTGCAATGTAGCAATTTTTCCTTTACCTTTCCATCACACTTCATTTGCTGTAATATACAGCTGAAGTGATTGAAATATCAAGCTGTTTCTCACCTCTTTAGATTTATTCATATTAGTCTCATACTCCGGAGAGTTCCAATTCATCTTTTAAAGCTCAGCTCAGTAATCAGATTTTTTTGTTGTTGTTAAATCTCATCCGAGGATATTTTTTCCATTGATTTTTAGACAGTGGAGGGGAGGGGAGGAAGGAGAGAGAGAGAGAGAGAGAGAGAGAGAGAGAGAGAGAGAGAGAGAGAGAAGAGAGAAACATTGATGTGAGACACATAAATTGGTTGCCTCTTGATTGTGGCCCAACTGGGGTCAGGGATATGCCTTTGAACCCTTGACTAGAAATAGAACCCAAAACCCTTCAGTGCAGAGGCCAATGTTCTAACCATTGAGTGTACTGGACAGGGCAGTAATCAGATTTTTGAAATTTTCTTGACTTCCCTATGCCGTGGTACTTATAATATGTTCTGGACTCCCGAAATAATGTTGTCTTATACTCCCCTCTCTGTATATAAGTCTTTCATTCTTGAAAATAAGCTCTTCAATGCTTAGATGCACTTCATTTATCTCTATATATGGAGTGACTAGTATTAGTGAGGTCCAAATAGGCCCTGGAGAAATGATGTTTAGATTGATCAGATTAGTGAAACCATAAATTATAGCCTGCATAAGAAGGTAGGTGTTATATTGCTTGAAATATGTTTATTTTCATGTTTTATAAATGTTCTTCTATAAAGCAGATAAATATAATAATGACAGTCATATAATAGGAACTGCCATTATGTTGTTCATGACACAAGACTGTATTCCTCAAGTCTTCTGCTGAAAAACATATAGTCATTTAGAGGTTGAGAAAAGATTCAAAGTCAGGTCTTTCTGGATTTAAAAACCTTATCTCGGTCTTTACTGTCAGATGGTAATATGCAATGCCTGTCTTTTCAGTTCTTCTCTCCTTTTTTCTTGTTTCTTTACTCAGCCCTCATTTAATTCTTTCTTTAATTCACAGCATTAAGAAGTCATTGCCTTAGAATTATTTTTAAGAGCAAAGTTTTTCATTTCTTTATTAAAAAATATTTTTATTGATTTCAGAGAGGAAGGGAGAAGAAGAGAGAGATAGAAACATCAATGAGAGAGAATCATTGATCGTCTGCCTCTTGCACACCCCACACTGGGGATCAGTCCCGCAACCTGGACATGTGCCCTGACCATGAATTGAACTGTGATCTCCTGGTTCATGGATCGATACTCAACTATTGAGCAACACTGGCCAGGCAGTCTTAGAATTTTTGTCTTAACAAAATTTTTAAATTTTCTGTTAATAAAGAAGTATTGGCACATTAGGCAATATAAATTATACATGATTAGGAAATTTTAATTTCATTGTTCAAATATAGCTATATTAGGTATAAACTGAGGAGAAATAGAGTCAGAATATATGGACACATGATGTATCTATGCCAAATATCATGTACATTTTCTTATTTTCAGCTGTATATGTATACGGGTGTGGTTACTTCTAGAGAAAATAATATAACTATGCAAGTTTTTGTGAGAATGTTGTATATAATTTATGTGAAATGACTTGATAAATGCTAAGTATATGGAAAATGCTTGCTGATAATTACCAAGGAATTACCTTTAACTGAGCAACTTAAATGGAAACATGACTTTACATTTCTGAATATTTATTCAGATACTTTTTATTGTATTGAAACTGGAAAAATAGTTTTGGTAACTCATATGCAGAATAATCACACATTTTTATTTTTTGCCAACAAAAAATGGTGTTCCTAAACATTTGTTTCTATTTAGTTTTATTTTCTACTAGAGGCCCAGTGCACAAAATTTGTGCACTCGAGGGTGTCTCTTAGCCTGGCCTGCGCCCTCTTGCAGTCCGGGAGTCCTCGGGGGATGTCCTACTGACGGCTTAGCAGAGTGGGCCTAAGCCATCAGTCAGACGTCCTTAGCACTGCCACAGAGGTGGGAGAGGCTCCCGCCACCACTGCTGCACTCACCAGCCGTGAGCCCCGCTCAGGGCTTCTGCCCCCTGGTGGTCAGTGTGCATCATAGCAACGGGTCATCCTTCCATTCGGTCAATTTGCACATTAGCCTTTTATTATATAGGATGACGTTACTAGAACATATCAATCAAATGTTATGTCATAAAATTAACACGTTGGTTAAAGTTTTTATATAAGCAAGAAAGTATATGTCTGCTAATATAACTGAATAAATAATAATGATGAATGATGAAACTACCTAGAGCAGGGGTGGGCAAACTTTTTGACTCGAGGGCCACAATGGGTTCTTAAACTGGGCCGGAGGGCCGGGACAAAAGCATGGATGGAGTGTTTGTGTGAACTAATATAAATTCAAAGTAAACATCATTACATAAAAGGGTACGGTCTTTTTTTTTTTTTTTTTAGTTTTATTCATTTCAAACGGGCCGGATCCGGCCCGCGGGCCATAGTTTGCCACGGCTGACCTAGAGTCACTAAACTACAATTTGGAAATACCTGCCACTCCCTTTAGATGCAATATAACTACTTAATCATTTTTGTTATCTTTATAAAAATTCATTTAAAATGTTAATATATGACAATACATGGTAGGCAATGATTAAAACCTTCAACCCATTCAGTTATTCTGCATTTACTAGTTAGATTCTATGTCATATAGATTCTTCTACGTATAGAATTTTTGTCATTTTGCTGGCTTTGACACTCTCAAGTATGTATAAACAGTGATTCAATTAATTTTACAGGTTTTTCCATTTTAGTAAATGTTTACTTAAGAGCCAGTAAAGGTTTACGTGATAACTCAGTAACTACAAATTCCTGTGTATACAGATCATTTGATGTGATTCCTTAAAACTGCCAACATACATACAAGGTTCTGTATGCATAATATTCTATTAACATGCTCTAAATTAAGTTATTATATATGTGTCCTTATCCCCATGTTACCTCCTATTCCCCCCCACTCATGCCCTCACCCCCCTGCTGTCTCTGTCTGTTGGTTAGGCCTATATGCTTGCATATAGTCCTTTGGTTTATCTCTTCACAGTTTCTATGTGGTCAAAAGTCCATGGATGATTTCTAAAGCTAACTGTTACCATTTTGAGGCAATACCTGAAGGATTAAGTGGAGATCAAAAAACACACACACACAGGCACATACATGAAAGAGAAACTTGTAGAATCAAATGCTTATTTTAACTGGTTTGTTTTCATAAGCACATAAAAGTTTAAAATGCTTCCTTAGACGTCAGGATGTTTCTTATTTAAACACACACACACACATATCCAAATGGTATGTGTATAGTCACAATAAATAACTCCCTAATGGAGACTGTTTAATAAATTCTCAAATCAGTTTTTATCTTCTTTACCCTTACCAAACTCACACGCATATATAATCTTTTTATAAATAAAGTTTGTCAGCATTCATGTAAAAGATCACCTTTAAACTATGATTGAAAGCAGGCAGCATGCAGCGTAAATGGAACACTGAAGAGGAAAGGTAACGTTTTGCTGAGCCATTCATGTCAACTTAATCTCTGCCCTTTTGGTGAGGAGCTAGGAAAGCAGAGTGGGTGGGTCCAGCACGTACAGTTACTTGCAGCACCAGCTTGCAGTGCAACTTGCCTCTTTCACGAATCAAAACTCAGAAGCAAAAGTCTAGTCCCTAAGGTAACTCAGGTAACCCTCCCTGCAGATCTTTCAGCTTACCACTGAGTATAGATCTTTCAGCTTGTTTGAAATTATAGTGTTTGCTCATTTTATTTTTAAATGCTGCACTTAAAAAATAGTTTTGGAACAGTACAAACATTTTATTTAAATGGGTGGCTCAAGCATGTTGGTTTAAATTAAACCACATGCTTGGGATATTCATGGAGCTATGTAAGGACTATATTTTATGAAAATGCAGGATGCTGAGCTGCAAAATTTAATCTGGAGGGCACTTGTCCTCAGTCAAGCGAGACAAGATGTATTAGCCATAAATGAATTGCAGCAGTGCTACTTGCGTTTCTTTAATTTTCTAAACCAAGATTGTAAAAAGAATCAGTGGTATTGAATCCCACTAGCTATGGTGAAAAGGCAGTGCTCAGAGATAAAGAGCAATTTATCTTCTGCTGTAAAAAAAAAAGAAAAAGAGCAGTTTTGGCAGAAAGTAAAATGCATCACAGTATAATATACTCTAGGAGGAACATTACAAACTATGGATTTTTTCTTTAAATTTTATGGGTACTGATTCAGTATATAGTCCCAAATAAAAGAAAAATGAGAGGGTTAATTGCAAATTAGAAATATTAAAAATGTAAATTACAGTGTAGGAGGGCATATGCATATGTCTTCATGAGACACATCCGTAGCAATGAATCAGTAAGAAGAATATATTTCATTCATGTAACTAAAAATACTAATTAAAGCTTCAAAAATTCCATGCATTACCACTATTAAATCAAACAGTATTGATAATGTGGAATTATCACTTTTGTTGGGTGTTACTTTGACGTATCAAGTTATAGTTTACAGATAATAGGGTTTATCACATCCAGATTTTTAGTAAATGCCTGATGACTCTAGCATTGGATGGTAGGATAGTTTTGCCTAAGCTTCAGATCCTGATTTTTATCGTGTTTTTCTATATATAAGGTTAGTGATGACTGATTTTGTCTCTCTTGTTTATTATTCCTATCAGTACACCAATAATACTTAATACATTTGTAAAGGAAAAGTACATTCATGTCTAGGCTATGACTTTTGAACTCTATGAGGAGGAGGATGGATATATTTTTTTCTAAAGTCATGAAGCTAGTGAGTGATGGAACCACTCACTAACATTTAGCTTTAAGTATATACGTAACATTATATATTCAGATAACAGAAGCAAGAACTTCTGTAAGACAACAGAGATATTAATTTTTGTCTGATTTTTCAGATCTTTGAACATGAATAATTTATAATTTGTCCATGTCATCAAGGTAACACTGATATTAGGATGCCTTATAATTGAAAAGCAAATCAAAACACATATTTCCTTGTCTATCTTTGCAATAATTTCATACAGAATAGTCACAAAAGTTTCAGTACATCAATGTTCTGAAAATCAATACAAACATAATGTAACAAAGTGTCAGAAAAACATGCATATAATCTGTAATATCTCTCTTTAACTTTAGTATCTGTGTGACTCAAAAAGGAAATTTTAAGAACTATAACATTCTGTCACTCTTCCTAAACACCCATATTATAGAGATTATTGGCATCAGAGAAGTATATACACAAAATCCTTAAAAGGTAGAAAGAAAATATATTTTAAGGTCAGCAATGTCATTTAATCCTCTTTCTAATTCAGTATCACAAATATGATTTTTTCATGTTACACTTTTCTTTATTCTTAGATTATATTGTATTATTTTATTTTAGGAAATTAGATGCATATTTTGTAAAAATAATTTATTTCGGATCACATACAGATACATTCCAGGTCATATTATAACCCTGAAGACATGTCTGCCATACATCATTTTAATTATTTGAGACTAGCCCTGTACATCAATTATGGAGGGCTTACCATCATAATATAATGCCATATCTATGAAATACAAAACCTAAGGATGATATCAAATTTTTTAATGATACTGGTCTAAGGTATTATTTTATTACACTAATTCAATGGGCATCATTCTTATACAACATAAATAAAATAATACATAAAATATACATTTTAATATTATTATGAACATTTGAAAAGAGTGCTGAACTGGAAAATCCATTAAAATCAATAGAATTTAAATCTATCACTTGAAATTACAGGATTAATTATTCTACCACAATATATAGCATTAATATTTGTCCAAAGGTCTATTTCCCTTACAACATTTCTGTATATCTGAAAAGAGGGGCCTATTTCTTTACTAGATTAAGATAAACTTTATAGAGGTACAAAGCCTTGCTCTTTCTACATATACATGTATCAGAATGTTAAAGGGAATGGTACTAATATTTTTGTAAGTTTATTTTGTCTAAAGTACTAATCAACAGGAAGAAATAAATTAGGAGTCTTTTTTATTTTTAGTGGTAACATTCTGTTCTAAATAAATATTTTACTCGCCATCTAACTTTGAATCAAAAGTAGAAAATGTAATTACTAAGAAGTAATTTCTTTTAGAATCAAAGTCCAGAGCAAACACGCTCAGGGAAATTGCCAAGATTCTCTAACTGGTTCTTTCAAAAACACAAAAATCAATTATAGGACTCAGAACTAGACTGCAAGCAGGTTTATACATCAGCTTTCCAGGGTGATAGCAAACAGAGAAATTGATCTTGAATTTCCACATCCCTGACATATGGAGGTTTTTTAATTTCTCTTGCTTCTCGTTTTTGTGAAAATTCTGGTTTCATGACTACATGTCATGAGCATGGTAAAAGAGCTTCTCAAAGTGCTTAATTGGACCTTCATGTCATATCACGAGTTTTCATTGGTCCCAGCTCTTTCCCATGTCCTGGAAGGCTGTGCAGATGGGTCCGAAATAGGGAAAATGCCTTCCATGTCATCTGCTGTATGGAGTGATCTGCACAGTCATACAAGAGGTACTGTGCTGCAGAGTTTGTTGTAACTTGAACATTAAAGGGACTTCTTTCTCATGCATGTATGTGATGGCATCTTTCTGTTCAATATGTCACTGTTCCATCACGACAATGAAACAGGAGTTTATCAAGGATTAATAGCACTGCATTCAATATCTAAGCTTAACCATTATAATAGGCTAATGGCCTAATGGAAGGAGGCTCATAGCTATGACATTGTTTAACAAAAACCACAAAAGTACTTTAGGAGAGTGGATATATTGCTTTGAGGATGAAGAGCTCCTGCTCTTAGTGATGCTTATTCATTCTTTCCTAATAATTTCAAATTTTACCACTTGTTACTCTAACAACCTGTTTCTAATTTCCAGTACACAATTCAGAAAAAAATCATTTTCTAGAGGATGATAGGCCTAAACTCTTTCTACATTTTTGTAGAAGTTGCCAAGCATAAAATTATTGATAAACATATGTTAGGTTTAATAAACATTATTCTTCTAAGATGTAATAACTTAGATATTTTTTCTTATTATGTAATATAATATGTTAGTTTAAAAACTATCAACCAAAGAGAAATCAATGTTTAAGTTTAGAAAAACATGATGTAATTTTACAGAAAAATGAACAAAACCCCACAAAATATTTGTTAAAGTAATAACTGGTTTAATCAATCATTTAATTCAGGCATCTTTTCCAGAATAGTAGATTACTATAGACTAAAGATTAAATATTTTAAAATGATCTTCTTAAAAGCAATTATTCATTATTCATTATTGATCAACAATGTATACTTATAAACCTGCCACTTCATTTGCTGGCACAGAGTCAGTCACTGTCTAACACTTAGCAATGTAAACTTCTAAGTGCTGAAACTTTCTCTAGTTTCATCTTAAGAAAAATTGTCTTCTACATAATATGCCAACAAGGAAAAACATTTGGATTCCCAACCTACAGATCTAAGAATAAAAAACCACAGCAAAGAACTTAAAATATATTGCTCAAAAGTGGTGCAAGACACTTCTACATTTGGTACGAGTCTATGACCTAAAACCAAAGTAAGACTTTTTCATAGCTACAGAATAAGAAAGAGTGAATTTAGATTATTCACATAAAAACAGATTTTAGTGAAGCCAGTTAAAATTCAGTTTGGTATTTAGATTTGTGTTCTTTAATTTAAAGTGGCATGGTTAGTGCATTACACAACACCATGAGGATCCCTCACAATGAATGATAATCCTGAAACTGTTTAAAACAAGTGGTACTTTAAGTACCAAGCACAAAATTCATAACTAATATATATTTATTAAATAAAAAAACATAAAAACAAGTACGAAATAACTAAGTCTTGATAGTAAATTAATTTTGTATTATCTCAACATTTTAAGCCACATAAGACAAAAGGTCATCTCTCCTTGGAGAGTATAATGTGCCATTGCCCTCCTGGTTCCCAAAAGATCTGTAATTGGTGGGAGGATGAGTCAGAGGCAGCTGGCATTTCCAGTAAGTACTTTCAGCTAGGTACTTCTAGAGAAGTACCTAGCTGAAAGTACCTACACTTTTTAGATGGCTGCACCTAATAAAGATCACATTTTTCAGCCTCCTTTACTAGGGGCATATATCTGGCCTAGTTCTGGCCTAAAAATTGGGGGTGGAAGAAAGGGAAAAGGTAGCCTGTCTGGCCAAAGGGGAAAGAATATGAGTTTCTCCTTTCCTGTCCTCTCCTATAGGCTCGAATGAGATGTGATGTGGAACTGAGAAACTTTAAGCCATGAGGTGGAAGGGACCTGGGTTGGTATGTGATAATCAGGAACTCCACACCAATCCTGAATTACTTATCTCTGGAAATTGATGTGTGACAGAATTCAGTTTCTGTCTTGTTTTAACAGCTGTTATTTAGTATTTTTTATCATTTATAGTCAAACCTACTTGTAAAACAGAAGTTAGTACTCAATTTGATTGTTTTCTGGCTTATTGTTTTCTTTTCTATCTTTTTCTACTTTATGCTGTCTTTGATCAGGAGAACAACTAGAAAGGTTAAATAGATAATACCAGCTGAGAAAATATTTTTTTCCAAGTTTAGAGAAACTTCTGGCCAGCAAATGTAACAGAGGTGATGAATGACATTGACTTATACTTAATCAGAAATGTAATATAAAGTACAAAATTCATCATCCCAAATATCTGGAAGTTAAAAACATCTGAGGATTTTTACACTATTGTAAAAAGGAGAGATTACTACTTTGAGTTATAATAATCTTTCAACATAATTTTTCAATAGAGAATTGGTCAGTTATTTTAGCTTTTACATAGTCCACAAATTCTAAGTACTCTTTAACCACCAGATGGAACCTTCCTTATATATTACTAGTGATAAAAATTTTCCCTATGTACTATTATAAAATGACTTGGTAATAGTTATCATTTATATATACGTTTTTTAATACCATCTCTACAAAGGATCTGCCAATGCCTATTGCATTCATTTACATTGTGTGGAATGTCAGACAATTATATTACCAATATTTCAGTAACTAACAGCACATCCTCAGTTAATTGTATCTTCCTTTGTTAGGTCTTATAAAATACTTGGTTATAGTTTTGAAAGAAAGCATATTAATTTCTCCAATATTGAACATTTGTTGCAATAATATCAAATTTATACCATTTTTTTCTTTTTTCATGTCTTCTGAGAATATAATACTCTTAATTTCACTTTAAATTACATATTATTGTAATAATTATGTAGACATTTTAAGTGGCAACTAAACTCCATCACTGTACTCAACAATGCACACCACTCAGGAAAATTATGAATATTTTGGATGAAGTTTGTACATGCACATATAAGCACAACAGTGTCATCACTACTGCCTGTCTGACCACAAGTGTAAGATTCCGTGGATTTGAAGATGTGTCATGATTTCAGCAATCTTGAGATGTGGGAGAGGTAGAGGAACTGTCTTAGAATCAGTGGAATGCAGGGTATGTGTATTTACTAAGTAGTTATTTTGTGTTAAACATTGATTAAATTCCTCTCACTGAAATATTAATTTTAATAAAAAAGTATGTATAGTAAATTACAATCAGATGTTCATAATCACCAAATCCTCCAACCTTACAATGAATTTGGCCTAATTTTACCAAAGATGCATATATACAGTGAAATGTCAGGATACCAACTAAAACACTAGAAGGCTAACACTTCATTTAAAAAGTCACAGGGATAACTTTGTGATAGCTTGAATTATGTAAATTACTATATGTGTTTCTTGACTACAACCACACAGATCATTCAATAGGTTCCTTGTAAAGATCTTTAAAGTCATCTAAACTCACCATTTAATGAGAAAAAAAATCATTTCCTTCTTCCTCACCATTTTTTTCCTCATCAGCATGCACTCTCCAAATAAGATCAAAATTGATTTTAAGAATAAAAGAATCTTTACAGAAGTAAGCCATAAGCTAATACATGATAACAAACCCAGCCATTATGGTCAATAGTTGTATCAGTAGAACCTCTGTGTTTTTCAGTTCCCCATGCAGTGATACATAAAAGTCAAAGAATGTTGAGTTTTCAGGGGGGAAACTGTTGATGCTTGCTGTCTTTTACAGCTTGGAGGATTGCTCACAGTTCACAGCATGTGAAACAATGCAATCTGTTTTTCATATATCCAACCTAATTACATCCTGACTTCCTTCCAGTATTGCTCCAGTTTGGGTTTCAAGCACACACAAAAAATCTGTATAAAAATAATTTAGTCAGTTTCAATGAGCTATATAATATATACTGATTCTCATTTCTACTTTAAAGCCAATATGCAGAATAATTAACTCTTATGTTTAATTTCATAATGAGAATAAAATGTTATGTAATTAAAGATGTTAGGATGTAGCCCCTAATTCTGATTTGTGAGAAACACTAGAAATATTTCCAGTCTCCCTTCTGTAACTTGTCATGGCAAATTTAAATCAAGTCGTCACCTCTGTAGAGACAAATGACAGTGCTTAAAATAAAATTATATGACTTTGTGGAATGCAATATAAAATAAGCAAACATGAGATTATTGATTATAGGCAAAGCAAACTGTTTGGAGTATGGAGAAAGTATTATACTGAGAATGTAGGATTTTCCTCTCATAGGGTCATAAATGGGAAGAGGGCAAAAACATAATTTTCCTTAGGAGAAGAAAATCACCAAATTAAATTGCTAATATGTAATCTGAAAGTTATTTTGAGTTAAAATAACGAGGCTTATCTTCTAGTGACCAGATTCTTTGATTTTATATTACTTTCCCATTCTAACCCAACCCACTTATGTATACCAGAACTCTCTAACATAATTACTACCTGCTTGAATTTCCATGTATGGGAAAACCACATTGGGTTAAAATAACAAGATTCTAAAAGCCAGAAGAGTGAAAGATACCTCTTTGGCCTTCATGTACTTAAATATTACTTTGAAGATGACACTGGATCAAGCAAATGCTAAAATTGCGTGTTCAAGACTAGTTGTAGTTCTACTAAACTGGAATGAGAACATGGATGTTGTTAATCTTCTAATATTTATTTTACACTCACAATTCTTTGCTACTTAACAATAAAGCTTCATACTAGGAGTCCTATATAACAGTTGATTTTTGTTAATTAAAAATATTTCCTTTAATTGTTTTTCAGATTAATGCAGATATTTTCTATTGAATATCTAGTATGTGTGAGACATGTCAGATGCTGGAGATACGGAGATGAATGAAATATCTCTATTCTCATGAGGACATGGTTTTGTAGAAAAGACAAAGAAATAAACAACTAACTCTAATATAATATGATGTGAAAATGTTATATTAGAAGCATGATTAAATACAATGTGAGCACAAATGGTATGATTAATTCTGTGGAGTGGGAAGGTCGGACAATTTTGTGTGTATGGGAAATGCTATTTTTAAAAGCATCAACTACATATTGTTATCAGATCATTATACTTGAGTCTTAGCACAAACTTATTTCTTAAAAATGTGGTATGGTATAAGAAGAAAACACAAATAACTTGAACATTTATTAAAATATCTGAACCAATAGCAACACTGAACAGTCAAGAAATACCAGTGTCCTAAAGTTCATTGCACACAAGTACCCAGTGATACTAATTTTGTGTTAAAGTGCCTCACAATTTGATACTATTTATAAGACTTGCTAACTTTCTACATTTACAGTCTTGACCTTATTTAATAGCTACATCTCCCAATAAACTAACCTTGATATTTTACTTTGTTCTCACTCTACAGGCTGATTTCTTTCCATACATGGGGATGAGTAATGAGTTAGAGATTAAAGAGGCTGGGTCCTCATAGTTGAGACAACCATTAAAAGAGAAGAGGGGAAACAAGTCATGTTACATTTTATGACATCAACTCTCATTTTCATTTTAATCCCTACAGCTAGTGTTTTAAAGTGACTTATCTTTATTTTGTTATCAGTGAAAAGAACTTAAATAATGCTCTTGAATGTGTCTCCCTTTTAATTGAATTAAGACCACAAGATAAATATTATTAGCCCTCTTTCCTGATTATGTGTCCTAGTTCATTTTAAAGTACTTTAGTAGGTATATATTGGATCAGGTGTAAACATGAATATATACATATACAATATATTGTAAAGTGAGCTTCACACAAGTTGAAAATTAACAGCTAAAAAGTAAAACCATTAATGTGCATTATATTTATACTGTGTTTATGTTCATTATTCCAAAATGGTAGCTATATGGAAACAAAACAAAAATATTTCTAAGACACTAGTTTTAATAATAATATATAAATAATTTTAATAATTAACAAAAATAGCATACAAATAGATCCTTTTAAATTAACCAGAAACTGTAAAACCAAGAAAAAGAATTCAAAAAGAATGTAACCATATATTTCTAAATGAATAAATCCATGAAACTTATTAGAAAAAAATGTTATGCCAGTGTTAAGATTGTACATATACACAACAAAGATTGTGAAAAATTTGTACTTACATTCATGTTCTTACATGAAATGTTAAAAAATATTATATATTCGTTTTAATATAAGTACTTACATCATTAGTAAGCAATTAAGGACATTCATAAAGAAGTCAAGAACTGTTTCTAATTAATAAAAAATATTGAATTTATTTTTATCACCTGTGGACATACTACTGGAATGAATTGCCAACACAATTAAAGCCCCAGACATCATCATTTCTTATATACATGATGTTTCTTACGATCTTATCAATTTTTTTTTTATTGATTTCAGAGAGGAAGGAAGAGGGATAGAGATAGAAACAACAATGATGAGAGAAAATCATTGATCAGCTGCTTCCTGCACATGCCCACACTGGAAATCGAGCCCTCAGCCAGGCATGTGTCCTGACCAGGAATCACACCGTCACCTCCAGGTTCATAGGTTGACACTCAACCAATAAGCCACGCTGGCCAGGCTTATCCATTTCTTTAAATAATTCCAATACTGTGTCTATGAGCTGAATGGGAAGATTTGGTATGTAACTTTTAGGACAAAATAATTTTGGATTGAGCCAGGCTGTAGTGATAGCTGATTTGGGCATTAGTATACCATTCACTTTGAATTGAGCATTCATTTCCCAGAAAGATTATGCCTAGAGATGGAGACTTGCTAAACTTCTATACAAAAGTGAACTTTAAAGTACTAAAATTTCTGAGTGGTCAAAAAAAAAAAAGGCTAAGTATGGAAATCTGGGGATGCATCTAGTTTTATGCTAGGGAAGAAACAGAAAATCTACAACGACCAAAAGTGAAAAAACAAACAACAAAACAAAGACGACTGGATTTGAAAAATACAAAGATAGAACCAGAAAAGCGAATAACAAATACTTACAAAGGACATATGGAAATATACATATTTTAAAGGGTTGGTTTGCAGCAATGTAGATATTACATGTATATATCAGGGAAAGAAGAATTAGTTATTCTTAGTAAGTATAAGGACTGTAAAAAATTGAAACATATGTTATTTGTTAGAAGGTGTTTAGAACCAAAAGATGAAGAACAAATGCAATGGATGAATAATAATATCTTGATTAAAATGGCTGAAAAGACAAAGGAAAGATGCTGTAAGTTTGAGAAGAGCAAAAGACAGAACAAAACAAACTACAAGCCAATATATAGGCTCCTTAAGCAGGCAAAAAAATAAAGTAGATGCCCTACAAGCATGCAGGAGGCAGCCAATCAATGCTTCTCTCTCATCCATGTTTCTATCTTGCTATTGCTCTCCCTTCCTGTCTCTAAATCAATAAAAATATATTTAAATATATATGCATATATAAAATAATGTATACATTATATGTAATATATCCATATCTATAAATAATTTGGCAAACTATGAAATGCTAATATATATTACAATATTAGTTTAAATATCAGAGTAGAGATATATCAGAGAAAGGATACTTTTTTGTCAATATATCTCTGTTACATTGTGATAAGATTCTGTTATTAACTCTCTGAATAGAAATTGGATTTTTATTTTACATCATATTTATTCACTCAAATAATGAACTAGATACACATATTTTCAGTTCTCCACTGAAATATTCAGATATTTTTTCTTCCCATATATTGTTATGTTGAACTTGAAAATGTAGAATAGTATCTTTAATGAGGCTTCTTTAGAAAAATAAGAATGGATTAAAAAACTGTGGTACATCTACACAATGGAATACTATGCTGATGTAAAAAAGAAGGAACTCTTACCACTTGCAATAGCATGGATGAAACTGGAGAGCATTGTGCTAAGCAAAATAAGCCAGTCATAGAAAGATAAATATCATATGATCTCACTCATTTGTAGAATATAATGAACAACATAAACTGATGAACTAAAATAGATCCAGAGACAGAGAAGCATCAAACAGACCATCCAACCTCAGGAGGAAGAGGGGGAGTAGTAAAAGGGAAGTGGGGGAGAGATCAACCAAAGTTCATTGATGTAGTTTAAAATTTTACATCGCAATGAACCATTTTGAAAACACCACTTGTCAACTTTTGTCATCCTCTTCAACTCTATATTTGGTGAGGCTAATTTTCTTTCTATATTCAATCAAATATCATGTCAGAGATTGAATGCAGAATCAGAATGAGGATCCTTTTGTCTTCTATTAAGGCAGACGTTGAAGAGATGTGAAAAAATGTAAAACAATGCCATTCATCTCATTTTAATATATAATTTTATACATAAATTATATAATTTTATAACAATATGTTGTTTACATTAATGTAATGGGTTTGTCTGTCATTTATAAATGAATGATAAATATTTTTAAATTTCTCAATTTTAACTTATAATATAATAAATATGATAAGCCACATAAGCAGAATCTCTTTGGTATCCTAGGTATATTTTTATGAAGGTAAATTTATTTTATCTTAGGTCTAATTAAATTTAGATTCTAATAATTAAAAACTCCAAAAAATTTTTAGAATAGACAATTAATTTCATGAAAATAAATGTATACCACAAGCAATTAATTCATGTCTGACTTTTGCAGCAGAGCCATAAAGTTTTTTACTTTTTCCAAAAATAATTTTAACTTTATTAAATGATCATTTTTTTTTGCCCAAATACTATGCAAAAGCTACCTTTGCTTTTCATTTATGTTGTACTTTGAAAGAATTTTTCTCAGTAATTCTTATATCCAGGGTGGCAGATGGCTCATAGGATAGGTGCCTGAAATGGACAGGACCAAATTAAAACATTTGGCTGGAACTTATCTCTGGAAGCCAAGCTTTGTGGTAGGCAGTTGGACACCAAATTTATCAAAAACCCAACAGCACTCAAAGCAAAATTAATCTCAAAAGATATAAATGTTCAATTTCTGAAGCGATTCTTATAATCTAGATCACTACATAACACTCACCTTTAAATATAACTTACATTCTGAGCATTTGTTTATAAGCTGTTCTAAGTAAGCAAGGATAATAAAAATTAGGAGGTGATAATCAAAATAGTCAATGTCCATATGAAAACTGTGTGGAAGGTAATAAATACAGGCTGGGGCAAAATTAGGCTTATAGTTGGAAGTATGCAAAACAGTTTAATATTGTATTATTATTTATTATTGTATCAATTTCCATATGCACAATTGTAAACCTACTTTTGCCCCACCACATATAAAATTAGGAAAAAATCACATGAAAGTTTTAAAATCCTTCCATTTACACAAAAGTTAATGAACATAAGATAAACAGAAATGGCTATGAACTGTATTTAAAAATATATAGAGAAGACCTCCACCCCTGAAACTTACATTTTAAACGTGAGTAAAACTTACAAAGTTGTCATAAAAAGTACAAAAGAAAGAGTCTTTTTAAAAAGAGATCGTACTATGTGTCAGGTGTATGGTAGGAACTGAGGAACAGTATGAAACAGTTGCTGAAGACTGGGTAAGACAATTGAGGTAGGCAATCAGGAATGTAAGAGTGGTGGCTGGATGAAAGGGTGCAAGGGCATTCCAGTAAGTAGGCAAAGCCAAAGGCGCGGAAATAATAATTCTGATGAAGAGGAATAAGCCTTGGTTAAGTCAATGATATATCAAAATTCTAAAAATTCTAAAGCTATTAAATCCAGGCAAATATTCATATTCTTTTCTGGTAATTTTCTGGGGAGCAGAAGACAGGGCGGACACTTACAGAAGCAAAGTGCAATTCACAAGAATGAATGAAGCCAAATTCAGTATTGATGGAATTAGAAACATTTTTGTCCTGTTTGTGTAAAACATTTACAGAATTGACTCAGTCTTTCCATATGCTTTGAAGATCATTTTGTTGTTGTTTTTGTTTTTCCCAACAACAACAAAACACACATGGATTTGATATGATGATAAATTATGCAGTTTATAAAAATCCATAATAAAATTTTTATATTAGGTATTATGAGGACATTCATGCACATTATTCACAAAGAACATACTTTCACTTATAATCACATAATAGTACCATCTTTTAAATCACCTTTCTATGAGAAATATTCAGCTATATTATACTGTAAGGGGAAAGGAAATATTGAAAATGAAATAGTCCAAACACCAAAAAACATGGACAATCCTGAAATTTTCAAATATTGTTCATATGTTATACTTTGTTTAGTGAAAATAAAAAAAGATGCTTTATCATATACTATGAATGTTTATTTTCAAAGATATATTTTCTAATAAAATGTAATTACAAAGTAATTTGGAGTTCCACAAATTTACACATAAAGAAATTGTCCCTGTCATCACAGATGAGGAATCCAATTGCAATGTGCAACTAACCTCACAGAAACACATACACAGCACAAATCAGGATGGAGACAGCAGTCTCTTGAGTGAAGCCTCATCTTTCTCACGCATGATGTCTTCCTTCCTCACACCCACATAGCACCTGGCTTACCTCTAACACAGAACTCATCGTACTGCACTAATGTTGCACAAGTACATGTTTTCTTACACTGTGACATCTTTCAGGATGGCATTCAGATCTGCGTTTGGCTGTAGGTATCCAACAACTTTTTTTTGAATGGATGAATAGTGACTAATGCCAGGACCGTAAAATCATTACAAAATAATCATCTCGAAACAAGTCAAATATTTCCAGCCTGTACTTCTTACCATGGATAATAAATATGGTCAGTGTTCACATTTTCTACATTTTAAAGTATTAATTAAAGTTGATATTTATTATAATTGACATATTATACAATATATTATATCTAATTCCTTATGTATAATAATAATGATATATATGCTGAGTTATTTACTTGATGGTACCATGGAAATCTTATTATTTCCCAAGTACTTTCTTTGTAATCAAAATTAACTTAAGCAATCTTATTCTATGAATTTCACGGGAAGAACATATTGGTTAATAATTTATATTGAAGTAAATTAACTTATTTCAGAGTTCACTGCTTATTTCTAATACATCATTTTTTTTCATGTAAGTCCTAACTCTGAACAACATAGATTATAATCAATAGGCATGTTTATAATTACATGACTAGGATCTTAAATATGGCTATAATATAGTCAACTCTAAACTTGACTTCTGTTATAATTACATTAACTCTGATGAATAGTGCAGGAGCATAACAGTTGAACAACCACTTTGAGATAGTGAAGAGTTTATTATTTGTCTATCACCTATATAATTTGTCACAAATTATTTGTTTTGGTTCTACAAGTAAAACTGATATTGATGGCAGTTACCTACATCTCCTTAGCTATAAAGACAAACTGCTTCTATGATTTTTTTCATGAAATTTCAATCTAACTATTGCCTTAAGTCCCAAATTCCATTGACGACATTCTTACTGAAGCTCTTCTGTGTACATAATTTTATACTAAATACTATCCCCATGTGAATATTGATAGTAATTTTTACAGTCTGCAGTTCGAATTTACTAATAAGCTCACATTGTTTTAAAACATATAATCACTCTATAGTTACCTGTAATTCCCTACTGAATCTTAGAAAAAATATAAATTAAAAAAATTTTACATTGGGCAAAAATAATTTTCTTAAGAGAAGAATTCGCTACTCTACAAAATTTTGTAAAGTAGAATTCAAATAATAGAAAAAGTTCATGTACAGATAGGCTTTTTCAGGAACCAAGGTCAATATAACAGACTCAAGGGATTTTAGAAATAGAAGAAAACTCAGTTTATCATTTTCCAAATTTTCCTTCTGTGTAACTTTAATGTTACCAGATATGAATAAGTGTTAATTTAATAAGTCATGCCTTGGTAAAATACAGTTATTAAACATGGCATGCAATGCCACTTTGGAAATTAACCTTGAACATCAGCATACTAAAAACTATGAAAATCTCTAAACATTAAATTTTATTTAAACAAAGTCTCCTTTGGTCACTGAGCCCATTCCCATCATGTTTATAAATATCTCATTTTCCAAAGCACCATGTGTAACACGACTTAGTCCATGGTGGTTCTAAATCCTGGCCTCAGCATCATTGACACTCCTCCATTTATAGGCAGGGTCTATATCTTCACACCTTGAATCTGAGTCTGGGTGGGCTTGCTATTGGTGGGGTTGTTATTTGTCCAATAGAGTAAGGTGTGATGACCTATATGACTCCTGAAGCTAAATCCTAATAGACCATACAGCTTCAGCCTGGTCCAAGTGCAAATGCTTGAAAAACCCTCTCAGAACTCAGTCGCTATGCTGTTAAGAATCCCAAATGTAAATGCCCTATCTACATACTTTAGTCAATAGTCTCAACTCTTCCTGACTTTTAAGTCATCCAAGAACAGGTGTTATATATTTGGGTGTAGATGCTTCTAGATGAGTGCTGTCCAAGAGAACATTCTGTGATGATGAAAATGTTCTGTATATTAGCACTAATAGACACTAGCCACATTTAGCTATTGAGAATCTAATATATGGCTAGTGTGACTGAAGAACTGAAAAGTGAATTACATTTCATTTTAATTAGTGTAAATTTATATATAAACTAGTGGCCTGGTGCAGGGACTCATGCACTGGTGGGGTCCCTCAGCCTGGCCTGCACCCTCTTGCAATCCGGGACCCCTCGGGGGATGTTGGACTGCTGCTTTCGGCCCGAGGGATGTAGTAGTGCATGAATTGGCAGGTGGCCAGGGAGGAGCCTGAGCCAGGTGTCATGTGCTCCCGCTCATCCTGGCCCTTCTGTGCCTGCTGCTACCTTGTAGCGCTGCTTCGGAGGCGGGAGAGGCTCACGCTGCCGCAGCTATGCTCACCAGCCGTGAGCCAGGCATCTGGCGCCCATTGGTCAGCTGAGCAGCGCTTCCACTGTGGGAGCACACTGACCACCAGGGGGCAGCTCCTGTGTTGAGTGTCTGCCCCCTGGTGGTCAGCGCATATCATAGTGACCAGTCAAACAGTCTATCTATTTTATATATATAGATAGCAGCTACTCCATTGGACAGTGGGCATATAATTATAGCCCCTTGCTATTTGCATCACCCTCTGCTGACTCCCCAGACATCACAGAGCAAAGATAAATCACCCTATCTAGCCCTGTCCAAATTCCTGACCTAAAGATCCCATGATCATTTCTGTGTTATTCAACAACGTTTGGAATAATTTTTCATGCAGCAATAAATAACTAAAACAGAATTCCAACCTCCTAAGTATTAGAAATAACCAAACTAAGGTCCAAAAACTGCACTTTGCACAAGTCGATGACATGTTTGCTGAAAAACTTAAAATATAATGCAAAAAAGAGAAGTTTGAAACTATTATCAGAAATGGACTTTTTTAAAATAAAATTGTTAAACTTGGTAATCTAAAACCCCGCGATGAGTGATAGATGGTTCTCATTTACATAATGCATTCCTGAAATATGTTGTAAAAGTAGCCATAAGTATAACTGAAATTCCATTAGTCAAATAAAGGTGCTGCTTACTTTATATGGTCTTCCCTTAAAAATACACAAATTTAAAATAAAGTTACTTGCATAGAAGTTATACCACTACATAGCAAGTGATGCATATTTGTTAAACATTGACCAAAAATAACATTACAATAATTCTGATACTTCTCCTATCCCTCAAAAAATGCCATGATTAGTTTACTAATAAATAAGGTATCAGTAGGACAACCAATACAATTTCATAAGTAAAATACCTTTTTCATTCCTGCTGTATTCAGCATATAAGTTAAAGGCGTCAAAATAAATTAGAAACACAAATCAGCAACATCCCCATTTTCCAGCAGCTTGACAGCTTTGTTCTGGTTTAGATTCTCCAAGGACAGTCTCAGGACCAAGATATTGATTTGCACCACTGCACTTTTCGGACTAATTGTTACCAAAGCAGACCCTCCACTTAATCAGCTCATTCTCACAGTAAGAATGGCCTTCAGTTTAAATTCATTAGGCTGATAAATGACAACATTATGGCGGCATAACAATTGCTTTCATTAAAAATATTTTGACAAAGATTAGAAGACTATTGTATGCTGAACTATACTAAATTGACTACCTAAGTCTCTGTCCCCTAAGAATTTCACCTTTCAGTGATGTATGCATTCAACATTTTCTAAGTTTTGAAAAGGAGTTTCCTCTCTCATAACATTTATCTTGACAACTATGTCAGTAGGATAACCATGAAAAGAACACTGGTTGGGAAAACTGTCAAATTCATTGACCCTTTTCCCTAATTCATGTCCAAGTTACTTAAGATGTAATGAAAGGATATGGGAGAGTAGAGGATGCTATTTAAAATGGGGTTAGGGCCCTAACTGGTTTGGCTCAGTGGATAGAGCATCGGCCTGCAGACTATAGGGTCCCAGGTTCGATTCTGGTCAAGGGCATGTACCTTGGTTGCGGACACATCCCCAGTAGGGAGTGTGCAGGAGGCAGCTGATCGATGTTTCTCTCTCATCGATGTTTCTAACTCTCTATCTCTCTCCCTTCCTCTCTGTAAAAAATAATAATAAAATAAAATAAAATAAAATAAAATAAAATAAAATAAAATAAAATAAAATAAAATAAAATAAAATAAAATAAATAAAATAAATAAAATAAAAATAAATAAATAAATAAATAAATAAATAAATAAATAAATAAATAAATAAAATGGTGTTAGGAAAATCTTGAGTATCTCCAAGAAGAATTCCATGCAGGGAATACATAAATGCAAGTACACTGAATTATGTGCTCTTTACATGTAATATTCGATATAATTCTCATAGCTTCCCTATGATAGGTACTATTATTATTACTACTGTATTATTCAATGTATGAATAAATCTAAGCTTACACAATCAAGTAACTTGAAACTTGTCCGTTCAGAGAAAGACAAGTATCACATGATCTCACTCATTTGTAGAACCTAATGAACAAAATAAGTTGATGAACAAAATCAACCCAGAGACACAGAAGCATGGAACAGACTGTGGAATCTTAGAGGGAAGGTGGTGATGCGTGGATGGGTGGGAAGAGATCAAAGAAAAAATAAATAAATAAATATATATATATATACATATATATATCCCACATTCAAAGGCTGTTAAATCATGTTGTTTACCCATGTCTTCAGAAAAAAAAAATCCCTTCTACTGTCGTGGTAAACAACCTGCTTCCCTATTTATAATGGTCTGGCTCTCTAGCAACTTCAGTTTGGAATTATAGCTAATTTGCCTACAAACGTCAGGTGGTCATAATAATCTGGCCACTCGGTGTATGTTTAACCTATGGACACAGACAATAGGGTGGTGAAGGCCTGGGGTTGGGGGGTGGGGTGAGCTATAAGAGGTCAATGAGGAAAACAAGGGGACACCTATAAAACCTCCAAGAATAAATTTTCTTAAAATAATAATTAATTATTTAATTTAAAAGGAGAGTTTGTTTCTAGCTTTGAGTATTATAATATATCCAAGACTGGTTGAGTAAATTGCATATACAAAGACAAGAGTGATTATTGTAATTATTAATTTAATTAACATGTTATGTTCTAACTTAGGCTATATTTTTTTTTACTTTAAAAAGTGCATCAATTTATTTTGTACCTTCCTAATAGTCTTGAATAAAGGAGTGAATGAAGACATCTGAGTAGCAAGGAAAAACCTGATTACAAAGCTGAATCTTATAGACCTTTGTTTCTCCACCACAGAGCAAAAATTTAACAGGATTGCACTAAGTAAATAAATGCCCAGGCTCTTAAAAACATGCCGGTGCTATTAGCTGAGGCCTTCAGACCAGAATCCATATCCTAGAGCAGTGGTTCTCAACCTTGGCTGCACATTAGAATCACCTGGGAATCTTTTTAAAATCCTGATTTCTGAGCCTCTTCCTCCGGAAATTCTGTTTCTTTGTTATGGGGTGGGGCCACAACATTAGTAACAAACAGAATTTCCAGAGGATGAGGCCCAGAAATCAGGATTTTAAAAAGATTCCCAGCCCTAACCGGTTTGGCTCAGTGGATAGAGCATCAGCCTGCGGACTGAAAGGTCCCAGGTTCTATTCCGCTCAAGGGCATGTACCTTGATTGCGTGCACATCCCCAGTAGGGAGTGTGCAGGAGGCAGCTGATTAAAGTTTCTCTCTCATCAATGTTTCTAACTCTCTATCCCTCTCCCTTCCTCTCTGTAAAAAAAAAATCAATAAAATATTTAAAAAAGGATTTTAAAAGTCAATGGAAAAATATCTTTGAGTATTAACAACAACAATAAAAAATGGTACTGAGAGCTATAATGGCTTAATTATTGTTATACTAGAGGCTCGATGCATGAAATTTGTGCACTGGGGGTGGAGGGTTCCCCAGCCCGGCCTGCGCCCTCTCACAGTCCGGGAGCCGTTGGGGGATGTGCAACTGCTGGCAGTCAGATATTCTTAGCGCTGCTGTGGAGGTGGGAGAGGCTCCCGCCACCACTGCTGTGCTCGCCAGCCATGAGCCCAGCTTCTGGCTGAGTGGTGCTCCCCCTGTGGGAGTGCACTGACCACCCGGGGGCAGCTCCTGCATTGAGTGTCTGCCCCTGGTGGTCAGTGTGCATCATAATGACTGGTTGTTCTGCCGGCAGGCCAAAACCAGCACTCAGACATCCTCCAAGGGGTCCCCAATTGTGAGAGGGCACAGGCTAGGCTGAGGGACCCCACCGGTGCATGATTGGGGCCGGGGAGGGATGCAGAAGGTTGGCCAGACAGGGAGGGATTGCGGGAGGGTTCTAGGACGTGTCCAGCCCATCTGGCTCAGTCCCAATCAGCTGGACCACATATGAACGTGCAGATGTCACATGGTTAGACCGGGGGTCCTCACAGGCTCTGTTAATTTTTTTAAAATTCTTGTAATTGTCTGATTTACTTGTTTCAATAAAAGCAAAACAGCCACACACACACACATAAAAAAAAAAAAAAAAAAAAAAAAAAAAAAAAAACTGGTCAGAATGTCAGCCCCTTGGTGGTCAGTGTACATCATAGTGAGAGGTTGAGTGGCCTTAGCATATTATCCTTTGATTGGTTGAACAGCTGACTGGACAAACAGACACTTAGCATATTAGGCTTTTAATATATAGGATTAGAATAGGCAAAATGGCTATCCATTCCATTTTCACAGAACAGTTATGAAATTGATCTGATTTGGAGAAAAATTGAACCTATATGCATGCAAAGCATTTAATCACAATATGCTATGGTTAAATAATGTATCTAGGAATATTCATGACCTGAATGAGAAAGAAAACATTGGAAAGAATTTGAACTTTGAAATCAAAGTTGGGATACACACTGTTATACTTAATGGTTTTGAAACTTCGAACAAGCAAATTAATTTCCTTGGAACTTAGTTTACCCATCTCTAAAATGAGAATGGCAAAAGCCTACTTAATGGCAAAGTTAGGGGAATGAGAAGCAATATTATAAAACAATGTCCCATAAGTAATGAGCACCTAATAAGCAATAGAGAAAGTTTTAAAAATTGTATCATTCTGACAGCTATTACCAGAGTCCTCTAAGAATGTGAAGTACTTGTAGGGGAGAATATTTTAAAGTTAGATGGCTTGAGGTAAAAAGTGCAATCTGAAGGTAAAGCAACAACAGAGGGTATGAAAGAAAAGGTTAGGAAGAAACTGGTTTGCAGAAGACACGAAGAATCATTTTGCTTCCAAGAGGGAAGAACCCAGAAAACCAGAGATCAGAATTTTTTTTTAAGTTTTTCAAAGAAGGGTCTGAGTAGTACTTAGCTTTAATCCATCTCTTCCTCTTCCAAGTGCAATGCAGGAATTCAGTAAAATTAAATTACTAACTGAATGAACAAATGTTGGAGTTTATTTAATACCCTATACAAATGGAAATGTAATCAACTATATTTTTAAAATCATTACCAAAACTATTTTTCCAGCTCGACTTGTAGAAAAGCCATAGAGTCTTGACAAAAATAGTATCATCCCATGCTACTGCAATGTTTAAGCAAGTTGATACTGAAATCTTTATTATGAGGCATTATTAATATTTTCAGTGTATTGTCAAATAAATGCAGACACCTATACATGTATATAAAACATTACTCTGATTGTAAATAATACTTTACTTATCAAGAGTTGACTCTATCATTTAATATTTTTAAATAGGCCAGAATTATATTCTGAATTTCACATTTTTTCCAAAGTAAATGATCTATATTTCCCAAAATATAGCATTATCAATTGAGAATTTTAAATATTCATTGCAAAAGCAGTGATCAAAGCTGGGAAAAGTAAAGTTATAATCTGGAAGATACACACTTAAACTGACTGTTAAATCCTTTAGTGTTATATCATGTGGCTATAACAATATTTTTATATTCTTTCTTTTTAAAATAGATTTTTAAATAGAACTAATAATGGCAGTTTCTAATCTATGTATATAAAAGGCTAATATGCTAAGTGTCCATCCGGGTAATGACATCACGTAGCAATGCCCAGCTTCCTCTCCCTGGCGACTAGCCTCTTTGGAGTTTCTTCAGCCCAGTAACACGACTTGCTTTATAGCCAGGTGGAAACATTTTACACTGTAACCAAATGTCTGTGAAGCATTTTCCCCTGCCTCATCTCATTTGATCCTCATAGAAGTCCTGGAGTAGGTAGATAGGAGAATCGGTGGAATCCTATTTTCTTTTCATTAGCCGGAAAATGGAGATTTAGAAACTTGACCCACTGAAAAGAAGTAAGAAATGGTGGACCTTGAAAATGACTTCAGGTTTTCTTACTGCACAGAATATAGTCAACACTGCTGCAGTTAAATATTTTACCCTTTGTTCTCCCTGCATGGTCTCCAATTATAATGTGCTTCGTGTTGACATTTACTGCTGTGTTGCTGAGAATTACCTGAAAGAGAACTTGGGGTGCTTCACTGGGCTGGAAAAAGTTTAGCTAAATCAGAAAGCAGGTCTAATTAATCAAGTTTATTCTATATCTATAAAAGACTAAGTTGACTCATGCATGCACAATACATATAAAAGCTCTTACTGGCGCCCATCACATGAGTGTGTTTCCATCTGAATTTGGTTGACACTTCTATTATAGAGAAGGGCAAATAGTGATATTAAAATATTTCTTCTAATTAATTTCCTTTCAATGTGCACGAATTTGTTCACAGGGCCACTAGTGTATTATTAAATGCCTGTAAATTAAAATTTGTTTAGAGGATTAGATTTGCCCTCTGATTTCAAAGATGTTTGCCCAAATTCATTAGCATGTAATGAAAATTACATTTCTAAATTCCACAATCTTCTAAAACATTCTCCTTTTATCAAAAGCAGATTTTGTACAATAAAGGGTACACTGTAATTTTTCCACTCAATCCCTTTAAGAAGTTAGTAAAATGAACAATCAATCAATCCACATGATCTTTACACAGTTGCTCAGTATATTAGAATAGATCATACAGATAATCATGAGTTTAGTGGGAGTTTTCTGATTGTAGAGGATTTAAGCAACTACATTGGATAGAACACCTTGCAAATTTCACTGCTGGAAATCTCACACATGAATAATTTGTCAAACTAATTCTAGCAAAGCAAGCAAAGTTTACACTAATAGTTAAAGTCTGCTCTTTAAGAATTGAGTTACCTTTCTCCCTAAAATGTTATCTTTGGCATAATGATATGATAGTTGATTTGAAAAATATTTGTATATAATGCCTAACATTTAAAAATAATGTAGTATTGATTGGTACAAATGTCATAGGGGAAGTTATTTGTATGGCTTTATTGCTAGAAAAAAATTTGGTAATTTAAGGTAATACCAGATAGGATTCAAATGGCATTGTACATGTCATCAAATATGTAAATCAAATTATGGTGTTCTTTTATTACAAACAAAAATCTCAACTTTTGCTGAGTTATTATAAACAAAGCAATAATAGTCTTTGGCTAGTCCTTGAATTTCTTTCTAAAACATTATTAGTAGCTAGTCATTTTCCATTTTTTTATTTATCTTATATCCAATCTCAATTAGTTCTATTTATTTACAATAAAACTGAATATATCTCTAATTTGTCAAAGTTAATTCAAATTCTAACCTTACAGTATCCCAATTCTATTAAAGATATCCAACTTCCTGTCATCCAAAATTTAATGCTCTTGTTTAGCCTCCGAAACAGTAAATTATATAAAATAATATTGATCCTCGAACTGCATCCTTCCATCTAAGATTTAATGTAGACTTTTGGGTCAACACTGAGTCATTCACAAATATACATTGTTCAGCTATTCTAAAACATGCCCACTTTGCTAATAATCATTAGTACTTCTAAAAACTTTTTGCTATGATCTCTAAAGAGTATGGAAGGATTCCCAAGGTGTCCAAGAGAGTCCTCATTCCTGAGTCATGCTCTGACAAGAATACCATAACAAGCTTATGATGAATAAATGCATGAAACTGTTGGCTAAGGAGCAACCAAAGAGAATAGGGTGATAAAAGTGATAGATTGTCACTCTATTTATACCCATTTCTCATCCCGTCCTTCAGACTAATTCTGGAAGACAGGCCTGCCAACAACTTCCATAGCTTCTTTTTGTATTTACCCTTTTGCCTTTCTTTTCTCTCTTTTTGTAAAATGATTTTCCCTTTCCTTTACTATATGCTGAAATGTTGCCTCCTCCATAAGTTCTTTTGATTAAAAGCACAAGTTCTGAATCAAGATTGCTTGGATCTGATCTTTGCTCCACCATTCAAGACTGAGGTCTGGGACAAGTACATGTCTTCATTTGGCATCAAGTTCCTCACATTTATCAAGGGGATCATGGTATTACTTACCTCAGGATTGTTCTAAAGATTGAATGAGTTAATGTATAAAAAGGACTTACAACTATAGTAAGTACTATGCGAGTATTTGTAATTATTATTCTTATTGTAATTACTGATGTTATGTGAGATATTTTCCACCTTTACAGAATGTATTACTTTATCATGTTTCTTCCTAAATAGCTTTATACATATCTATTATGACATTGTGATAATTTTGCTTGTTGATTTGTGTGGTTCTCTGCCTATACTGTGAATAACAAGAGAGCAGAAGCCATCTACATTAATCTCTTGATCTTCTGAACATAGATGATTCTTAAATATATTATTTTATTTTTAGGAAGAATGGCAACTAAAACAAGTGAAGGGATACACAGGGCAGAGCTTTCTAAAGGAGGTAAGACGCTGGTTTTGCTTTTATTGCATAAAGTCAGTAGGTCCTGAGATAGTTCACCAATACACAACCTCTCTCACAGAGATGCAAAGGAAATCGACTAAACATTGCTTCATGAGTTGCCTGCATCTGGATCATAGGGGGATGGGTATTTTAAAACTATAAATAAAACTACTCTCAGCTACTGATCAAGATCTCAGAGAGTGGCCTCGGAGTTGATATTTTAACAAGCTTTCAAGTTAATTTTAACTCACAGCCAAGCACATAAATTACGTCTATGCTACATTTTAATCCATTTGGATAAGGACATCCAGCTTCCTTAGAGAGAAGGTGAGAGAAAGTCACTTTAAGTAGCTGAATGAGCTGTGTTACCAACCATATCCATGGCCATAACTGAGTAATAGCCTGGTCCTGAAAAATAATGAGTGATACATTTTCCTTAGAGTAATAGAAAATAGTTTGAATTGTGTCATAGAGCCTTTTTTTTTTTTTTTTTTTTTTTTTTTTTTTTTTTTTTTTTTTTTTACTTTTATCAAGTGTTTTTGTATATCTGGAAGGATAAGAAAAATGCATTCCATTATGTGGAGCTGGGCAGGGGAGGAGCAGGGGCACAATAGAGGACTAAAACAATCTAGGTTGTTGCCCGTCCTTAAATCGCCATGGACTTTGTCCTGTTACCATACAAGTATGAGGGTATCTAACCTCTTTGGAGCCTCTTTTTCTGCCCTCAAAAGCAAAAAAGATAGGAAACTATAGAAGGACATAAAAAATCTAAAAGGCAGGGAGATTAAATTTAATTTAAAAGAGGTAAACAGTGAAGTCTTGAAAAACAGCTAGCTAGCTATGTAGCTAGGTATTCAGTTCTCAATCCGGATAGTTATGGGGAAACATATCTCCATCACATGCTTGCTTTCACCAAATTTTAACATCGCATGTATTATAAAATTATATACAGAAGATATACTGAAACACTGTAGCTTCTATCCTCAAGGAATTGAAAATATCTAAGAAGATGTTGACACATACATAAATATATATTAAGGTGCAGTCCCTGTTAAAAGCAAGGTATAAAAGCTAAGATAGTCTTGAGGAAGTAGCAATCTGTTATTGTTGTTCTTATCAATAAAACTTTTACATAGGAGGTAATGTTTCTCCCTGGCCTAAAAGAATGTACTGAATATAAAAAAGAATCAGTAGAGGATGGATAAAAGAGAGTTATCTTGTACATTTTGTACATTTCAGCAGAAAATTGTGAGATAAGGGGCAGAAATGGGAGACCATAAGATGTATTTAAGGTATAACAACACATAGCGTGGCTGAACTATCAAGTGTCAGTGAAGGTTGGTATGTGAAGAATGAATTGAAGGGTGACAAGAAAATATGAAACAAAATCATATTTATAAAACAATTAGAAAAATATGAAATACAAAATATATGAAAAACAGTACTATTATTTTCATGAAGAAGGAGAAAAAAGTAAGTGTGACAGAAAGGCAGAAAATATGGTATTTTGAATAGCAAAAAGAATTACTTATTGAGAACAGAATGTCATTCTTAATAAGAAATAATGGGAAAGGAGAATAAATCTCTAAGGATTTCAATACTAATTTCATTGATAATAGGAACTACTTCCTTTGCATGAAGTAACATGATTAAGATTATGTGTTGGGACACAACATTTGAAACAGTTAAGACCTGGGAATAATCTTAAGCAAAACATATTTATGAAAGTATATATTTTAAAGTAAGACTATGGGGTATAAAAAATGTGAGGATTATGGATTATATACAATTTTTGAAGTACCTAAACTAGCACCTAGTCCATCACTGGAAATAATTGATTCCAACTTAAATTATAATCTTATAATTGTAGTATTAATTATCATGGGCTATTTCTCTGTGAAAAAGTTTTCTTTATCCTGTAAGAGAGAAATAAGGAATGAAAGGTATTAACAAGTTTATTTTTGGGTTCTCTTTCCACTCTATATCTGAACAAGTCACTTTCTGTTTGCCTAGGACTTTTCTGATCTGATAAGTTTCACTCTTCTAATATTTCAGAGTACTATTTTCATTTATATACACAAAATAATCTATAGAGATTTCTGTTATGAAGAAAGAGTTATTATGATTCAAGTGACACTGTGTGCTATGCAGCTGGGTATTCTAACTCAGGATAAAAATATTTTGTTATTCCAGTAGTTTCTGTTTGCTGAGAATAGTTAAAAAATGTTTCCATGCCATGCAGATTTTTTCTAAGAAAACATATATTCCTAACTTTAATATAAAACGAAAAATTCCAAGCTTTGTTATTTAAATTTTATTTATTCTTTAATGTATCATCTTTCATTATTTTTTGCAATAATCATTTATGAAGGTTAAAATTAGGAAAAGTCATATCAGTATATAGATTCATCAGAGACCTATGCCACACTAGATGAAAAAGTCTGATAGAATATTGAATAAATACTTGACTGTTTAAAGGAATTTATAACATATATTTTGATTTTTAAAGGATACGATCTGCATATGTAAAAACAATGTCAAATACAGAATTATTCATCATTTAAAGCAAGTGTGATTTTACAGTTTACTATGGGATCTATGCTTTCTCTAACTAGTGAACTATACTCTATTACATGTGAAGATTTGTTTATAGATTAGCCATGAACTAGTGGGGATTTAAATGCAAAGAATCAGAGGAGATTTTACTTTGGGTGATAAACATACAATACAATGTATAGATAAAGTTTTATAGAACAGTACACTTGAAAACTATATAAGGTTATTAACCAATGTTACCCAATAAATTGAATATTTTTTAATTACCAAAACTTTTATAATGTCATGTTTAATTTTGATATAAAATGAAATAATTTAAAAAATCATTTACAGGAAAAATAATAAATGAAATCAATACCAATTAAATGTTAGTCAGGCTAAAAAATTTGATTTTCACATGTTACAAAGTATTATAAAACTAGAGGCCCGGTGCACAAAAACTTTTGCACTCGGGGGGGAGGGGGGGTCCCTCAGCCCGGCCTGTGCCCTATCGCAGTCTGGGACCCCTCCAGAGATAACGACCTGCTGGCTTAGGCCTGCTCCCAGGTGGCAGAGGGCAGGCCCAATCCCCAGGTGCAGCCCCTGGTCGGGCTCAGAGCAGGGCTGATTGGGGAGTTGGGGTGCCGCCCCCTGTCATACACAGAGCAGGGCGGATCGGGGGGTTACGATGCCACCCTCAGTCACGTTCAGGGTAAGGCCAATTGGGGGGTTGGGGTACCGTCCCTTGTCACACTCAAGGCAGGGTCGATGGGGAGGTTGCGGCGCCACCCCCGGTCACGAAAAGCGCAGGGTCAATCAGGGGGTTGGGGCACCGCCCTCTATCACCCACAGAGCAGGGCCGATCAGGGGGTTGGGGTGCCGCCACTCTCACACTCAGGGCAGGGCCGATGGGGAGGTTATGGCTCTATCCCGTCACACACAGATCAGGGCCCGTGGGGGGGGGGGGGAGCTCCCCCCTATCAGGCACAGAGCAGGGCTGCTCAGGGGGTTGGGGCCCCGCCCCCTGTCACACACAGAGCCGCAGGGCGATCAGGGGGTTTGGGTGCTGCCCCCTGTCACCCTGATCCCGGTGCCGGGAGGCATATTACCCTTTTACTATATAGGGTAGAGGCCTGGTGCATGGGTGGGGCCGGCTGGTTTGCCCTGAAGGGTGTCCTGGATCAGGGTGGGGGTCCCCACTAGGGTGCCTGGCCAGTCTGGGTGAGGGGCTGAGGGCTGTTTTCAGGCTGGGAGTGACTGAAGTTCCCAAACGCTCCTTTTTTTCTTTTTCTTTTTTTATTCTGGGCCAGCTTTACCTTGAGGCTTGGCTCCAGCTCTTAGGCCTCTCGCAGCTGAAAGTAGGTTTCTGGCCTTTGCTTACAATGTTGCGAATCTGCTGGCTGAAGTCCGGCGGTATTTGTTATAATGTTTCTTAAACTGCCCACTTAGAGGCCTGCAGCCACAGGCGGGGAACGTTGGTTTCCTCCAACAATCCTCCGTCACTGAAGCAAGCAAGCCTCATGTTAGTTTCATGCTGTCTGGCTGCCGGCCGCCATCTTGGCTGACAGTTAATTTGCATATCTCGCTGATTAGCCAATGAAAAGGGTAGCGGTCGTATGCCAATTACCATGTTTCTCTTTTATTAGTGTAGATGGGAGGCATTGTTACTGTTTCCAATTATTAAAAGTGTCAAAGTGAAATATCTTTAATGTTCTTATGTTAGACCCTTTCTTTCCAGAGTATTTTGTTTTATTTTTTAAAAATTTTTTATTGATTTTTAGAGAGGGAGGAAATGAGACAGGAGGAGAAGAGAGAGAGAGAGAGAGAGAGAGAGAGAGAGAGAGAGAGAGAGAGAAGAGAAACATCAATCAGTTGCCTGCTGCACGTCCCCTAACCAGGATCAAACCCACAACAAGGGCATGTGCCCTGACTGGGAATTGAACCAGCAACCTTTAGGTGCACTGGATAACACCCAACTAACTGAGCAACACTAGCCAGGACCAGAGTATTTCATTAGGGACATTGGATGCTATATTGAAATTTGAAATACCTAAAGATATGTGTTCTCACTTTGGTTTGACATGCATTGGTCATATAGCCTTAGGCAAGTTACATACAAATAATATATATGTGCAATGCAGTGAATAACCTCCTTATGTTGGGTTGCTGTAAGCATTAAATGAAATAATTTAGTAAAGTTCCAGTATAGTACCTTGTGCAAAGTAGGCACTCAGTAATTGTTTTCCTTACTACTTTCTCCCTCTTTCACCTTGAAGACCATATTTCATTTCTTGCCTTACTACTTAAAATTAGTTTTTATTTATTATTTAAATGTCTGATAATCTGCAATTGGTTGATTTCCATCAATTACTCTGCCACATGTAAAATCCCTACCTTTACTTTGCAACCTATTGAGTAAGGACTCAGTAAGAAATCACATTCTCTTCCCTCCTTCATGAAACAACAGCCATTTCCTTGGCACTGTGGTAAATGTTAACAATACCAAGAGTAATAGCATATGATCTCGACCCTTAAGAACCTCAGCCTCTAGTAGGAGAAACAGACATTGAAACAAATAATTAAAATATAAATGAATAAATGATCATTCAAATACATGAAAAATTTAAATCCCTCCTTAATTTTAATATGTATTCTTTAAGCCATGCTAAATACCCATATCAAATTGATTTCCTCATTACCTGCTATGTGTTAGGCTGATGTAATTAAGCAAACAGACAAACCAGTCTCTACCAGAACAAGAGGTTTTGGATCCATAATGAAAGCCAAGCAGTTTCCAACACAGAGCTATCAGTACAGTGCTCCTGAGGCACTGATGTCACCTTCCATCTGTCACTGGAGATTTAGCAATGTGACTTATGATAGAGACCCTGGTGTCCTACAGTCCTCATTCCTTTGATGATGCAATCCTGTGCATTTCATCTGAACTAATAGGCTTGTGTGCCCTCCTTTCACTTCCTCATAAAGAGCCTGATGCTGGTACAGTTAAGTAAGACACTTGTCTTCAAAAACTTACACAAAATAACAGAGACATTAAAAGTACAAAAATTTAAGGAAATAAAACCCCTGAGGCATAAGCACTTAGTGTACTTCATATCATGGAGCCTGCTGATTAGAATGAATTTTAGAAAAAAGACACTTCTCAGTAAACTACTTTTTCCAAAAAGTCTACACTGCATTCTCCTTCTTTCCATTGTTCATGGGCCTCATGTCAACCAATCACTCTTTGGCATGGAAACTTAATTTTGACATAAGGAGAATGTATCCCTAATCTTTATGCCTTTTCCATAATAAATTATGTTTAACCCTAAATATATCAAATTGCAAATGAAAGCAGTCAACTCTGCATTCAGGACAATAACATCCATATATATAAAAGCTTAATATGCTAATTGTTCGTCCAATCGTTCAACCATTTGACCAGTCACTATGATGTGCACTGAAAACCAGGTGGCAGATGCTCCAACTGGTAGATTAGCTTGCTGCTGGGGTCTGGCTGATCAGGACTGGGTGAGATGGGCCAGACATGCCCTAGAGCCCTCCCGCAGTCTCTCCCCGGCCCTGATCATGCACCAGTGGTGTCCCTTGGTCTGGCCTGCACCCTCTCACAACCAGGACCCCTTGGGGGATGTTGGGGAGCCAGTTTTGACCCAATCCCTGCAGGCCAGGCTGAGGAACCCCACCGGTGCATGAATCTGTGCACTGGGTCTCTAGTAGTCAATAAATAATCATTGAATATTTTTTAAATATATTTTATTGATTTTTACAGAGAGGAAGGGAGAGGGATAGAGAGTTAGAAATATCAATGAGAGAGAAACATCAATCAGCTGCCTCCCGCACATCTCCCACTGGGGATGTGCCCGCAACCAAGGTACATACCCTTGACTGGAATTAAACCTGGGACCCTTCAGTCCACAGGCCGACGCTCTATCCACTAAGCCAAACCAGTCAGGGCAATCATTGAATATTTTATTTTCAGTCAAAATTTTTTTAAATTCATCATAGAGACAATTAACTGTTATGCTTATTTTGTTTGTAATTTTGTTTGTTTGTTTTTTAATTTTAAAAAACTTTAGAGATAAACAACTTTGTAAGTATCTCAACAAAGTGATTTAGCATTTTCTTTTTGTGCTACTTAATTTTGTTGTTTTGAGTAGCTAAATACTGTTCTAAAATTAAGATCTGAAAAGGAAATATGAGGTGAAATTACATAATTTTTATTCAATAAAAATACACAGTTCCTCAAATACAATGACAAAAATATATCAAGAGGAAAAATAATAAAGTTAGAAATAGTATTTACCTAAAATTTCCCCAATAGCCTTGCATCATTTGGGTTAGATGGACACAAAGAAAACAGGGATAAAATTGACTTTTATTCAGTAAAAAAATAAAAAGTCGGCCTCTTTCCATAATCCACAAAAATGCTACATCAAAAGAATTAAGATGGAAAATTAAATTAAGCTAATTTTATGAAAACATTTGGTCCTTAACATGAGAAAAATTTTATAACATGGTATTTGGATTTGCAAATTAGATTGTATGTATTGCTATACTTATGATCATCATGAATATAACTTTGGAACTAAGGTCTTCCTTGTTTGTTTGTTTTAACAAGAGAAAAAACTCGAGTCCCATAGATTAAGTGAATTACTTAAATTCAAATAAAAAATATTCAGATAGGATCAGATCCCAAATTTCCAGACACAGATTTTCTCTCTCTACCACAGTATTACATAGACTAATATGGCATGAATAAATGAATTAATTAATTATATGTGAGAACTTTAGAAGGTGTATATGTATTTTTTCTTTTGAATTCTGAGAATGTGGGACAACTACTCATGTTCTATGAAATGCATGGAACATGGCCCACAAATACTTTTCTTTTTACACACTAACCCTGACCAATAGTTAGAAGCCACCTAGATGTGTTAAGATTCTAAAGCTGTGCCTTGGTTAATCAGTAGACAATAGTTGTGTAATCATATCAGGTAGAATGATATGTCCAAGTACTTTAAATCTTTGAATTCTTTATTCCTCAAGCTGTTATGTTACCCAGAAACCATCCAAATTAGAAATCACTTTTATCATAGAATGGAAGAAAATTAAAATGAGGAACAGTCCTAATGTGACCAGATTTTACAATAATTAATACGTGTATAGACCTATTGAATCAACTAATGAGTAGCCAGTATGAAAAAATCCTGTATCTACATGATAAATCTAATGTATATAATTAAACAACCTTTGAAATGAGCTTTACCATATTTTACAGTTAGAAAAAAAAGCATTTTTTAGGATTTTAAATAAAAACAATTACAAAGATGACTTAAATCAAAATTTAGTGGATCCTAATATTCTTCTCCTTCCAGACCATCCAAAATTAAACAATTTCATATTAGAGATAGCACAACATAGGTAGGGGTAGTAAGAATGCAAATTCCGAAGCTAGCCTTGAACTCCATCCAGGTCAGCAGATTGTGAATGCAGTCACATGACTTAGCCTAATTTTATCTCAATTCTTCTACTTGTTATTGTGTTCAATAATAATACCTACTTGAGAGAGACATTGTGAGGATTTAATAAGATGATATGATACCTGGAAAACCCTTAGAACAATACTTGGTACATATTAAGCATTCAAAACAAACTAGGTACTATGTAAAGAAAACAGCATTTTTGTCTCTGATGAACTCTTACAGTTAGAGCTTATTATAATTTTTATTATTTGACATTTTTATTTTTATCTAAAAATTAAAGAAGGATGGGAGGGATAACAATGTGGTTTATAAAGTAAAATATCAAGGTTCTGGCAAATAAAACAATGACAAATTCATCATGATGTCATAATCATAAAATATACTTGCTGCCCTCTAAGTTATTATTCTTCATATATCACCCATTTAATATTCAAGGTGAATTACAATTTAAAGCAGTTATACTTTTGAATATTATTCCTTTAAAAACAAGCAATTTCCACAAGCCCTAGTTGCAGTATAATGAATTAGATACTAAAAATTTGATCTGTGAAGGTAAAAAAATTAAAGTACAAAGCATTAATAGTCACATACCACAAATGTATTAGATTTATATATAAATATATGCGTATATATACATATATATATACATACTTACTACTTAATAATAGTAAATGCCTGTTATTGGTTAAAAAAGGTAATTCATACAAATCATATCTAATTATTTCTACACTATGAAGGTACACCTCTAGCCAATAAAATGTCCTTATAGATGCTGAACATGCCCTTACAGATGCTAATGTTAAAAAGGTTACTTTGTTTTCTTAGAGGAATATATCTCTTAGATAGCAGGATGGATAGCTTTAATATAGTGGGAGAACAACATTATCTATTTCTCATGGTTGATTGAGGATTAAATGGTAAATAATCTGGAATTTTAAGAATTCTTTTTAATTTTGTTTTATTGCTTAAAGTATTACAAAGAGTATTACATATGTCTCTTTTTTTTTTTTTTTTTTCACCATTGGAATTTGAGGCATTCTCTGAAAGTCATGTTTCTGTGCTGCTGTCCAAGGTAACTTTCTTAAGAAAATAATAAAAATTATTTTTCTATAAGTATTATAAAAACAAAGATTGACTACAATTATAACAATGTAGAAAAAGATGCATGAAGTGTGTATACTTACTGGATTATATCCATTATAATTATTAACTCTCATTACTTACATGCATTAAGTATCTCAAACATTACATGATTTATAGTGCTCTTTTATGCTACTTTATATTATTTCTAAAAATAAGTATATTAATTTCTGTGTGACATGAAGCCTGGATAAATATTTTCTGATTAGTATATAAAGTGATCAAAGTTTTTAATTAAATTTGAGCTGGAAATTAAATTCTCCTTGTTTTAGGTTAATAGGAGATTTATAGAGAAAGCTAGATTTATCCTTTCAGACTTATCTAAGTATAGCATCTTAATCTGATTTTCCAGTATACCATATTTAGTCCCTGATCCCAAGTTAATTCTCTGTCTCATTAACAATTTATTTTATTTGATTTTTATAACAATATGTGGTAGAGAACTTCCCATATACATGTGAATGAATTTTCTATTTATTCATAATCAAAATATATATTCTAGGATGCAAGAGAGGATTACTGCATCCAGGTTGCTTTTAATGCCTTAGCATTTTTATTATTAATTTCAAGATGTATGCCTTTTAAGAACTTTCTATCTATGAAATAACCTATCTTTTTTAATATCCAAGAGATTAATAAATTTTAGATCTGTTACATTTTATAAACCTGTTCTGTCTACTTTGTAGAGTGACAATTCAGGTAGAAAATTCAGGGATTTTCTACCCACCTATATGAATTTTATGTACATTTTCAACTTTGTTTTAGATATATAAAGCAAAACACTGTTTGCTTGTGTGTCTTCTATCTCACACTGTGAAGTGACCATGTGGGAATTGCAAATACAGTCAATTCTCATTACTCGTGGTAGTTATGTTCTATTAAGGTGCTGCAACCACTGAATCAGCAAATACCAAACCATTGCTCCTAGGGGAAATAAAGGATTAGGTTCCTGGGAGCCTCTGGTTACAATATTTTTGTCACCTGATCAATATATGACCTTGTTTTATGTATGTTTCCATTTAAATATGCCTTAACATTTAAGGCATTAAAAACCATGGTTTTGACATGAATTAAGGTCTAATTAGCTCATTGAACTCACAACCAATAGCATTATAACTCATGCCATAATGAAATTTACCTAACACATGTATTTTCTCCCTAAGACCATCACAGCCCTTGTACTGAAAACATTACTTCACTTCAGCATCATGCATGGGGGCCATTTTAAATAGTGAAATCACAAACAGAAAGCAAAATAACAGAAAATGTGGCCCTAAATAGACTGCAAAAATGACACTTGTTTACAATATGTTAATAGTATGAGCTGAAAGAAGTGACAACGTGTCTGACTTCACGTTGGAATGTGTGCATGAGTCCCCTCAAAATTTTTGCTGCTCTGTGCATATGTACAAATGACTGTGAAGTGTCCCAATATTCATTTTGGCTCGCAAATAAGTTATAGCAAACTTGCAATTATGAAATCTACAAATAATGAGGATCAACTGTATGTTGTCAACATTTCTATGCTGGGTCATCCAGCCAAAAAACATTTTCTAATTGATTAAGAAGTGATTAGAACAGATTTTAAGTAATCTATTCAGCAAATCAACCAAAAATTACAAAAGCAATATATAGGACTACAAGGTTGATAATGCCATTTTTATTGAAACGATCCATGTTTGTCACAAGTACTATTCAACTTTTGAGTCAACTGTATAGTTATGGCACCATTAATAATTCATGAAAATTGCAGAACATTTTAATGTAATATGGAATAATTTTAATAATTTTATATATTATAACTTAGACTTTGCAAATAGTTAAACAGGTATCATCTTTTAAATTATATTACTTTAAAATAATATAGAAGAATATGACTATTGGCTCTCAGAAAATAAAATATTTTGGCTATTCATTTAGAAGACTCAAACATTAATTTTAAATATAGAAGAAATACATATAGATGAGTTAAACATTTTAACTTAGTACGAAGTTTTCTGCATAAACAGTGATAGAATATATTATTAATATTTCATTTAAAGAAAATTGCTAAATAAATATTCCATTAATCTAAAAGTAACTCTAAAATTCCAGACTTTATATTTCAAAAACTTCATTTTAAAACCTAAGTTTCAAGATGTTATTGACACAGAACTATGTTATACAAAACTAAACCCTAAGTGGTGTTAAATGTATAGGTTATACAAATTAAATACAAGTTTTAAAACAAGAAATCAAAATATTAATTACTTAATGCCCTAGTAATATTATTACCAGTATTTGTTATAAAGTACTCCCTTGAAATATTTAAATTCCATTATTACAATGAGATGAATTACAGTTATAGAAAGTGTTTTATTCCATCCAATAAAATCAATTTTTATCTGTCCATTGTTTGTTTTCAATAACCTGAACTAATGATTCCACTTCCAGTCTTTTGCTCTCTCTTCTATCAATTACTTTTCTAAAATATAATCCTGACTAGATCATTCTGATACTTGAAACAATTCAAAGCCAATAAAACCCAAACTATTGCCAGTCTTAAAATACCCCTTTATGATCACATCCTTGTCTAGTTCTTAAGCCTCACCTCTTGCTATGTCTCCTCTACATAAGATATCTGAACAATAATGCAGTAACTTTAATTCACCCCAAACCACTCTGTTTTATGTCTCCATGCCTTTCATCCTTATCGTAGAATTCATTTTCCTTTAGGCTGCCTACAGAACTCTTACTTATTTAAAAATCACTCTGAAGTGTTGCCTTCCCTATAACTCTTTACCCAACTGCCTTGAGAAATATGTTATCGTGTTTCACTTTAGAACTGTTCACATCTATTTGTAGTTGCCTTTTATCATACAGAAGTAGGTTTCCAAAAGACTTAGCATCATTATTTATTAATAATCTTTATTTTGTATTATTTATTTCATAAGTCAAATACAAACGCAGTGCTCATCACAGAGTGTGTGCTAAATAATGTGTGTGTAGAATGACAAAATGAAAAAGACCTGCGTCCACTCCACACTCACTGTCAATCTGGTTGAACACAGAATACAACCATGGTGTGATTCTTCATTCAATAAACATTCATTGGTAATAGAAAATAGGGAAATATTTTCATTATACATATTAGCAACACACATTAAAATGGATTAAAAAGATTCAATATGTAACATAAAGTTCATCAAATACCACTAACTGAACTATCCCAAGCTATATTTTTATTTTAGATTTATATGCCATCTATTTTCAGAAGAATTGAAACATTGTGTTAAGTATAAATTAAATACATTCAAATATAGAGAGCAGATAACAGTTAACAAAGGATGCATTTATCAGCTAGGCACTCTTCTAAGTACTATAGCTATATTGATTCATTTAATCCTCATGGCATGAAATGATATAGGTGTTATTTTCTCCATCACCATTACAAAGAAATAAATGAAGATACATATCACATGATCTCGCTCATTTATGGAATATAATGAACAACATAAACTGATGAGCAAAAACAGATCCAGAGACAGAGAAACATCGATCAGACCATCAAACCTCATAGGAAAGGTAGGGGAAGGTGGGGGTAAGGGGGAGAGATCAACCAAAGGACTTATATGCATGCATATAAGCCTAACCAATGGACACAGATAACAAGGGGGTGAGGGCATGAGTGGGGGGATGGGGGGTAAGGTGGGGATAAGGGCACATATGTAATAACTTAAAGAAATTTAAATAAATTAATTAATTTAAAAAAAATGAAGATACAGAAGTTAAAAAATAAATAAATAAAGCAAAACACTTGCCACAAGTTACTCATCCAGTGTCTGAGACCGCCAGAGTCAAACCATGTGGTCCCATTCCAGAACTCATGCTCTTAATCATACCTCAACACCTCCCCTACCTCAGGTGACAGAATGAGGAGCAGATATCACTAGACCCTCGCTATGAACTTAAAGCTAGACTTGAGCATTAAATTACAGTCTGCATTTTCTTTGGCTCATTGCAAATACAAATATTTTTTGATTATTGATATCTTATCCTGGACCAAGTATTTTACATATCTATAATAATAAAAGCATAATATGCTAATTAGACCAAACAGCCAAACAACCTTCTAGACGAAGCTGGGGCTGTGAGGGCTAAGCTCCTTGCACGAATTTCATGCATTGGGCCTCTAGTTATTCTATAAAATGATTTCTGTAAAATAACATTTTAGTATATGGCCATGTAGTATATCTTAATGAATACTGTGTCAACTGACTGGATAAGGAGAGGAGTATTAAGAACAGATTTAGTATCATTTTATTTTTCAGAAAAAACAACAAAAACAACAGCAAATTTAGGTAATGTTTTCATTGTCAAACGGTAAACAACTGTATCAAGATGGAAATTGATGTTTCCAAAACATAATTCCTTATTTGATGTAAAAGTTATATGTTAAACTGAGTTTCAGTGAATGTTTATATTTCTGTACATAATTAGACTCAAATGCCACAAATGCTTTGCATTCTGATGTTCTAATTTACTATAACGGATATAGTCTGAAGTACCTAGAGGAATAAATAAAGAGTGTACCTATTAAACCATCTCTCAAATATCTATTCATTCTTTCAACAATGTTTATTGCACCTTTTGTGTCAGATGCTTTTGTAAGTGCCAGGGACACTGCATCAAACAAATCAAACAAAATTCCTCCCCTCATGAGCTTATACTCTACACCCAACAGTAAACAGATAAATATATAAAAAAATTGGTATGTCAGGTGGTTATGAGCACTAAACAGAAAAACGCAATTGATAAGGTGACCCCAGATTAGAAACCAGAACTAACAGAGGTGGATGACTAAGGGAGCAATGTTTCAAGATTAAGTAACATGAACAAAGGTCCTAGGGTAGAGCATGATTTTCTATAAAAGTACATAATCCATTCATCATCTTATCCCATATTTTTTGTCACCATATATTCCAGAAAGCTTGTTTTTATTGCTACTCCATAATTTGTTTTCACATGTTCATATTCAATGTGAATGGGAAAACATACTTGCCAATGATATATCTGATAAGAGGTTAATATGCAAAACATATAAACAACTTATAAAACTCATTACCAAAAAAATAAACAATCTAATTTAAAAATAGGCAAAGGACCTGAATAGGCATTTCTCCAAAGAGGACATACAGAGGGACAACAGACATGAAAAGATGGAAGAAGGCTTGACTTGGGGTGGTGAACACAATACAATATACAGATGATTTATTATTTAAAAAAACAACAACACCAAGATGTGGGTTTCCTATAAGTACAGGAGTTAGGGAGACAGTAGTGTGAGATATAGCATACTGTAGAAGCTTCTTGAAAGAGAGTGAGGCATGATATGGATTGTAAGGCATGTGTAGAAAAAATAAAAATATATAAATGGCCCAGGCATGTGACTTGGTGATTGAGTGCTGACCTATGAACCAGGAGGTCATGGTTCAATTTCTGGTCAGGGCACATGCCTGGGTTGCAGGCTCAATCCCCAGTGAGGGATGTACAGGAGGCAGCTGATCAATTAATTCTCTCATCATTGATGTTTCTCTCCCTCTCCCTTCCTCTCTGAAATCAATAAAAATATATTTAGGAAATCTGTATGGAGATATTTAGGGACAATGGTTTGAGTTGGTAATATTGGTACATAATGTTGAAAAATTAGAATAGAGCCAAGATTATTTATTATTTAAATTTGGAATAGTATCAAAATCACATATTCTATTTGGAAGGACAGAAAAGTCACTTGGTTATTTAAAAAGAGAGAGAAAGAATAAAAGAGAAAGAACACATTCAATGTGATGAATATTTTTACGATAGTTCCTGCCATCCTTAATAGTAAAAATATGCCATGACAGTAACTGCACACATATTTATTGATAACTACTGAAAAGCTTAATATTAGTAAGGCATCCTGAGGTCTAAAAAAGAAATAAAATTGAACTCCTCACCCCAAGAAATTTAACACACTGTCATGTGAAATATAAGATAGGTAAGTTAAATTGGAAAACAATTAAAGACCAAATTGATTAAGTTAGATTCCATTTAAATAGGGAGAAAGAGAGAGGAGAGGAGAATTGCAATTATAGGTGAAGAATAATAGGTTTTAAAAAAGGAATAATACAACACACTGGCTAAAAAGGATCAGTTTTACTAATATATCTGATTCCTTTTTGTTACAAATGCCCCACATTTTCTATTCATTATTTGGGATATTGGTATTGATACCAGAAATAACAAAAACTTGCCTGATACTACCTGTATTGCTTACTTTTATAAGTCTAAGTCAACTTGTCTAAGCTATTGTGCTCAGTTGATTGTTCAAATACTAGTCTAGATTTTTTATAAAGGTAGTTTTCAGATGTGATTAACATTTAAACCAACAGACTTTTAAAAAACTTATCATTATTGTTGAAAGTATTACAGATGTCCCCCACTTTCTTTCCCATTGACCCCCTCTACCCCACCTCCCAGACCTTCACCACACTATTGTCTGTGTCCATAGGCTATCCCTATAGCAGATTATCCTCTGTAATGTGAGTTGGCCTCATCCAATCAGTTGAAAAAGGTTGAGGTTTCCCAAAAAAGAAAGAATTCTCCTCAAGACTGCAACAAAGAAATCCTGCCTAAGCCTCTACCATTCTGGCCCCCTCACAATCCCATAAAACAATTTCTTAAGACAGATCAAACTTACGCCCCCCCCCCTTTTCTTCCCTCCTCTGATGGATAAATCAATGAATGGCTGGATGGATGGATAGATGATGATAGATAGATAGATGATAGATAGATGATAGATAGATAGATAGATAGATAGATAGATAGATAGATAGATAGATAGATAGATAGATGATCGATAATAGATTGATAGATAGATAGATGATAGATGAGAGAGAGAGAGAGAGAGAGAGAGAGAGAGAGAGAGAGAGAGAGATGCACAGAAAATACACATACATAGAGGATATGCACATATATATACTGATTCTCTTTCTCTGGAGAACTATAATATACTACCCTTGAACTATAACTAATTACCATTTTCTCTACCTAGTTAAAAAAAACTTAACATATGCATGCATATTGTGATATTCATACAACAGAGAAATGATAACTCGTTAGAAACAAATGCCTGATTAGAAATGTAGCTGTTTTGTTTAATTAGGAACAATAAAATACAAATACCTACATTCTAATAACAAAATAATCAAATATAAAAGAAATATGAAAAACAAGCCAATGAAGAATGTTTACTTTCTTATTTGCCATTATGTCTAAAGATACAGCATACATAGCATAAAATATTCTTTAATAATTTTTGAATCCTGTAATACCTTTACACATTAGAGAACTTCAATAATAGAACAATACATTTTAACTGTTAAAGTTCTTTTCTTTTGTCCATTTTATCTGAAAATTTACAGTGTTAACATGTGCTTTTTTTGACATAATTAGAGTCTCAGGCACTGAAATATATTCAAAGCAATATGGAAACCTAGAAGAATGTGATTTTCCCTGCCAGCAGCAATCTGAAATAGGGCCATATCTATATAGCCTAAACAGCTCACCCCCACTGGGAAATAGCAACCTCCCTGTTATGGAGATGGCATTATTTTTCAAGATGATCTGCTACATGTACTGCTACTCAGCATGCTATCCATAACTCTCCAGATAAATTGAAGGGACTGAAAGATTTATGAACTCATGAATTCTTTTCTTGTAGGGAACCCCAACCGAATTCACCGGAGGGTTTCTTATGTCTATGTGAGAATCCTTTGGCAAAATAGAAAACATGTGGAAAGAGTAATGGGACATTAAAATCGACTCCTGTTTACTAGAAATTCTCCTGCGAATGTGTACAAGAAGAGTAACCTAGGACCATACTATATCTTCTTAGGTCGTACTATATCTTAAAAGGGGGCATATTATATATTGTTGACCAATGTACCTTTTCTTTAACCATTTTACATTGATTATTTTGAAACAAGGAATTAGTTTAAATAAAAGCTTTGTATATTATGTAGATCTTATTCTACCTATGAATTATTTTGTCATAAAAATCAGATTAGCAATATATTGATAGATACTAATTGTTATTTATTTCAAAAATATATATTTAAAAATATATATTTAAAAATGACACAGAAATAAAAGACTAACAAAAATACACACTATTTTGTTTGAATGATATAATTATATCTTTATAATAAAATAATTTTCTTACAATGTTTATTCAAAACAATTTTTCTTTGCACTAAAGAATGCAGTCCAGACAAACTTATGAAATTACTTTCTAGAAAAAAAAATAGATTAATCAGATAGTTTTATTTACAAAAATTTCAGCACATTATTTTGTAGATATCATGGTTTTTGCTACATATAATTGGTTAATTATAAAAGCACATTTTCTCATTAACCACATTTTATTTGAGTCTCCCAAGGGCAGCCATTAGTGAATTTTTACATAAAAATATGTGCTATCTAACCTCTTATCTATTTGTTTATGGAAACCAGAGAATTATTTGAGAATTCTTTTACCACTGTAGTCTTGAGACAAGTTCCTTATCAGGGCTCAAGTATTAGTGTACCAAACTCTAGAGCCAGGGCTTGAGTTTGGTAAACTCAAGTCTCAGTTAGCAATTCTAACTGTATCACATTTGTTATTTCTCTTCTTCCACAATTAAGTTCTGTTACTTTAAAATTCCTTTGTAAAGTTAACTCTATAATTTAAAAAGTATTAATTTACCTTTTAAAAATATTGTGAAGAATGTGTGTCTATGTGTTTACATGTGTGTAAATATGTGTGTGTTTGTGTTTGAGAAGGAGAGCATGATTTAAAAAAAAAAAAAAAAAAAAGGTGCTTCTCCAAATTAACCAAGATAAGTGCTCATTTGGGGGCCTCTAGATATAACTCCCTAAAAGTGGCATAAAATTTAGAGTATATAGTCATATATAACCTCACATCATCTAATCCAGACCTCTTATTATAAATGGTCACATTTAGGGCAAAGTAAATTTTTACAAGTTTAGAATTCAATTAAATTGCTAAGGAACAATAAATCGGTAGTGCCTGCCTAAGCTAGGTATATGTTTGCATTTCTTTTGTTGTTGCTGTTGTGCTTGTTGTTTTAATTACAGGACATTTTTTAGTTTGGCAAGCATAAATACTGTGGCCAGGGGGTGGGGTGCTCATGTAATTGGGTGCATTGGCTCTTATAGGCCTAAATATGTAGAGATTTTTCAAATTATCTGAAAACGTACATTCATAATTTATACTGAATTTGTTGGACAGTATTTTTTGTTAAGATATTAAGCTATAAACCTCCACTGCCTCATCCATCATCTTTTCCTCACTGTCAGCAAAGAATGGCTAATAGTTCCATTTTCATTCTCTCTTTTGAAAGTACTTGAAGAATTGCAAAGTTCATGTTAGAATGCTTTGGGGATTCTCTAGGAAATCCTTCCATCTCATTAGGCTTGATGCCCAGAAGTTTAGGAATGAAAGTCACACAACACAAAGTCACAAAATCAGAATACTCATATGGAGTGACAATAAGACTGAAGATGGATTAAATAACAAACCAACATTCATCTTCACTGCAATATATTACACTTTCTGTCATATCTTAGGACACAGCCAAGTACAAGTCTTTTCCATTCGACTACAGAAGAGAGCATGGGGACAGAAAATTGACCTTAGGAAGAAGTGGTATACAGGAAGGGTTCATACAGAAAAAAGTAAAGGCTAGAACATTGTGTTATCAACAGAAATAAAAATAAGATATCCATAATAGATTTTAGAATAATTCCAAATGGAATAGATATAAAATGAGGTACAGGAAATTAATCCAATATCTACATCTATAGTTGGAATCAATAGAAATATTATTTGGATATCAGGATATTAGCAACAAACTTAATACCAAGCATAATAAATGTGTATTGAAACCATGATATTGATGTAGAAATTTCAGGAAATTGGTATTGTGTTGGATATGTTATTGAAAGAAGAATTGGTAGAGATGCTAACTGAAACTGAAATGCAGATTAATTCAACATGAAAGATTGAATATAGAATTTTTTTCAATTCCATCATATTAAAAATAAAATGTTGAAATCTGAAGTGGTAACAAATGAATTTCCCTAGGCAAAACAAATGAATTTCCCAAATAAGAATTAGGTGACATTCTCTAACAGAACAAAGACTAACCTATGTTCTCTCCTAACCCAAATTCTATACATACTCAAAGGTTCACCTCAAATCCCACTTCACTCCTAGATTTCTATACCATATATACTCCCCTTTCTCTGGATATAAGTATCATGTAGTATCTTTATAAAGAGTTTACTATAAATTATGCTGTTAAATCTTTCGCAGGTGTATTTCTTACTGCTACCATCAAAGATTCTTCTAATGGACACCATCTTTATAAGTTTCCAATACCTAGTAAAATTGTATGTACTTAGGAGGCATTCAAAGAATGTTTGCAGCTTGGAGGAAATGAAGAATGAACATTTCAAGGCATCAAATTAAAGTTTTGAAAGCTTTTGTGTTTTCAAAGATGAGACCTTGGCTCTCATTTCATGTATACATTAAGAAAAATCATTTTATTCAACATATGGTTCAACATGTTTCAATAGCCAGTAAAATGTTGACATTTTATGTAAAGCGTTGCTTTATTTTTTTTCCATTGAACTACATTTGTCCTTTCTTTAAAAAGCGTCTCTTTTACTTTTTTTTTCTAGTGAATTTTTCTAGAAGCTTTATGGCCATTCCTATGTCTTCAGATAGCCCCTTAGAAAACTTATATATCCACCTCAATATATGCAGTAAGATGTATATGTTTCTACAACATTTTAATATATGTTTATGTTTTTTCTCATTACCCACATTAGGTTGTATCTTCTCAAATGCTCATATAGTCTTTCATTACCTCTGTTCATTGTATTTATGAGTCATCACAATCATATGAAAAATAAACCCATAATCAGGTCCATTTTTGCGCAGAAAGTACAGGTTGGTTAAATGTTTGCCTTGTGTATTAATGCAACATGCCCATTATTTTTTTTAAATCCTCACCCGAGGATTTTAATTTTTTCCATTGATTTTGAGAGAATGGAAGGGAGAGAGAGAGAGAGAGAGAGAGAGAGAGAGAGAGAGAGAGAGAGAGAGAGAGAGAGAAACATCAATGTGAGAGAGACAGATCAATTGACTGCCTCCAGCAAATGCCCTGATCAGGAGCCAGGACCAAGCCTGCAACTGAGGTAGGGGCCCTTGACCTGAACCAAGCCCTGGACTCTTCAGTCTGCAGGCTGGCACTCTATCCACTGAGCAAACCAGCAAGGGCCATGCACATCATTATTAATAAAATTTTATTTACAGTTGAAGTAACTGATTTTACTTATAAATGATTTGAATAAAATAATACCATGAATGATAATTCCATCAAATTAATTAAAACCAATTTGTTTATTTTCAGCAAAATAAAATGACAGTTAAACAGCTGGCACACAGTAGGTGCTAAATCTATATTTGTTAATGAATAAATAACTGTCCAGAAAACAATAAAAACATCAGGATACAATCTTATCTTACTGTGGATATTAATGTGTCATCTGACTCATGTATGGTACTTAAAATCTGCTCATTTAAGAATGTCTACTATGATTTATCAACAAATACGTATTAACTTCAAAACATTAAACTTCCCTATGAATGTAGTGAATATTTATTATTTTTCTCCAAATTAAAAATAATAGCTTAAAATTATACTGGGGAGCAATCTAGAAGCTTATATGTTGTGCTTTATAAGGTAATTAACCCACTCAATAAAAATAATAGACATTGGAGCTTAATTACTGGAAAACATATATTTTATAAAATAATCCACAGAATCTGTTTTGTTTAAAGCTATACTATCACCAAAACATTAAGTCTTAGAAATTTGTAGTTTAGGTTAACAATTGGGCATGCAGTGCACACACTGAATAGAATTTTACCTTTTCTACTAAAGAGTATTCACCAGATGATAATTATTATCTGCTAAGTGTTCTTCAGACTAACTTGATATCACCAAGAAATATCACAAAAATGTTGACACAATGCTCATCCAGCTGGGGATTCCAAACAAGCCTATTTTCCCTGCCATTTACTATACATTTTAACTGCACCAGCTGGCCAGAGCCTTTCCCTTACCCTATTCTCAACAGAAGAGAACAAGAATGTGTTTTTTATTTGTTGGTTGATCTTCTTTATCTAGTTTACACTGATGAGGAGGTAGGAAATTCACATTTAAAATTAAGTTATGCATTATAATTACTCTGACCAGGCAACTTCATTGTTTTATACATACCAAATATATTTATTTCCTAACATCAATTTCATTATTGCAGTTCACAGAGGGAGAAAAAAATGAGCTAAACTTTATGTATAAACTAGAATATAGATTCTGTGCATAAACAAAATTTTTAGTTTTTATTTACTGGTTTTAATCAAAATTTGTGTACTTGATTAAATGAATAACACAGCTTACCTATCAAATTTGAATTTATATTAAAAATAAATATAATGAAAATGGAATGCATATGAAATCCATGTATTGAAGTGGTTAACTAAATATATTCTAGAGTAAACCAAACCCAGATTTAAACACAAACTAAGATCTGTAGTTTAATGTCTTTATCTGTATTTTCTTTAAGCAAACAGATAAGAATAGCTCATAATAATATTTCTTAACCTACAAGGTTGGGTAAGCAGTGAATGAAAAAAATAAATACATGTGTAAGTTTATTTACACAGTTCTTGGAAAATTATAACACTTGATTATCATCACTGTTTTTATTAAAATATTAATATAAATATACACATATAATATCATACTGGTTTATATCCCATATGTCCATCCTCCATATATTTTGAGATTTATATTCCCATGCATTTTTGGAGTAGACATTTTTCTATTGCGAATAAATTGAAGGGTAAAAAGGGAAAGGCAACTCAACCTCCAGTATCTCCTTCCTACTCACTGGTGCACATCTCTTGTTCCCTCCTTCACGTCCCCAGTCCAGAGATGTTAATCTCAGGCTACAATGGTTGCCTAATCATTCTTCACTTGGAATCAAAGCATGTGAAGACTAGATATCTTAGGCCCATAAGAAATGAAAATCAAAATGTTGTATATTTAAGAATAATTTCTCCCAGATAAATCACTGACCTCTTTTAGCACAAAAACCATATTTAAAATTCTCTAATTTAGAAAAAGGTTATTTTTGTAATTGTTTTACGGTAAAGGTGATGGAAAAGACTTAAAGGATACCAAATTAAGAATGGCAGTAAGTCACAGATATTCTCCAATATTCCCAATCCTTCCCAAATCTCCATTTATGCAGGTTGTCTTAGCCTGAGGCCAATGAATCAAGGACCACTGGGCTATAATTCAATGGCTCTCAACCACAGGTGATTTTGCCTACCAGAGGACATTTGACAATACATACATGGAGATCTTCTGGGTATCATAACTCAGGGTTGGATGCTACTGGTATCAAGTGGATAGGGGACAAGGATACTGGTAAACTTCCTCACCAAAAAGGACTGCCCATACAACAAAGAATTCACCAGCCAAAAGATCAATGATGCCAAGATTGAGCAACTCTGGCTGGGCTTTTAGAGGCACAGAGTAGTTATCTGTGTGCATGTGGACATCTGCTGACCCTCCCACACCCAGGGCCTCTGATTTCATTAAGATTATCATTATTACAGATGAGACAAAACTCTCCAAAAGAAAAAAGAGATACATTATACATAAATAACTATAGGCATTTCTGAAGTAAAATTAGCTATTACCCGGAAGCCCATCAGGTATTGTGACTAAATTATTATATGTAATACAAGTTTGTAACTAACATGGTACAAATGCATAGAAAGAAGGTTCTTAGTCATTTGGAAACTCTGCCTCAAAGTTTACAGAAAAGATAATGAATACTGAGAAATTAGCCTATAATTGGAAAATAATCTAATATGTTAAATCATAATGTATTTTTGTGCATTAAAATTCACCTATCACTTTTTTAGTTCCATGAAAAAAACAGATTAGGTGCCAGGATATCTCATGTTAAGTTGTTTACTCAATAGATTTTACTAAATAAATAACCAAATGACCTTGGTTATTTTATCCCTTAAAATTCTCCCAGCGTTGATTCTTTCTGAGGATCACAAGAAAGATTAACTTACGGAAGTTCTTTAAAAAGTGTATCTCAATATAAAATATAATGACGTTTTTCTGCTGACTTCCAAGCCCTTTATTGTTATGCATTTTTGAAATATTTTTTTATTTTCTGCCTTTATACCATGTGATCTGAACCATGACAAGACCAAATAAATTTTTTTATAACTAGGTTTAATCAAGCTAAAGTTTGCAGTAGAGGGAGAGTTTTATGTCATTTGTAGTAAGAGGAGAAAGGTGTAGTATTTTATTACATTCCACAGCAACATGGTGCCGTTTTTCAATATATCAAACCTATTACAGAAAGGGAGGTTATACATAGACAGAATACACCTCATTATATCCTTTCAAAGGGTAACTATCATGTTATTTAATGGGCCAGTACAAGAGCACGAACATGAGTAAGCCTAATAAATGTTCTTTGACAATAATGAGGTACAAATAAAACGGTTCTTTTTTGTAGTTCTGTTAAGCAAAATTGCAATACAGGCAAAGTTTATCTTTTGTTATCACTAATCTTTTTTATTGTTTTCATTCCTCAGTTCCCAGTAGCAATTCTTTCAATTTTTTCCATTTGATTTTTGTGTTTGTGGATTTGCTTTTCTTTTTTCTTTTTAATATATTTTATTGATTTTTTTACAGAGAGGAAGGGAGAGAGATAGAGAGTTAGAAACATCGATGAGAGAGAATCATCGATCAGCTGCCTCCTGCACATCTCCTACTGGGGATATGCCCGCAACCCAGGTACATGCCCCTGACTGGAATCGAACCTGGGACCTCTCAGTCCGCAGGCCGATGCTCTATCCACTGAGCCAAACCGGTTTCGGCTGCTTTTTCTTTTCACTTAAAATATTTTTCTGGCCGAAACCGGTTTGGCTCAGTGGATAGAGCATCGGCCTGCGGACTGAAAGGTCCCAGGTTCGATTCCGGTCAAGGGCATGTACCTTGGTTGCGGGCATATCCCCAGTAGGAGATGTGCAGGAAGCAGCTGATCGATGTTTCTCTCCCATCGATGTTTCTAACTCTCTATCTCTCTCCCTTCCTCTCTGTAAAAAATCAATAAAATATATTTAAAAAAAAAATTTTCTGAAATAATTAGCTATAATATGAAGTTAAAATAATAATAGTAATAATATAAAAAATCTATCAATTGCTTACACTGTATCCTATAATGAACCGCCTTATGTAAATTTCCTCTTTTTATCCTCACAGCAACTCTAAGTACAGATTCAGTTCCATTTTATAGATAACAAAACCATGTTTTTGAGAGGTTAAGTGAACTGCCTGAACACCCAATAGCTAGGAAGTAAATGAATCTACATTGGTCTGATTTTGAAACATATGGGCTTAAAAACTATACTTCCCTGGAGGGTGTTTATATAAAGACTAGAGGCCCAGTGCATGAAAATTCATGCACTGGGTGGTGGGGGTCCTTCAGCCCGGCCTGCCCCCTTTCACAATCCGGGAACCATCAGGGGATGTCCTACTGAAGGCTTAGGCCCACTACCCATTGGCCTAAGCTGCAGTCTGGCCTCCCTCTGTGGGATACAACTGGACCAATCAGGGGAAGGCGCTGCCCCCATCACCTCGCTGCTGCTGCCACTGCTGGCCCTCACAGCCACCGTGGCTGCCAGCCCTCCTCTGCCCTCGCAGCCACTGCAGCTTTGTCCGGAAGGATGTCTGGAAGACGTCCAGTCTATCCAGTCTAATTAGCATATTACCCTTTTATTAATATAGATATCCTTCATCCTTGGATTTACCCCAAACCAAGATTTGATTATCTACTAGTAAGTCCAGTTAGTATGAAGAATATTTTCAAACAGAAACTTTATTCTCATCCGTTAATTTATATGGTCTATATTAGCAAACAGCATGTAATAATTTACTAATATTTACTAGGCATTTACTATGCACCAGGCACAGTTTTAAGTAATTCACAAGTTTTTTTATAAAGTGAATCCTCATAACAACTCTCTATAAAATAGGCACTATTAGTGTCACCTGTTTATAGATCAGAACATCTGCACAGGGAGTAAGCAATCTGTCCAGTCACACTTACATGGTAGCAAAGTTGTGATTCAAAATCAAGCAGTGAGAGTCTAGAGATAACACAGTACACTGAGATCCTGTTACCTTGTCAAGTACTCCTCAAACTAACTCACCCCAATGAAATACCCTGTGGATGAAATACACATTATTTAAAAAGTTGCTCAAACTGGAAAATAAGATTTTAGATGAATTCCTTTTGGAATTCAATGCAACTTCACACTTCATTCAGTATTCCATAATACAGTAAGAGAGGCAAGATTCTTGAAAACTGATATTTGTATGCAGATTGGGTAATTGCATTCCTTTCTGATAAGTGAAAGAATTATAAAAAATACTCTAGCAGCAAAATATAACCAAAACAATTCTGGTGCCAGGCATAGGGCGATATCTGGGTAGAGGGGGGCAGTGAGGGGAAACCGGGGGGATATCTGTTATGCTCTCAACAATAAAGAAAGATAATAAATAAATAAATAAATAAATAAATAAATAAATAAATAAAATAATTATGGTGGATTAAAAATGATCAATTTTAAGCAGAAGCTGAAAAATAAACACCATATGAAGACATTAGTTTTCCCAAAATTTCCCCATAGCATATTCTTTAGGAATGTCTTATAAGATAAAGATCATATTGGTCAGTTCATCAAAAAGGAATTTATAATGTTCATAACCAAAATATTTTGTTTTCACTTAAACATGTATATTCATATGTCAGTATTTAAAAAAATTGAGGCAACTTCTGTTGTTAGCAAATATGACTACTGACTAAAGTTCCACAGTCTTTCTTGTACCATATACTGCTCCAATTAAGATTATCATACTTTTAGTTTCTGTTTCTTCAAAATGGGATGAGAATTTAAAGAATCTGTGAAGCATTCTGAGTATAGAATGCATCTACATTTTATTATTTTCCTATAAATATTTTACAGTTACTTCATCTACCTCTAGTTAAACTTAATTGTTTTTAACGATTGCCTTTATCAAATAGTTTCTAAGCATTCAACATTATTTTTGTAGAAGCAAATATATTTTTTGATAACACTCATTTTAACTGACTCTCCTAATCTCAGAATTCAACCGACAGGAAGAAAAATAATGTACGTATTAAAGAGAAATACTGCATGCTGTAGGCACCAGTTAGAATTTTGTAAAGGAAATTAAAGAGTACTTTCCAAATACAGGTCAACTAAAAGAGCTTCTTTTGTATTAACATTGTATAGATTAGCTTTTCCCATAACACCATTCGGGGAAATGCTGATCAAGAGTGATCAAAGTGCTCTATTATTTTACTAGTGGAAATTACCTACCCAAATTGAAAGTTTTATTTCTCCAAAGGGGATTTCCATGTTTTTAACATGTAAATAGTTTTTTTATGAAAAACAGAAGGAAAAATCTATTGCCAAATTTAAATAGTATATGCTTACAAAAGCAACCTTAAATATTTAAATAATTAAAAATATTGATGGCTAGTCTGGAAGATGGCTGCCAACAGGAAGGCAGACTGCAAATAGTGTGAGAGGGAAAGAACGAAAGGAGAGTGTGTGGACGTACAGGAAGTGTATATTTGTGGGTGAGGGACAGCTATACTCCAAGATACTGTTGGGGACTGCTGAACTGGGCTCCCCTGACCAGGCAGCCTCCACTGCTGCTGAAATCTCTCCTGGAGTGACAGCTTTGCTGTGGAGACTGCACCATCTTCAAGGGGAGAGTGGCTATTATCAGAAGCCTATACAGCCTGGGTCTCGACAACCACAAAACCCAGCAACCAGCTGCGAACCCAGGAACACCGGATCTCTAGCAGCAAGTATACGCAGACTCGGATGAGCTCTGCACCTTCTCACGGAAAGGTCAGATTTTGCCTAGGAAAAGGAGAGAGAGTGCTACAAAACCAGACACCTGGAGAAGAGAGATCATGGAGAAACAAAGAAACAGCCCACATATGAAAGAAAAGGAGGCATCACCAGAAAAGGAAGTAAACAAAATGAAGGCAAGCAATATGTCAGAGAAAGAATTCAGAGAAATGGTCATACGGTCACTGAAAAGAATGGAAGACAAATTCAACAATATGTGCAAAAACCAAGAGGAAATGAGGAAAAACCAAGATGAAATGAAAAATGATATTGCCGCTATAAGGAACTAAATAGAAAGCATAAACAGTAGACTAGAAGAAGCAGAGGACCACATCAGTGAGCTAGAAGACAAGGTAGGAAACAATACCGAAGCAGAGCAGCATCTAGGAAAAAAAAAAAAAACAAACAAACAAAAAAAAAAAATTAAAAAACAGGAGGAGAGCTTAAGAGAACTTTGGGACAACACGAAATGAAACAACATCTGCATAATAGGGGTGCCAGAAGGAGAGGAAACTGAGCAAGGGATAGAAAACCTGTTTGAAGAAATAATGACAGAAAACTTCCCTGATATTCAGCCCTGATATAAGGAAGAAAAAACTCACACAAATCCAAGAAGCTCACAGTGTCCCAAACAAAATGAAACCCAAAAGACTAACACCAATGCACATTATAATTAAATTGGCAAACACAATGACAAAGTAAGAATCTTAAAAGCATCCAGAGAGAGACAGAAAGTTACCTACAAAGGATCCCCATCACACTAGCGACTGATTTTTCAACAGACACACATCAGGCCAGAAAGGAATGGAATGAAATATACAAAGTCATGAAAAGGTAGGGTCTGACTCCAAGAATACTGTACCCAGCAAGGCTATCAATACCCAGCAAGGCTATCAATAAAAATTGAGGGTAAAATCAGGAGCTTCACAGACAAAAAAGGACTAAGGGAGTTTATTACAACCAAACCAACAATGCAAGAAATGCTAAAGGCTCTGCTGTAAAAAGAAGAAATAGTAAGCGAAGAAGGCATAAAGAATAAAAATGGTGACAAACAAGTACCTATCAATAATAATTTTAAATGTAAAAGGATTAAATGCCCCAGTCAAAATACAGGGTAGCTGAGTGGATAAGAAAACATGACCCACATATCTGCTGTCTACAGGAAACCCACCTCAGAAAAAAGGACTCACACAGACTGATAGTGAAGGGATGAAAACAGGTTTTTCAGGTGAATGGAAATGGAAAAAAAGCTGGAGTAGCAATAGTTATAACTGACAAATTAGATCTCAAAGTGAAGGACATAACAAAAGATAAGGAAGGCCAATTCCTAATAATAAATGGAGCAATCCAACAAGAAGAAATAACTCTGGTAAACATATATGCACCCAATACAGGAGCACCCAAATACATAAAAAAACTTCTGAACAATATCAAGGGAGAGATTGACAGCAATACAGCTATAGTAGGGCACTTTAATACCCGACTATGACTGTTGGAAAAATCATCTAAACAAAAAATCAGCAAGAAACATCAATCCTAAATGATTCACTAGATCAGATGGAATTAATTGACATCTTCAGAACACTTCACCCCAAAGCCACAGAATATACATTCTTCTCAAGTGCACATGGGTCATTTTCAAAGATAGAACATATACTGGGTCACAGGCAAAGTCTCTTCAAATTCAAGAAGATAGAAATCATATCAAGCATCTTCTCAGATCACAATGACATAAAACTAGAAATCAACCACAATAAAAAAAATCAAACACCCGGAGGCTAAATAGCGTGATATTAAACAATGACTGGGTTACCAGAGAGATCAAAGAAGAAATAGAAAGCATCATGGCAACAAACGACAATGAAAACACAACAATTCAAAATCTATGGGACACAGTGAAAGCAGTCTTGAGAGGGAAGTTCATAGCTCTACAAGCCTACCACAAAAAACAAGAAACAATGGTAATAAATTACCTAACTCTACAACTCAAAGAGTTAGAAAGAGAGCAACAAGAAAAGCCCAGTATAAGCAGAAGGAAGGAAATAATAAAGATCAGAGTGGAGATAAACGAAATAGAGACCAAAAAAAACAATACAAAAGATCAACAAAACCAAGAGCTGGTTCTTTGAAAGGATAAACAAGACTGATGAACCTCTAGCCAGGCTCACGAAGAAGCAAAGAGAGAGGACACAAATAAAAAAAATCAGAAATTAAAGACGTGAAATAACAACTGATCCCGCAGAAATACAAATGATTACGAAAAAATACTATGAACAACTCTATTCCAACAAAAAGGACAACCTAGATGAAATGGACATATTCTTTGAAAAATACAAGCTCCCAAAACTCAGCCAAGAAGAGTCAAAAAACCTGAATAGGCCGATAACTACCAAAGAAATTGAAACAGCAATCAAAAATCTTCCAGCAGACAAAAGCCCTGGTCCAGACAGCTTTACAGGGGAGTTCTAACAAACATTCAAAGAAGAAATAAAACCTATCCTCCTCAGACTATTCCAAAAAATTCAAGAGGAAGGCACACTTCCAAGCTCTTTCTATGAAGCCAGCATTACCCTAATTCCAAAACCAGATAAAGACACCACAAAAAAAGAGAATGACAGGCCAATATCCTTGATGAACATAGACACTAAAATCCACAACAAAATTCTAGCAAATTGGATTCAGCAATACATTAGAAAGATCATACACCATGAACAAGTGGGATTTACTCCAGGGATGCTAGGATGGTACAATATCCATAAATCAATAAATGTGATACATCACATAAATAAACTGAGAAACAAAAATCATATAATCATATCAATTGATGCAGCAAAAGCATTTGACAAAATCCAACACCCTTTCTTGATAAAAACTCTCAGCAAAGTGGGAATAGAGGGATAACCCCTCAACATAATAAAAGCCTTATATGACAAACCTATAGCCAATATCATACTCAATGGGCAAAAATTAAAACCATTTCCCCTAAGAACAGGAACAAGACAAGGATGCCCACTTTCACCACTCCTGTTTGACATAGTACTAGAAGTACTAGCCATAGCGATCAGACAAGAAGAAGAAATAAAAGGCATCCAAATTGGTAAAGAGGAAGTAAAATTGTCATTATTCACAGATGACATAATTTTGTACACAGAAAACCCTAAAGACTCCATCAAAAAACTACTAGACCTAATAAATGAATTTGGCAATGTAGCAGGATACAAAATTAATGCCCAGAAATCTATGGCGTTTTTGTACACCAATAATGAACTTACAGAAAGAGAAACGAAAAAAACAATCCCATTTACCATTGCACCAAAAAAATTAAGATACCTAGGAATAAACTTAGCCAAGGACATAAAAGACCTATACTCAGAAAACTACAGGATATTGAAAAAAGAGATAGAAAGACATAAACAAATGGAAGAACATCCCATGTTCATGGATTGGTAGAATCAACATTATTAAAATGTCCATACTACCTAAAGCAATCTATAGATTCAATGCAATGCCTATTAAAATACCAACAGCATATTTCAAAGATCTAGAACAGTGATGGCGAACCTATGACACGTGTGTCAGAGGTGACATGCGAACTCATTTTTTTGGTTGATATTTCTTTGTTAAATGGCATTTAAATATATAAAATAAATATCAAAAATATAAGCCTTTGTTTTACTATGGTTGCAAATATCAAAAAATTTCTATATGTGGCACAGCACCAGAGTTAAGTTAGGGTTTTTCAAAATACTAACACACCAAGCTCAAAAGGTTCGCCATCACTGATCTAGAACAAACTCTCTAAAAATTCATCTAGAATAAAAAAGGCCCCGAATAGCCACAAATGTCCTGAGAAAGAAGAACAAAGTTGGAGGGATCACAATACCAGACATCAAACTATATTACCAAGCCACGGTTCTCAAAACTGCCTGGTACTGGCACAAGAACAGTCATATAGACCAATGGAACAGAATAGAGTATCCAGAAATTGACCCAAGCCATTATATTCAATTAATATTTATCAAAGGAGGCAAGACCATACAATGGAGTCAAAACAGCCTCTTCAATAAATGGTGCTGGGAAATTTGGTCAGATACATGTAAAAAAATGAAACTAGATCACCAACTCACACCGTACACAAAAACAAACTCAAAATGCCTAAAGGACTTGAATGCAAGATGGGAAACCATAAAAACTCTATAAGACTCCATAGACAGGAAAATTGCAGACATATGTCATAGTAATATCTTTACAGACACAGATCCTAGGGCAAGAGAGACTAAGGAGAAAATAAACAAATGGAACTACATCAAAATAAAAAGCTTCTTCACAGTAAAAGAAATCATCAACAAAACAACAAGAAAGCCACTGCATGGAAGAACATGTTTGCCAATGTTATCTCCAATAAGGGTTTAATCTCCAACATTTATAGGGAACTCATACAACATAACAAAAGGAAGCTAAACAACCCAATCAAAAAATGGGCAAAGGACCTAAATAGACACTTTTCGAAAGAGGACATTCAGAAAGCCAAGAGACATGCTCAAAGTCACTAATCATCCAAGAGATGCAAATCAAAACAACAATGAGGTACCACCTCACACCTGTCAGAATGGCTATCATCAACAAATCAACAAATGACAAATGCTGGAAAGGATGTGGAGAAAAAGGAACCCTCCTTCACTGCTGGTGGGAATGCAAACTGGTGAAGCCATTGTGGAAAACAGTATGGCGTTTCCTCAAAAATTTAAAAATGGAACTGCTATTTGACCCAGTGATACCACTTCTTGGAATATATCCCAAGAAACCAGAAACACCAATCAGAAAGGATATATGCACCCCTATGTTCATAGCAGCACAATTTACAATAGCTAAGATTTGGAAACAGCCTAAATGTCCATCAGTAGATGAGTGGATTAGAAAACTATGGTACATCTTCATAATGGAATACTATGCTGCTATAAAAAAGAAGGAATTCTTACCATTTGCAGCAGCATGGATGTAACTGGAGAGCATTATGCTAAGTGAAATAAGCTAGGCAGTGAACGAAAAACACCACATGATCTCACTCATTTATGGATAATAAAGAACATTATAACCTGATGAACAAAAAGATAGATACAGAGGCAGAGAAGCATTGAACAGACTGTCAAAGTATAGCGGGAAGGCTGGGCAGTGTTGGGGAGGCGGGGCGGGTAAGAGATCAATCAAAGGGCTTATATGCATGCATATAGGCATGACCAATGGACATAGGACACTGGGAGGGAGGGGTGAGGGCATGTGCTGGGGGGTGGGGAGGCCAGGGGAAGGTCAATGGGGAAGAAAGGGAGACATGTGTACTATTATTTGTAGTACTTTAAACAAGAAAATAAAATTTAAAAATATATATACTGATGACTGTAGCTAGTCAAAACAGACAAAAATAAATGCATCCTGATAATTTAAAGTTGTCTTTACTTGAATGTTTTTATATTCCTTGAACAACTGCTATGTAAGCATTTCTTTCTGCAAAGAATTCTCTCTCTCTGACTTTCTAGCTCCCAAATTAATTGTGTAATTGGCTAGATAACCAGCATTAATAGATATTCATTCTTGCCTGATAATTTCTTGTTTTGAGATAGAGAGTGAAATAAGGTAGAGAGTTTAATGTAAAAAATAAATTTACAACAATGTATGTTTTAGTGATTTCTCCATATTAAAAAATATGTAATTGGTACTTAAAGGTAGATGATATAGGAAAGTCTAGATATGGTCTACCAGAAACCAAGTGATATTATACATCAGATACGAAGAGAATTTTTAGAATGCCCCAAGAAAAGTCCGAAAATCAGCTCCTCAATTATTTAGATTAGAGAGAAGTGTCATTCATTCCATTGAGGTTAGGAGGCTTAGGATAGTTTAAAAATGAAGTAGCAAAAGCACAGACATGCTATTTAAATGAAGAATTCTTTGCAGAAGAATTTCAAATATTGTTTACTTTGATGGTCAAACAGAGGATCAGGTGGCAATCATGAAGGGTTCATTACATATATTACCATTCCAACCAAGAAAAAATGATAATGCAAGTATACTGAGAAACGTGTAGGATTTAGAGGAAACACATAATGTTGGCAAGAAGGTTTTGTGGCCAGCAGAAGAAACTGAGAGAAAGAAAATATACTCTTCATGGACATTCAGGATATGTCAAAACTGGCAAATTTAGGGGGAAATCCATGTACAAAAATATTAAGGAGAGGACAGTAAAAAGACAAATCATTTTAGATGAAATAAAAATGAGCCCAAGAAATAAAAACTACTGAATGAGATAGTCATCTCATGTTCCGATTTTCTCTACTTTTCAAAGAAAGCTGCCTTGAATGAAAAACAGGTGAGCCCCAGAAATTATTAGAGAACAAATATAATGTATAAAGCACAATATGACATGAACCATCCCTTTAACTAGATAGTCCTGGCCATAAGTTGCAGCTATATGAAAGGATGGATGAGGAAGGCAAAGAGAAAAGACATTGACATTGAGTGTCAACTGTGTGCTGAATACCACTTAGGACACATTCACATATGTTATTATCAAGATTGACAATAAGTACAGTATAGGAGTAGCTAACAGTATTTTCATTTTACCAACAATAAAACTGAGTTTCTTTAAAACCAAGTAACTCGCTTGTGACCAGAGAGCCAATAGATGGTAAAGTAAAATGTGAAACGTAAGTTCTTTACACTACCCAATACTGTTTAAAACACAGGTTGAACTACAATGTAAGTTCAACAGAATGGACCTTATCTCTTATTATCACTATATTTCAAACTTATAAAAAAGTGTCTAGTATATGACAGGGACTCAATAAACATATGCTGGAAAGTGATGAATGAAGGTCTGATAAAACACGTTCCTACCAAAAAAACACACCTCCACAATAAAAAAAAAAAAGATAAAGAAAAATCAATTCAAATATTCCAGAATTCAGTAAACATATTCTATACAAATACTAATATACAAAGTTCTGTGAAGGATTTGTGATAACATAAGTGAAAGACTGTTATATAAGATAATGGCTATTATATTCCTTTGCAGAATCATAACAGACAACAGTATACTGTAATATAAAATTGATGGAATAAACATTTAAAATGGAAAAAGTTGTAGGAATTCAAAATTCAGAAAATAAGGAGTTAGAATTGAACTACAGAAGGCTGAAAATGTTCCTAAATACTATGAGACAAAAATAGGACTTTATGTTAGGAAAGCTTTGGATAGCCAAGGAATGAGACATCAGGAAATTTACTCTCCTCTTTGGGACACATGTAAAATCTGTAAAAGGTGAATATGAAAACACATTAAAGAAGATTCTTAAAAATCTTATAACACTTACAAACTTATAAAAATAAGTTTCCACTCAGATTATAAACTATATAGTATATCTCTTCTACAGCTAGCACAAAAAGGCAACCCATCTACTTCCCATATGTTCAATTTTATACACTGACTGCAATTAAACAAATGACAAATGCTGGAAAGGATGTGTTAAGACTTTATAACATATTAACAATACGTTTAATAAAATTGGAATAAAAACATCTTTTTTGATTCCTGAATTTTTTAAATTTATTTTCCCATCTATCTTGGAAAATAATGGTGCTTTACTCTAGGCTGCCTAACCTTTTTCAAGGAGAATTTTAAATCAGTTTGATTCATTGTTTTAAAGTTATACCAGAATTCACAGTCAAATGATTAAATTGAGGACTTGGTGAACTACAGCAAGCAACCTATAGCTTTTCCTTTTTGTTAATAACTACAGAATACAAAAAGCCTCAGGAAATATTGTGCCTTAAGTAATAATAATGAGCATGGGCTTTGGAGACACACAAGTCTAGGACCAAATTATGGTTATGTCATTTACTACCTGTATTAAAGTTCAGAAAGTTATTTATCTTCTATGAGATTGTTTCTCCACTTATAAAGTAGAAAAAATGTAGGTTGTTTTGTGGATTCATCAAAGTAACCAATGTATAATGCCTAACTATAAATGATGCCCAAAGTCGTTTTTCTCTTGTATTACCAGTAACTTATAATCATTAGGGATGAAATCATCTTAGATGAAATGTTTTTTCCAGAATATATATCGTTTCAGATAGATAAAAAGAAAAAGAGAAACCTCGTGGACATAGACAACAGTGTGGTAACTTCTAGGGGACAATAATATGGTAACTATATGCAGTTTTAGATTGAACAAAGAAGAAAAGAAAAAGAGAAAAAAGCTCATGGACACTGACAACAGTGTGGTGACTTCCCAGGAGCTGGAGGAAGTACAGGGGGATAAATGGTGATAGAAGGAAACGTGATGTGGGGTCGGGAACACACAATACAGTGTATAGATGATGTGTTGTGAAATGTGCCCCTGAAACCTGTATAATTTTGATAAGCAGTGTCATCCTAATGAATTCAATAAAAGGGGCAGGGGAGAGAATTCACTATTTTCCAATCTAGTGAATGCTTATTACTATCTAATATATGTTAAGTACTTAATCTCATTTAAAATAATTTAACATTTCCTTAAATATATAATGCATTCTTGATTTTTTATCATTGTTTATTTAGCAGTATTTTAAAATGCATATGGTACTTATTAAATGTTAATAATTGGATAAACAATAAATTTATCATTTGTTTTTTATCTTTTAGTGAGAAGCACAGATTTAAAAAGTCACGAGGTTTGGGATAAAAGGACCTAGATTTGAATTCTAGCTCAGCCACTACTTGTTCTACCCAGGGCAGATTACCTTACCTTTCCAAGCCTGTGTTTATTTGACTACAAAACCAGAAAAGTTTTGCATACTATTGTGATGGTATGTCATATATAGTAAGTACTCAATGAAATTTGAATATGAACCATGATGTTCAGAGTTGTAACTTGATTATGAACTTAAATCATTCTGCTGTGCACTTAGGAAATATGCAGAATTAAAAGAAGCATTCATATTTTCTGAGCTTCTACTGAGTTTATTGCCTGTGGATAAAATGGCAATATAGATAGAAAATTCTGGCCCATACAGTCTGCTTCTGAACCCTATTGTCTTCAGCATAACATAGAGATGTCATAAGGGTCATAAAAGCATAGTTAATCCTGAATAATTATTTGCTGTCCCACCTACAATTCACAGTTGACATTGTTTTTTAATCTAGGTGTTGATGGTAGTTGATATCTCATTGTTTCAATTTGCATCTCTTGGATTATTAGTGACTTGGAGCATCTTTTCATACGACTACTGGCCATCTGTATCTCCTCTTTGGAGAAGTGTCTATTCAGACCCTTAGCCTATTTTTTAATTGGATTGTTTGTTTGTTTTTTTGATGTTGAATTTTATAAGTCCTTTATAAACTTTGGATATCAACCCCTTATCAGATGTATTATTGGCAAAAATGTTCTCCCATTCAGTGGGTTGTTTTTTCATTTTGCTCATGGTTTCCATTGCTGTGCAAAAACATTTTGGCTGGATGTAGTCCCCTTTGTTTGCTTTTCTTTTGTTTCCCTTGCCCGAGGAGACATGTCAGAAAACAATGCTGCTACAAGAAATGTTTGAGATCTCACCGCCCATGCCCCCGCCCCCCCACAGGATTGCTATAGTTTCCAGTCTCACACAGGTTCTCTAATCTGCTTTGTTTATTCTTGTAGACGGTGTGAGAAGGTGGTCTAATTTTGGTTTTTTGTACATATCTGTCCAATTTTCCCAGCACCATTTACTGAATAAACCATCGTCACCCCATTGTATATTTGTGTCTCTTTTGTCAAATATGAATCAACTATACAGACATAAGTTTGTTTCTGGGCTCTCTATTCTGTGCCATTGATCTACACGTCTGTTTTTATACCTATACCATGATGTGTTGACCAGCTCACAACTGTCAAAATGGCTATCATCGATAAATAAAATAACAAGTGTTGGCAAAGATGTGGAGAAAAGGGAACCCTCCTGCACTGTTGGTTGGAATGTAGATTGACCCAGCCACTGTGGAAAATAGTGTGGAGTTGCCTCATGAGATTAAAAATTTAACTGCCTTACGACAAAGCCATTATACTTCTGGGAATATATCCAAAGAATCCTGAAACATTAATTTGAAAGAATATATGCATTATATGCATCAGTATATTCACTGCAGTGTTATTTACAATACCCAACATTTGGAAGCATCCCAGGTGTCTATCAGTAGATGGACAAAAAGCTCTGGTACACTTACACAATGGACTACTACTCAGCCATAAAAAGGAAGGAAATCTTACCCTTTGCAACAGCAATGGATAGACCTGGAGAGCATTATGTTAAGTGAAATAAGCCAGTCAAAGAAAGATAAGTACCATATGATTTTACTCATTGGTGGAATCTAAGGAACAAAATAAACTAACAAAATATAAACAAACTCATAGATAGAGAACAGAATAATGGCTATCAGAAGGGAGATGGGTTGTGTGTTGGGTGAAAAAGGTGAAGGGACTAAGAAAAAAATAAAAATAAAACACTAATAGCTCATAGATGCAGACAACAGTATAGTGATTACTAGAGAGAAAGGGTAATGGAGGGATAAATAGTGATGGAAGGACACTTGACTTTGGGTGGTGAACACACAATACAGTATACAGATGACATATTATATAATTATATACCTGAAACCTATATAATTTCATTAATCAATGTAACCCCAATAAATTCAATACTTTAAAAAAATGATATCGCTTTTTTATGAACTATTCCAATGTTGTCATCAGTTGTCACCTCTTCCATTCTAAACCCTGTCACAAATATTAATCTTCACCTTCTAATTTTTTTACTGCCATCATATTGTACTTTCTTCTGTCTCTTCTCATTTCTTCTTCAGTCCTCATACTTCCTATGACCATCCAGTTACAGTAATGCTTTACCTCTGGTAAGTTAATTAAATCAGCATCAATCTATTCAGCATAAAATTTATGGTTCTTGTGCTATTGAGTGGTCTTGGTCTGCACCCTAATAATTAAAACCTCTTTTGCTGTGTTTTGACTTTCCAACTGGGAGTCATTTCATTTGCTACTGGGTTAACAATAATAAATACAAGTTGCCCATTAAATAGACTCTTTGAAATATAAAATGTCAAGAGTTTAGCTGAATTACTCCATACTATTGTTTCCTTAGCTTTCATTTTGTGTGGCCGAAAGGCCAGCAGGGACCTTGAACTAGCATCAGCCCTTCCTTCAGTTCATTCCCTAGATAATAACCTGAAGAATCATAGTAAATTGAAGTGCCTGATATCACTTCCCCAGCAGTCCTTGAAATTAGCCTCCCTGTCTCTCCTCTTGTGCCTTCCCTTTGTTCTCACCTCCTCCTCTCCCTCTCCCTCTCCCTCTCCCTCTCCCACTCCTTTTCTCCCTCTCTCTTTATGGTTTGAATTGACCTATTCCACTTTCATCAGCAAGCACTCCTCCTATGACCTTAATAAAGGCATATGTCCCAGGTCCTGCCACTTCCTCTGCCTGCATCTGGCCTTGAACTCCTCTTGTGGCCCTTGGAGGCATGTCATGTGTGTCCTACTGAACTTGTGAGTAATAAACTTCTCTGTTTCAATTTTTCTTGTATTCTTTTGAATCAGGGCTCACCATCTGATACCCCAGGAAGCTACTTATCAAATGTTATTTTAACAAAATCACTATATATATATATATATATATATATATATATATATATATATATATATATATATATTCAACAAATAAGTATAATGATTTCACATATAATTGGCACAATGATATGTGGAAAAATATACCATGTCAGTAATCAAATTTCAGATTGATATCAGGAAAATAAAAGAAACACAAAATCATTAGCTAATATAAATTGAGTTCTTACTATATAGTAGGTACTGGGTTAGCATTTTACAAGCATTTCTCACATCATCTATGTCATTTTGCTAGGGAGGTACTAAGTGAAGATGAGGCATTTGTTCATGTCGCATAGCCAGTAAGCAGAGAAATAAAAACTCAAACTCCCATCACCCCTATTGTGGATACCTCAAAGCATGATGGGTTTTTCAATGAAACTATACAATTATAATAAACGATAAACTCTGTGCATAAGCAAAAGTAATTCCTTATATCTATTTCGCATTAATGATATATAAGCAAAACATTGATTAATGGCATATTCTCAGGAAGACAAGTGAGCAATTATTCAAAGATTTATACATACATAAATTCCTCTTATACTACAAAACATTGGTCCTTGATCCCATTGCAGGCCAAGGTATAGAGCTACTATCTATCTTTTATAATAAACATAAACAGACCAGCAACTTTGGAGGCAGACATATACCTGAGTGTAAAATATGATGTATGTCTAACATTATTCCAATTATAACATGAATTATTTGAACTAAAATTCATTTCTTTTATTATAATTATTCCATATAGTAAAATTTATGGGCTTAATTTTTGTCATCACAGTGAGGTGGTTTTATTAGAAATCACTCATATAGCATAACATACTTACATCTCTTCCTTCCTCCTTCTTTCCCTTCCTACCCCTTCCATCAATTCCTACTCAGCATTCAGGTTTTGAGCACTAATAATATGTCAAGCAATATATTAAACAGTAGAAATGCCATTTTCTATTCAGCTTATCAATTACCTAGACATTAATTTGAAAATGGATTACTCACAAATAAAATATATCTAAGTATGTTCTCCTGTAAGAGATATTATATCTATAAGATTAGAAAAACTTTATGACCCCTTTGATTTATTCACTTAATATCCCAATACAATGGTATGTAATGTTACTGGAGAGAATATATAGGCAATACTCTCTTGCCTTCTGATTACAGCTCTTACGTTCACAATATCTCCTAAATCCTGTTAATATCTTTAAATTTAATTTAGTTCCATGAGAGGAAAGGAGTTTCTGGAGACAACAGAACACATTTTTTCCCATGGCCTTTTAGATCAGCCAAACCTTTCAACACTTTATGGCAGGAGCTATAGCTTTAAAGAAATCTTATTTTGTAGCATGAGCATGGGCACTAACCTGTGTCTAAATGACTTAGTGAAATACAGTAAAGAATAATTTAGTTCTGGATTGAAAAGGGTTATAAACATCTCTCTTAAACTGAACAAATTACCAGCTATCCAAAAAGTATAATATATTGGCTTCTGTTCAAAAGAGTAACACTTAATGTTGGCAGCACTGCCAAAGTCTTGCTTTCTTATATTCCCCTTTTCCTAGAGAAAGTGATTAAAAGACCAGTTCCCATGCCAGCTGGATGCTTAAGAACAGCAAAGGTCCTCTCTCAAGATTCAGAACTTGATAAGGCTTAGAAACCACTATGCTAATAGATAACCTCCCCACCGTTATAAATCAAAGCCATATGACCACATTAAAATTCTATCAGCTGTAGCAACACCCTGTGGTTTATAAAGTACTGTTGCCCTAACTCTGGAAGACATTTGGAATGATACAAAAGTTCTGCCCTGTTTGGGGTGTGTAGCTACTTTTCACAATTGAAAGCTTTTCATCCATAGCAAATGGCCGATTCTCTCTACCTCTTTACTTTTATTGATTTCATTTAATTGAAACCTTAAGAGAAAGGAAGAGGAGGCTCCAGGCATTGAGGTAGAAACAGAAAAAATGTTTTGCTGTTTTGAACTGTCCTTGTTATCTGCTGATTATAATTGCAAATAGCAAAAACCTTCCTATATAATTTAAAAGCTTGGGTCTTCTTAAAATTATAACGACATCTCAAAAGTCTTCCAATAAGTATCCCATTGCATTTCAAACTTTTTCTTCTGAAACCCTCAGTGAGACATACACATCTAAAATCTTGACACAACACACACAAAACACACACACCATAAAAGCTTAATCGAACAATACTTAACTTACCTTTATTATATATAATGCCTTTACTCTTATGAAATACATTTTATTTTAAAAAATACTTTTAGTATACTTTTTCTTCAAGGCACACTGTAGTTTGTATCTTAGTTTAAAGACACTGATTGATTCCAATGTGTCTTATCCCTAAATTAGAACTTTTGCAGGAATTACTTAAGGCAGAGAGGCTCCTCATATATAGATTCAATAAAAAGTGCTTAATCACTATAAGCATGCAGATCCAACACAGTCTGACAGATATTACAGTTATTAAATCTGAAACAATTAATGAACTAAAAAAACAAATACATTTATTCTTTCATTTCTCCTTCAGTGGTGTCATTAATTAAAAATAGTGATGTCAGCCTGATCTATGCAGAGTTATCTGCTCAGCCCTAGGGATAGATGAATAACAGTTGTAACGCTTACAAACCCAGGTGTTTTGTCAAACAAAATTAATACAGCTAAGAACAGAAAGTACATTTTTTAAAAGAATCAAAAATAGTACTATTATTAAATACATTTAACCACATTTTAAATATGGTGAACTAATTAAAATCCAATCTGATAATGATTATAACCATGTAGGAAAATGTTCGATTTTACTCTCTAGTAGTATGGGAAGTTCTTTTTTGTGTTGATGAATTTGAAACACATAAAACACCTAATCAAAGCTCATGTTACCCAATTTTAATTTAAAATTTTCTTTACAAAAGCCAAAAAGCAGGTAATGTTATACTGCTCAGGTAAAATAAAACATTAGACATAATTTTCTCTTATACCTATAAAGCATCAATGATAATCTATAATGAATCAGCAAAACTTTGAGAAAGATGGAATGGCAGAGATCAATTAGCAACTGCCCTCCCAATTCAGAAATCCTTTCTTGAGCATCTTTGAGAGAGGGTCATTTCATTAATGATGGTTTCAATTAAGATCTTTTCTGTGAAAGTGTGGAAAAATGTACCAAATAGTAGGGTTTGTTTATATTGGAGCCAGGCACCTAAACAAATATCTTTCAGAAAGTATTTTGAAGAAGCTAGGGGAAAAGTCACCACATCATCTAATAGTCAGTTAAGAGGGAGAGTAAATTAAAACAAAACAAACAAACAAACAAAAAAACCACAATATCCACTAATGAAGATCCCCTTAGCTATTCTATATAAGTTATGTGATGTCCATAATGTCTTAATTTATGCTAATTGGAACAGGATATGGTAGAAAAGTAATTTGATTTCTAATTATAAGATTCAAATGGCTTGAGAGACTAATTTCTACAGTAGTCAAATACTTCATGGGCATCGTTTGAAACATGGGCATCGTTTTGGTCATATACTTTATAAGAAACTGAAAACTCCTTGGGTATTAAGCTACATAAAAGAAAGACCTTTAATTCCCATTGATTTAAATAGGCAAAACTGTAAGAATTATCTCAGCATTTTGATCACATATCCACAAGCATTGTTTAGCCCTGGTTCTCTTTTGCTCAGTCAAAAAAAAAGATATAGTATTATTGAATCTTGCTAATATATACCCATCAACTTCTTTATTTTTCCCTCCCATAGCAACATTACATATTTTTTCACTAAACTTATTTATTCAATTGTAAATTTAATTAAATATTTACACACTTGTTTTATTCTCATTATAATCTGGGTATGGAAAAAAACAAACAAACAAACAACTATCCATCTTTCTTGTTTGTAATATTCCCCAATGTGGCTATCCAATGCTAGCAAGCAACATTATGGTGCCATGGGTGAAGTAGTAATTTAATCAAATATAATTAAAATCACTGAAACCATTACTTTTCACTTTGTATTAATAAGGACTCTACCAGAAAAACCTAAAGCATTCTGGATATTTAAAACAGAGGGAATTTAATGGAGGGAGCTGATTACAAAGGGATGGAAAAGCTGAGAAGCCAAACCCAGCAGTTAGAACAGCAGGAAACCATTACTGCTCCTAGCATGAAAGAACAAATGGATGAGGCATAAACAGAAGCCCAAGAGCCAGTTATGGGGTGGAAGATGGAACAAAGAGGTTCCAGTGGGAGATGGAGACATTGCTGGACATTGCCCAAAGCAATGAAGAGGGGGAGAAACAAACACTCTGGCCTCTCACTCATTATGTCCTCCATTCTCCCAAACTGCCTATTCTTGGCCAACTGCAGCCTGAAGACATGGCAGACTGAGAAATATGGCTGAGGAATTAGCTCCACCATCTACCTCCAACAGCCCAGAGCAGCAGAAGGGTGAAGGTTGGATCTGGTCAATTGGGCCCAGAACTGTCACATGGAGGATGTGAACATTACTTGAAATGCTTCGGAAGTCAGGAAATACAGAATTAATTTATTTCATGGAGCAGTTTACTTACAAAGCCAATCTATTTAAAATAAGTACTTCATTAACATGTTTGTGTTCCAAGAGTTCTATAACTGCATGGGCTTACCAAGTCTTCAGGATGAAAAGATTGTGGGGGAAAAAATTCTTTATAAATGTTAAAAATACTATTGTTCTTAAGTATAGTAAATGATTGCATATTGATATGCCAAGTATTAATTAATGCTAATAGGGCAGCTCAGAAAAATCCCAACACGTAATATTGTACCAATTCATTCCATATTCTGAAACACAGTTTTCCAATTAAGTCAGTATGACAATTTATCACCCCTTCTTTTTTTTAAAAAAAAAAGGGGGGGGGGAATCAGAATTTTAAATATACTTGTTCAATGGCACTATTTAATAAGTATATAGGTTTTTAAATAATGCCTTAATGTTTCAAAATTGAAATATCTATATACTTGAAAATGTACCTGGAATGTGTAGGTGTGACTCAACAGATAATATGAGACTTTTCAATGATATTCTGAAAGTACAGCATAATTGATTTCTATTGCTATTGGTAATTCTCCATTCCCATATGTGAATCATTTACTTTCTTGCATCCAAATAAAATGAATTAACTTAATCAAAGGCAAATGTATAGGAAAAATAAGCTGAGAAGTAATGAATACTTGTCATATCCAGTTGTAAGTCCACTTATAAAAGTTTTGTGTCTTCCAACGGATGTACCTTCTGTGGAAATGTGCTTTATGTTTTTGCTTTAAGCAAAAGTTTCTTCCTTTTACAATATCATATTAGGATCTCATAAAAGTTCCATTTCAATCAACTACATTAACAGATGTGTGTTCAACTTTGCTCATGTAAAATATGTCACATTTAAGAAAAGACTCTCCTTTCCTTTGGTTAAAACATGACAAGCACAGAAGAGAATATTTTGAATTCATAACAGGAAGGTGACGTAAAATGTGCAAAATTCATACAGAAGAGTTGAAGTAGAAACAGATTGAAATAATTTCCTTAAAATGACATGTGTTTTTAAAAATGTTCAGACACTGGCAGGATGTAAATGAGGATGTTCCTTGTATTGTTTCCAAAGAATATTAAACATAACATTAACATAACTGTGCTTGTTAATAAGGTAAGAATAAAATAATTTAGTCACACTAAGACAACTGTAAAACTATATTTAAAAAGTCATCTGAAATTTATGTAATGATACAGAGCTGAGTTATGTTCTCCTTGATTTTCCACGTGTAGAAATACCAGATCCTGAAGTGTGATCAATGTGGTTCTATCATCTCCTGTCCTTTGCTCTGTGGCCCCATGAAACATTAACTCAAATCTTCTACGTACTGCAAAATGCAATATGAAGACTGGAGAAAAAGTTAATTTCTCCATATACAGTTTAACAAGTTTTCTTAAGTATAAAACACTAATACATATAAATGTAGTTGCAATCAAAGTCACTTTTTAAGAAATTAATGAATGTTTAATTTGTGCTTGTAACTAATTACAATGTACTCTAGACATCCATGCATTCATTTGAATCCAAAGTTTAAGTAAGAGATACCAAATGTTACTTTATTGAGTAGGTGCATCCTTAAATACTTTATAAAGAAGGTCCAAAAAGCTCAAGTGAATCCTTCAGAGATTTATCAGTGCATAATAACATCATTAGAAGAAATGGACATTTTGACATTTAATGTATTGTTTTACTAACTTTAAAAGCCAAAGTTAAAGTGATAAGCATGCTGAAATTAGTAAATGAAATTTCATAGTAAGTCCTCTATTTAGGCTAAACAGAGAAGATGGTTTACAAATTATAGATATGGGTAGTGGACCAGAGAATGTATTTCCCTTTTACATTATAACATGCGTTAAGGAGAGTTTTGTTTTTCTTGATTCTTTCTCTAAAACAGATATTGTGGCATTTTGGAGATAAACATGTTACATCCGACCTTTAAACTTCTGTTTCATTAATGTAACCACAAGCAACAGAGTCACTGACTGACATGTTTGCACTTTCAGGCCTTTGGCTCTTAAAGTTATTTGATAACTGTTATGCCACTATTTGCTTTTTATTGGAGACACCTTGAGGAATGTGTTAGATGAAAAATGGAGTATATTGTGTAAAACTTAGTAAATGATATAATGTAATTCAGTAAAATATTTTCTTGAGCATTAGATTTCTGTGCCTTAATTGGGGCTGGAGTCTATAGTTGAGGGTAAATTTTGTTTATTTTGTTTTGTTTTCTATGAGTTACAGCACAACATCAAGCACAATTCTAAATATCCAAAGCAAAAACACACTATATAACTCTGTAACATTACTTTTGATGAAAAATATGTCACCTGACTTACACTCAATTAGTCTTTTAAGTTCTGTCTATTCTGGTCTATGAACAGAGCCAATACCAGTTGCTCTGTTCATAGATACTCCTTTATTGGAGGAGAGTAAAGAAAAATAACTGAGAATTTCTTGTAAATATATATGTAAAAACAGTTAAAAATCCATGGACGATGTAAAAAAAATAAAAAAAATAAAAATGGGATGGTCCCTAGAGAATTCTAGAATTACTATAAGCAAATTACTTCGGATAAAAAGTAATGCAGCTCAGATTTCTATTGCATATGACCAAAAAAAGGATTGTTTTTATTTTAAAAAACACACACTGTAATTAGTTAGGAATATCATTTAGAAAAGACAGAGATTCTAGTCTGTTTAAAAATGTTAAAAGTCAAAAGTTCCCTGAAATAGGATATTACAAAGTCAGGACACAGAAAAAAAAAAACAGGAGGGGGTGAGGTACAGTGCATACAAGTAAACAAGGACTGCACCACACCAACAGCACGGGGAAGATATCTTTCCCACTAGTTAGAGAAGCTTTAGTATTGAAGCAATGAGCAAACTAGCCATAGGTCTCCTAGAAGCAAACCGTGAGTTCAGCTATTTTAATTAGCCACAGTATTTACTAGATTATCCATTAGAAGCAAAATGCCAAGGTATATCCTCAAAAGACAAGCAGTCTAGCAAATTCTTTAGTTTGAAAATATTAATGCTCATTACAAATAAGCAATATGCTTCTACAAACATATAAATTATAACTCCCATTATGTATGTTTGCAGCCTCTGAAAACAGTGTGTCATCCTTACCACTATTGTTCAAACTTTTAAAACAAACTTAATATAAAGAACATAAATATGGGCTTAATTTATATCCTCTATGTGACAAAGAGCTCATTGCTTTTACCAACAATGAAGAGGTATTTTACTAGGTTATTAAAAAATTATGCATTACTTTTGTATATGCCAGGTGGCATTCTGTGTTCACAGCAAAGATAAGAAGATATATTATAAAAGCACATTACTAGTTTATATTAGATACTATAATAGTATTCCACACAAATTTGGACTCATAATCATGTTTCAGAAGCTGTAAGTTATATACCACACCCAGATCCCAGATCATTAAATTTAAAATATGTTACATGATCCAAACAGAAACATATCCCACTCTTTCACTTAGCCATGCCATGTATACTGTGCAATCCACTCTTAGAAGCCAACTACCACCCAGTGGAGAGAAAGAAGATCTTTCAGGCAGATCTGAGGTGTACATCAGGTGGGGGTGCCGGGGGGAAGGGAGGGCGATGGGAAAAGAAGGAATAGGGGCGTTTAGCCTTGTTTAGATCTAAGTACTGCTGATCATCCATTTATATTTTCACAAGAGAGAAAAGGTATCCAGAAGCTCACTCCGCATTGTTGCTAGTGGTAGCATCAGGCTATGAATGTTCATTAATGACAAAACATTTCAATGCTCAAGCTTAGGGGAAAAGGAGGGAGAAGGGAGAGTGAGAAAAAGGAGTAAAACTGAAAATTGAAGGAGGGAGGGAATAAAGAAGAAAGAGGGAATAGAGAAAATGAGGAGAGAGAGAGAGAGAGAGAGAGAGAGAGAGAGAGAGAGAGAGAGAGAGAGAGAGAGAGAAGAGGGTTGTACACATGTGTGAGTGACAGCATGTGGAACAGTAGAGAAGTGTGTGCCTTTTGAACAGTAAAAGAGAATCTGAATGTGAAAGTGGTTGCTAGACCATGGAAGAGCCGATGTGTGTGGGGATGTGAAGTAGAGAATATGTGAAGGAGTGTGTTTAAGAAAAAGAGATTTGCCAGGGTGAAAAAAAAAAAAATAGTACTGGAGGGTGTTAGAAGGAAGATGCCTGTGTATGTGGCAGCGATAGGGAAAGAGATGGGAATGGGACTGACAAGATCACAGAATAGGAACATTAAGGAGGAACAAAAACGGAGTGGGTGGGGTGAAGAGTGGAGGAAAGGAGGTTAAATTAGAGAATGCAGAATTAGAATGGAGGTGATAAAAAGAGAAAATTGAGGATAAAATCAGAATAGAAGGAAAGAATGGAGAGAAAATAGAAAAGGGAAGGAAAGAGGCAATGGATGGGGGGAGAGTAAGAAGAGGGTGGAGGAATGAAAAAAAAGAAAGAGAAGGGAGAAAGGGGGAAAAACGGTAAAAGGAAAGAAAGCTGAAGAGGGAGAAATTGAGCCGAAGTGTCCAACTGAGAGGGAAAATAAATGGGAGCTGGGAGCAAGCAGTTGGGAAAAGTCGCTTAGACTAGCGTCAAACAGCAACAAACCTGACAAACTTGTCAGACTCTCCCAGAGTACCCAATGCCAGTAAAACAGAGACCTCGTGAATGGAGTTTCAAAGTACCACCTGCCCCTCCTAACCCGCACGCTCCACTCATCCCGGGGCTACTTGGCGTCCGGGCAAAGTGCTTCAGCATCAGGAGCCCAGCTCACTACCTGCCCCAGCGGAAAGGGACCAGGCAGGGCTGGGGCAGAATTAGCACCTGGGTGTCTTGAGATGTGGTCTTTTGATAACAATCCCCATCAGCGTTATTACTCAGTTTAAAAAAAAAAGGGGGGGGGCAAAAAAAATAAATAAAAATAAAAAGGTGGAGAGAGAGAGAGAGAAGGATAGACTGAGACAAGTACGAAAAGCACGCCGTTCTTCCTACCTAAGCACCGCCGTGTCCCCTTTTCTGACCATCATGTTGTCCACGGCCGCCCAGGGAAAGTCCACACTCTGTCCAGCCGGGAGGCAGGAGGGCAGGAGGCAGCACAGGCTGAGGAGCACCGCCGCCAGCCACTGGTTCGAGCAACAAGCACCCTGCACCAACAGCATCATGTCCATCCCTGCTAGGGCTGCTCACTCTCCAGAAGCTTTCAGCTCGCACTCCCCCACCCCCTGGTGCTGGCGTCTTCCCGGGAACCAGGCGGCGCGCCACAGGATTTTTTTTTCTTTTTTTCTTTCTTTTTTTTTTTTCTTTTTTGTGGATGGGTGGGTTTCTTTTCTTTCTTTCTTTCCCCTCTCTAGTTGTTGGGTGTTGTTTTTCTCTCTCTTTTTTGCCTCCCCGCCTTTTCCTCTTCGCTGTCCCTCCCTCCCTCCCCTCCCACCCCCTGGCACCACACTACACCTCCTCTCGGTTGCTTTTGGCCGAGTCCGGAGCGTGTCTGATTCTCGGGCGGCTCGCACACCATCTAGCGAGGAGGCGAGCGCGCGGCGAGTGAGGGAGGAGGCGCGGCGAAGGCGGAGGCTGGGCGAGCGGCGGCGGCTGCAATCGCCGCCGCAGCAGCAGCAGCAGCAGAAGCAGCGCGGGGCGCAGCGGCCGCCGGCGGCCCCCGGCTCGCGCGCGTTGCCAAGCGGCCGTTTCCTTAGCAACCCCGCCCGGGGATTGGGGGATGCAACAGGGAGGGGGGCGAAATGAATGGAGGGAAAAAAAGGAAGAAAATGAAAATATCTATCAGGAGGAGGTATATCACAATTACGCAGACTGCGGGGGAAAGAGAGATGCCTCCTAGACAGAAGGCTTCCCTTCCTGGCATATGCCCTGCTTTTGCTAGAAAAGTCTCCGTGTCGGGCCGAGGAGGAGAGCGCAGAGGAGCGCTTGGCTTTCCCTCTCCCGTGCGTTTCACCTTTGGAGGCACCGTAACTTTCAAGTCCTCCAAGTTGTGGCCGGCGCCATCATGACGCCTGGGACTGAGAGGATTTGTTGTTTCTTTTTTATTTGTTTCCATTCTCGCCTGGGCGGCTGTGCTACAGTTAACAAGCAGCCAACTAGTTCACTCTTTACCTCTTTTCGGAAATAGGTAGGGACAGTGGGTGGGGCTGCTTTTTGAGGGGACGCGCGGGAGGTGCATGCAAGGCTTTGCAGTGGAGCAGCTGGAGTGTCTATAGGGTCAGTCAATACGGTTTGGAGGACGCCTCCCTCCCCCGTGTGTGTTGACACTAAAGTGTGTCTGTGTTTGTGTGTGTGTGTGTGTGTGTGTGTGTGTTGAAAGTGTAGAGTGTGTGCATGTATGTGAGTATATGCCATGCGCGTGCTCGTGCGCGCGCGCGAATCGTGCACGCCGGGCCAGTGCGCGCTCTGCACGCAGGCGCACTGAGAGGGCCCGGGAGGGTAGTGCGGGGATGCAGAGTCGGGAAGAGACTACAATCTAGTATTTTAATTGTGTAGAGCCAGGCCGTCCTGTTATGTAAGAGGCAGTTTAGCCCGTTGGAGCCGATCAGGCGAGATGATCAGCGCATCTGTATCCAGGCAGGGCAGGGTTACGGGGTTTAACGAGTCACAGGATTGCATTTTTTAACAGCCTCCAGGCCAGGATGGACAGGCTTCCTGCTCGGTGGCGCAGAACCGCTCCCCGGCCTCCCCCGCCGCAGCCCCTTAGTCGCTCGCCCCGGGGCTGCGAGCCGCTGTCCTGGCCCACGGCAGAGTGGGGTGCTGGGCAAGGGGCCGCCCCCTTCATTTTCTGCTTCGTCCCTTCTTGAATGCATGTCCAGCTTCAAGAACCTTTAGCTATTCCGGGTTGTTTGCAGATCCATGAGAGAGAGAGACCCGAGGCTGGAGTCAATAGCAGTTACGCCAATCAGCCAATCAATCTGGTTCAGTGAGGAGTTTGGAAAGCAAAGCGGGGAAGTGAAGGGGAGACACAAGTAGAGTAATTAAAAAACACGCTCAGCACCCGCTTCCTTCTTCCCTTCCTCCACCTCTAGCCTCCTTAAGCAGCCTTTAAAGATGTTCTTCGCCTGATCCCAGTTCTTCTTGGAAGAGATAAATAAAACCTCGCACGTCCCTAACTCGTTTTCCATAATGCTAGCAGGGTCCTTTGGCGAGGCGCACAGAAGCAATAATCTCTGCAGGGGTCAGCATCCGGCTGCCTCCCCAGACTGAGCTCTTTACGAGGCGGGCAGGGAGTCGTTTTGCTTGGCGGTAGCCGCGCTCAGAGTGATTTTTATCGCGGTGCACGAGGATCTGTGCAGAAAGGGAAGGGTTCCATCACCTGTGACCACTACACTGGCTGATGGAAGAGCCCCTAACCAGCATCACCTCCCCGCTGAACCGACACTCCAAGGCTTGGCAATTAACCAAACCGTTTGCAGCAGGAGTTACTGATGTTATTGGTATTCAAGCCTAACTCTCAAACCCAGCTCAGAAATTAAGAGCGCAATGGTATTCAACCGCATTTTGAAACATCAATAAAATGTTAGTCATTTGCGGGTGAATGGAAACATTCTCCTTACAGTCTTTTACGCTAGGGAAATAATTGTCAAATGAGAGACTCCTGCTAATATTGATGCCAAATAGCTAGATCACACTGTCATCGTGTTAACTGCATTTTTTCTTTCTTCCTCGCGTGGTACACTGATGGATAAAGCTTAAAATTATCTAGGGCAAACGGGGGATTAGAAAAATCGACATGTCATGTCCATGGGCAAAACTATGCAGCGTTATTTAGAATTCTCTCTAGAAATAATTGAGATTCATTTGAAGGGAAGCAGAAGACACAGCTTCCAGCATTCTGACTCAGTTTAGCTCTGTTTTATGCAGGAGTAGGGTGCCAGCGTTTTCTAGTACAAGCTATGAAAAGCATCCTTTTGTAACTGCTGTTTCCCAGAGATCTGACATCTTCTGGGAGGAAGGAGGAGGGAGCTGAGATTTCTGTGACCAGGGATGGAGCTATGCAGCGGTTTTAATATGTACAACAACCCTTCAGGCTTGTAAAAGGAAACTAGAACCACTTCTATTTTAAAGGCAAAGAGTTTATTTCTATTTTTTTAAATCACTTCCATTCACTGATCACAAAGCACTTAACTCTCACAAAACCCACAGGGAAGCAATAACTAAACCTAGTTTATAGATAGATATGTGGGCTAGTGGAGAGATTATTTACATATATGTGGGGCTGTAACTACAGTACTTTTGCTGTTCTAGGGAGGGAAATGATTTTTAAAACTTCTAGCACTTTCTTCTCCCCTCCCAACCTTTCTAAGGGAATATATTTGAGAGGATTTTACAGGGTTTTGAGATCCTAGATTTCTTCCCAGCATAGACTAAAATCCTGGCAATCTTGGCTCGTTCTGAGAAAAATAAAATAAAAACAAGAATACAAAAGAAAGGAAACCTCCCTGCTTAGTTAGCACATAGGTCCTTAGTATAATTTGTTTTTAAGTATCAAGAATAGGTAACAGCATTGTTTGAACTTTTTAGTGGGTGTAGTAGAATGGTCCCTTGATCACAGTTTTTAGGAAGTGACATTGGAATGAATTACTACTTCCTTTGAGTCATGTACCTTTATTTTGTTTTCAAAGCTGGACTTCTAATATTTGAAGAAATGTGATAACCAGTATGGAGTGAGTTTGGAAGGAGAAAGGTGGAGCCTGAGTATAATTAGTGACTATGACATCATGTAGCTTGGTTTACACCCTTGTTTTTCATGCCCCGTGACTTCAGTGTTGTTGAAAAGATAAAGTTATAAGGAACCTTGTTAAACCTCCTTAGTTTAATTAGCTTGATTTTTATTCCACAGTGCAAATGAAATTATTATTAGGGAAAATTTAGACTATAAGTTCACATTTGTTTTCTGATACTGAATGAGTAAACCCAGGAACATTTTTCATGCTATTACTGTCTAGGCATGAGAAATTTTAGGCAAACAGGTCTCAGGATCTAGTGGAAAGAACTAATGAGATACCTTTGTAATTCCTGAAAGAGTCAAACAGGAGGCTCTTATAAACAGGACATATGGATAATAACTCCTTAACTCCGTCCATAATTGATTTTCTATTTAATTAAGCTAGTTTAAGCTTGGAGCACCTTATCAAATTAAACTGACCTATAGTGATGATTTGCAGGTCACTGTCAGAACTAAGATGTTCAGGGAATTTGTCCGGGGGTGGGAAAGTCTTCTTTTATAGAAAGGTTTCTCAACCCAGACACTTTAGGTATTCAGGGCAGGTAATTGTGGTCAGTACTGCCTTGTACATTGGGAAACGTTTAGCAGCTTCCCAGGCCTCTATGCACTAGATGGCAATAGCACCAGTAGATGGCAATAGTTGTGATAACCAAAATTTCACCAGATGTTGTCTAAATGTCCCTGGATTAGGGGAGAGAGGGCAAAAATCACCTCAGGTTGCGAAACTCCATTATAGATTACATTTATAAAAACATATCATCTTGTGCTTTCACACAAAATAGTAAAGCAGGTTTGTAGGGGGAAAAGTATTTTATTTGAATTCAATAGCTACCATAGTAGCTCCCCCTTATCGATTAAATCTCTACATTCACCTGCCATGTGATGGAGTGACCTAGGTTAACAAAGATGTAATGAATTTAAAGGTTGATTATAAATGTCTTTCTATGATTTCTCTGTGGGAGCTCTCTTATTTAAGCCAGAGTTGAAGTGATAGTCCTTATTTTTAAAAGAAATTGTCATTTTGCAGTCGTTTGAATAAGAATATAAATAGATGGCGAGCTTCTTTCTTGCAAGAACTAACTTAAACCTTTGTATTCTTTATATAGTGACAGCTATAAGATGCACAGTCAGGAAATAGCTGTTAAATAAAGGAAAATGAAAACAAAGTCAGTTCCCTGTTAAATCACTCTATGCAAAATAAATCATATATTCATACTTTTACCACTTTTAAAAATATCAACTTATCTATTAAATGTAGATGATAGGCAAAGAGGTAAGAAGTTTTGTTTTTGGTTTTGTTTTTGTTTTGTTTTTTGTTTTGTTTTTTTTGAGGGGGGGACGGGGGTTGCAAGGATACTACACTGTTTTCAAAGCTCTTTAAATTATTGTCATAGAATCTCACTGAAAATTTCACCTAAGTATTTAAACCAGAAAGAGAAGTCTTATAATAAATGTGAGTGGTTGTTTGTTTCCAAGCTTTGGCAATTATGAATAAAGCTGCCTCAATCATCCATATGCAAATTTTTGTGTGGTCATAAGTTTTCAACTCCTTTTGTTAAATACCAAGGAACATGATGCTGGATCCTATGGTAAGAGTACCTTAAGTTTTGTAAGAAACTGCCAAAGCACCTTAATATTAATATGAAAATTGTCTGAACCGCATCAATAAGCGGACTTCCAAAGTGGCTGTACCGTTTTGCATTCACATCAGCAATGTATGAAAGTTCTTGTTCCTCCATATCTTCACCAGCATTTGATATTGTCAGTGTTCTGGATTTGGGCCATTCTGACAGGTCTGTAGTATCCTATTATTTTCCTTTACATTTCCCTGATGACATATGATGTGAAGCATCTTTTCATATGCTTATTTGCCATCTGAACATCTTCTTTGATAAGGTGTCTGTTAAGGTCTGTCAACCAAACTTTATTCAGTGCAAACAGCTTAATTATGTTACAGCATGGAGGCCGCTCAGTAGTGTCACAGCTCAATTATGAGACAGCACAGCTCTGGAACAGCACAGCTCTGGAAGACCATGGCTCTGAGGCAGCCCTGGGGCAAAGTGGCCTGTGTCTAGGTCTCCCTGGGGTGACTTGCTTCTCTGGTTAGACAGCAGTGCTTCTTCCAATATGGTCGAGTCCACTCTGTCCTGCTCCAGTTTGATCTGGATGCACACTCTGCTTCACTCTGTTCTACTCTCTGGCCCTGAGTATAAGACATACCCCGCGTTTCTGATTCAGCTCCAGCTTTCCTGGAAAGGGGAAGTGCACTCTCTGAGACAGAGGGGAACTAATTTATATAAAGAAAGGTTCCCCACCTCTCCTCTCTGATCAGTCTATTCTCATGCAAATGAGACTTCAAATCCTCACAGAATCCAAATCAGAAGTTTGGTCCAAAAAGCAATCTTCTGATTGGTCAGAATTGAGCCACTCTGATTGGCCAGTGAAGAGGCTGATAGGGACATAGCTGGAGGGCTCTGATTGGACAGGGACAGTCTCAGTTCTATTGGTTGAAATAGAATTCCAGGAACTGCTCTATAAGGGCTGACTCAAACTGCAGGAACAAAGAGCAGGCAGGCATTTTAGTGCAGGAGGCAGGCAGCTTAATTCAGGCTTCTTCCTGAAGTGTGGCTTGTGTGAGAGCTCAGCAAACATATCTGGGACATTATTAGTCACTATTTCTTCAAAAAAATCTTCAGCCCCACCCTCTGTATCATTTCTTTCTGAGACTCCAATGGCATAAATGTTAGCTCTTTTGTCATAGCCCCCTAAGTCCCTCAGATCTGTTTTTTTGGTTGTTGTTTTTTTCTAGTCTATTCTCACTGTTGTTCAGAGGAGGTAATTTCTGTTCTACCTTTGAGTTTACTTGGTCCATACTCTGTCCTCTCCATTTTGTTGTTGATCCCATTCTTTGAGTTTTTGTTTTTGATTATTCTGCTGTTCTGTTCTACATTTTTATTTTAGTTCTTTATACCTTTTGTTTATTTTTTGTTGAGACTCTTTTTCTTTGCTGAGACTGTTTCTTTGTTGAGACTTTTTTCTTTTCATTTGTTTCCATCATGTTTTTCATTGTTCAATGAAACATTTTTAAGATAGCTTCTTTAAAATCCTTTTCAGATAATCCTAACATTAGTGTCACCTTGGTATTGACATCTATTGATGTCATTTTCTAATTAAGTTGAAAGTTTGCTAGATCATGGTATGTTGATTTTTTAATTGATTATTTTGTTATCATGAGACTCTGGAAAATATTGAAATCATCTTTTTAAATAGTATGCTCACAACCTCCTCCTAGGAAAAAGGGCTAACGTCTCTAGAGTGCCTGATCAGGGTAGAAGTCTATGTTCCCAACCGTAGGGGGGTGGTTCTATGTTATTGATAGGCTGATGTGGAAATTCAGGTTCCCACTAGGCCTCTGTTGCTAGTACTCTGGCTGGGAGAGCAGCCACACTTTTTTCTTGCTCCCCGCATGGTCTCCACTGACACCATAGTATAAGGCCTGGTCTCCTTACTTGTAAGTGGTAATGAAACTTCTGACTCACCACCAGGCCTCCTCTAATATACTGGCATGTGTTATCACCCCCTGGTGGGAATGAAAATCCTGGCAACTCAACTCAACCATTTTTAATACCACCACACTGCCCTCATTCCCACTCCTGACCCCAAGGAAGGAGGTTTAAGAAGCTTTGTGCAGCCAGTTTTGTTTTGGGGAGTATTTGGCTGGGCTTGAGCAATTATTGTTTAAAAGCTTTCTTCTTGCCAGGATGCCCCTTTCCTGGTACTTAGGCTACACTGAGCAGGCTTTTGTTTGGGAATTTTTGTCCATGCCTCTTGGCACTTGTAAATTGCCAGCCTCTCTAGCACTCAGTCTGGCACAATGCATGAAGCAAAAGGAAAACCCAGGGAACACACAGCCAGGTCACTCCATAGGTCCTCAGGCTCCTGGCCAGTCTGTTTTCTTTCAGAGTTATCTTGTCTTTGTTTTACCTTTACTGTCAGTGTGTTTAGTACACTTGGTGGGAAGAACATCTAATCCATCTTTTCTAATGCATAATGACATTATTTTTTTTCATTATAAATTTTATTTTTCTAAGTAAGCTCAACCTAGGTTTTCATCTCGTCTATCAGTATGTTACTTGAACCAAGCTTGTTTTTTACTATTATAGAATATAATGAAAGTAATATCTATTATGGAAACATAAAAGTTTAAGGAAGAAAAGTTTAGTGTATAATAAACTTTCTTAATCACAGAACTTCACTGGCCAAGTGAACATTTTCAGATACCCAGGCTGTGTTTATATGATACCACTGAAATGGCTGTGTTTCTATCAATCTATATTTTGTGTTTCCGTCACTATTGTTGATTATCTATGCCAGTGGTCGGCAAACTGTGGCTCGCGAGCCACATGCAGCTCTTTGGCCCCTTGAGTGTGGCTCTTCCACAAAATACCACATGCAGGCGCGCATGTACAGTGCGATTGAAACTTTGTGGCCCATGCCCAGAAGTCGGTATTTTGTGGAAGAGCCACACTCAAGGGGCCAAAGAGCCGCATGTGTCTCGCGAGCCGCAGTTTGCTGACCACCGGTCTATGCCAATCAGAAACACTTAATGGCTATATAAGTAAATGTGAAGATGTTTACATATAGTAGAAAGACCTTATGGTTTAAAATGAAGGAAAAGTAAAATTTCTTATGGATGTAGCTAATTTTAAATCAGTATTTTAACATTGCATAATGATTATAATTGGAGTGAAAACTGAAATAGATGGCAGGAGACCTTAATTTTTGGCAAGTTTTAGCCACTAGGTGGTGAAGGATCAAAGACAAATCTTTTCTTGGCTCCATTCCAGTTGTTGCAAGGCAGAGGGATTGGAATAATATGTAATCTCTAAGGTTCCTTCCAGAATAAAGTGATGAACGGCATGTGTTTACTGATTGAATCATGTGAATTAATGCTACCTGCTCACTGGCCATCTCAGTCCCTCCTGGATAGTCAATACTAACATTCCATTTTTCAATTCCTCTGGATACAATGATTGGGTAGAAGTTGTCCAGTCAATTAGTTTCTGTTTTATTATTATGTTAAAGTTTATAATGTACATTACTAAATATAGGTGACATATAAGCTCAATTAATTTTTTCTCAGAGTTTAAGGGAGGGATTTATTTGGACTATGAGGTGGGAATTTATACACAAATAGAGTAATGAATAATGGACACCGAGTTGAAGCTGGCTTTATAGGATTGAAGGAATTAGAATTTCTTTAGACATTGGTGGGAGAGTAAATGCTTTCCTTTTTTGTTTGGTACATATTCTTTCCTGGTGTGCACATTCAAGTGCAGGTGCACAAACGCACTTTATTAATAATGCAATATATTTAAGGATCAGCATTGGCGTAAAGAACATTTTAATGGAACACATGTAAGTAGTTTTAAAATTAAGACAATTCTTGGGGGGATGAGGACCCATTTGTAATACCTTAACCAATAAAGAAATTAAAGATAAAAAAAATTAAGACAATTCTTCAGTCTAAAGAATGTTTGCCCACCTCCCCACAATTTCTACATGAGGCATGTACCTGATCGTGTTTTAAAACACATAAAATTATGCTCTATTTCTATAATTATAATCTAGGGGCTACACTTACACTTATTTGCCAATTTTAATGAGATTTACATGGTAAGATTTATGTGTGATCATTTATGATCTAATTTTCCATTACCCCAAAAGCAAATCCAGATGCTCTCAGGAACTCTTAATAATATTTAGTCCTGACTCCTTTGAGAAAGAAGAGAAGGATTGTGGCCAGACAGTAGTAAAATGTCTTACAGTCTGATTAGCTAATTTTTTCCAAATGCTTTTTCTGCTGGCCATATCTCCATTCAGAATCCAATTTTGGCATTCCCAAATGACTAATTTATCTGGATTATTCATATATAATGAGTGTGTTATTTTTCGGTGCAGGATCACATGGCTTTGGAGACTGAAATCAACTTTATTTCATTAGAAGTGATTTTCTAATTTCCACACAATTTTCACTGCAAAATGGGGGCAGCAGTATGAAATAATGATAGATTAATATTTCTCATATTCTCAAATAATTGCTATTTATATTTATCATGATTCCAACTCACAAATGTATTTATTTCAAAACTATTTTTGTTCTAGATGATTAGTGGATTCTCCAGGTTATCTTGTGACCTGGGACACCATTAACACAGTTAAGTTTAAGAAGCTGCGAAGTCAAGAAATTTAAGATAAAACAGATATAATGTCTGAAAAATCATAATATAAAAACTCACCACAAACATTCACTGAGAACTTATTTGCCAAACATGGTGTTTTAATTATTATCTTATTTTATACTAGAGGCCCAGTGAATGAAATTTGTACACGGGAGGTGGGTCCCTCAACCCAGCCTGCACCCTCTCGCAATCTGGGACCACTGGCTCCTAACCGCTGGCCTGCCTGCCTGTCTGTCCCTAACCACTCTGACTGCCTGCCTGATTGCACCTAACCACTCTGCCTGCCTGCTTGATTGCCCCTAACTTCCTCTGCCTGTCTGATCATCCCAAACTGCTCACCTGCCTGCCTGATTGCCCCTAACTGCCTCTGCCTCGGCCCTCCCAACATCCAGAAGCTATCATTTGGCTATCCGATCTAATTAGTGTATTATACTTTTATTATTACAGATATTACTACAGGCCCAGTGCATGAATTTGTGCACCAGTGGGGTCCCTCCACCTGGCCAGTGATGGGGGCCAATCAGGGACATCTTGCCCAGTCCTAATCAGGGCCAATGGGGGCTGGGCCAGCTGTGGAGGGACTGAGGGAGGGCTCCAGGGCGTGTCGGCCCCTCTCGGCCAGTCCTGATCTGCTGGACCCCAGCAGCAAGCTAAACTACCAGTCAGAGCATTTGCCCCCTGGTGGTCAGTGCGCATCATAGCAACTGGTCAAGCGGTCAACGGAATGGTCAACTGATCAGTTGGACACGTAGCATATTACGCTTTTACTATATAGGATTTTTTTGTTATATGTACATTACTTTAGAAAACTGAATATTAAACACAGAAGTACTTACATTTATTTTAAAATATTTGTTAATTATAGCTGTAAAGTAAAGCATGAAGTTATTAACCAATCGACAAAATTGTTTCATTTCAACATCTCTCTGAAACATATTATTCTTTTCTTTTTATGTTAAGTATAATAAATTTGTCATTATTAGATTTTCATCATTAAGACCCCTACCATATCTCACTTAATATTTGAAATCAAATTAATATCCAAACTTATTTTTATTGAGCCTATAGTTTGATTTAGAAGAATAAATAATAAAGTTTCATTTGTTTGCAATTTATCGGCAAATAGTAATTGAAAATTTTCCATCTCTGCTCACCATAAAATAATGATTCTCTCTTGACTAAATAACTTGTCTCCAACATTTCTTTTTCCTTACCTACAACCTCATATTTCAAAATAATTTTTCTAAAACACAGAAGTTATTTCCTCCCTCTTCTTATTCTTTTATATGCTTCATATTATCCTCCGGAAGATAACGAAATCCTTAATATAGTCCACAGGCTGCAGGAACTGATTTATCTCCTCCTTTATGATGTAGCCTACCATAATGTTCTCATATACAAATTATATATTGTACAATCTATCTGTTATTAAATGTGGGAGGATACTCTTTGAACACCAGGAGGCAAGATCAATCAGAGAGCCATCTTAGAGGCTGGCAACTCCATATAATTATTTGAATTTATAATATTGAAATTATATCCTAATATAATTTATATATATATAAACTTAGCCAACTTTTCAAGTCACTAACATTCTTCTAAACATTATGTTTAGTTACAAAATACTTCATTGTGTAGCTGTATGTAGTTCTAATTTTTTGACATATCTCTTATTGAAACATTTAGGTAATTTTACATTTTGCCATGTTAAAACAACCAATGAGCAAATTTAATTTCAGTTTAAAATTTAGTGTTGAATCTTTACACAGAAATAAATTAATATGGATCCTTAAAATGCATTACTAGAATTAGACTATCTTGGTCCAGTGGCATAAACCTAAATGATAAGCTTTGGATATGTTGGAAAATTGTTCTCCAAAAAAATTATTTCAATTTATTTTTCTATTAGCAGAGAATTGTGGGTTGTGTTTTTCTGATTTGATAATCAATGAAAACTCTTGCACTTGTTTTAATTAATATTTATTTGATTACTAATTCTGATGAAATTATTCATAAGCTCACTGGTGATTCATATTTCGGAAATTGTATATATATATATATATATATATATATATATGTAAGTGGATATATACAGGGTGGAGCAAAAGTAGATTTATAGTTGTGTGTATGCTAAACACAGAGTTTATTCCTGTATTATTATTTAGTAATCATTGTATTATTTTCCATACAAACAACTTTAGACCTACTTTTGCACTACTCCATACATATACATATACATGTACATAGATTTAATTTTTGAAAATTTTCTTTTTCTATGAATATTTATAAGACATTACATACTAAAACTATAAATATCATTTTCTTATAAATTTATTGTTAGAACTGTTAGATTTACAGAAAATTGAGGAGGTAACACAGTTTCCCTTATATTAAAATCTTACATTAGTATGAATCACTATTGATATATTACCATTCAAGTCAATACTTTATTCAGATTTCTTTAGTTGTTACCTAATGTTCTTTTTCTGTTCCAGGATCCCAACTTGGATCTACGTTACCTTATTGTCACATCTAAGGATCCTCTAGCCCTGACAGTTTCTCAGATTTTCCTTGTTTTGATGACTGTTCAGTTTTAAGGAGTACTGACCAGGTGTTTTGTAGAATGCTCTTCTGTTGGAATTTTTCTGATGTCTCTTTTATGGTTAGGCTAGGTTTATAGCAGTGGTTCTCAACCTTGGCTGCACATTAGAATCACCTGGGGATCTTTTTAAAATCCTGATTTCTGGGCCTCATGCTCCGGAAATTCTTTTCTTTGTTATGGGGTGGGGCCACAAAATTAGTAACAAAGAAACAGAATTTCCGGAGGATGAGGGCCAGAAATCAGTATTTTAAAAAGATTCCCAGGTGATTCTAGTGTGCAGCCAAGGTTGAGAACCACTGGGTTATAGGTTTTTGAGAAAAAGATTTCATAGACAAAGTGCTATTTTCTTGGCATCATCTCAAGGATCCATTCTATCAAAATGATTTATTGCTGTTGATGTTGACCTTGAACACCTGGCAAAGTGGTATTTCTTTAGGATTCTCCATGATAAAGTACCTCTCTCTACTTTCGTGAAGGTGGTATATATATATATATATATATATATATATATATATATGCCTAAGTGAGTGACAGAACAATCAAACGACCGGCCGCTATGATGCACACTGACCACCAGAGGACAGAAGCTCAATGCAGGAGCTGCCCCTAATGGGGCAACCTCCCACAGCCAACCTCCTACAGCCCTTGCCCCCCAGCCAACTTCCTGAAGCTCCCATCAACCCCAATCACCAGCCAGGCCAAGGGACCCCACCCATGCACAATTCATGCACCAGGCCTCTAGTATCTACATAAAATATTTATAATTCCTCTGCATGGGAGATTTGTTTATCTCCCATATTTATTTATTTATGCAATCATTTTAACTTATTTATATTATTGTGGGAACACTGATATTTATTTCATAGTTTGGATTACAATCCAATGTTACTTTATTTTATTGCTCAAATTGTTTGAGGTTTGGACATTGGGTGGCTCTTTCAGTGGATCCTTTGACGTATCCCTATCAAACTCGGTTTTTTAGCTTTTGTGTTTTTTTGTTAATCCTCATCCAAGGATATATTTTTTTGCATTGATTTTTAGAGAGGGGAGAAAAGAGAGAGAGAGAGAGAGAGAGAGAGAGAGAGAGAGAGAGAGAGAGAGAGAGAGAGAGAAGAGTCGATGTGAAAGAGACACATGGATTGTTTGCCTCCCCGTATGTGCCCAGATCAGTGGGGATCAAGCCTGCAACCAAGGTATGTGCCCTTGACAGGAATCGGACTCAATAACCTTCAGTCTGCAGGCCAACACTCTAACCACAGAGCCAAACCAGCTGGAGTGAGCTTTTGTGTTTTCTGGTAATTTCCTTACATTTTGGCATTACTTGATGCTTTAGATCTCCATATTCATCTTTTATATTTCCTGCATCAGTAATAGAGACAGGAATTCTCCATGAAAACTTTCCTTTCTTTTTTTTTTTTTTTGTAATTGGAAAATAGTATGAGAAACCAAAATATGGATACTAGGTATGCTTATTTTTACCAGGTTATCATTGTTTCTAGCCCTATCAACTGATGGGGCAAAGAAATACATGTGTATCCTAACCAGTGTTATAGAAATATTTATACATATGTGTAAACATGAGTTCATACTGATATCTCCAACTGTACTTTATTAAAATATAGATCATTTTAAATTTTTCATCTTAACTATGTGCTAATTCCCACTCAAAATAGTGAGAAACATAGTTCCCACTATATGTTATCAAGTTACTTGATTGCAGTATATACGTATTGTAGTATCAGAATTGTTAGCCCATCCCTCCATGGAAAACTACTTTATTAACTACTTTATTAGGTGGAGTTCTTTTGACTTTAGTGTTATGATTCCACTCATTTCCAAAGCTACTTACATTAGCACCTTTTCCTCCAACCCAATTCAATGAGATCGTTTCATGCATTTTAAATAACAAATTCTTTTGTCATCATCTGCTTTTTATTCTGGTATCCCTTGATGTTTTAAGTGAGATTCTTTGAAATTTGCATACATTAACTTTTACTTTTTGTGCTGTAAAGTTTAATAGGTCTTGACCAATGCATAAGGTCATATACCCACAATTAGAGTATCACAGAGAATAGTTTTGTTGCCCTAAAAATTCTCCTGTGTTTCACCTATTTAACCACCTCCACATCCTTAGCAACCATTGACCTGTTCAACATCTCTATAGTTTTCCTATTTCCAGAATGTTATATACCTGGAAATCTTATAGTATATAATTTTTTCAGATTTCTTTCATGTAGCAATGTATTTTAAAGGTTGATACATGCCTTATTGTGGCTTATTAACTCATTTCTTTTATCATTAAACTAGAGGCCTGGTGCACTAATTTGTGCATGGGTGGGGTCCAGCAGGCCTGCCCTGATGGGGGCTGATCTGGCTTGGCTGATGCAGGGGGAAGGGCCACAGCAGTTGGCCTGTCAGTCCCACCCCCAATCAGGGTGAGAAGGCCAATCAGGGGCAGGGCTGTGGGAGGTTGGGGGGGGGGTGATCAGGGCCCCAATCGGGCCGGTTGGACACCGCAGTGCTTGTCATAGTGACTGGTCATTCCGATTGTTCTGGTCGCTTGGCTTTTATATATATAGATAATATGTCTTTACATGGATACACCACAGTTTATTTTTCCATTCACCTATTGAAGGACATTTTGGTTGCTTTTAAGAGATTTTGAATAAAGCTTTACAAACTGTATACAGGTTTTTATGTGAACACAAAGTTTCAATTCATTGGGGTAAATATCTAGGATCAGGATTGTTGGTTGATCTTATAAGACTATGTTTAATAAAAAAAAAACAAAAAAAACCAAAACAAAACAAACAAACAAAAAACCTGCCAAACTGTCTTCTAAAGTTGTTGTGCCATTTTATATTTTGACCAGCAATGAATTAGAGCCCCTGTGGTTCTGTATCCCTGTCAGCATAATTCTTTGGATTTTAGCTATTCTAATAGGTATAAAGTGGTACCCAGTTGTTTACATTTATCATTCCCTCATTACAGAAGGTGTTCAGCATATTTTCATATGATTTTTTTCATCTGTTTATTTTCTTTGGTGAGGTGTCTGTTCAGACTTTTTGGCCATTTTGAATTGAGTTATTAACTTTCTTATCATTGACTGTTAATGATTTTTGTTTTATTTGGATAAAACCACATTATCACATAAATATGTCACAAATATTTCCTTACAGTGTGTGGCTTGTGTTTTCATTCTCCATTTAGTGTATTTTGTAGGGCAGAAGATTTTAATTTAATAAAGTCTAACTTTATTTTTTCCTTTCATGGATCATACTTTTTGTTTATATTTGGAAACTCATCACCAAACCCATAGGCACCTAGATTTTCTATGTTATCTTCTAGAACATTTTTAATCTTCTCTTTTGTATTTAGGCATGTGATCCATTTTGACTTTATTTTTGTGTCAGGTATAAAGTTTGAGCCTAATTTCTTTCATTCTTTCTTTTTTATTACATATAATGTCTGATTGTTCAGCGCCATTTGTTGAAAAGAGCTTTTTTCTTCATTGAATTTTCTTTGTCCATTTGACAAATATCAGTTGATTGTACTTGTGTGGGTCTGTTTCTGGAATCTCTATTTTTGTTTCATTGACATATATCTCCTTTTTTTTATAACAATACCACCCTGTCTTTTTAACTGTAGCTTTATAGTAAGTCATGCAATCAGGTAGTGTGAATTCTCCAATTTTATTTCATTTCTTCAGTATTGTGTTGACCATTGTATGTCTTTACTTTTCATCTAAACTTGGGAATCAGTTTGGCAACATTCACAAAATAATTTGCTGTAAATTTTATTGTAGCTTTATTGAATCTATAAGTTCATTTTGAGAGAACTGTCATCTTAACAATAATGCTTCTTCCATTACATGAACAGTGATTATAAAATTAATGTCTTTGTCTATCTTGTGCAAAAATATATGAATAGTAATTTGTATTGTAGTTTATATTAATACTAGAGGCCCGGTGCACAAAAACTTGTGCACTCAGGGGAAGGGGGTTCCCTCAGACCGGCCTCTGCCCTCTTGCAGTCTGGGACCCCTTGGGAGATAACGACTTGCTGGCTTAGGCCTGCTCCCGGGTGGCAGAGGGCAGGCCCAATCCCTAGGTGCAGCCCCTGGTCGGGCTCAGAGCAGGGCCGATTGGGGAGTTGGGGCGCCTTCCCCTGTCATGCACAGAGCAGGGCAGATTGGGAGGTTGTGATGCCACCCTCAGTCACGCTCAGGTTAGGGCCGATTGGGGGGTTGGGGCACCGCCCCGTCACACTCAAGGCAGGGTCGATGGGGAGGTTGTTGCGCCACCCCCTGTCACGCACAGAGCAGGGCCAATCAGGGGGGTTGGGGCTCCATGCCCTGTCATGCACAGAGCAGGGCCCATCAGGGGGTTGGGGAGCTCCCCCCTGTCACGCATAGAGCAAGGCCGATCAGGGGGTTGAGGAGCTCCCCCCTGTCACTCACAGAGTAGGGACGATAGGGGAGTTGGGGCACCGCCACATGTCACACTCAGGGCAGGGCAGATCAGGGGGCTGGGGCACCGCCCTCTATCACCCACAGAGCAGGGCCGATCAGGTGGTTGGGGCGCCGCCACTCTCATACTCAGGGCAGGGCCAATGGGGAGGTTATGGCTCTACCCCATCACACACAGAGCAGGGCCCGTGGGGGGTGGGGGGGTTGGGGCCCCGCCCCCTGTCACACACAGAGCTGCAGGGCGATCAGGGGGTTTAGGCGCTGCCCCCTGTCATGCTTATCCCGGTGCTGGGAGGCATATTACCCTTCTACTATATAGGGTAGAGGCCTGGTGCATGGGTAGGGCCAGCTGGTTTGCCCTGAAGGGTGTCCTGGATCAGCGTGGGGGTGCCCACTGGGATGCCTGGCCAACCTGGGTGAGGGGCTGAGGGCTGTTTGCAGCTGGTCACACACCCTTCAGGGTGGGGGTCCCCACTGGGGTGCCTGGCCAGTCTGGGTGAGGGGCTGAGGGCTGTTTTCAGGCTGGGACTGAAGCTCCCAACTGCTCCTTTTTTTTTTTTTTTTTATTCTGGGCCAGCTTTAGCTCTGAGGCCTCGGCTGCTGAAAACAGGTTTCTGGCCTTTGTTTACCATCTGTATTTGATACAATGTTGCGGTCCGGCTGGCTGAAGCTCCGCTGAGTAAAGCAGGTTTCTGGGGGATTTTTAGCTTCTTTATTTGCAACATAGTTGCTTCGAGTTGCAGCTGAGAGGCCGGCAAGTCAGGCGGGGAACGTTGGAGTTCTCTGTCACTGAAGCAAACAAGCCTCCCTGTTCGCATCAGCTGCCTGGCTGCTGGCCGCCATCTTGGCTGCCAGTTAATTTGCATATCTCGGCCCTACTCTGGGAGTGACAGGGGGATTAGCCAATGGGAAGGGTAGCGGTTGTACTCCAATTACCATGTTTCTCTTTTATTAGTGTAGATAATTTGACTTTGTATCTGTTAATATATAAATCCATGAAGCTTTTTGGTGTTTGTTTGTTTGTTTTAATGAGATAATGAAGGAATTAATTTTTGATTTTATTTCATCATCTAATTAATACATTCATATTTATCAAGTACTAATTTTTATACACCCAGAGATATATTTTTTTCCCTCTCTTTGTAGGATGGTTTTAATAGTTATGGCCTTGTTACACTTTCTGATGTTTATCAAGACTGATAACCTATTGCCTAATTTTATGAAGCCCAGTTAGAATGTTAGAATCCAACAGTGTTACTTTTTATGGGAGTCAGAAAAATACCCTCACTTTCCCCAGAATCCCTGCCTCGCCCAACCAATTTTTGTATTTATTCAAATGGTATTGCCTATTGAATGGCAATTCTCCATAGGTCTCTCATGTTTTTCTGCATGTCTTTTGAGCAGAGGCACTGTCTGCCTTTGGTTTAGACTACCTTTTCAAGGAATTTTATATAGCTTACAGACTTGAAAGAGATAATCTTTACCTCATCCCTCATATCCTTCCTGATAAAAGGCAGGTTTCTTTACTGTCGAATGTATTAAACAATGTCTTCTGGGGCTAAATCTAAACACACTTGCTGCTCATTATAACAAATATAGGCTCCTTAAGCTTAGAATTCCACTCCTGTATGCACTCCCCTGTGTGTGGGGGGGGGGTCACCTAGCCCTTTTCAAATCCCCCTTTGGGAAAGGGAATTTGAGAAACTAATATGCATGCCAATTCTCTGGCTACTGCTCTTACAGTGATTAGTACACTGTACTTTGTCTCTGACACAAAAGTCATGTTGTTTGCCAGCATCCATGAAACTACGGCATTCTAACTTAACTTGCAAGTCAGGAGAAATTTCAGAGCATTCTCCATTCTTGGCACTGTCTTTATTGCAAGCATGTGAAGAAATAAAAATATAAGGACAAATCAAGAAAGTATCTAGCACAAAATTCAAGATGTTTAGCACAAAACTCAAAGTGTCTAGCACAAAATCCAATTCCCCCTGGGAGAGGGAAGCAAGAAGGATTTGATGAGGGAAAGGTACTTGGTCAAGTTTCTGGTGCATAACCAATACCCCGCTTCTTAGCCTGAATAGTAGTTAAATGGATGCTGAATTTCTAGTTTTTATTTAAACTATGAATATGTGCTTTATGCATTTTTCTCTATGTTTTCATAATGAAAATAGTTAAAATGATAGATTTGGTACTCAGTGTACATAATATGTATTTAAGCACTTAGAACTTTGCATATAGTAAATGCTAGAAAACATTTTTTTTAAAAAAGCAGGATGTACATATTTTATATTTAGTATAATACTTAATTGTATAAAATGTAAGGCAATAACCTTAGAGGAAAGTGAAGCCAAATGCTAATAATATTTATCTTGAGTGGTATGAATACAGACTGTTTCTTTTGCCCCCCACCTTTACATTTAATTTTGCAATTTTTTTTAATACTACGTAAGTGAGATGGGAAAATTTCCTTAAATTAACAAAAACAAATTGTAAAAACATCTTTACAAATTTTTCTATTACATGTGCCACTAAACTATGTGCATACACCTATGAAATATGCTAATAATGAAACAGTTACCAATTTGTGAGATAGTAAGATACTAGGAATCATACACAATTCTTCATACTGGAGATATAAGGCAAGATGAAGAACCAGAAATGTGAATTCAATCTAGAAGTCTGAATCAGAAACCAACCCCTCCCACTCTGAAAGGACTAGACTGCCTACAGGGTTTTAAAGCAAAGTGTATGCCTTTCAAGGAATGCTCAAAGTGGTCATTAAAATACTCTTTCACTTGCTTTAGTGATAATAATGATGGATTAATAGAATAATAATGTCTTTAATATGTAGCAAAATATCAATTGGTAACATTTGCTATTCATTTTGCCAGTAATTCACATGTATCCTCTCATTTAATTCTCAGCACAACTCAGTGAAAACAGACAGGTCCTAGTCCCTCCCTTTTTACAAATGTGGAACAACTAAAATCAGAGGGCTTTAAAGTAATTAGTCTTAACTCATACATCTAGGATGTGAGGAGCCATGTGTCAGAAAACCACGCTGTCTAAATATGAAATAAAATCTGAAAACAGCCAGGTATACTGGCATATTTTTAAAATCATTTATATGAAAAAATATACAAAATTATACCCTTCTATGTCTTATCCATTCTTTATCTTGGGTATGAATTCACTTTTTATTTTGTTTGCTAGGTTAGGAAGACAGAATAAAAATGAAATTCTTCCTGGAAAACACTGCATGAAAATATAGTGTTATAAAAATCTTTCCCAATTTTTGACTGTTGTTATTTCATGCTTTCTAAAGTCAGATAAGTATGGTATAAAATCCTCTTTCTGCCTTCAAATCCTTGGTCAAGTTTTGATAGCTCATTGATACTCAAATTATTTATTTATAAAATTTTATAATCAAATGTATAAGGTTATGGATACTAAAGCTGAACCATTTTATGAAAAATGCTTAGTTTCATAAATAATTAGTGATATTATTTTTCTGTTTGGCAGAGGAAGTGACAGAATAATGCAAAAGTGAAAGGGAAAAGCCTTAGCTTGTTGGAGCCTCTCCATACATTCACATACCTTCTACCCACAACACTTTTGAATAAATTCTCCTCTTACTCAGAAATTAGGCAACATTATTGATTGTGAAGCTGGATTGTTTTATGTGAAAATATTAAACTGAAACAATGTTTTGTCACAATTCTCTAATATGTGTGTATTTTTTCCACAACAACAAGTAATCCCCAACCCCAGCTCTTGTCCTATAGTTCAACTCAATTCTGACACTATCTACCTGGGAGACTATTATCTCTCCCAAACGTTAGGGGCTTAGTTCCACAAAACTGCCTGAACCCCCCACTTTGGAAGCCAACCTCAAATCCTGTGCTTCTGACCAAACTACTATAGGTCAGAGGTTCCCATGACCCCCTCCATGGGTTGTATTAATTTGCTAGAATGGCTCACAGAACTCAGAGTAGCATTTTGCTTACTGGATTACTGGTATATTGTAAAAGGATATAACTCAGGTATAGCCATATGGGAAAGATACATAGGCCAAGGTAAGGGGAAAGGTGCAGAGCTTCCAAGCTCTGTTGGTGTGCCATTCTTCCCAAATTTCCATGTGTTCACCAACTCAGAAGCTTTCTGAACACAGTCCTTTTGGGTTTTTTGGAGGCTTTATTACATAGGCAATGTTGATTTAATCATTGATTATTGGCAATTGATTCAATGTCCAGCCTCCTCCCATACCCAAAGGTTAGGGGAGTAGGATTGAAATTTCAAATCATGTTGTTATTGGTTCCACTGGCAATAAGCTCCCACCTAAAAGGCATTCCAAATGTCACCCCATTGATAAATTTTCAGGTGTGATTGAAAGGGGCTTGTTATGAATACCAGTACACCTTTATAACTCTTATCACTTAGATAATTCCAAGTTCTAGGAGCTCTGTGGCAGAAACAAGGACAAAGACCAAATCACATCCCATGTACATATATAGATTATGTGTTTATGTGTGTCTAATCACATCCAAAATCTCTGAGGTCATAGAGGAAAATATTAGCTCAAAATGTTAAGTTTAGGTGTCTGAAAACATGTTCCAAAAACAATAATAATAATTCTGCAACACTGAACAGCAACAACAAAAATCTGTCCAAGCAGTGACTTCAGAGAATGAAGAGGAATGGTGGAGAGACATTGAACCTAATGAGTGGATAACAGGAGCCTTACCTGGTTGTTGGTTTATAAACCTGGGACAGAGAATCTAGGCTTTCAGTTATTACATTATATATCAAAATAAACACAAATGAGAGTTAAAGACCTTGGTCCATTAACTCCCAAGTGGAGCAGCTTGGGGGCAATAATCACCTCTAAAATCCTCAAATCATTTACTTATTTGGTTTAGTATCTACCCCTGAGGTCCAGCAGATTGCTCAGGCTTACTTGATAATATGCAGGACATTCTGTCCAAGTAACAGAATTATCACACACTTTCTATGCCTGGCTACCTTCCATCTTTCTTTTCAGCTGACCCCACATGAATTGTGATGGTGTTTGTGGAGCATGTGTATGCTGTTTCTGCTTGTGCAAGGTGTTGTCAAGGAAATAAAGAAATTTCTGAAGTATTTAACTTTTGTTTTCAGATTGACTCTAAGTAATATTGGGGTAACGCTATCTTTATAAATGAAATGATTCAGATCCTTAATTTGTTTTTGAATTTCAAATTCCATAAAATATAAAATGCAGTAATAGTAACTATTATGTTATTAAGATATTAATAAAACTCAGAACTTAGCTAGTGACTTAAAAACCCTCATTTTGGTAACAGCTCACATACCTTAAACATGCTGAGTTATGTTTACTAAACAGCTTAATAAACTGCTGCTCAAACCACAGGATATGATCATCTCTAGCATGGCTTATTGCACAGGAAACACCATAGGAGATAGGCTTATAAATGCTGATGTGAAGTATAAAATACTGATAAGCAAATGACTAAATGACTTAGATTTAAACTACTTTATAGAATGTTTTGAGATTTGTTGTTGTTTATCCTCATGGGAAGATACTTTTTTCCATTGGTTTTTAAAATTAAATCTTTATTGTTGAAAGTATTACATATGTCCCTCTTTTTCCCCTCATTGACCTCTTCTAGCCTGCATCCACTCCCCATGCCTTCACCACCCTATTGTCTGTTTTTGTTTTTGTTCTTTAGAGAGAATGGAAGGGAGAGGAAGAGACACACAAAGAGAAACATCAATGTGAGAGAGACACATCAACTGGTTACCTCCCTCATGTGCCCTGACCAGGCCGGGGATGGAGTGTGCAACCAAGGTACATGCCCCTGACCCTTGACCTGAATTGAACCTGTGACCTGTCATCGAAAGGCCAATATTCTAACCACTGAGTGAAAATGGCTAGGGTGAGACTTTTTTTTAACACTAGAAATAAAGGACTGAGTAAAAACAAATGGAGAAAACAAAGGTCATATCATACAAAATCTTGGAATATAAATATCGCTGACTTTGTTTATGCACCATCACTCAGATGGTGAATAAACTGCAGCCCTTGCTTATATTTACTTTTCTGAAAATTTAAAACACCTCAAGGTGAAGTATTTTGAAGAAAGGCCTATGTGTTATTAGCATGAAAGATTGATGGTAAAGTAGAAAACAAAGGCAACAGAGATTACAGTGGAGTGAGGAAAATCCAGCAAAGAAAGAAAAACATTGCACAGAAGGCTGCACATTTCTGATAAATTGAAAGTACTTCAACTTACAGAATTAGAACATTGACTGTAAGTGTGGTAATTGATATATCGCTTGTAGGAAATGGTGACATAACATAAACTAGTATGTAGCAGTTTGTTTTCAGGAGCAATTTTTTAATACCAGGTTCTCCAAATGAGGCTATATTTTATAGTAAGTGGTAGGAAGGTTTCAGAGATTCAAAAAATCAAAGAGCAATGGTTTCTAATTAATGGAGGAAAACAGGAGGCAATGATCTCAAAATAATTGTCTTGTTCAATATTAGAAAGTTATATAAAACCTAGAAAAATAATCTTAATAATATTGCTGATTGTCAAGAACTGTGAAAAACCTGGCATTTAATCTTACTTGCTAGCTTATAAGGTATATTGCCATGACTTCATGAATGCTAAGAGGAGACATGAGACTCCTGGGTCAGAGACAAGTTTCCTGTTCCCAGCATTAGTAATAGCCAAAGTACAAATACTTTCTCTTTTTTTAATATATTTTATTGATTTTTCACAGAGACGAAGGGAGAGGAATAGAGAGTGAGAAACATCGATGAGAGAGAAACATCGATCAGCTGCCTCCTGCACAACCCCCACTGGGGAAGTGCCTGCAACCAAGGTACATGCCCTTGACTGGAATCGAACCTGGGACCCTTCAGTCCTCAGGCCGATGCTCTATCCACTGAGCCAAACTGGTTAGGGCACAAATACTTTCTTGTACCCTTCTCCAAGCCCCAATTCCCACAGGAAAAAGAAAAAGCCAGGTTATATCTGCAAACACAGTTTTCTTCCAGACTATCTTTTCAAGAATGTTTGCAAAGTGAACAATCTTGAAATATAGAAGTAGTGTCTCCCTCCTTATAAAAGGAAAATGTGTCTACTATCTATAAAATAATGTCTCCCTTTGGGGCAAAAGGAAGTTCATTATAAAGATTGTGTTTCCCTTAGCTTGGATTGCTCAAATGTTCTCTTTGCAAACATCCTTGAAAAGAGTCTGGTAGAGAACCATCACTGCCTCTGCTCTCAAGATGCAGAAACATGAGAGCTCTCTGTAGAATTGTCTCCTGATACTGACATCTCACTATGTGTTTAGCACTGTTTTAACATTTTGTTTCTATTAACTGATTTTCTCCTTAGGACAACACTATGAAGTTTTCCTCATCCTTATTTTAGTGAGGAGGAAAATGAGGCACAGAGAGGTAAGTCACTGCCGACTGGTATGTGACAGTCTGGTTCAAAAAACATACTCAAATCCCTATGCTATCTTGTAGTGGGAATGTTCTTAGGAGAAACTTTGGGTAAATTCAATATATATAGGAGAATACACAACATCATGGAATAGCCACTTCTTCCACTATATATACTAGAGGCCCGGTGCACAAAATTTGTGCATGGGTAGGGTCCCTAGGCCTGGCTGGCAATCAAGGCCGATATGTGGGGTGACCGGCAGGGCTATTGGGAGGCCCCCACTGGCTCCCACCTTGGCTGGCCTGGTACCGCCCGCTGGCCTGTGGGCTGGGGACAGCTCCTGCATTGAGCACCTGCCCCCTGGTGGTCAGTGTGCATCATAGCGATCGGTTGCTCTATCAGTCGTTTCCCCCTTTCAGTCAATTTGCATATTAGGCTTTTATTATATAGGATATAAACATATATATGTATATATATATTTAATAATATATGTATGTGTTATTAATATCAGAGAGGAAGGGAGAGGGAGAGAAAGATACAAACATCAATGATGAGAGAGAGTCATTGATCGGCTGCCTCCTGCACGCCCCACACTGGGGATCAAGCCAGCAACCCGGGCATGTGACCTGACCCTGGGAATCAAACTGTGACCTCCTGTTTCATAGGTCAACATTCAACCACTGAGCCACACTGGGTGGGCCCACATTACATTTTGTGTGACACGTGTGTGCAATAAGAAAAAAAACCATCAGAATATCCATGTGCCCTAATATTTGGGCACTTATAAAAATACTTTGAAATAAAGAGAAAATAATGGGAAGTTGGATTGAAACATAAAAAAAAAAAAACATTTCAGTGAATAAAATATAATCAGGAAAAGGAAAGCAAATAAATGAAGAACAATTAAGTCCCCTTGTTTGCCAGTTCCTACTAAGGAAATGGTAGGAGTTAATATAGAAAGACAATGTAGTATGATGGTATATTTGGTATGATTTGGTCTACATTTATATTAAAATTAGATGTTTAATCAGTTGAACCTTTATGTTCATAGAATGGCTTCAATATTCTCAATGTAGCCAGTATTCTAGGTGCTGGGGCATATGCACAATGGTGAATAAGACAAGGTTGTTGCCCTGGCCAGTGTGGCTTAGTTGGTTGAGTGATATCTCATGTATCCAGAGGTCACTGGTTGATTGCCAGTCATGGCACATGCCTGGGTTGCAGGCATGCAGAAGGCAGTCCATGGATGCTTCTCTCTCCTTCTCCTTTTCTCACTCTCTAACCATAAAAAAAAATAGTTTTTAAAAAATATAAGGCTGTTACAATTTTTGAACTTACATTTTAATGGGGGAGACAGATAATAAACAGATAATCAGATATGGAATAAGTTTTCAAATAATTAAAGCACTATGAGGAAAAATAAACAGGGTAATGAAAAAGACAATAACTAACTGATATTTTAATTAGGGTGTTCATGCAAAGCCCTTATAAGAAAGTGTTTTTTGATAAAAATTTGTATAACATGTCTCCGTAAGGGCTTGACTGGTTTAGGTACTGTGAGGGAGAAACACCTATACAGGTGGACCATATAATCACATCTAAAAACTGTGTTGTGGGTCATCTTTTTTAGAAACATTGGCAAAAACACAGAGTAATCAGTGTGAAAATTAATAATCAAGATAGGGGATGTAGTCTTAACTAGAAGTAGTCGGTAATTTTTCCAGCTAGTTTGACTTTTGTAATTGATTCACTTTTGGTTGCTTAGTTTTGTTTTGTTCTAAGCAACAGGTCCCACTTATGCATATTCTGAATTGCCTGGCCATTGCACATAAAGTCAACTCATTGCTCTTCCTTTCGTGTATGGGCAGAAATGAATGCCTTCCTTATCTGTAATGTGAACTTTGTTCGCCTGCATCCTAACTGCCATATGATCTTCAGAAAACTTCTTAGCTCTGATTAAATTATCGAAAATACTAAAAGTGGTTCCAGGACATATATCTCTTCATGTGTTTATAAGCCAGAAGCCTTCATGTATATATAACCCAGAGGAACTTGAATTCACTTTTAATTAGGTTCCCAAAATAGTAGAGATGTCAGAGAAAGACATTGTGGTAATTTTGAGAGAGTAGGTCAGATTAATTAAAAAGGTCTAAATTTAAGAGGACCAAACAGACCTGGAGCTAGTCTGATCATCTCTTCGACTCTGCCACTATAGAGAAGCAACATGATTTACTTTTGAAATAGCACGTTATTCCCTAATATGATTATACATTTGTTTATTTATTGTTTATTTTACCCTTGAAGCAGGAACTTTGCTTTGTTGAGTTTTTTTGTTTGTTTGTTTGTTTGTTTGTTTTGTTACTGCATTTCCAGTATCTAACAAAACTTGGCACAATGTAGACATTCAAAAAATATTTGCTGAATAAATGAATTCTGTAAACTTTCAATATTCAAGCATTTGAATCAATTTTTAAACATAATATTCTAATTTGTTCTCTACCGTTTTATGTTGATTCAAAAATTAAAATTGCAAAGCTGCAAAAAATAAAGCTAGCCCACTTGTAACTATTTTCTTTATTCAAGTGGGTTGGAATTGCTAAAGAAAGGAAGAAAGACTTAAATGTAAGTCATGAAACCATAAAAATCCTAGAAGAAACCATAGGTAGCAAAATCTCTGACATCTCTCCTAGCAATATGTTTACTAGTACATCTCTTAGGGCAAGGGAAACAAAGGAGAAAATAAAATAAATGGACTACATCAAAATAAAAAAACTTCTGCACAGAAAAAGAAATCATCAACAAAATGAAAATGGAGCCCACTGTATGGGAGGATATATTTGCTAATGAAACATCTGATAAGAGGTTAATTTTCAAAATATATAAAACTTAACCAAAGGAAGATAAACAATCCAATTAGAAAATGGGCAAAGGATCAAAATAGACAATTCTCTAAAACAGACATACAGATGGCCAAGAGACATATGAAAAAATGCTCAAAGCCACTAATCATCTGAGAGATGCCAATTAAAGCAATAAGGTATCAACTACCATCAACAAATCAACAAATGAAAAGTACTGGGGAGGATGTGGAGAAAAGGGAACTCTAGTACACTGCATGTGGTAATGCAGACTGATGCACCCACTATGAAAAACAATATGGAGTTTCCTCAAAAGAATAAAAATGGAACTGCCATTTGACCAGTAATACCACTTCTAGGAATATATCCTATGAATCCTGAAACACCAATCAGAAATAATATATGCACCCCTATGTTCATACCAGCATTATTTACAGTAGCTAAGATATGGAAACAGCCCAAGTGCCCATCAGTAGATGATTGGATAAAAAAGATGTGGGAAATTTACGTAATGGAATATTATGCAGCTGCAAAAAAGAAGGATCTTTTAGACTTTGAGACAGCAAGGAGGGATATGGAGAGTATTATGCTAAGTGAAATAAGCTTGTCAGAGAAAGACAAGAATCACATGATCTCACTCATATGTGGAATCTAATGAACAAAATAAACTGATGAACAAAATAGATCCAGAGACATAGAAGCATGGAACAGACTTAAAAATCTCAGAGGGAAGGGGGGGAAAGGGGTGCTGGGAAGAGATTAACCAAAGAACATATGTGCATAACCCATGAACACAGACAATAGTGCAGTAAAGGCCAGGGCGGGGAGGGACTGTGTGGGGTGGAGGGTGTCAATAGAAAAAAAAAGGGGGGGACATCTGTAATACTTTCAACAATAAAGATAAATTTAAAAAAATAAAATAAGATAAAGGAAGAAAGGAACATAGGAAGGGAAGGATGGAGGGAGGGAAAGAGAGAAGGAGGAAGAGAGTAAGAAAAGAAGGAAGGAAACACAATATAAAACAAAAAGAATAGCTTAAAAATAAAGGGACAAACAGAAAAACTAAGAAAAATAAGCAACATCTAAATGAAATAACAGCTGATACAATTTTGAAATTGGAAACTGTCACAACATGACATTACGAAGTAGTAGTTGAGAAAAAAGAGTGAGTATATAAACTGCAATTTTTTTTCCCCAAATACTGGTTTGTAGAATCTCCAACTTTTTTTTAAAAGCTATTGCTCTTCTGGGTTCCTGTCAAATTCTGCAGAATCAACAATTACTTTAATGGGCAAAATATAAAAGAAGGGGGTGCCTGGCTAGTGTTGCTCGGTGGTTGCTATTTGACCCATGAACCAGGAGGTCACGTTTCGATTCCTTCTTGCATGCTCCATCCCCAGTAGAGGAGGTGTAGGAGGCAGCTGATCAATGATTCTCTCTCATCATTGATGTGTCTTATCCTTCTTTCCCTCTCTTTTTCTCTCTGAAATCTATAAAAAAATATTGAAACAAACAAAAAAGTTGGTTATAATATTTACTTTGGAACAAAATTAAGTTGGTTTTGAATCCTGACTCTGACACTTTTTAACTGGTGACCTTGTACAAGAAACTTACTTATCCTCTCTAAGCCGCAAATAAAGATAGCAATAGCTAACTCAGAGTGTTGCTGTGAATACTAAACGTGCTTAATCATATAACGCATTGCCATTTACTACCTAATTAGTGATCAATAACTAGCATTTCATATTGTTATAGGGAATGTTCTAGACAGATACATAATGAAAATTGATTCTAACATGAATAAAATGGTTCTTCTTCATTGGTGTTAATAACACTGAAAGACCTCGGGGCTTCGGGAAATAAGGAGATTAGAAATGTACATGTGGGGCCCTCTGTCACCACCACTGGGCCTTATTAACTGATTTTGTATTAGCATCATATTCTGAATTTAAACTAAGGGTCAAATGTGGGTGGAAGGGAAAGGGATTAAGATACTCTGTGCACTTGCTATGTATTGAATGAGGCACCATTCAAGCTACATGACAAGTGCTATCTCATTTAATTAATTTCTCAAACTGACACATTTGTCCTTTTTTCAGAGGAGAAAAATATAATTCAGGTTAATAAATTAACTTGTCCAAGAACATGCATATAGTTAATAAAGGATTTGGAATTTGAATCCAGAGCCATCTAATTAAAAAAATATGTTCTCTTTTACACTCTGATAGGTTAACTGAATTTCCCTCTAATTCTGAAACATCTGTATCAGAGACGAGAAATCAAGGGGAAATGATTGTTTCCTGCCAGAAAGCAGCAAAAAAACATATGGTGAAATGCAGATGTGGTCCAAATTCCCAAAGCATGTTTTTTACCCAAGTAAATTTGTTTATTTTAATATCTTATTTTAAGAGCATGTATTTATTTTCAGAATGTAGCCTTATCTTATTTTTCTTTACAGAGGAACACAAGAGAATACTTGTATTCTGCAAGGCTAAGGAGGCTGTCTACCAGGCATTGCCTAGCTGACTGGGAATAATGTAACACCCCAAAGACAGAGGTTTACCCTTGTAGAGTTTTAAAAAAAATGACTTATGGGCTCAAAACAATGGCCTCTCACAAACAGTTTTTTTTTAAATGATGCACATTTTATGACTGACTGTGCATAACTAAAACAATCTGAGACAACTTAAGGATATGATGAATTTGTAGGTTATATATTAGGGCATCTCACAGAACTTGAGCACAGGAATGAAGCCAGAACTCAATCAGAGGGGCTCAATTTGAATATGGAAAGTACTCCGAAATCCACTCTTTTTTATCTCTGCTTCTGTGATATTATGAAATAGTTTTCTCTCTGTGTTCACTGTGTGAAATATGGATGTATAAAGTACATATGCATATATGTTACATTTTGGAACATACAAATCTCTAGGCACTTACTCGCTGTGTCTGAATCTTAATACCAAATTACTGGGAAAGAGAATCTGAATAGTTAGAGCTTAGGTCAAGAATTTAATCATAATACAATCAACTGTAGCCATGGGGCTGGTGTCATGTACAAACAAAGCATGCAAGACTCATGCTTGTAGGAAAAGGAATGCTCTCTTGGGAGGGGAGAAAGCTTCTTCAATGGAAATAAGTTACCTAACTTCTCTACAACATATGTGCATAACGAATATCTATAATAATAAAAGGGTAATATGCTAATTAGACTGTACATCTTCCAGATGTCATTCCAGATGTCATTCCGGATGTCCTTCCTGGCGAAGCCAGGCCAAAGGGAAGCCAGCTGGGTCCAGAGTGCCTGCAGGTGGCCAGAAGGAAGCAGCCAGGGTCTTGAGTGCCTGCTGGCGGCCAGAGGAGGGAAGCAGCCTGGGTCCCAGGTGCCGGAGAGAAGCCGGTGCTGGCAGCTGGGGAAGGGGGGAGGGGAGAGAGAAAGGCCTACTCTTGCATGAATTTTTGTGCATCGGGCCTCTAGTTTTACATATAATTTCAGACAACTTACTAACCATTCAGAGATTCAGATTTTAAAAAATCATTTAAAAAATCCTGTTCTAGATCCAAAATCTGCTTGCAGCCCTAGACATTTGTTTTGCAAAGTATGTACGTGTGTATATTTTAATGGTATAGAAATTGTTTTGCCTCATTTTGCAAAAGTAGAGTATGTTGCTTTAAACAGCAGCTGGATCATTTTCTGTATATAAACATAGAATCAATTTACAGAAGTAAAGAGAATTTGGGCTAGAAAAGGAGAGCAAAGAGCATGTCCAGGAAGATAACTTGTGTGTAATCACTTGAGCTTTCCTGACAGATGGGCGCTCAGTAAACAATAATGTTTTAATAATATTTGCACCCTGTGCAATTCCATGCTGCTTCCATCTTGCCTTTGCCTTTGCTGAGGTCAGCAAATATCTGCCTTTGCAAAGTGAAGTCAGAGGTTCCCGCTGTAGTGAAAGTGAGACTGTGGTGGAGATGCCTCTCTATTAAGAACCAAGCAATGACATCTACATCCTTATGCATGCCTGCTGACAGGCATTTATGATAATGACTTGCAAGGTTTGCTGACCCTGGTTGACTCAATCTGTTCATTTCTGATTTATCCATTCCCATTAGAGTGCTTGTTTATGGATGCAAATATTATTGCCAAAGAGAACACTATTTTGTTTTTTGGGGGGAAAATAAAGTCCGAGCAAATGCTACTTTTTAAGTCTATAAACTTTTGTTTTCCTATGTAATGACTCCTTGAGTCTTAAAATCTAGATAGTAAATTACCAAAAAGGCAACATTATTTATATATAAACAACAAGTCATGGTTTTTAAGAATATGCCTATCATTATAGCAAAATTAATTGTATGGGAGAGGTCCTCTTTATTCAAGTGATTATTTTTACTTATCCATAGAATAAAATTCAAAAGGTATGTGTGTATATATCCTTTCTAAACAAAAAATAGATTTCTTATTTATTTTTTTAGTTCTAAAGACATGCATGTATATAAATATATTCAGCAAAAGTTGTAATTTGGATTTATAGTAGGCAGTTCATCATACCAATATAATTGTTAGGGATTAGGTTTCCACTCTTAGCTCTGCTTCTCCCTATAAAATACTTAAATTTCTTTGCATCAGTTTTTCCATCTGTAAAATGGCATATAGAATTTTGTGAAAACTTAAAGTATTTAGCATACAGCTGACAAAATTTAAGGACTTTATATATTTTATATCATTGACATTAATAATGATTACAGTGATAATGTAAAATTCAAGATAGTATTAATTAATAACTAGTGATAAATTGTTAATACTACCAGTAATAAACCAAACAAGAAAGAAATAATGTGTTTTAGAAATAGGATAATACTGTTCAGTAAATATATTCATTCCTAAATACATCTCATTGTCCACCTCCCATCGCCAAATTAAACTGATTACTTTAATGATGCACTGAATTTGAGTAGAATCTAAACTAAGAACATTTATCTATTGTTAATAGTAATGCTTGTAGGTTGAAAAAAACAAGCAAACTACAAAAAAGTAGAATACAGTATATTTATCCTAAAGACTCTTTATGAAATTAACACTGAGTGAGAATAGTAATATATAAATTTGGTCTTATATAAGCCTTGAGATTTCTGAGGGAAAAAATCAAACAATATTTTAAGCTACACATAAAAATACTCTATTAAAACAGACCTTTCACACCTGGGAGAAATTTAAAGGTCACCTAAAATATTCTGTCTTATAAAACAATTCATAGAAGAACATAGGGAAAAAGAAGAATGCAATCAAAAATGAACTCTCATTTATTAATTTCTTTTTTCTGAAATGGACATAGGGAACAACATGAACCTAAAATGATTAAGACCTTAATGAAATGGAGTAATTGATTTACCTGATAAATCTAATGTCATAAAGATGCTCACAGAGGTAGGAGAACAATGTATGAACAAAGATATAATTTCAGCAAAGAGATATAAAATAACAAACAGAAATCATACAGCTGAAGAAATATATTAACTGAACTGAAAAATTCAATAGCGTGGTTAAAATCAGACTAGATGAAGGGGAAAAAAGGGTCAACAAACTCAAAGACAAGGCAGTGGCATTCATCCAATCAGAGGAGCAAAAAGAAAAAGAATGAAAAAGATTAAAGATAGCGTAGAGGAAATATTAATACATAAGAAATAAAGAGTAATGAAGAATAGTAGGGAAATTCAATACCCCATTTTCAACATTAGAAAGATCATCCAGAAAGAAGATCAATAAGGAAACAATGGACTTAAATTATATGCTAGGCCAAATGTACATAACAGACCTGTGCAGAACATTTTATACAACAGCATCAGAATGTATGTTCTTCTCAAACACACATGAAACATTCTGTAATATAGAACATATATTAGGCCACAAGCAAGTCTTACTAAATTTAAGAACATTAAAATTATATCAGACATCTTTTCTGATCACAATGATATGACATGATATTAATTCCAAAAAGAAAACTGGAAATTCCACAAATATTTGGTGATTAAAAAACATGCTACTGAACAACTGTGTCAAAGAAAAACTCAGAAGAATAATAAATAATTTTAAGGGAAATAAAAATAGAAATACAATGTACCAAAATGTATGGGATACAGATATGGCAATTTTCAGAGGCAAGTTCATAGCAATAAAGGTCTACATTGAGAAAAATAAGATATTAAGTAAACAACCTAACTTGACACCTCAAAGAAGTGGTAAAAGAAGAATAAACAAGGTCAAATTTAGAAGAAGGAAGAAAATATCAAAGGTAAGAGTGGAAATAAATGACATAGAGACTAAAAAGAAAATAGAAAAAAAATCAATGAAAGTAAGCTATTTTTTAAAATATACTAGTAAACAAAATTTATAAACATTTAGCTAAACTCATAAAGAAAAGAGAGGGCTCAAATAAATAAATTTAGAAATAAAAGAGGAGACCTTACAGCTGATACCACAGAAATACAATGAATTATAAAAGACTACATTTGACCCTTGGACAACCCAGGTATAAACTGCATGGGTCCACTTATATGCAGATTTTATAATAAACACCTGTATTTTTTGGTTTAGAGTTGGTAGTTCACAGACTTAGAGTGCTGACTATATGCAATCCAAAAACTTTTATGGAACCACAAAAGACCTTGAATAGTCAAAGGAATCTTGAGAAAAAACAAAGCAAAAGTGATAACATCTTCTGATTTCAAACTATATTGCAAATCTATAGTGATCAAAACAGTATGGTATTGGAATAAACACTAACAGAGATATGAATGCAATAGAATAGAGAGTCCAGGAATAAATCCACACATATATGGTCAATTAATTTATGACAAAATAGACAATATACTAGAGGCCCAGTGCACAAATTTTTGTGCACTCGGGCGGGGGGTGGGTCCCTCAGCCCAGCCTGTGCCCTCTCACAGTCTGGGACCCCTCGAGGGATGTCCACCTGCTGGCTTAGGCCCGCTCCCCGGGTGATCGGGCCTAAGCTGGCAGTCAGACATCCCTCTGGCAGCCCAGGAGCCCTCGGGGGATATCCACTTGCCAGCGGGGACCAGGCCTAAGCTGCAGTCAGACATCCTTAGCGCTGCTGAGGAGGCAGGAGAGGCTCCCTCCATCACTGCTCTGCTGGCAGCCATCAGCCTGGCTTGTGGCTGAGCAGAGCTCCCCCTGTGGGAGCACACTGACCAACAGGGGGCAGCTCCTGCACTGAGTGTCTGGCCACTGGCAGTCAGTGTGTGTCATAGTGACCAGTCATTCCCAGTTGTTCTGCTGTTAGGGTCAATTTGCATATTACCCTTTTATTATATGCCTGGTTCATGGGTGGGGGCCTACTGGTTTGCCCTGAAGGGTGTCCCGGATCAGAGTGGGAGTCCCGCTGGGGTGCCTGGCCAGCCTGGGTGAGTGGCTGATGGCTGTTTGCAGGCTGGCCACAGCCTTTTCAGAGTGGGGGTCCCTTCTGGGGTGCCTGGCCAGCCTGGGTGAGGGGTTGAGGGCTGTTTGCAGGCTGTCCAAGACCCCCAGCAGGGACCCTCACCCCTTGAGGTGTGACCAGCCTGGGTGAGGGACTCATGACTGTTTGCAGGCTGGCCACGGCCCCCAGCCACCCAAGCTCCCAGTGGAGGCTGGCTAGAAGCAGGTATCTGGGATTTATTTATCTTCTATAATTGAAACTTTGTTGCCTTTAGCAGAGGCCACAGCTGGGGCAACCAAGCCTCCTGCTTGCTACAGCTCCATGGCTTCCAACCGCCATCTTGATTGGGTTAATTTGCATATAGTCACTCTGATTGGCTGGCGGGCGTGGCTTGGAGCATAGTGAAGTTACGGTCAATTTGTATGTTTCCCTTTTATTAGAATACACACACACACACACACACACACACACACACACACACACATGAAGAAGCCCGGTGCATTAAATTCTTGCAATGGAGGGGGTGTCCCTCAGCTCAGCTTACACCCTCTCCAATCTGGGACGCTTCTGGGGATGTCTGACTGCCAGTTTAGGCCTGGTAGCCGGACATACCTCTCACAATCCTGGACTGCTGCCTCCTAACTGCTCGCCCGCTTGCCTTCCTGATTGGCCCTAACCACTTCTGCCTGCCAGCCTGATCACCCCCTAACTGTTCCCCTGCCAGCCTGATTGACACCTAACTCCTCCCCTGCAGGCCTGATGGCCCCTGATGGCCCCAAACTGCCCTCCCCTGCTGGCCTGGTCACCCCCAACTGCCTTGCCCTGCCGACCATCTTGTGACAATGTGGGGGCAGCCATCTGTAGTGAAGTGAGGGCGGCCATCTTGTGATGAAGCAAGGGTGTGAGAGTCAATTTGCATATTGCCCCTTTATTATATAGGATATATATATAGTTTCTTCAATGAATGGTTGAATGGTGTTGGAAAACTGGATAGCCACATCACAAAGAATGAAACTGGACCCTCTACCTTGCACCATACGCAAAAATCAACTCAAAATGGTTTTGAATTAATAGTAAGACTTTATGATAAAACTTTAAGAAGAAAACATAGGAGAACTACATCAAACTAATTGTAGATTTGTAGATTTTACAAACTCTCTCCTTCTATGGTGGTAAAATCTGTGGAAACCTGGAATTCTCAAAGATGTGTTTGTCCATGGTGGAAGATCTTTTGAGCTGTGGTACTTAACATAGAGAATTTAGAGCAGAGTGATACACAGACACATTCTTACGACATCGCTTGCATATTCCCATAGCCAACTCTACCCTTTTGACATGTAAGTTAAGGAGACAATAAATTTTATCTTTTTCACTTAAGGTAGATTGAATTGGGTTTTTGTTACATCCAACTAAGAATACTAACTAATATAACTGTTTGTCAGCTATCTCTTCCTGAGGTTGAATTTTGAAAACTAAAAACAAAACAAAACAAAAAACAGATCTCTATATCTTTTCTATTCTTCAGTTCAGCAGTCATGTAAGACACTAATGTTATTTCACTTTGATTTTGTTTCTTTTTTTTGAAAATGAATATGATTTAAGAGAAAAAAATGGGGACACTAATTAGGGAAACAATAAAAAAGTGTTCAGTGTAAACATTTATATAGTCATGACAACAACTTTAATGACTGAATGTGTATAATGCACAGGGTATGCTTTTAGACACTTCATACTCACTATTACTTCATTTATGCATCATGATATACTCTGCAGGTTTTTAATTAATGGTATAGTTACTGGCATTCTACAGAGGAAGAATTTGAATCTCACAGAGACTAAATAACATTAGTAACTTTGCATGTCTAGCAATTCACAAGATCAAGTTTCAAGTCTAGTCAGTCTGATTCCAAGGGAAAGTCATGATAGCTTAGAAATAGTGGCATTTTATGAAGAATATTTAATGCTGCATATATTAAAAGTATATGTCTTTGAAACACTGCATGTCTTTGCAGACAATATTGTTAGATTTAGCCATGATGGCAAAAAGGGCAGTTTTCCCCTACTACTTACTATTTAGTATTAAATAGAGACATGGCTATAAATATTTGTAAAAGATTTCTCATTAAAACCATCTGTCATATTTACATCTGCATAGAAATTTTAGGTGAACTGTATACCATAGTGGAACAAATTGCTCAACGCAGAACAGTATAATTAAATACTTACTGAATAGAATTTTGCTTGTACTAGGATTTTTCCAATCTGCATACCTGAATTCACAAAACTAAAATATCTCCATTCTATGTTTGTGTTATATTGTGTATGATAAATACAAATAAGAATTAAGATAGGTGTTTATATTCCAGCAGTAACTCCTACAAAGAAAGCCTATTGATCACAGAATTAAGCTGTCAGTTCCTAATTTAGAAAGAACTATTTTACTCTAAACCAGCAAATGAAAATATTAAAAACAATAAAAATAAAAAGCTTTAGAAAACAAAACACAAGGCAAATATCTTCTAATTCTGTTGTCATCTGAAATTAGGGTTACCTTTCACTTTATATTTCTATATGTAACAAGTAGATGTGTCATTTTGCAATAAGAACTAACATGTTTCAAGTAAACCATTTCACACTGAATCTTGCTGGAATTGTGTACTTACCTGAAAAGTGTTAAGACTTTTTCCCAAGTTCAAATATCCTTGAAGGAAAATTTATAGTTAATCTTGGTCATGCCCTTGAGCTGTCTTCTAGTTCACAGGAGTGAGCCAAGCAAATGAAACTCAGATGTACATGTATAAAATTTGACACAGTACTCATTGGACTACTTAGATTTATGAGATAACTTTCATTGGCTAAACATATTCAGTTTAGAGCTCTGAGGTAAAGCATTTCCTGTGCATAAGGTTAGCAGTTCACTTATTTCTGTCACCCCCACCAAAAACAACTACAGCAAGATCCTCTCAACAATACCTGATATAAAGTTGGAGAGGGTTGAAATGTGTTTTCCCAAGATTGCTTTTCAGTTATTTATTTTTGGGTGAGTTACTGATAAAGGACAGCAGGCCAGCCAAATGTTCATGTTTCTATGTATATGGAATAATGCAATCTTGCCTAGTATGTTGTAATCTATTATCTTGAAAGAAAGAAGATAAGAAATATACAAACATCACTAAAGTATCATAAAGTTTTCGCTATAAAAAGAATATGTGCTCATGGGCACTTTAAAAATGGTAGTGTAAATTATTGAATCTTTGCATTTCATTTGGCTAGTTGGAAAAATTATAGAATTAAAGGCAAGTGTCTTCCTATTTATGGGGGGCTCAAGGGTGGCCATTTGTTGAGAGCGAAATAGCTAAAACCCGATATGATCTTGATGGAGAAGCAAAGTTTATGTACCTGAAAGGACAAAAAGGAGAACTTTGTGAGAGGCATAGGAAACCGTGATGACTCATTCCTTCTAACTGCTTTTCCCCATTAAAAGAAGAAGAAGGAAAAAAAAGGAAATGGCCAGGACATCCTATAGTAAGGGTGATATAGCGAAGAGTAGGCCAAATTTAATCATATATATGACTTTTCAATATTGGAAAAATGGAAGCTGACACTGTCTGGGTACTGAATACAATTTCCTTCGTAATCAAAGGCATCGAGAGATAAATCCTGAGCTCATCATCTATATGATATAAAACACAACACAACACAACACAACACAACACAACAAAACACAACACACTGCAAGTTCAGGGGAACACAAAAGGAGAGGGGCCCTGAATCCAGTACTTTCTGATTGGTTTCACCCTGTGATTTTTTTTTTCTATATTTTTAAGCTTTAGGTACCAAAACAAATGTTGCCAGTAAAAATGGGGTCCTTTCACAAAGTCTCAAGGAAAACATTTCTGGAGACCCATGCATGGGTGATTGAGGTGTTGTGGTAATATTTATTTGGATAGAAATAGAAGGCTGAAGCCAGGTTCTATGTCTCATCTATGTCCGTCAGTCCAACCTTTACTTTGTTAAGCCAAGAACAAAGGCCAATGTCCAGGAGTTATGTGCCATGTCAAAGTTTAGTCCACTTTGGCCTTTGTACCATCTGCCTAGCTGTGCTCAGCAGACGCTGTGTTGCTATATCCAGGCTTGTGCTTGGAGCCCACACTTGGAGTCTGCAAGGCTGCTGAGCCACAGGAGACTTCTAGGCCCACATGGCTGCCATGAAGAGAGAACACAAGAATGAACAGGGCTAGCATAGGCTACCAACCTAGAAAGAATGAGGTTGTTAAGCTTGGATTATATGATCTTGGGCTTGAGAAGGACCAGGAACCCTTTCAAACTAGCCAGTCAACTTTCCAATCTTTCCTGGGCTTCGGATGGGTCCTCCCCCTAACCAATCCATTCCCTAGATCTTCTGAGGTTCTGTATCTCTTATCCAATCCAATCCTTTTCCCAGATTAGACAGACAGGCCTTCATGGTCACCATCTTGACTCCTGATGCACATGCCTTGTAGTAGAAACACCTCCCCCGTGCCATCTTGGTTTCTACTGGGCATGAACCCAGAAGAGGAATTTTTCCTGTTCTTTTTATTCCTCCCTGAGTAATGACCAGTAACTATCTTTCTTGCCCCCTCCTGGATTAAATCCAAGGGCAGAGGATGCAAAGGTTCCCTGGGGAGTGTGTGAAGCTGTAGCTTCCTAATGAAGCAAACTTCTTAATGTCTGACTCCCTTTGCTACCTTCCTTTATTAATATCTTGCTATCTACAGTAACACATAGACCTCTCAGTCTTTATAAGTTTCATTTCAAGGGCTAATCATAAATAGTTTAGGAAAAATAAATAAACAAACAAACATGATCTTTCTTTTCAATACATCTACCTTGATGTTTTAATGTGTTAGGCAAAAATGTATTCTAAAGTTACCATATGACACTTTCTAGGACAATGTTTTGTGATAAAAAGTCAACTGGTAGGCATATAAAAATAAGGATGAGAGAAATATGTGCATGGAATAAAGATATAAGTGTCTTCACAAATCTGATAAGTATAAATACCTTTGAATAGTAATCAATAAATCAATATACTCTAAAATGTTCATAGAAATAAGGTCTTGTACTAAATTATCTAAATCTGAGTTTGATAATCTTTACAATGAAGCTGCCTGAGCTTGAAATTTTGTATGATTATATCTTCATGAGTACAAGGATTTTAAACAAATTCTGGCACTACCTCCCCCTTGATAGAATCATAATTCACAGTTTCAGGGCTTCGTCCATAAGACGGTCTTCCAATTTAAACCAACAGCTGTAAACTCAGGTTATTACCTGTGCCTCTGACCAAGTGCCTATCAATCTGAGGTCCTCCCCCGCCCCATCCCCTCCTTAAATTTGATTATTTGTTAGAACTGTTCATAGAATTCAAGAAAACCTGTTTACTCACCAGATCACCAATATACTAAACAGGATATTAAAGAACAAAATTCAATAGCCAGATGAAAAACTACATAGGGAAAGGTCCCCCCAAAAGGAGTTTCTATTCTCTTGGAAGGTGGGGCAAGACAAGGTGGAGTGTGGAAGGGTTCTGTTTCCCCGTCGTGGAAACGCTACACAAGGTGCGACAAGCTGTTCTTTTGGGTTTTTATGGAGGCTTCATTACACAGGCAGTATTGATTAAGTCATTGGCTACTGGTGATTAAGCCCCGGGCTGAAACTGAAAGTTCCAATTTTTTAACCCAGTAATTTTCAACTAGTGTGCCACAAGAAATTTTAAAGCATGTGATATCTGACTATTGTGAGAGGCGCTGACCTATTTTCCCTTAGATTGTCAAATAAAAAAATGCCCACAGCCAACACAACAATAACCACTTGGTATTAATGCCTTGTCTTGACCCATAACTATGTACAGTAGTTCATATAATAGAGATGCATCTTATTGGTCATGTCACATAATAAGGTTACATGTGATTGGTTAATTCTTGGTACCAGAAATCCTTACATATAAGCACAGGCACGTGATTTTTTTTAAATCACTTTGAAGCAAAAAGCAGAGGTAATAATTTTTTTTTATTTTTAAATCCGTCAAAATTATACCTATTTTTTTGTCACATAGGCAAAAAGTTATAATATATTTTTTGGTGAGCTGTATAATTTTAGTAATTAGTTTTTGTGTGCCATGAGATAATGTTGTAATCACACAAGGACACCTCAAGAAGTTGAATTAAGGAGTCACATTTATTGCAAATCCAGGACTACGAGGGGGCATTTCGCTCTCCCAAATCTCGGGAACCCTCGGGTCTTGGGATAATTGTGCTGTCCTGGTTCCCAGGTACAGAGGAATGTGCTTTCTAAAACCAGTATGACCACAACCAATGGGGTATTCACATTACAATCAATAAGGCATTCAATCAAATGGGATGATTTATATAATTCAGAAGATCAATGTAACTTTTCTATTGTTAAACAAAGCAAATAAGTACAAAAGCCAAACAGCAGGGTGAAAGTTAAACTATAGTTTCTACCTGAGATGATTGCTACCATACTTCAATAAGGAAGGTTCAAAATTGCTGCTTTAACCATATTATTGGCTCCTATTGGCAACCAACCCCCAACTTTGGGTGGGGTCTCAAGTCAGCTCATTAACATAACAAAAAACACTATTTCCCTCAAATTCCAAGGGGTTTGGGAATTGTGAGCCAGGAACTGTGATTGAAGACCATATATGTATGAGAAATTTTGGTCATCTAAATCACATATATATATCACATTTCAGAGGCACTTTCAATTTCTATGAGTAATTCTTTTGGATCCCTCTCCTATTACTAGGAAATGGAGCATTTCCTACCCTCCCCCTTGCAAAAGGGAGAAGAAAACCAGGGTGAATTCTTGTTAACCTCTGGCTTTCTCTTACATAAACAGGAGTTAGGTAATGAATATTGATATTGGAGAGATCAACTAGGTGCTTTTAATATCTGGCAGAGACATTTCTAGATAATCTGTAGAGATTGTTGGGATACTTTCCACCCATTTTTTCTTAGAGTTGGAGATTCTATCATGAGTCTAGAGTAAATAGATCATTTAAAATCCTATTACAATATTTTTGACTTGAGAAGGAACATGATCTGATTTATATTTTCCAAAGATCACTCTACTTGGTAGAGAATAGATTGGAAATAAATATTAAACCTGCAAGACAAGTTAGGTGACTTCAGGGTAAACTAGGCCTTGCTATTTAAAGGAATAGCAGAATCAAGTCTCCTAGGGGGCTTGTAAAAAATAACACATGTCAGGCCTTACACCAGTGGTTCTCAACCTTCTGGCCCTTTAAATACAGTTCCGCATGTTGTGACCCAACCATAAAATTATTTTCGTTGCTACTTCATAACTGTAATGTTGCTACTGTTATGAATCATAATGTAAATATCTGATATGCAGGATGATCTTAGGCGACCCCTGTGAAAGGGTTGTTCGACTGCCAAAGGGGTCGCGACCCACACGTTGAGAACCGCTGCCTTACACCAACCTAGTAAAGCAGAACATATATTTTAGCAAGATCCTCAGGTAATCTGTATGTTCATTAGAATTTGTGAAAGGCTTGAAGGTTACTGCAGCTAAGAGGATGAGTGTGGAATTGAGAAGAGAAGAGAGAAAGATATATTTTTGAGTCATAATTTGTGATGACTTTTTGTGAGGAGTGAGGAAATGGAAGAAACCCACAAAGATGACTTCAATTTCTAGTTTGAGAAGCGTGATGGTGGCTCATGGCCTTTGGGAGAGGACTATTCTTGGTAGAAAGGAAAGAGAAGGTGTAGATTTGGTCGCATCAATTTAAAATTGTCAAGAAAACATCTTGTTATGCCCCAACCCATCCCTACCTCCCACTGCTATTTCACCCTTTATCTTTCTGCTGCAGTGTATCTCCCTAGTTGAAAAAGTATGATTAGTCTGGCCAGTTACAAATCTGAGTAGATCATTCTTATGGTTTTCTTATTAAAAAACTCCACAAAACAAATATAAAGTCCATATACCAAAGAATGCTCTTTTATTTATTTTTAACTATTTGACACTTCTATTCTGATAGTCATTATTTAGTTAATGGTACCTTTTTATCCATTGCTTTTATCTTCTGTGAGTTTGAATCATTGTCCAAATAAGAAAAAACTGTTCAGATCCTCATTTTAAAGAACACTTGAATTTTGAAAGAAAAATAACCAAGTGATTGCTCAGAAAAATAAAAGAAAAATGAAGTGAATATAAAACAAAATCACCTGTGTGTCTAATATAATCATTCTTTCCTTTTTTACAGCTTGCAAAATCAATGGCAACAATTCAAAATCAGTCCTATTTCTGAAAGGGTTAGTAGGCAATTTATGAATACCCCTTTATAGAAGTAGATAATCCTCTCTAGTTAGAATATATTAGAATTTACATCTTTATAATTACTATGTGTTCTCTGGCTACCTGGTCAACAAAGAGATACTTATCTAATACCTACAAATCACAATATATCACCATTGCCAGGGCAACATCATGGGAATAAATCTTGAGGCAGACATCATAAGGGTTTTGTGATTTCCATGGTGGCTAAAGGAAAATTAAAAAATGATTCTCTGAGGTGGACTATGAGAAAGCTACAGAATGCTATAAAATAACCCTTTTGATGTGCACTATTTTATTACTAATACTGTGTGTTTAATGAGTTTTCCTCTATGGGGTTTTCTTTCTTGTTTTGAGCTACATTAAGAATAAAGATGAAATAAACTAGTTCAAGCAACATGGTAAAAAAATGTTAAAAGCAATCAAAAGTTAAAGTAGATTTTTAGGTGTAGTACAAAATATTAAAATAGGAGCACTATTCATATTTAATTTGAAAATGAGGACACAAACTACAGGGAACCTAAATAACTTTCTCAAGCTCATTCCACTCCTAAGTAGCAGAGCTGGATTTGCAACCCAAGCAATCTGGTTCCTGAACTGTATTCTTAACCTCAAGCTAAAACTGCCTTAGCTGGATAATGCAAGACACACACACACACACACACACACACACACACACACACACACACGTACGCACACACATACAAAGTTATTCTGTACACAAAGTAGGTATAGAATCATTTCATTGATGTCATTAAAAACTTGTTCTCTTTCTGAAATGTTCAGAGAGATTTTCCTGTCACATTAGATACATTTTCTTTGTTTTATGTTTATCTATCTCCATCCTTAGTAAGCATGCTTTGAAATTATATAAATGAGCATTTTGATCATGATTTAATGATTTTAAATAATACTTACATAGCCATTTCCTTGGAAATTTATCTCTTGATTAGATGCAAAAAATCTTTACAAATAAATTGGCTGAGTGAGATGATATAGGAATCCCCAATAGAGTAATTTTTTAAAGTTTACATTTTTTTTAAACTACAAAGTATAGACTGGCTTAGGGTCCTATATATTATAGAGCAAATCTACTCCCAAAACATTAAGCAAGTCTACTTCCCAAAATATCTATTAAATTTGAGGCAATGGTTTCCTTCTTTTAAGCATACAGTGGGATCTCTATTAGCAAATTGAGTGGGGAAATTCTTCGTTCTGCAAAGCTTTCACAAATATTGTAGGAAATTTAGCATTTTCAGACCCTGGTCAGTGCAAACCAGTAAAAACTGAAATTGCCCCCACATTATCCAATGACCCTGATAGAAAACAATCAAACAAATTAGGGGAAAATAAGAGATAATATTTCTACCACTCACCTATCTACTCTCCTCTCTTTCCTCATACACAACAGACCAATTTGAGCACTCAGTAGGAGTCATTTAAGAAATGGGAAAGAGCCCTGGCTGGTTTGGCTCAGTGGATAGAGCGTCGGCCTGCGGACCGAAGGGTCCTGGGTTCGGTTCTGGTCAAGGGCATCTACCTTGGTTGTGGGCACATCCTCAGTAGGAGGTGTGCAGGAGGCAGCTGATCAATGTTTCTCTCTCATTGATGTTTCTGGCTCTCTATCCCTTTCCCTTCCTCTCTGTAAAAAGTCAATAAAATATATTTTTTAAAAAAGAAATGGGAAAGAGACCTATTATGTATACTTGAGAAAGAATGAAAAGAAGCAAATGATAACATCTCTCAAGAAAGGTACTCATGATCCAGGCATTCTCTCTCATGATGGATGCAGCTGATTAGAGACAACTTATTAATGTCCATTTTGGGACCATGATTTGAGGGCTCTAGTGTCCTCTCTTCCAGCAGTTTGTTCTTACAAGTGAATATCATGGAATTATCATCCAAATAAGCAAGTTGTACACAACAGTATCCCCACTTCTTGTCAAGGTTTTAGTCCTAACTTAGTCCTCTTTACATATCTCTTCGAATCACTTTGCTTTTGTCTATCATAGCTACGATGGTCAAGGCAACTCTGTCAGCATTTGTTTGGGAACTTAGTTCTTATTTTAACTGATTTGCTTCATCATAATTAGACAGAGATTTAAATATTTTCATTTGTATTGTCTTTAATCAAATTTCTTTTTAAAACCCAAAGTTTAAAACATAGTTTATATCTCAATTTAATCTAAACTTAAGTATAGTCAGTGTGATTTTCAATTTAGCGTTACTAATATGAAATCATCATGATGCCTTTGTAATAACCTGGTTATTATTTAATAGGAAAGGAGGAATATAGGCATGGCATTTATACAATTTTGCCAAAAAGCTGCATTTAAGCCTGCCCAAGTCTGTTTTCCAGCTCATTGATGGTGGATGGACTAGGCAAAGGTGGTTTAAAGGCATGCCCGGTAAGATCTGAGTGACATGGAAGGTCCTTGCCTGTCAATCATACCTGGGAACAAATGAGTAGCCAGGATGGGCATGGTCATTGCAAATGCTTAAAACCTGAATATATAAACTTCTAGACAAAGAAGAACTCCAGGGCTCCTGTGACACTTATTTCAGGGACTGTGCTCCCCTGCACCCACAGGCTAATGGGCCTTAATTAGCCTAGATGCTGCACCACCACACCTGGCTGCAACATGGAGCAGAAGCTCTGGACACTGGCCTTGCTGTTGGAATCCCACCTGCACCTCTTTCAGGACTGGCATAAGGGGGTTTGGACTTTGGAACCTGAGCAATGTAACTTCACAAAAATAAAGCCTTTTTCTGCATCTTATTCTCCTGTGTGAATCAAAAAAAAATGCATTTTCTGAAGGTATTGCAAGAACCTTGCTCCCATGAGCAAAAGGGAAGTTTGATTCTCTCATAACAATTATGTACAGAGCACTTAAAGCAATCATTCTCTACTTAGGTTATATTAGTCATGAGCCAGTATGTCAAAATTTTTTTTATCTTGAGCTGTTATTGGAAGTTACTTAGCTTTACATAGATTGTAAGCTCTCCGTAATCAGGAACTGTGTTTTATGCTTCCTGTGTTACCCACAGCCCCTGGCACAGGAGAGAGAATGCTCACAATATGTTTTTATTTGAAATATTTGTACTTCCCTTCAGCTTTCAGACATGATATGCAAGAATTATCTTCTGTGAAATCTCTTCACTCTTCTGCACTCATCCAAAGCCAATTCTTGAGACATCTATGCTCCATGTCAATAAGATGTACAGCATTATGATTCACCAGCCATCTCCATTGTTAGCTTTGGAATTGCCAGGTTTTTTTTAAAAAAAGTGCTAACAGATAAAGTAATAAGAGTATTAGAAAATATATTGGCTGCAGGAGCTGTTGTTATTGAGGGCAAAATGGAAGGGACTTTATATATTTCCCAGAAATATTAATAATTAAAGATTCCCTTAAATCGGGGTTGCTTGTAGCTAAAGCCATATCTTAATTTTTTTTTTTAAATTTGCTGTGGCTTATTTTTTAAGCTTTATTGTGCAACCGAATCATAAGTTCTATGCCAGTTCAAGGTGTTTAAAATATATTCATTGTAATGAGTTGGCACATGGTCATTTTTCAATTACATTAATTTAGTTAAATTACAGATAATGATAATGTCAATAAGACCTCTTTTGTTTTTCATATATAAATCACAGCTAAGTATGGAACTACTTTAAAATCTGCCTACTTAAAAAAAACAAGTATCCTTATTTTGCATGAGGAGTACATTTTGGTAGCATAGCCTTATTAGTTTAATTTTTCAAAAAGGAAAGTGATGTCCTAAACATGGAATAAATAAAGAGGAATTAATATTCCTGGCTGTTGAGGCTTGCCTAAGCAAAATTGTGAACAGCCTGGAAAGGCCATAGGACCAGTTGCTATTGTGAAAACATGTGCAATTGTTCTCCAGTACAAGCACCGATAGTCTCTCAGCTTGGGCCAGTCTCTGGACCGGCTGTCATATTCACATCTAATTTGCCATATCACTATTAAGGCTGCCCTGTTTTGTGTTTTACCTGTTCAGAGTTTTTCTCTCTTAAGAAACTAACATAACATACATCAGCTAATGATTTCACACATAAATCCATTAACCCATTCCAGGAACCATCATTTACTCTTTGACACAAGTTGAGTGGAAACCTAAGCATTTGCTCTCCCTTTCCTGGTGGATTTAAAGAATAACTAAGTACCTGGCACACACAATTCCCCCTTTGAAGCAAGTGAGCAGGAACAGGATCCTCTCCACAAGCGGTCATGATGTAATGTATTGGCCTGAGAATCTGCATCCTAGCAAAGACAACCTTTTCTGAGCAGCTCCAGAGTTTTGCCTCAAACTAGAAAGGGGCCAACTGATAAAATGAGGTCATATCTCTTGAGGCATAGGAATACAAAGCAGAGAGAAGGGGAGAATCATACGAGGAGACAATAGAAGGAGATAGTAGCCATAGAGGCAGAAATGTGAAAAGGAGGGAGAATGAGTTATTGTGTTGTGAGTCCCAGAGTAGGGCTATTACATGTTCTCTTCTGAGGGAAAGACACGTCACCAAGACGGAGACTGATGCCCAGGTCTACTACTGCAACCCGGATGGCAAAGCATATTGATCTAATGTTTCTGCTGAGATACTTTCTTTGGTTCCTTTTTTTTTTCATGTAGCTTTATAATAAATCCCTTTATATGAACTAATTTCCACATCACTATTCCATTATAATGTGTAAAATATCAGCTAATAAAATCCTTCCATTTGCTCCTTCACTAATACCTGGGTTTTATAGCATTATATAATTTGTGTTCTTGCAAACACATAATTTCATACCAGAGCTTAGGGGAGCCTCGCTGGCTAACTGGTTGCCTCTATTCATTTCATGTACCTCACAGATCTCTTCAAAGTTATAATCCCAAAGTGCTAGTGCTTTAGAATGAGACTTGTGCTTGTTTGTTTTGCCTTAATAGTAACGGTTCTAATGCACAATCATAGAATTATAGTTGCATCTATTAAATGCTGCTTTTGTCTTTATTCTTGTGTCTGAATCTCCATTTGTATGAATAATAGTAAACGCTGAGAAACGTAGAATGTGACTTTTACTTACTTTGCGAGCAGCCACTATCAATGCTTCAACCATATCCCCTTGGCACATCATAAATGGGTACCATACTGCCTCCTCTAATCACAGGGGTGTGCTCAGCCCCTCACATGGAGCATGTGAAAGTTCAGACACACCCAGGGGTAGCTCTCCAACAACGCTCCATGAGAGTTGGCAAGTAGATACACCAACTTCCAGGCCCCTCCAAATGGAATAATTTCTACCTAAGGTGGACTATGTTATATATGGTTTACCAGATGTTCCCTAGTTGTTGAAAGTAATGCCATGCTTATTAAGTACTTGTATTAGTTTTCTTAATCTCTTTTTGGTCTTTCCCACTACTCTACTGATAACGTTCTGGGATTACTTCAAGTATTTGTCTCAAGGTCTGTTTCTGGAGAACCCAATTTAATATACTTTGTTCCCTTTCAATGCCATTTTATAATTGGAGTTTAGACAAAGCTTCCATATGCATATTCATTTCTTTATTTTAAGAGTAATGAGTACATCTCCATCAGAGACAGATAGTTGGCAAATCATAGATTCTATCTTAAATTTAAGCAAGTACTTGTATTACTAGTTTTATTAAAGTACAAATACGGGCAAACATACATCTCAATACTTGTTTTTCTATAGTTTCTTCAAGTTAAACTAGAACAGGTAATTCCTAATTTAAGTTATCATCTAGAGAAGCAGCATCCTAGCAGAATAGCTGACTTTGCTATGCCTATGAGGTAACTACAGAGAGATAGTTATCTTAGTAAGCAAATCTCATTTACATTTAACAATTTTGTTTATAAAATGTTTCTATTTCAAATATCATTAATTTTTAAGAGTTTTAAATTACGTTAAATTCTGTGTTTAGTTAAGATGTTTTTAGTTTAAGTCAGATGTCATTGTGAACAAGTTTCTTTGATAGTCCTTTTTCTTACTCTCTTTTTTTCGGATTAGAATTTCAGAGGCATATCCCATGGTTAAGGAAATATAGGAAATAAAAGGTTCTGGAATTATAAATAATTTTCTATTAACACCAGTATAATCTGTAATGGAAATAATATTAACTATATGTTATACATATATTAAAATATTTGTGGATGGGCAAAAAAGATAGATATTCACATTTAAATTTTGACACCTCATTTGCTTTTAACTTAAATCTTTGCTAAACTTGGTTTTATAAGGATAAGGACTGTTTTTCTGATTATTAGTCTTTTTTAATACATGCAGAATAATGTAACTAGTAAGGAGTTCCTTTTCAACTCCTTGTGCTGGAGATACAGTATAAGTACTTTATTACTTGTTGACAGGTTGCCTGTGTATCCTGTTTAAAACATTATGTCTCCTAGAAATAGATTTGTTCCATAGAGGTAGTTTGACATGGGCACATCTCTTATTGCCTGCAGTAATAAGCAACACAAAATGTAGACAGGTCAAATGTGACATCACAGGAGCAGGATATGAGAATGAGCATTCTACGGCAAATATCACATTTATAGCTCTCATTTCCAGTAACAAATACTGTCAACAATAAGCTCAATTATTTTACTAAAATTGGAAAATACAAAGTAAATAAATACTTTATAAATAGTCTTATTTTGGAAAACAGTATTGCCTGAACTGAAAAATTGAAGGTAAATGTCAGATTTTGACAGAATATTTTCCAACGTACCTTTCCAAACATAAAATCTATTCACATTCACCCTTTCCCAAATCCTTCTCCTTGATATATCCTGCTTCCCCGAATGCTGTAATGAAAACCAGAGTTCATGGCAAAACTCAAGCCTCTCTGAGCTCCCTTACCTCTCATTAGTTGAACCCAGCTTTGTCAAATTTTATTCCTTCAGCCGTCTCCCGTGGCTCCAATGAAATTCAGACATCTATTGATATAAAAAATGTAAAGGAAATACAAGGGTAATTTCTTCCCAAAGGAAATATAGTGTACTTTAATAATATATTGGGAGCATGTGGCCGGGTCAGTCTGTTATTTATCCTTTTGGCTAGGTTATTTTATTTAGAAGTCAGCAGAAATAAAACAATAGCATTCTATATAGAATAATTCACTTTCCAATCGCTAGTTTCTGTGTAAAAAACAAAACAACAAAGCAACAAAACCAAACTGAAGAAAATTTTTTTGCATTTTCCTCATTTGATTTGCATTTGCTTAAAATTCACCTGAGAGAGATTAGAAATAAAATGGAAAATGTTTTGAAATATACTGAAGGAAATTTCCATATAGAATAATAGAATATGATTTCTAATAATTAAACATTTCTAAAAATAGAATAGGCTGCCTAGTGAGTCAGTAAAAATAAAACAAAACTGCCAAAATACATATTAAAGCACTTGTAAGTACTGTAGAAGGAAGGACTTCTCTCTGGAAATCTCTGCCCCCTCACAGAACTTTTTCTTCTGGAATCTAATATCACATTTCTTTTTCTTTTTTTATTGTCTAAAGTTTTACATATGTCTCCTTTTTCCCCAATTGACACCCCCCCCAGCCATTCCCACCCTGGGCATGGGTATATTTTTTAATATCTTTACAAGATGTAACTACAAAGTTGGCTACATCCTTTATTCATTTTATTTCATCACCGATCCTTGCTCATATCAGACTCTCATAAATATGTTTAGTTATAGTAATACTAGTGGCCCAGTGCATGAAATTCGTGCACTGGGAGAGGGTGCCCCTCAGCCCACCTGCACCTCTCCAATCCGGGACCCCTCAGGGGATGTCCAACTGCCAGTTTAGGCCCAATTTCTGTGAGCCTAAACCAACATTCGGACATCTCTCTCACAATCTTCGACTGCTGGCTCCTAACCGCTTCTGTCTGCCAGCCTGATCATCCTCTAACCACTCCCCTGACAGCCTGATTGACGCTTAACCACTCCCCTGCCGGCCCGGTCACTCGTAACTGTCCTCCCCTGCTGGCCATCTTGTGGCTGTGGGCGCTGCCATCTTTGAGGGTGGGAAAGTCAATTAGCATATCCCCTCCTTATTGGCTGTGGGTGCCACCATCTTTGCGATGGAGTGAGAGTCAATTAGCATATCCCCTCTTTATTAGATAGGATTAATATGCACCTTTTATCAGACACTATGTTATACACTTTGCATTGATTATGTCATTGAATATTTACAAGAACTCTATAAGACAAGTACTATTTTTAACTGTTTTTATCAAAGAACTTAAGCATTTCAAACGAATGCATGCATGAAGAAATACAGAGGTGGGCAAAAGTAGTTTTACAGTTGTTCATATTGAAAAATACATGCAGGTTATGATCATTATAATAGCTTTATTAAGGCTGTGTTTTGTGAACTCACAATTGTAAATCTACTTATGCTCACACCTGTATATAAATTAATTAGTAAGTAAACATGGGCAAATGAATGTTTAAGTGGGAAGTTGGACTAGATAATATATGATATTCTGAACGTAAGAGCATTATATTCCATGTCTATGAATACAAAAGCTATATATATTAATGTCTAATGACACAATCATGTATATTCATCACCACCCCTTTAATTTCTCCTTTTAGTATCTTTTGCATTGCTTCTCACAGGTGCCATACATCAATAATTGTATCTTTGTTGCTGTAAAAATAAAGCAGAGTAGAGAGTACAGAGATAAATTATGTAGAAATTAATACAGCATCTACATATGCACATTTACTAACAGACTGTTGGCTTTACTCCCAATTAAATTCCTTTCAGTAAACATTTAATGGGCCTCTGCAAGACACTGAATAATACAATGAAACATTCTTATTACTGAGAGTTGTAGGTTGTAGACTCATTGAAATGGTCTCTCTTGGAGTTGTATGTGACATCAAATAGCCCTGCTGATTTGTTTTTTATTAGATTACAAGTTGCTTGGTATTATTAAACAGCAAGAAAATGAGTCTCTTTTGAAGACCAGTGTGATACTCTTTGACGTAATGGAAAATAATGTAACTTCATAGCAATGTTGATTTGCCCTCAACGGGCTTTATATATATATATTTTATTTTTCCTGTGTTATTAAGCATGTGATATTATAATTTTATACTTGGAGGATAAGTTAAATGTAATTTTCAAAGGCTGTATTTTTTGTCTTCAAGTGTTATTTTTTTTTTCCTATCTCAGAAGGAGCCTGATGATTATTTGAAGGAAAGAAAATATTTAGAAGCATCTGTAGCAATTCAGTGGAAGTATAAGTAGGGAGGAGGTTGAAGTTTGTCAGGAAATGGACTATTTAACAGATACTTTAAATAATATCAATAAGATTAATAGGTATTGGTTCTGACTATCTGTTGTAACTATTACAATCCAAAATAAAGCTGAAAACTGAGACCTCTGCCACCTTAAAAACAAACATTTGTTTTCACTCCCAAGGGTATTTTGGGAAAAATCACAGCTTTATATTCTGAATTCATCATATTGTTCCTTATTTGATCTGTGAGCTTGGTTTTACTTCGTAAGCTCACTGAATCTCTGTTTTTTTCATCTCTAAATTGGAAAATATTTTTCACTTAATAAGGCTTGCAGAAGAAGCACATAATGAGTATAAAATGCTAAGCACAGTGCTAGATATGTAGCTGATGTTTATAAATAATATACATTTTTACTCTTGTTTTTTCATTATCCAAACCTTTCACCACTTTCTAACCCAACCTTCATGAATCTTTTTTTTTAGCAGACCAATTCATAATGATACTATCTTATGATCACTTTTATAATTTGAAATCTGTGGCACATGCACTTACTTATTATTCTGTTTTCTCATGAATTATTTATAACTTTTTTCATGTACACTGCACTTCAGTTATAGAAGAATGCGATGATATGGGGGCCCAGAAATACTTGGCCAAGATTTATTAAATGTGTAATCTCTGGTAAGTTATTTAAACCTCAGTTTACTCATCAGTAAAGTAAGGGTTGTCATATTGCTCCATTGGAATTTTGTGATATTATTCAAGGTGATAACATTAGTGAACTCCTCAAGTAAAGTTCCAAACCTAATGTAAGTACTTAGTATTAGCTTCTCTCCCCCATCCCCCACCCTCCTTAATTAACCAGCATTTTGCTCCTTGGAGACAATAGCCAGGTCTTATCTATCATGGCACCATTTAAGAAATTGATTTGTCTTTGTGCAGTGCTCACACTTGACCTTCTCTGTCTCTAAGACAGTGGTTCTCAACCTTCCTAATGCCGCGACCCTTTAATACAGTTCCTCATGTTGTGGTGACCCCAACCATAAAATTATTTTCGTTGCTACTTCATAACTGTAATTTTGCTACTGTTATGAATCGTAATGTAAATATCTGATATGCAGGATGTATTTTCATTGTTACAAATTAAACATAATTAAAGCATAGTGATTAACTACAAAAACAATATGTAATTATATATGTGTTTTCCGATGGTCTTAGGCAACCCCTGTGAAAGGGTCGTTCGACCCCCAAAGGGGTCGCGACCCACAGGTTGAGAACCACTTCTCTAAGGCAATGTGTTTCAAACTTCAGTGTGCCTAGGAAACACCTGTGAATCTTAACAAACTGCAGAGCAGATTCAACAGGTTTGGAGATTCCGTACTTCTCAGGTGAAGCTGATATTGCCTCTCCCAGAACGCACTTTTATTGCAAGCATTTAACTAGGTTGGAGGAGGTAATCAGAGGCTGTGACCGTGGGTTGACCCGTGATCTTAATTGACCTGGGCAATTGGCGATTTCTCACCCCTCCCTGCCTTCAGAATGTAAGTTTCGAGCACCATTCCCACAGTAGGAGCCCTTTCCAAGGATGCAGCCTTGAGGGATTCTGAGACCCTCTGACCAAGTAAGTGACTGAACCCAGTTAGGCCGCTGTATAAGCTTTTACCTTTCTGGCGGACGGTGCAGAGATGTACTTCTCTTGTAGCTGCCCCAGGAAAGTCTCCTATGTCAGTATTAAGCCTACCACCAATCTACTGTACGTAGTCTCTTTCTTCGATCTCTTGCTGCTCTCTGCGCTTGGGGCCCAGTTTGTGATACAAATTATAATTTTGGTCAGAAATCTGTTGTAGTTCTAAAAGCCATTCTAATGATACAATAAGTAGGAATAATACCAAGATTGAGCAGTACTAAGGATTCTGACATACTTTTTTTCACATAGTCATTCTTTTAAAAAATATATTTTATTGATTTTTTTTTCAATATATTCTATTGATTTTTTACAGAGAGGAAGGGAGAGGGATAGAGAGTTAGAAACATCGATGAGAGAGAAACATCGATCAGCTGCCTCCTGCACATTCCCTACTGGGGATGTGCCCACAACCAAGGTATATGCCCCTGATCAGAATCGAACCCGGGACCTTTGAGTCCCCAGGCTGATGCTCTACCCACTGAGCCAAACTGGTCAGGGCATCACATAGTCATTTTTGATTCTAAAAGTTTAAACATTTTTTTTTTATGGGGGGGTTATTTCTAAGACTGAAATCCTCTTTTACAACAGGGTCCACAGTTCTGTATGTGAAAACAAAAAGAATACTTTTTGTTTTGTTTTGTTTTTTAAAATCTAACTTCGGTTTTGAGTGCCTCTTAAACCGTTTTTGTATTTCTGGTTCCCTTCAAACTGTTTTTGCCTCGGGCTCCTCTCCTGGTGACCCTATTCTAGCCTGTAGGCCCTCAGTTTAGTGACAGCCTGCGGGCAAACACCTTATTTGCAAATACACCTCAGTTGATCATCTACTCTTGTGGGGAGTGTTCTAAGAAGCTCTATAAACTATTGTTTTTTTGAACAGACCATCTTGGGAGAGCGAGGAATTGTTGCTGTGGGTTTGGCAGGCAGATTTTGGAAGCAAGGCAAGTGTAAGAAACTGAAGTGGCATGAAATGAGTAAGTACAGTGCTTGTTCTTGGTCTGACTAGTGTGGCTTCTGGTTTTTTCATTAACATGTTGCCTACTTTGATCTCTTAGCCACTCCTACTCCAGTCCCTAAGGTATAAAATATGACAATATCATTGATATAATTGGATTTTTCCCTTAGGTACTATATAAGTGCTTACATGCCTAAATTGTCAGGTTCTGAAGCAGAAATTATGTGTCATATAAAAATGGCTTTCACATGTAGGATATTAGACAAATTAGAGAGTATTTTATAAAACCATATGGTAAATAGAAGATGCATCTTTCCTGGTTTTCTTATAGAAGCATAGTCATAGGCATGACAGCAGTACTTTCCTAGGAGATAATAGCTGTATTCCATTCTGATGCTGTGATTGCAGAGTTGAATTGATAGGATGTGAAAATGTATTTAATTAGATAATATGGTATTAGTTAGATTATTATATTGGCTTCATTCTGATGTCTTTCATTAGTGATAATATTGGTTTTAAGTAGGACATTAAATGATTCTAAGGAAACTATATTTTATATAGCCACTTTGTGATGGATCAGTACTTGAGATGGGATCAGACAATACAAATTGTTTGAAAACTGAAAGCTTTATTTTATTTTCTGTGTGGCAGTGGTGTAAATAGTGGTTATTTATTTATTTATTTATTTATTATTAATAGTATTTAGGAACAATCTGTTTTTACCTCCCATTAAATCAGTGCAGACTTCTGAGCTACCATCTAATCCCTTGATTTCCTACAGTTTAGCAGACACTATATGGAATCCAGGGGATAAATTAATTCTCTAATTTTTATAGAATTATTTTGGGGAACAAAGTTTTGGTGGTAATAATTACCAGGGGTCCTCAAACTTTTTAAACAGGGGGCCAGTTCACTGTCCCTCAGACCGTTGGAGGGCCTGTCTATAGTTTTAAAAAAAAACTATGAACAAATTCCTATGCACACTGCACATATCTTATTTTGAAGTAAAAAAACAAAATGGGAACAAATACAATATTTGTATTTGCATGTGGCCCGCGGGCCATAGTTTGAGGACCCCTGACTTAGACCATAAAACAACTAAATGATAAAAGGCAAGGGAAAAAAAGAATCAGTCCACAAGTAAACTGACAATAATTATTCTCTAGGTTTATTTCTGAGTGTTCTGAGTATTCTTATGTGCTGGTGAAACCAAAAATGTGGTGTTTTGAGTCTGAGTTCTTGTCTGATGAAAACAGAAGAATTAAGTCACAGACAAAAAACAATTAATGGGACCAAAGTTTATTGGGAGAAGCCAGTCCTGGAAAAGGTTCCAGGAGCAGGCCAGCATCCAGACCTTCTTTTCCAGGCTACAGTCGGGAGTAGTTTAATATCCAAGTTAATTAAAGTCTAATAGTCTGTGTGTGGAGGCGCATATGGCCATAGGCCACCTGGGCGAAGGGGGATGTTCTCCCTGGCAACAGGAATGTCAGGTATCCATTGTGCACCGGCCAGGGGAGAAAGCAGAAAAGGAGCACGTGCTTTTTTGTGTGTATGCTTGCCTCACTGCCTTGTGACCGGTTATCTGCATGCTGTCTGTCTTAGTAATATCCACACATTTTAAAGTTCATGCTTCTCAGGTGCACCCTTCTCTCCTTAGTAACTCCGCCTAGCTATGTTTCTGGTTTCACTTCCTCCTCCCATGGTCCCGTCCCTATCTACCTAACTTTTTTCTGTTTCACTGGGTCATGAAGTTAGTCAGAAATGCAACCCAGGATATACTATTTAGGATTTTTGTTTTATTTATCTATTTCTTCATGACATTTAAAAATATATAATGTGGTAGCAAATACATTCTTATAAATGTACATGTTAATGGAAAAATAATGAAGGCTCTGATGAGAAAACAAAAGAACACAAATGGCCTCTAAGCAGAGAGACATATGTTCATATTACTAGTAATTGAATGAGAAATGGACAAAAAACAATTTAGTCTCAGACAAAAAAAAAATCTGTTTTCCATATTGAAAGTGATTTTGAATAGGGGGAATGAAATCTACAAATAGTGCTAATGGTAGTGTAAATTTTTTTAGCATTTAAAAAAAATTACAGCACATTTAAAAAAATCTTAAAATTGTGTCACTTTTTATTTTAATAGAAATTAATCATAACGGTAGAGTTTTAACTACTAGGATGTTAGTTTCTTTTAGAAAATATAATAGCAAAATTTTGGAGGTCACTGAAATTTTGAGTAGCAATAGGAAATTAATAATTATATACCATTATATAGGTTTTCCCCATTATTTGAAAGTAGGGCATTTCTATGAAGCCTTTTGTAAGCTGAAGTGGCATGAAGCGAAGAAGCAATTAGCTAAATGCTATTTTCACTTTTCACCTTTTTTGTAAAATGGAAAATCTTTGGATTTCTTTTCGTTAGTGAAAATAGGTATTAATTAATGTAGGTCTTTCATAAAAGTGATGTAACAAATTTGGAAAAGCGGGGGGGTGAATGTACTGTAATATTAAAATGGATTGTGTAGTGGAATATTTAATGAAATAAAACTATATGGCACAATTTTAGCAGAAAGAGAAGATAAAAAAATCTAAATATTATCTTGATTTCAAAGTTACATACAAAAATTCCAGTGTTCATTAATTTGTCAATTCATTAATTGAATAAATAGTTTTAGCCACCTATTATGTATAAATTATTTTTAAATGATAGAATTATGAATTCTTCTTGTCAACACTTTCTAAATTCTCTATAGTAAACATGAGTTTTATATTCTTTCAAAATAAGGCACAATGTTTATAAATCAATATAATACATTTAAAATGATTTTAGTGTTCACGTATAGTTCCTTACACTTGAATCTGGGTTTATTCTGTGATTTGCTTTGGACCAATAGAATATTGTGGAAGTGATGGTGTGTGATGGCAGAGTCAATTCCATAGGAAGCTTAAGCTTCTGCCTGAGCCTCTTGGGACCCTTGGGTAGGATTTTGCCTGTGAAATGTTCTTTTTTTTTTGAACCACGTGTCCATACTGTAAGAAACCCAAACCACAGGGAATGGCCAAGTGTACACACTCTGGTTGATAGCCCCAGTTCAACTTTAAGACCAAAAGCCAACACCAACTATCAACTGGGTGAGTGAACAGTGTTAAATAAATACCTAGCCCAGGTAAGCCTTCAAGTAACTGCAGGTATAGTGGACATCTAGCTAACGCAGCATGCTAGACCCCAAAGACAACTAACTACCTGGCTAAGATCAGTCAGCCCACAAAATCATGAGAGATATGAATACATTCTGCATTAAAGCACTAAGATTTGGGGTGGTTTTTGTTCACTAACCAGAGCAGGAAACTTTTTGACCTAAAATACTTAAGAAGTCTTTTGTGCCTTAATGTAATCTGTCATCTGATTGCCTCTTAAAATAGATTTATCATTCATTCCCCTCACAGAGCTCTACTTCTGCTCTGATCCACATTGATAAGTGCTCCCCACATGTATGAAATGCTTTTTTCATGTCTCCCTGCGCTCTTACCCTCACACAGAGTGTCTATATCCACTATCAGATATTCTGTAGGACTTAGACATGCTCAGAACTACTGAAGGGAAGTTTATGAAGTAGGGGAGGACCAGCTTTTTTAATTCCCTCTGTTCCAAGTATCCCGTTGGCTTTCTTTTTGAGTACTCTGTGAGAGAAGCCTCTCCTCTCTTATGTATCCCAGACTCTGCCTTACCTACTTTTACAGAAGTGAAAATCAAACCTTAAAATTATGCATCTAAAGCAAAGAATCCTTGTTTCTTATCTTCTCACATTTAGAAATGCGTTTCTACTTCAGTGTGAGTTGGGAAAATAAATTGACCCTCAGAATAAAAGTGGAAAAGGGAGGGAAGAGGAAGTACACAGATACAGATAATAAATACTCAGGTTAATGTTTGAGAGACAGTGATACAACAGTATATGTTTTCTTTCAACGGAAGGGTAACCCCTGTAGTCTTCTTGATGCATTTTCTCTCTACTTTTAATAGGTCAGACTGATTCAAGTCTTATGAATCATATCTTTTCTCCTCTCTTTTTCATTCTCAGGACTTCAAATATCTTATATTCATGGCAATAAGGAGTCTGAACTATACATAATCAACCTAGACCTTTTTTCTGGATTTTGGGTTCATATTAAACTGTCTTCCACACCTCTATTTGAATTAGTACAGAAAATGTCATGTGTAATTGAATTTCTGAATTCCTATTCCCCCCACCCATCAACCACCAACACAACCAATGTGCCTCCTCATATAATTAGAGATTTTAATAAATAGCCACTCTGTTCTTCCAGTGTCAGGCCAAAATCTTAGAAGCTATTCTGGATTGCACTTTTATTTGCCTCATATCGCCTCATGTAGTCATCCTAATTGATTTTCATCATTCCATATTTGCCTTTACCCCCACAACTCTCTCCACAAAATACATAAGAATCCTAAAAAAATCAGATAATCTCATACTTCTGCTTAAAATTCTAAATTATTTGAGTTTAAATCAGTCTTTTGAACCAGTAAAACTATAGTGTAAATACATTATTTCAACTTCCTATAGGCTGTGTATTTATCATATCATCCTTACTTTTTCTCTATGTTAGTGTTATTTTAGGTTTTATTTGTCATTTGGTATGATTTATAGCAGGGCTCCTCAAACTACAGCCTGCGGGCCACATGCGGCCCACCAAAAACATTTATCCGGCCCGCCAGGTGGTTTTGCCGCCGCTGCCTGTTGCTTAGCAGCCGACTTGTCCCCGGCCCGCAGTAAACATATGTGGAATGTGCGCTGCACTCTCCGACTCTCCTCCTCTCTGTCTCTCGACTCCTCCTCTCAGTCTTGGGTGTGATTGGACTAGTCACGAGCTTGCCTGTGCAGAGCCTGCTGCTGCCTGAGGACCAAGGTAAGAACAAGTTAGGTTTTTTTTTTTTTTTTGAAGTTAGGAGGTCTATTTTTTTTTTGATTTTGCAGTTAGTAGGGCCTTTTTTTTGAAGTTAGGAGAGCCTTTTTTTTGAAGTTTTGTTTTTTTTACTTCAAAATAAGATATGTGCAGTGTACATAGGAATTTGTTCATAGTTTTTTTTTAAACTATAGCCCCGCCCTCCAATGGTCTGAGGGACAGTGAACTGGCCCCCTGTTTAAAAAGTTTGAGGACCCCTGATTTATAGGTTAATTTTTTTAAAAATATATTTTATTGATTTTTTACAGAGAGGAAGGGAGAGAGATAGAGAGTTAGAAACATCGATGAGAGAGAAACATCGATCAGCTGCCTCCTGCACATCTCCTCCTGGGGATATGCCCGCAACCCAGGTACATGCCCTTGACCGGAATCGAACCTGGGACCTTTCAGTCCGCAGGCCGATGCTCTATCCACTGAGCCAAACCAGTTTCGGCATATAGGTTAATTTTTTAATGTTTTTGGGGTCTGAGAATGCTCATTTTTTTCATATAAATTAATGGTAATTTGCTTATTTGCTTTATTCCATTGGGACTTAGGAAAGGTTTCATGGAAAACTCTACTTTTGGATAGTGGTGAAAACTGGGATGTGCCTGTACCTTTATGTGTATGTACTTCCTTGAGTATTTACCTATTTGAGCATACACAGTAATAGAGAAATCAATAGCAACCCTATCAAAATTGTATTTTTTTTGTGTTTTTCTAATTTGAGAGAGAGATATTGTGGAAAGAGGAAGATTGTGAAACATTCATCTAATTGGAATAACAATGCACTGAGTATTTAGAAAGTTTTGGGTTATATGGAAAAAGATTTAATGGAAGTAACTCATAGAATGAAAGATTAATTATCAAGGTTTTCAAAGGTACTTTTAATTTAATTTAGGCTGAACTACTTTTCAATTTAAGTGACTAACTTTAGTATTTGCAGTTTTTACATATTTAGAAGATAGTCATTTAAAAATGCAGTTTAATATTTGATTCATAAGCTACTTTAGCTAATGTTTGTTTATCAGCTACTTGGTGTTCAGTGAACAGTTGTACAAGACTTATTAAAATTCAGAAGCCAAGACTACCCCCACTATGAATGATATCATGGATGAAAACAGTATGGGATAATTCAAATGAGCCAGTTAATGTGAAACAGCAAAAACTCACTTGGAAGAAGGGTTTTAGTTAAATGCCACTTAATTATTATAATCAGATTCTAAATAATTTCATAGGTAAATAACTGTGAATTCAGTTACTTTTGTTCATTATATCAATCAGGTAAGTTTATAGTAGGAGTAAATATTTGCTTAGAAGCTTCTACATGGTCATAATTTCAAAATCATGATTCACTAATGTTTCATATTTAATTTTCTTTTATTTTAAAACTGTATATATGCCATATATTAAGTAATATACTTGAATTCAGTATATTCTATAAACTATTTTGTATTTATTTGTTATTTTAAGGTGATAGTGTTATATTGCAAATCTTTCTTTCCTAATAAAGTGTATTTTTTATATAAGTACAAAAAGTACTTCCATGATTGAGATCACTTTTTAAAAAAGGACCTCAGTAATGCTTTGCAAATAAACTCACAAAGCTATTGCAATGCGTTAGAACATATCTAAATATCAGTGGGCTTAAAGTTAAGAAAATTTTGCTCTCTGGGAAAATTCAAGTTTTGTAAAATGTACACCAACCAATTTAGCACCCTGATATTTTTCAACTACCTCTCATATTTCTGATATTCAGGAGGTGTATTGTTAACTAAGACAAATAAGTATGTAGCATCTATACCAGCCGTGGGCAAACTACGGCCCGCGGGCCGGATCCCGCCCGTTTGAAATGAATAAAACGAAAAAAAAAAAGACCGTACCCTTTTATGTAATGATGTTTACTTTGAATTTATATTAGTTCACACAAACACTCCATCCATGCTTTTGTTCCGGCCCTCTGGTCCAGTTTAAGAACCCATTGTGGCCCTTGAGTCAAAAAGTTTGCCCACCCCTGATCTATACTAATAAAAGGGTGATATGCTAATTAGACCAGGAGACCTTCCGGACGACCTTCCAGGGATTAACGGCAGAGTGCAGGCCGGGTGGGAAACACCTGCCTCTGCTCTGCCATTGATCGCAGAGCCCAGGCCTGGTGGGCAAGGCCTCCCTGTGGGTGGGGATCAATGGTGAGCCAAGGCCTGGTGGGAAGGGCCTCCCTCTGCTCTGCCATTGATCCCAGAGCCCCAGCCTGGGTGGAAACGCCTCCCTCTGTGCAGCATTGATAACACAGCCCTGGCAGGGTGGGCAGGCAGGAGGTGGGGGGCAGTTGGGGGTGAGCAGGCTGGCAGGGGGAGACAGTTGGGGGCGAGCAGGCTGGCAGTGGTGGGCAGTTGGGGGTGATCAGGCAAGCAAGGGCGGCAGTTGGGGGCAAGCAGGCTGGTGAGGGGGCAGTTGATTAGGCTGGCAAGTGGTGGCATCTTGGGGTGAGCAGGCTGGTGGGGAGGGCAGTTGGGGAGGAGCAGGCTGTCAGGGAGGGCAGTTGAGGTTGAGCAGGTCAGCAGGCAGAGTGGTTAGGGGAGATCAAGCAGTCAGGCAGGTGAGCAGTTAGGAGCCAGTGGTCCCGGATTGCAAAAGGGATGTCCGACTGTCGGACATCCCCTGAAAGGTCCCAGATTGGAGAGGGTGGAGGCTGGGCTAAGGGACACTCTCCCCCTCCCCTGTGCATGAATTTCGTGCACCAGGACACTAGTAAATAGTATAAAGTCAGAGAAAGAATCAGCATAGCTCCCAAAATGGATGTAGAACATGAAGAAAAGAGTAAAATTTTAAGTGCAGAATGCAATCCAAGTTTGGGAAAATTATGAGAAATAGAAAGTGATCTATTTGGACTAACAATAAGTGACCTATTTGAAACAACTTCCTAAATATTTTTCCTTATACAGCTTAAAGTTTGTTGCTATAAATAACACTAGGACACAAATGTAATTAAAAACAAAGTATTAAATTCAGCCATTGGCCTAATTCAAGTAAAGAAGGGAAAAGTGATATTTTGTTCATAACTTTAAACTTAAATTTTCTTTTAATCTCCTGCTACATTCAGTATCTCTTTCTAAACATTTGTTTTTTATTTTTGCTTTTTAAAACTTAAATTTAGAGAGAGAGGCAGGGAGAGGGGATTGAGTCCACAACCCAGGCATGTGCCCTGACCAGGAATTGAACTTGTGACCTCTTGGTTTATGGGTTGACCCTCAACCACTGAACCACACTGGCTGGGCAAGATCTCTTTTACCTTCCTGTTACTGTGGTCATTAGTCATCCAAATGGATTAAAAGAAGAAACAACTTCCTAAAAACATAATTATAGTGGCTATACTTGAGGTGCTGTGCTTAAACTAAAGATGAATTCCTAATAAATCCAGGTGGAAAGTGAAGGCATTCTAAAGCAAAAGCTTTTAGAATCCATTGTAAGCACTTCCTCCCTCCCTCCTTCCCTGACTTTTCCCCTCCCTTCTCCTTTCCCCTCCCCTCCCATCCCCTCTCCTCTCCTCCCCTCTCCTCCCACCTCCCTTCTCTTCATCACATCTCTTTCTCATATACACTTTCTACCTCCTTTTTCCATTTTTCAGAAGCTCTGTCTAATTGGCCTATTCAAATAATCAAGGACAATATCTCTGTTTTAAGGTCACCTAAAGTCATGTTTGCCATAAAAGCTAATGCGTTCACAGGTTTCAGACATCTTTAGGATGGGGGTGGGACATTTTGCCTACCACAATGAACACTACATTAAACTTATTTTCCATATACTTCTCCACCAATCCTAACATGATAGAGAGTTGGAAGAAGGAATTCATAAACCAAGAAGGTGGAATTTTTATTCTTTATTTTAAGACACCTATTTATGAATTATGTAAAATGTATTAATACAGATACTATTTTCTTGGTTTATAAAATAAAATTAATTATTTGTAACATATAAATTCTCCATTGATGTGGCATGTGCCTAAAAGAACTAAATCACCCCTAAAAATGATATGACCTCATGTCTGATAGAAGGTAACTATTGAATCTGAAGCCAAACTTTCATGAGTTAACTGGTTTTCTTTTGATTCCAGGTGGATTATATACTTTGTCAGAGACATATATCCCAGTCTTAAATATATTTACTGAATAAATAACTTTTTAAAGGAAAGATAGCATATTTTATTTCCTTTTATAGTCTCAATACTCAGAATAAGAGTTGGTATTTTTTTCCCCTCAATATATTTAGGTTGACTAGATTGACATCCAAATGATAGTCAGATTTTTTAACTTACAATTTTTACTGCTTCCTTCCATTATTCATCCAAAGGGTTTTTGTTGTCACATTTACTAAGAATAGGTCAAAGTAGTTTAAAGATTAATTGAGAGATATAAAATGTTTTAAAAATACTTTTTCAAATAGTATGTAGAGACCATTCTGAATCAGGACTATCTTTGGATCAGGAAAGCAAAAACTGTGCCTTTTACTCACAATGACTTCAGAAATGAAGTGTCCATATATGAAGATAAGTAAATTCTAATTAGCCTTGTCTATCAGCTAACTGTTTCTATATACTTAAACCCATCAGATTATCGTGACAACCTCATTGTATTTAAGTGTATCTGCCTAAAATCATAAATTGGTTTAAAATACGAGTTAATATGAATTCTATTTTTGCAAAATATGCCTACATATTAATATAAAGTATTAAAAATGTTAAAACTTATCTCATGGAAATAAGGTGAGAAATATGAAAGAAGTGAAAAAAGTTCTGAGTGAATCAAAAGTTAAATTAATTTCTAAGCTCTGCTTGGTAGGCTAAGCTCAATTATTAGGAAACTACTAATTGTTATTCTGCAAAGACCCAAGTATGTGCCTTTCTTTTGTATTTGTTACAAGCAGATAATGAGCTAAACTTGCTATGAAGCAAAAAGTTTTGCATAGTGGCTCGTCAAATGATTTTGAGTTTAAATTTAGCCCTTTCTTTGATTGTTTTGTAAGACTTGATTATATAAAAAAGTGATGAATATATAACTTAAAAATATCTGTGCCTTCTCCATGTGTTAATTTGGTAAAGATGCCCAGAATCAATGATTTTGTTGTTTTTCAAAGTGAAAAGTGTTCTTTTTCTCATTATGAATGTAATATTAACACTGAAAAACAATTCAAATCCTAAATAGAATGAAAAATAAAAATAAAAAACAAACAAAAAAAACCTCACTAATAATTCTATCATCCAAATCCTTTTAGGTATTCCCTTTATGGACATAGGAATTATTAAATTATCAGATGATCATATTTTACATAACATGTATAACCTATTAATTTATTTAAAAATTGTGGATGCTTTTCCATGGCAATAACATATATCTATGTTATCATATAAGTGTTGCATTGTATGGCTATGACATTACTGCTTTAACCGGCTCCCAAATTATTGAGATTCAGATTGCTGCCAATATTTTTAATTATGAAGGATTCTGGAGATGCATATACTTGCCATTATTGTTCAGCTGTGCTTAGGAATAGAATTAATTGATCAAAAGATATGCCCTTCTAAAATTTTTGTGGGTATTTGGGCTTCTAGTGGTTTATATATTTAATCACTCTTGCCAAAAAGAACCAGATTTGTTGTGCTAAGCGTTTTTGTTTTCCTGTCTCATTTATGAATTTCAGTTTTGAAAATTATTATTTACCTCCTACTGGTCCTTTATTTCTTTTGTGTAGTTCTCCCCTAATTTATAAATATTAATATTTAATGTAACACAATATTTATGAGCATGGACCTGGAGCCAGAACACTTAGATTTGAATGCTGGTTTTGCAATTTGCTAATTTGGTGATGCTGGATGGGTTCTTTAACCCTTTGAGTGCCAACCAACATCCTAGGAACTATGCTGAAATTGCCAAGGCATTTTTGCTGATTTTACAGCAGTTTAGGAAAAAAAATATGAATCACAAGTAAATGAAATTACATATTTAATATTTTCCACAAAATCGTCATCTTCACAGCAAGAATTGACATATTTAGCAATAGCATCATCACGAATAAAAGCAGACTTAGAACTGACACTGCAGGAGGAGCGCGATAGCGCTCTCGGCACTTTTGGCGAAAGACAGGAAGAGCGAGATCGCGCTCCCTGGCACTCTAGGGGTTAATCTCTGTGTGTCTCAATATCCTGGTCTGTGCACTGGCAATAATAATAGTATTTACCTCTTAGGTTTTTGGCTGATTATTTTGGAGAGCATTTTATAGAAGTTGTTTGGGGTCATATTTTAATAATTCATTTTAATTTGATATATTAGGAGCAGAGACTATAGCTTATTTAAAAGAAAATTAAGTTGTTTTCATGGTCAAGTAGAAGATTTTTAAAAAAGATTTTTATTCGATAAATGAAGGTTTAGATCAATTGTATTTTTGAGAAAATTTAAACTAAGGAAAAATATATGCTGTGTCTTTTTCCCTTGTGAATGCTTTTGTTCTTAGATTCTACTGTGCTGGAAACATTGTCAGGATTTTTTTCTGTTGTTTATAGTTGTCTAGGAATCTTTTGTTCATCTCTTATTCCAAACTTGTTTTTATCACTTTATTTTATTTTTTTTGCTAAGCAACATATGTATAGATTTTGTTTTTACCCATTCTAACAATTATCTGTCTCTAATCTAGAAATTCACCATGTTCACATTTAGTTTTATAAATGCTATAATTGTTTTTATTATTTGCATTTTATTTTATGTTGGCTATTTATTTTACTTTGCTGTTTTCATTTTTATTATTTTTCTGGTTTTATTATGCTTTTATTATTTTCCTTGCTAATTATGTTCTACTGTTTTTCAATATGGATTTGCTTGTTTTTCCATTTCAAACCAATAGAAGTTAATATATATTTTCCCTTTATTATGTTATTCACTGCAAATGACAATCCAAGACAAAAACTTTAGAACACATTAAATTCCCTACTTTTTTTTTTTTTTTGCCTCCTGCATTATTCAGAATAAATGAAGCTATGCTATGTGGAGCAGAGTCCCCAAAGCTATGTTGCTTACCACATTAAAGTTTTCACTTTTTCAAAGTCTAGAAGCTTTAGCATCTCTGAAGGGAAGCTCCCTCTGAGTGGGGATCTAGTGATTTAAAGTGTTTCCATCTTTTGACACAACCATCTCAACATATGGGCCCTCAGTGACTGTGGCAGAGGAAGAGAAAGCTGAAGCTTCAAGCAGTATGTTTATAGCCTCACTACCACTCACATTTCATCATCCAGTTTTGTCACAAGGTCTCACCCTCACTTTAAGGAAGTCTGGAAAATAATGTCTTGACTTGTGCTCAAAGGAAATGATGGGAATGCATAGCCCTGGTCTTGCTTTCCCTTCCCACCCTTCTGAATTCTTCATTTTTTTGGAATAATTTAAAACTTTTAGTTTCAGGGTTTATTATTTTTCATATATCTAATGTGTATATAATTGAATAATATTTGTATAAGAAAATAGGAATCAGAAAGAGAAGTTATTTTTCTTAAGGAAAAAAAAAGTAATAGGTTTATATATTCTAAATAGGAAGGCATTAGGAAAAAAACCGTTAATAGGGAGGATACAACATTAGTTTATAATCTTTCACTCATAAAAGTGTGGGCCAAGAACATAGATTTCACCCGGCCAGAGTTGCTCAGCGGTTGTGCAGCAACCTATGAACCAGGAGGTCAGGGTTCAATTTCAGGTTGGGGCACATGCCTGGGTTGCAGGCTTGATCCCCAGTAGGGGGCGTGCAGGAGGCAGCTGATCAATGATTCTCTCTCATCACTGATATTTCTATCTCTCCCTCTCCCTTCCTCTCTGAATCAATAAAAATATATTTAAAAAAAGAAAAGAAAACCAGATAAATGATAGAATATATGGATGAATGCTTCAAAAGCGAGTAGAGAATATGTGCTATTATTTACTCTCTTACCTCTTATAGGGATAGTAGAGGCTCAGTTGGAATGGCAGCTAGATAAAATAGTGCAGAGTAGTAAATCAGGGATGCATAACTGTTGTTAGACACTGTTTAGAAGACTCAATATTTTCAGGAATTTCAAAAGCATGTGTCTAGGTGAGGTTGTTTTTTTGTTGTTTTTTTAAAATCATACTTGCGTCTCAATGATGCCTTTCTATATAAAGAATCTAGTTTTTTAAAAATAAAAATAAAGTCTTTTATTTGATTATTTGTTACATTTTATTCTGCTCATTCTGGAATGTCTATATCGAAATGTCATGTCTTCTGAAGATATTATCCAGGATTCTCATCTTTCCCTTCAATAGTTTTATTTTTTTTTCTTCATCATATGTTTTGATCCTACACTAGTCAGCGGTTCTCAACCTGTGGGTCGTGAACAATGAAAATACATCATGCATATCAGATATTTACATTACGATTTATAACAGTAGCAAAATTACAGTTATGAAGTAGCAACAAAAATAATTTAATGGTTGGGGGTCACCACAACATGAGGACCTGTATTAAAGGGTCGCAGCTTTAGGAAGATTGAGAACCACTAATTCTCAATATTGATCATCCTTTTTTTTTTAGTTTGTTGGTTGAACTTTAAATTGTAAAATTATTTTAAAATATATTTTATTGATTTCAGAGAGGAAGAGAAAGGAGAGAGATACACATATGGATGAGAGAGATACATTGATCAACTGCCTCCCACACAACCCCTATAGGGAATCCAGCCCACAACCCAGGCATGTACCCTGACTTGGAATTGAACCCTGACCTCCTGGTTCATGGGCCGATACTCAACCATGTAGTCACAATGGCCGGGCTGTAACAGTACTTTTAAAACACATGATAAACAAATCTTATTCTTTATTTGAAAATGTTGAGATTTTTTATTGCTTTACTAGAGGCCCGGTGCACAAAATTTTGTGCACTCGGGGGGTGGGGTGGGGGAGAGGGGGTCCCTCAGCCCGGCCTGTGCCCTCTCGCAGTCTGGGACCCCTCAGGAGATAACGACCTTGGTGGCTTAGGCCTGCTCCCTGGTGGCAGAGGGAAGGCCCAATCCCTAGGTGCAGCCCCTGGTTGGGCTCAGAGCAGGGCCGATTGGGGAGTTGGGGCGCTGCCCCCTGTCATGCACAGAGCAGGGCGGATTGGGAGGTTGTGATGCCACCTTCAGTCACGCTCAGGGTAGGGCCGATTGGGGGGTTGGGGGACCACCCCCTGTCACACTCAAGGCAGGGTCGATAGGGAAGTTGTGGCGCCACCCCCTATCACGCACAGAGCAGGACCCATCAGGGGGTTGGGTCGCTGCCCCCTGTCACGCACAGAGTAGGGCCAATAGGGGAGTTGGGGCACCACCCCCCATCACACACAGAGCAGGGCGGATCAGGGGGTTGGGGCGCTGTCACTGTCACACTCAGGGCAGGGCCAATGGGGAGGTTATGGCTCTACCCCGTCACACACAGAGCAGGGCCCGGGGGGGGGGGGGGGGTGGGGGCGCCGCCCTCTATCACCCACAGAGCCGCAGGGCGATCAGGGGGTTGAGGCACTGCCCCCTGTCACACATAGAACAGGGCCAATCAGGGGGTTAGGGCGCTGCACCCTGTCACACACAGAGCCGCAGGGCGATCAGGGGGTTTGGGTGCGGCCCCTGTCACACTGATCCCGGTGCCGGGAGGCATATTACCCTTTTACTATATAGAATAGAGGCCTGGTGCACGGGTGGGGGCTGGCTGGTTTGCCCTGAAGGGTGTCCTGGATCAGGGTGGGAGTCCCCACTGGGGTGGCTGGCCAGTCTGGCTGAGGGGCTGAGGGCTGTTTTCAGGCTGACGGGTGACTGAAGCTCCCAACAGCTCCTTCTTTTCTTTCTTTCTTTTTTTTTTTTTTATTCTGGGCCAGCTTTAGCTCTGAGGCCTTGGCTGCTGAAAACAGGTTTCTGGCCTTTGTTTACCGTCTGTATTTGATACAATGTTGCGGTCCAGCTGGCTGAAGCCCTGCTGAGTAAAGCAGGTTTCTGGGGTTTTGTTTAGCTTGTACATTTGCAACATAGTTGCTTCGAGTTGCAGCTGAGAGGCCGGCAAGGCAGGCGGGGAACGTTGGAGTTCTCCATCACTGAAGCAAGCAAGCCTCATGTTAGTTTCAAGCTGCCTGGCTGCCGGCCGCCACCTTGGCTGACAGTTAATTTGCATATCTCGCTGATTAGCCAATGGGAAGGGTAGCGGTCGTACACCAATTACCATGTTTCTCTTTTATTAGTGTAGATAATCTCACCTGAGTCCCTAATCAGTTTTATTTATTTGTTCTAAGTGTTCATCTTGCCCTTCCTTTCTCTGGTTCTCTAATGTCTTAACTTGTTATTCCTCTTCACTTGCTTATTGTTTCGTGTGGTATCACCTGCCAAGCCAGGTCATTAGTGATTGGTGGCCAGCACAGCAATTTAAAACTTACGGACTGGTGGTGAATCAGGGCGAACTCAGACTATCAGGGATCCCCCTCCAGGTATTCACAAGTCATCAGGAACAGGTTGTTCCAGAATAATATGTGACCATGTTGGGGAAACAAGCCAAGAAAGACCCTCATCAATGTATTGATCGTTTTCTGTTGTCTCCTGAGCTCTTTCAGTGAATCACATCCAAGAACACCATCTATGGTTATATTGGTGTCATACTGCGTAAGAATGACCAGCTTGCACCCTTCTGATTAAGCCCCAGCGCCAAGAAAGGAGTATAACTGGCTTTTTTCTAATATACAAGAAAATCCCACATGGAATAATAGTGGCCCTGTTGAAAGCTTTGTCCATGGTATCAAAGCTAGACAAGCCCCCTCTTTGCTTCAAGACCCTCAGGTCCCACCAGGATTAAAAGAGAACATGCCTTTGGATTTCTTTGTCCCCTAAGGTTGTAGGAGACCTGCTTAGTGAACCTTTCAGGCTCCTGCTATTGTTCCTAACCAGGTGATAGTCTCACAGCAGAAAGAGTAGAAAAGGCAGCTATCTAGTTGGAAGAAAAATTCAGGGACATCTAAAATATGTTTTCATCTTGATAAGACTTACACATTTTATTGCTTTTAAATAGCACTTCATTAAACAGAAAGTTCTTTATCTGTTATATTTTCTACATATATATTTATCACCATTTGCTATATTTTATTCCTATGGTTTTATTTATTTTTCTTTTGGAGAGAGAACTTGTTGTATATATGAATATATTTGAGTGTATGCGTGTGTTTATTGTCATATGTAATTTTAAAATTTTAAATGTACCAGTAGTTACCTTCACGACTTCTAAATTGGACAAGAGATGAAAATGTATTACACCAACTGGTTCTTAACAAGTGTTTATACACACACATAGACCCACCTGACTGGTTTTAACGATGGAATAGTATTTCAATATATGTGTAATTTAACTGATCTCCTCTTGGTTTACACTTTTTTGGTAACATTTTATTATTTTTAAATACTGTTATAATGAGCCTTTTGTAAAGTTACCTTTTCACAAATAGCATGAACAAGTATTTATTGAATATATATCAAGGATCCAGGAGATCAGAGAATAAAGAACTAGTTCTTTATATAAATGCCTAAAAAGAAATTTCTGGATCAAAGTGCATATTACTTGAAAATTTTGTGTGTTAGCAACTACTTACACAGTTACCCATAGTATAAAATACTGCTTGTTTCTTCACAATTTCCTCATAGAGGATTTAAAAAATTGTTCTTTTTTATGCTGCCAATTAAAAGGTGAAAATGATAATGCATTGTTGCCTTAATTTGCAATTTTTTATTCGAGTTTGTGATGGAGCATCTTATATGCTTGGTCATTATAAATATATATTCTTAACTAAATTGCTTTTTGTAACTGATTATTTATCTCATGAATATTGATTTATAAAAGTTCTTTACACAGTAAAAATAGTAACTCTCTGTCATGATTAAACCTTATGTTTCCCTGTGTATAACCCAAGATTCAGTGGCAGAGAAGAGCTAACACTAACTGGATAAATGAGAGAGGGATTCATGTGGCTTACAGACCACAGGTCTGAGGAGCATCTGGAGCCTGAGCTGTGAGAATGACACCAAAGTGGACTGCCATGGGTGTTGCTTTTCTTGAATAACCCATTTGATGACCAAAACATATACCTTCTGGTACTACAGGCCCTCCCACACACTGCATTTAACCAGGACCTGAACTCAATTCTTACTGTGTTTAATTGCATAGGAAAACCCAAGTTCTATCCAATAGCCTAGTTGCTCAGGAGCAAATAGGTAAATATACAGGCCCTGTGAACAACAACATACATGAAAAACAGGTTATAAAGAATACTGTGATTGTAATTTGCTTAATTTTGTTTTTAAAATAAAGTCTCATGAGCCATGCAGGAATTTAAATCACCAATGTTTTCCTAGTAGAAACAATTGTTGTAATTTTCCAGAGAGTAATCACTCACTTTAAGACGCATATATGTTTTCCTTCAGAATTATTTTTAAAAATATTTTGAAATATTAGAAAATATTTTTTTAATTTTTCTACATTTGCAAAAATGTTATAAGGAATATAATGAATTTTTATGTACTATCCTATTTATCCATCAATTAACTAATATTTCCTATGGACTGATTTAAAAATGAATCAACTTTATTGAGGAATAAATCACAATATAAAATCCACTTTTTTTCAGTATACAAAAGTAATATTTTAGTACATTTACAGAATTGTGCAATCATAATCACAATCTAATTTTAGAACCTTTGCAGTTATTGTTATTCCTATTCCCACCCCAAGCCCAAGCTACCCTTAATCTAGTTTCTGTCTCTAGCTTTACCTTTTCTGGAATTTTATGTAATTGAACTACAGTATGCGGTCTATTGATTCTAGCTTTTTCACTTACCGCTAGAGGCCCTGTGCATGAAATTCGTGCACAGGGGAGGTTCACCTCAGCTCAGCCTGCACCCTCTCCAATCTGGGACCCCTTGGAGGATGTGAGACTGCCGGTTTTGGCCTGATCCCCGGGATCAGGCCAAAACCGGCAGTCAGACATCCCTATAAGAATCCTGGACCACTGGCTCCTAATTGCTCACCTGCCTGCCTGCCTGGTCGCCCCTAACTGCACCCTGCCCCTTGCTGGCCTGATCGCCCCTCACTGCCTCTGCATGCCAGCCTGATCGCCCGTAACTGCACCCCCTGCCAGCCTGGTTGCCACCAACTGCCCCCCCCACCAGCCTGGTCACCCCCAACTGCCCCCCCCCCCCGATGGCCTGGTTGCCCCACGCAGCCTGCTTGTTCAGTCGTTTGGTTGTCCCTCACTAACCCCCCTGCTGGCCTGGTCATAGGCAGCCATCTTGTGAGGGTGTGAGGGTTGATTTGCATATTATCTCTTTATTATATAGGGTGTCTTTTAAGTTTATCTATGTTTTAGGACCTATCAGTATTTTGTTCCTTTTATCCATTTTTCAGTTGACTGACATTGAATACTTTCCAATAATGAGTATTAACACTCATGTAAAAAGTTTGTATAAACATTTGCTTTCATTTATCTTGGCTGGATATTAGAAGTTGAATTGTTGGGTGTAGCAGACAGAGCAGTGGCCCACTGAAGATGCCCATGACCAATCCATGGGAACTGTGAATAGTAACCTTTCAAGGCAAAGAGTCCTTTGCAGATGTGATAAACATCCTTAATTTGGCAGATTATTGTGGATTATCCAGGTGGGCTCATAGTAAGCACAGGGGTTCTTATAAGAGAGATGCAGGAGAGTCGGAGTGAGAGAAGGGGACCAGGTGATGGCAGCAAAGGTCAGAGAACCAGGGAGAGAGGCTTAAAGATGCTCCATTGTTGATTTTGACGATGGAAGCAGGAACCATGAGCTAAGGAATTCTGGTGTCTTTTAAAAGCTGGAAAAGGCAAGAAAATTGGTTCTTCCACAGAACCTTCAGAAGGAATGCAGCACTGCAGACACTTTATTTGAGCTCACTTTTGGACTTTTAACCACAGAACTGTAAGATAATAAATTTGTGCTGTTGTAAGGCACTAACTCTATGGTAATTGATTACATCAATAATAGGAAACTAATACACTGACTATACAACATAATCCTATATAATAAAAGCCTAATATGTTAAGTGTCTGACCATTCATTCATCCATTCGACCAGTCGCTATGACGTGGACTGACCACCAGGGGGAAGATGCTCTGACTAATAGATTAGCTTGCTGCTGGTGTCTGGCCTATCAGGACTGGGCAAGATGGGCTGGACATACCCTGGTGCCCTCCTGCAGTCCCTCTCCGGCCCCGATCATACACTGGTGGGGTCCCTCGGCCTGACCTGTGGGGATTAGGCCAAAACTGGCTCTCTGACATCCCACGGGGGGTCCTGGATTGTGAGAGGGTGGAGGCGAGGCTGAGGGACCCCACCAGTTCACGAATCCATGTACCGGGCCTAAAATTATATTTATCTATATAAGAAATTGTTTTGCCAAATAACTGCACTGTTTTTATTCCCACTAATTATGTCTTAGGGATCTAATTTCTTCATATTCTTATGAACATTTTCTATTTTTTTGTCTTCTTCATTATAGCCTTTCTAGTGGATGTGAAGTAGTATCTCACTGTGTTTTTATATTCATTTCCATAATGACTAATACTATTGATCATATTTTTATGTGCTTAGTGGACATTTGTATACTCTTTGTTGAAATGTTTATTTAATATTTGCCTTTTTAAAAATTATGTACTTACTGAGTGTAAGAGTAACATATTTTGAAAATATAAATTACAAATAGTTTCTCTTAGTATAGGGCTTATATTTTCATAGCTTAGTGGTCTCTTTTAAAGCATGGACATTTTACCTTTTTATGTCTAATTTGTTCTCTTTTATTTTGTAGTCCTTCCTAAGAAACCATCTATGAAACACAAGGTCAAAATATTTACTTCTATCTTTTCTTTCATGAATTTTAAGTTTATTCTTATGGTGAAGTCTGCAATTCTTCTACTCAAGAGTGTTTTGGCATTCTTGGTACTTTAAATTTCATACACATTGTAAGGTCAACTTAATTTCTTCAAAGAATATCTGCAAAATGTCAGCTAGGATTTTGATAGGGTTTGTGTTAAATCTGTGGATCAATTGGGAAATGTTACTATCTTAGCAAGTCTTTAACTTTTTCCATGTAATGTTAAGTAGTTTTAAAAGTATAAATTTTGACTTCTTTATTAAGTTTAATCTTGGATATTTTATTGTTAAAATATAGAAATACAACTAATGTTGTGTAATGATCCTTTATCCTGTGATTCAGCCAAAATTATTTGTTTTAGCAGTTTCTTTGTGGAATTGATTAGGTTTTTAGAGCACAATGACATATATAAAAAAACAGTTTTACATCCTTCTTGATTACCTTTATTTCAATTTCTTCCCTGATGTCACTGAACCCTCAATGTACTGCTCAATGGTAGTTGTTAGATATGCTTATGTTCTTCCCAATTGTGGGGAAAAGCATCCAGTCTCTTAATATTAAGTAGAATGCTAACTTTGAGTTTTCTTAGATGCTATTTACCAGATTGAGGATGTTCTATTCTATTTCAAGTTTTTGGATCTTTGTAAAAAAATTCTTTATTGTTTAAAGTATTATATAAGTCTCCTTCTCCCCCCATTGACCTCTCCCTGGCCTCCCCGACCCCCAGCACATGCCCTCACCACCACCCCTGCACCCCCATCTGTGTCCATTGCTTATGCTCATACGCATGCATACAAGTCCTTTGATTGATCTCTTACTCACCCCCACTCTCCCTCATAGGTGTGACAGTCTGTTTGATGCTTTTATGACTCTGGTTCTATTTTTGTTCTGTTTATGTTGTTCATTATATGCACAAATGAGTGAGATCATGTGATATATATCTTTCTCTGACTGGCTTATTTTACTTAGCATAATGCTCTTCAGTTCCATCTATGCTGTTGCAAATGGTAAGAATTCCTTCTTTTTTACAGCAGCATAGCATTCCATTGTGTAGATGAACCACCATTTTTTAATTCACTCATCTGATGATGGGCACTTAGGCTGTTTCTAAATCTTAGCTATTATAAATTGTGCTGCTATGAACATAGGGGTGCATATATTCTTTCTGATTGGTGTTTCTGTTTTCTTGGGATATATTCCTAGAAGTGGGATCACTGGGTCAAATGGGAGTTCCATTTTTAACTTTTTGAGGAAATGCCATACTGTTCTCCACAGTGGCCGCACCAGTCTGCATTCCCACCAGCAGTGCAAGAGGGTTCCTTTTTCTACCTTTTTCTACGCATCCTCTCCAGCTCTGTGGTTTGTTGAATTGTTGATGATAGCCATTCTGACAGGTGTGAGATGATACCTCATTGTTGTTTTGATTTGCATCTCTCAGATGAGTAGTGACTTTGAGCATGTTTTCATATGTCTCTTGGCTTTCTGTATGTCCTTTTTCGAAAGGTGTCTATTTAGGTCCTTTCCCCGTTTTTTGATTAGATTGTTTATCTTCCTTATGTTAAATTGTATGAGTTCCTTATAAATTTTGGAGATTAAACCCTTATCAGAGATAACATTGGCAAATATGTTCTCCCATGCAGTGGGTTTTCTTGTTTTGTTGATGGTTTCTTTTGCTGTGAAGAAGCTTTTTATTTTGTTGTAGTCCCATTTGTTTCTTTCCTTCTTAGTTTCCATTGCCCTAGGAGCTGTATCAGTAAGGATATTGCTACAACAAATATCTGCTATTTTGCCACCTATGGCTTCTTCTAAGATTTTATGGTTTCCCATCTTATGTTTAAGTTCTTTATTCATTTTGAGTTTATTTTTGTGCATGGTATAAGTTGGTGATCTAGTTTCATTTTTTTGCATGTATCTGTCCAATTTTTCCAACACCATTTATTGACGAGACTGTCTTGATTCCATTGTATGCTGTTGCCTCCTGTGTCAAATATAAATTGAGCAAAATGGCTTGGGTTGATATGTGGGCTCTCTGTTTGGTTCCATTGGTCTACATGTCTGTTCTTGTGCCAGTACCAGGCAGTTTTGAGAACAGTGGCTTTGATATCTGGTATTGTGATCCCTCCAACTTTGTTCTTCTTTCTCAAGATTGCTGCAGCTATTCGGGATCTTTTTTTTTTTTTTATTCCAGATGAATTTTTGGAGAGTTTGTTCTAGGTCTTTGAAATATGCTGTTGGTATTTTAATGGGGATTGCATTGAATCTATAGATTGCTTTGGATAGTATGGACATATTAATGATTCTGAGCCTTCCAATCCATGAACATGGTATATTCATCCATTTGTTTATGTCTTCTTCTATCTCTCTTTTTCAGCATCCTGTAATTTTCTGAGTACAGGCCCTTTACTTCTTTGGTTAAATTTATTCCTAGGTATCTTAGTTTTTTGTTGCAATGGTAAATGAGATTATTTTCTTAGTTTCTCTTTCTGTGAGTTCATTTTCTACATCATAAAAGGCTAGTGTCCCTTACAACCGCAAGGACCAGACAGAGGACCCATCACCGTGAGGTGCATTGAGCACCCTGGACCCGTCCCCTTCACCCCCCTCACTCCACATGAGCAAGGGCTCCAGGCAGCGCAGCGGGGTGGGGCAGCTCCTGCTCCTGGAAGTAGGGCGGGGTAGCTCCAGGCTCCTGGCACAGAAAATTCAAACAAGGAGGTACGACTGAGGCAGCGGATCAGATTTTAAAATAACTGCTTTTGTGCCACAAATGTGGAGCTGGAAAAGCGGTCCGGGCTAGGCAGTGTCTCTCACTAGAATGATCACCATGTGTTCCTCCTCCAGTTTGCCCAGTGTCCTCAGTGCTGACTGGAGGTACTGCTGCGAAAAGTTGGCGACTCTTGGCTCCAGGTGGTGGGGTGGGGCGGATCTCAGCTCCCCCTGGACAGCTCGAGGCTCCCTGCTGCGGCTCCCCCCTCCTTTGCAACGTCCCACCTAGCAGTGGAGGAGGGATCAGCCTCCCTCCTTTCCAGCCCCCAAAACCCTCCGAAACTGGGAAGAAATGCCCGCAGCCCAGCAGGGACCAGCGCCTCAGGCTCCCCACCCTCTTGAGCCCGCACCCGGCCTCATGAGTGGCTGCCGCTCCCCTCAGCCATCAGCCCCCGGCCCGGCGCAGGAGGAGAGGAGAGGAGCAGGGAAGCTGTTGGTGAGACTCTGTGGGGTTCAGCCGGCCTGCACGAAAGCTCTCCCCATGTGCCTCCCTGCCCCACCTCTGCTGATGGGATCCGGCCCCTGATGCGCATTTGTCTGGGTTGCCTCCAACTTGGGAAGGTCAACGCCCAGCTGCCTGCCAAGGCCTCAGGCAGTAGACGCCCCGCGGTCCCCATGACAAAGAGGTCATGTAGGGTCAAGAAGACCCTGCCTCTGGTTGAAGCTGGTGCTGTGGGAGCAAAGGGACCAAAAACCAAATGGTTATGCCCAATAGCCATCGAACTCCACACGTGATGTGCAAATTAGTCATTGTTAGAACCTAATTTAGTACTGGTGTGCCCCATTTTAGCAGACTCCTGAAATAGACTTACCATGTTGATAATTCACTTTACTACAGAAAGAATGCACACAGATTCTTGAAATAAGCAAAATATTTTGCACCTCATAGTACAAAATGTTTAAACATCATTAAACATAATCTCTATGAGTAAAGGGAGTTGATTAGCAAAATCTAATATACCCAATTCAAAATGTCATTCAGAAATGCATCTACTGTGTAAAATCAAAGTATGGGATCTAGGGTTTGGAAAAAGCAGCTTTACTGCGCTCGACCTGCTCATCCCCTCAGCCTTATGCTCTGCACAAAAGTCTCAATAAAGAGATGGAGCAGAAGGAAAAGTAATGCCTCAACACACTGAAATTTGTCAGATTCTTCAACAAATATTTATAAAAGTTGTTTTAACTTTGTGCTTGTATTACAGAAACACAATACAGCTCTGTCCCTATCTTCAAAAGGCTTAAAGTCTCTGTTAGTTCCCAGTAAGGTTAACCTGTAAACAGCCAAAGAAGGAACAGGTTCCAATACAATTCTTTTTATAAAAATTACAGAGTGAAAAACTGTCCTTACTCTCTCCCTCTAGAACAGCGGTTCTCAATCTGTGGGTCGTGACCCCTTTGGCGGTCAAACGACCCTTTCACAGGGGTCTCCTAAAACCACCCTGCATATAAGATATTTACATTATGATTCATAACAGTAGCAACATTACAGTTATGAAGTAGCAATGAAAGTAATTTTTTAAATATTTTTTAATATATTTTATTGATTTTTTACAGAGAGGAAAGGAGAGAGACAGAGAGCTAGAAAAATCGATGAGAGAGAAACATTGATCAGCTGCCTCCTGCACATCTCACACTGGGGATGTGCCTGCAGCTCAGGTACATGCCCTTGACCAGAATCGAACCCGGGACCTTTCAGTCCGCAGGCCAACGCTCTATCCACTGAGCCAAACCGGTTTTGGCAACGAAAATAATTTTATGGTTGGGTCACAACATGCGGAACTGTATTTAAAGGGCCAGAAGGTTGAGAACCACTGCTCTAGAACAAGAATTAAAAGGAGCAAATAAATATAATGAATGAATTTGAACTCCTTTGGGGACCCCAACCATCAGTATCTAACACAGGTTTGTGAGGCCTAAAGTTTACTGAACCTGAAGGACTAATTTTAGGGGGGGGGGGGGGGCGTTAATAAGGTTCAAAAATGACTTTATTTAGAATCCTATATAATAAAGAGGTAATATGCAAATTGACCATCACTCCAACACACAATATAGCCACTCCCATGTGGACACAAGATGGCCACCACAGATGGCCAGCTGGGGTGGTTAGTTGGGACCAGGACTGAAGGGGAGGGCAGTTGGGGGGGGGACCAGGCCTGCAGGAGAGGGCAGTTGGAGACGACCAGGCCTGCAGGGAAGGACAGTTGGGGGCAACCAGGCCTGCAGGGAAGGGCAGTTAGGGGTGTCCAGGCTTTCAGGGGAGGAAGTTAGGACAATCAGGCCAGGGGAGCAGTTAGGCTTTGATCAGGCTAGCAGGAGAGTGGTTAGGGGGAATCAGGCAGGCAGACAGGCAGGCAGGCAGGCAGGCAGGTGAGCGGTTAGGAACTAGCAGTCCTGGATTGGAGAGGGTGCAGGCTGGGCTGAGGGACACACACACCACCAACCCCCCTCCACTCCCTCTGCCCGCCCCCCCCCCTTGCACAGGGCCTCTAGTAAGAAAATAAATTACAAATAACTGTAGGCCTGGGGAATCTGTCCCTTTCTCTTTTAAATCATTTCGGGCAGGTTATCCAAAATGCTGCTAGTTGCAACTTGCTTGCTCTCTTCCCCAGAACAAATCCAGTCCTCACAGGGCTTCTGAAGCTTCCTTAGCTTTACCATAAAACAAACAAACAAACAAAACAACAGCAACATTTTAACAACACCCCTTTCTGGACAAAATTCTTTCTTTTTAAATTTTTTAATTTTATCAAAGTAGTAAATACATAGTTCATAATGTATCTTTTTTTCCCATAATAGGTGTGTAGTGTAGTGGAATATCATTGTTATTTTTATTCTATTGTTGACACTATTATAGATGTCTCCCATTTCCCTCCCTTAACCCTCCTCCACCCAGCCCCCCACCTCTGGCCATCACCACACTTTTGTCTATGTCCATCCCCCTCCCCTCTGACCTCTGTCAGTCCCTCCCATCCTATATAATTAAAGGCTAATATGCAAATAGACCAAACAGTGGGACAACCAGTCGCTATGATGCACACTGATCCCCAGGGGGCAGATGCTCAGTGCAGGAGCTGCCCCCTGGTGGTCAGTACACTCTCACAGGGGGAGTGCCACTTAGCCAGAGCCCTGAGCTGGGCTCATGGCTGGCAAGCGCAGCAGCGGTGGTGGGAGCATCTCCATAGCAGAGCTAAGGATGTCTGACTGCTGACTTAGGCCCGCTCCCCCTAGGACATCCCCTGAGGGCTCCTGGGCTGTGAGAGGACACAGGGTGGGCTGAGGGACCCCAGCTTTATGCATGTTGGGGGCGACTAGGCCGGCAGGGGAGGGCCATTAAGGGCGACCAGGCAGGCAGGCAGAGGTGGTTAGGGGTGATCAGGCAGGCAGGTGAGTAGTTAGGGGCATTAGGCAGGCAGGCAGGTGAGTGGTTAGGAGCCAGTGGTCCTGGATTGCAAGAGGATGTCTGACTGCTGGTTTAGGCCCGATCCCTGTGGCCTAAACCGGCAGCCAGACATTTCCCAAGGGGTCCTGGATTAGAGAGTGTGCAGGGCAGGCTGACGGACCCACCACCACACATGCATGAATTTCGTGCACCAGGCCTCTAGTTGGTGTATAAAAAAGCCATATATTTCTGGGTGTTAATTTAGTACCCTGCTACATTACCTAATTCATTTATTAATTCTAGTCACTTTTTGATGGAATCTTTAGGGTTTTCTTTGTACAATATCATATCATCTGTGAATAGTGACAATTTTACTTCTTTTCCAATTTGGATACCTTTTATTTCTTCTTGTCTGATCACTATGGCTAGCACTTCCAGTACTATGTCGAACAGGAGTGGTGAAAGTGGGCATCCTTGTCTTGTTCCTGTTCTTAGGGGAAATGGTTTTAGTTTTTGCCCATTGAGTATGATGCTGTTTATAGGTTTGTCATATATGGCTTTTACTATGTTGAGGTATGATCCCTCTATTCCCACTTTGCTGAGAGTTTTTATCAGGAAAGGGTGTTGGACTTTGTCAAATGCCTTTTCTGCATCTATTGATATGAGTATGTGATTTTTGTCTCTCAATTTGCTTATATGATGTATCACATTTATTGACTTGCAGTTATTGTACCAGCCTTGCATCCCTGGAGTAAATCCCACTTGGTCATGGTGTATGATCTTTCTAATGTAATGCTGGATCTGATTTGCCAGAATTTTGGTGAGGATTTTAGCTTCTATGTTTATCAGGGATATTGGCCTGTAATTCTCTTTCTTTGTAGTGTCTTTATCTGGTTTTGGGATTAGGATAATTCTGACTTCATAGAAAGAGCTTGGAAATGTTCCTTACTCTTTAGTTCTTGTTTAAATATTTGGTAAAACTCCCCTGTGAAGGCATCTGGCCCAGGGCTTTTATTTGCTGGAAGTTTTTGATGATTGCTTCAATTTCCTCCACAGTTATTTTATTTTGTCTTCTGAATCTTTCAAAGCCCATTGAAGTTATTATAAACACCATGCATATTTTATTAATTTTTAGTATTAATATTCTTTGCTTATGAACTTATATATTCATGGTGAAATTTTAACATTTTTATTAAGAGTATTCAATCTGAGATAACATTTTTTTCCATATCATGTGTGTGAGATCCCTTGAGTGTTTTTTGTTTTTGTTTTTTGTTTTTTGCTAGCCACCATATGAATCTTCCTTGAACTACTTGGTTCAAATTATATTTAGTAGATCTTCTTTAGGCTGTGTAGGACTATGTTATAATTAAAGTAGAGATTATTTGTTATTCAGTTTTGGCTACTTCACTGTGTTTCTGAAGACTTTCAGAGAAAGGAAATATAAAACTATAGATATTTTAGAACAGTCACTTCTGAAGTTTTTGTGTGTAGTTATTGACATCCCTCAAGGTCCTTGTCACATGGTATACATTCAATATCTTTACTAACATTGTTATCTTGTGATATCATTTCCTAAAATGCCTTTACATGTTTTAGAGGTTATCAATTATTTTTCTGGAATAGTTTTGAAGTTCTTAAAACATGACAATAAATCAAATGAAAACACTAATCATTACTACTTATTATGTATCTGATATGTGCTAGGCATTATACTAAATATTTGACTTAATAATTCTCATTTAATTCTTATACTGTCCTATGAAGTTGTTCCTCTTATATTAATTTATATTTTATCAACATAAAACTTAAACTCAGCAGCTAAATATCTTCTAATTTCCACAACTTTCAAGTAGTGAATTCAAATTCAGGTTTGTCTCTCTCTAGAGACCATACTCTTAATCATTAGGTAATACAGCTACTTAGAGAGAATTAGTGTTTTTGCCATGAAGGCACAATCATGTTTACTTTGAAAATATTTTTCTAAGATAGTTGTGAATTAGAGAGTAGTGTATTATGAAACGTCATGATTTAGAAAATTATTAGTGGCTGAAATATTCCTACTTGACATCATTCATTCATTTATTTATTCAACCCATAATCATATCTTGTGCCTCTTATTCTGAGCAGAAATAGTATGAGTCATGAAAAAAATATAAAGAGGAATTATTTTCAAAGCTTAGGTGAACCACTGTATAGTGTAATACAGCTGTGGAACTATTATATAGTTTATGGAAGAGAGGGACACTATTTTAACTTGGATTGCTCAATACCTTTCAACTAAGCTGTTAACTTTCTACTCAAATATTGCAAGATAACAGTTTCCAAGATTGGTTTATAATCCCTCAATGACAATTTAGCAATTTGTGTTTTTACTACCATTGTGACTGCTTTATTTGACTACTTAATAATGCCTTCTGCTTCATTTCTCACATATATGCCAGCATTAAAATCTTGAAAAACATCATTTCCTTTTCAAAAATATATTATTTACAATATGTATTTTTAAAAATAATTAGACTCTGCTTTTTAAATAATGGGCTTCTTCTTATAGTTTTGGATCTTATAGTTTTCTATGTTCAAAGCAGACAAATATATATATTTTTCAGTCACTGATCTTAACCTATTTGCAAAAGCTGATGGATTCATGTTGCTGAGGTATGCTATCTGTACAAGAACAAAATGGTCTTGTGGTCAAATCATAACATCCATTAAAAATGATGATTCTATTTGATTTATTTTTCTAACTCGTGAGGACATCCCTCTTTATGTGGCTTTATCCTTTTTTAAATTGCAATATTAAGTATGCTGTCCTCCCTTATCTCAAAGAAACTTCAGAAATCCTCTTGTGCTAACTTGAGGTAACACAAATACCCGACTAGGTCAAGTTACAAGACATACATATTAAATATGAATTAATATGCTTCCAAGATTATCACCCCCAAAATATGAATATTGGAGGCTAAGAATCTTATATTTCCATAGCCAAATTCATTGCTAGGAGAAAGAAACATGATAAAACACCATATGAGAGATGAATGCCAATTATCACTCCAAGGACCAGACACAAATTTTTAGAAAGAATATGATATGCAATCAAGAAACTAGAACAAAATTGTATTATCATTGTAGAGAAACAATTTAAATCTTGCTACATTTATACATGTTGATGGAAAAATGTGTAACTGAATGACTGTCACTATAGATGGATCGGCCTATAAGTGGATACATTTTGAAGGATTTTAATGATCCACTCTGCATTCTTTTTAGTGAGCTTCATCAACTTGTTTACCTCAACAATGTAATGAATTCAAAGAATCTTCAATTTAAATCCTTATTTTGGTCTCTTGTGCCTATGTGTAAAATTATATAATGTATATATCTATGGGAAAGGGTATATTTGACTACCATTTTGATGAGTGTATTGAAGTAAATAAAAACGTGGTAAAAAAAATAAAAAGAGAAATTATTTTCAAAGTGGTAAATATCATACAAATAAGTTACTGACTTCATATCCACAGCGCTACTCATGATACTTCAGGATATTAAAATATTAAGACCATTGCAGTTTAAAGGATCATGGAAACTACTAGCCTTGGATTTTCTTAGTGTCGGGATATTTATACTACTTTGAGATTTGAAATTCACAACTGTGTGTGAATAAAAATTTAAAAATTTAGATCATGTTATAATTAACTATATAAACTACATAAAGATTTGGGGTGTATAAATCTAAAATGCCCAGGTCAATTCATATAAAAATTCCAGTAGTTCACATTTTAACAGTTTGGATTTATGATCCAAAATTATGCCTGAAGTACTAAATAGCTATAGTTAATAATTTATTACTTTTGTCAGTGTACTCAGGCACAACTCTAACAGGCAGTATAAATACACTTTATTAGTGAATACAGCAAAATGTGATGAAAATAAATTTTAGAATTACAAAACTGATATGATACTTTCTGTGTCTAAGGGCCATAACTTTGGGTTGTTTTCAATGTCCAATAGGGTCATACATTTTTATTGGATACTAGAGGCCCAGTGCACGAATTTCACACACCCTCATCCAGGACCCCTTGGGGGTACCCTCACTCCTTACGGCCTGCCTGCTCACTTCTCCTTAGCACTGCAGTGGTGGAGGGAGAGGCTCCCGCCACCACTCTTGCGCTCGCCAGCGATGAGCCCAGCTTCTGGCTGAGAAGCACTCCCCCTGTGGAAGCTCCTGCATTGAGCGTCTGCCCCCTGGTGGTCTGTGCACATCATAGAGACCGGTCATTCTGCTGTAACTGTTGCTTAGGCTTTTATTATATAGACTAGTGGCCTGGTGCACAAAATTTGTGCACTCAGGGTGGGGGTCCCCTAGGCTGGCCTGTGCCCTGTCACAGTGCAGGAGCCCCACGAATCCATCACACCAAAGAGGTAGGCTCTGACCATCCATCCAGGGCTCCTCAATGGATTGCCCCAAAGAGGTAGGCCGGAGCCGGGGGAGGGCTGTGGACCCATGGGCCGAGCCACAGCAGAGGCCTGTGGACCCCTGGTGCAGGCACACGGAGAGGCCTCCACCTCGCTCCACCCCAGGCCCTGACGCTGCAAGTCCCCACCCACCCACACCTGCTGCACACACAGTCTCCAGCTGAACGGTCATTACACATGAGGGCTTCCTGACCATTTGCATATTACACTTTTATTGGTATAGATTTTATTCCTGCAGCAATATGTGAATATGTGAGTGCTTCAACAATACTGTGGTTTGTGGCTGAAAATTTAAAATTGAAGTCTACATAATGAGCTTAAAGGAATTTCCTGTCAGAGAGTGAGTAAAAACAAACTTCCAGAACCTGTGGATATGGAAGCATTACTGTTTGACCCACATCTGTATCATAGTTAGATACTATCAAATGTCTTCAGGGAGTATGAAAACAGGTGATTTTTATCCTTATCTTAACAGAGAGGAAATTAGTAGGTTATTTTCAACCTTCCTTTAGCTCAGACTTTTACAGTGACCTGAAGACTAAAAATATATTTCAAATTACAGTTCTATCATAGAGAGCTAAGAAAGCAACAGGATAGTTAAAGCATGTCTTAGTTGAGTTTTCTGGAAAGGGGTAATGATAGTAGTGGAAATATTTTCTCTGCAACCCTAATCTGACTACCACTAATAATAATAGAAAATGTGATAGATATCAATCTAAAGGTTTTAAATCAGACCCAAAACCTCAAGTTATAGTCAACATCTGATTAGCCTGAAATATTCAGCTCTGATTTATTTATACTTTCCTCTGGTGCAGGGGCAGACTTAATTATTATTATTTTTTATTTTTTTTATCTATTGTGTGTGCCCAAACCATCAGTTTCATTTGTGGACTCGTATAGTATACCTTCTGCAAGTCAACAATTAATGAACTGAGCAGATCTATCAGTTAAGAAATTATGAAATGATTCAAATTGATTATCCAGTTTAATTTGCCAAGCATTCTCATTGATCCTACCTAACTACGAATCAATTTGTTGCCAAGTATGTATGTTTCAGTTACACTACAAGTTAAAAATTGATTTTTTTCCAGAGATTTGGTTTTCAACAAATCATCCTAGTTGACTTGAAGAGACTCTTCCTGAAAAAATAAGTTAATATCGATTTTGTAAATTTGCATGAAGATCTTATTTGAAATAAAGACAAAGTTTTCAGGTGTCATTTGTTTTGAGTATTTGGAGAAATGGTATTACAATGAAGAGTGTTTTTAAAAATTTTATAATATGTGGTAAAAATAACAGACAATCACATCTAACTACTTTATACACCTGTCAATCTAAAAAGGACACATTTGATTATTAAAATTGCTTCCTTATGAAAATATTAGCAGTATAATCAGTGACTATTCTTTAGCTTCATAAGTTGAGGCTTTTATACATTTTGGATTAGATTTTAGAATGATAAAGTTCTACAGAGATTCAGTTTTTATACCTGTATTGCATTTTTATCTAACTTCAAGGTTTCTTGGTGATTTTATACAGGATTGATCTACCCTTTCATTGATACTGTAAACATATTTGGTTTCTTCCCTAAAATTTGAATAAAAAGCTAAATATTCAGTTTATCTCACTATCACTTTCTGCCTTATATTTACTTTTCTACAATTCCACATGTGTACATCATCTCTCTTCACAACATCTTTTCCTGATGACATGAATCATGCCATTGGAGAACCTGTTAGTTTCTTCCCAGTGATGTAACCAATTACCATAAACTTGGTGGCTTAAAAATACAAATGTATTCACTTACAGTTATGGAGAAAAAAGTCTACCTGGGATAAAATCAGATTGTCAGCAGGGATGTATTCCTTCTTGTTATAGCTTTGTTTTAAAGTCAGTTTTGTCTGATATAAGTATTGCTACCCCAGCCTTTTTTTTCATATCTGTTTGCATGAAATACATTTTTCCATCCTTTTACTTTCAGTCTGTGTGTTTCTTTTGATCTGAAGTATGAGACTCTTGTAGGCAGCATATACTATATATAGGGCTTGTTTTCTGATTCAGTCATATACCTTATATCTTTTGATTGGAGCATTTAATCTGTTTACACTTTTTTAAAAAATTATTGATTATTACTTTTTAAAAAGAGAGAGATTGATTTGTTGTTCTACTTATATATGTATTCATTGGTTGATTCTTGTATGTGCCCTAAGCAAGGAGCAAACCACAACCTTGGCATGATGGGATGTTGCTCTCACCAACTGAGCTACTCAGCCAGCTGATCCATTTACATTTAAAGTAATTATTGATAGGTATCTAGTTATTGCCATTTTATTATTCATATATTTGATCATTTTCCCCTTTCTTAAAGAAATTGCTTTAATATTTCTTGTAATACTGGTTTGTTGGTAATGAACTCCTTTAGTTTTTTTCTTGTCTCAGAAGCCCTTTATCTGTCCTTCAATTCCAAATGATAGCTTTGTGGGTAGGGTAATCCTGGTTGTAGGTCCTTGCTTTTCATCACTTTGAATATTTCATGCCAGTCCCTTCTGGCTGCAAAGTTTCTGTTGAGGAATCAGCTGGCAGTCATATGGAAGCTCCCTTGTAGGTAACTGTTTTACTCTTGCTGATTTAAAGATTCTCTCTTTGTATTTGGCATTTTAATTATTCTCTCTTAACCTTTGGCATTTTAATTATGACGTGTCTTGCTATGGGCCTCTTTGGGTTCATCTTGTTTGGGACTCTCTGCACTTCCTAGGCTTGTATGTCTATTTTCTTCACCAGGTTACTATTACCAGACTGAAGGGGTCTATTTCCCTGCACACATCAAAGCCCAATAAGACACTAACAGAAATTTGCAGTCTAGAAAGTAAGGGCTTATTTGTTGAGAAAGTGGTGCCACACCTGGAGTCACAGATGAACTAGTTCAAAGACCTGGCTCCCTGATGGTTTCCAAGGGATGGATTGGATCATTAATCATGGTGACTAAAGCAGTTAGGGTCATGCTCTCTACTGATTGCTTGGTGTTAGGGTAGGTGGTAATTGATCATTGTATCTGGTCTTGATGTCAGTCATGGCATTGCTTTGTCTAGTTCATTTTGCTTTCCTGGAGCTGGAGTTAAAACACAACTGAAGCCAAGATGTTATTTTTAGTTTGATTGAAAACTCTTCCCTGTGGTCAATAGAACCAAGACCTTGTTTCTAAGACTATTGACTGTTGACCAGAATCTCATTGTTCTGAAGTCTTAATGTTAAGCAAGGTAAAGCAAGTGAATTGTGGTGCTGGATGAGGCCAGTTTGAGTCAAAGGATAAAAACAAAAGGAAAGGTCAGATTAAAGAAAATAAGGTTTCTTCATGGTTACACCAGGGAAATTTTCATTATTATTTATTCAAATAGCTGTTCAATTCCTCACCCTCTCTCTACTTCTTTTGGTATCCTTATGATGTGATTGTTCATAAGTTTTATGTTATTCCCAAAGCCCTTAAAATAGCCTCTTTTTTAAATACTTTTTTTTTTCTTTTTGCTATTATGATGTGGTGTTTTCTGCTCATTGGTCTTCCAAATTGCTGATTTGATCCTCTGCTTCATCTAATCTATTGTTGATTCTGTGTAATGTATTCTTCATTTCAATTATTGTATTCTTCATTTCTAACTGGTTCCTTTTTTATATTTTATACCTTCACTTTTATATTTACTATGTCTTTGTTAAAGTTCTCACTGAGTTTATCTACTCTTCCCCTAAGTTCATTGTGCATCTTTATAACCAGTGTTTTGAACTTTGCAACTGGTAGATTGCCTGTCTCCATTTTATTTAGTTCTTTTTCTGGAGTTTTGTTCTGTCACTTCATTCAGCACGTTTCTGTGTCTCCTCATTTTTCTACCTCCCTGTGTTCATTTCTATGTATTAGGTAGACCTGCTACATCTTCCAGCTTTGGTTGAATGGCCTTAAGTAGTAGGAACCAGTGGCACAGTGTCCTTAGTCACAGGAGCCAGGTGCTCCAGGTGTGTGTCTTGGTATTTTGTGTGTGCCCACCTGTTGTATTTGAGCCTTGATTGCTGTTGGCACCTCAGTAGGTGTGAATGACCCTCAGGCTGTTAGTACTGGCCCTATCTACAGCAGAGGATCTCTTGTGCAGAGGCTGACTCCATGGATCAGAATTTTTGTTAGTAAGGCTCTGGTGCCTGCTCAGTCCTCTGTCTGGGTGTGTTGTTTGTGGAGGTGGTTAGGATCTGAAACTATCTACCAGGTGTGTTGGTTTTGAGGCCTCTTGGGAAGGGCTCTTGTGTAGACCAAATTCAGCTGCTGCCAAGTGATCTGCAGAAGGTTGCTGCTTGTGCTTGGCTTGGAGGTGCCTTGTAGAGGCTAAGCTTCTATTAGTCTTGGGCTTGGGGCCACTTAGCAAGAAAGTATGGTGTGTACCAAGGTCAGACACTCCTTATTAGGGATTTGTAAACCTTTATGAAATTTTAGGAAAGCCTACAGCAAAACAATTTGGGTGGGATGGGGTCTTAAGGAATCACCAGGGCAGAGTGAAGGGTGCTAGCCAGGTTGATGGAGAGACTCTGTCTCATTCAGCCACAAAGCTCCTCAGCCACAGACGCTGCTGGTTATCACAGCCAGAAGTTGTGGGCACTCCTCTTCCCAGTACTGGAACCCTGGCTGTGGAGCCTAATGTGGATCTAGTACCCCTTGCTCCTAGGGGAGACCGCTGAAGCTGCGATATACCTTCATATTCTCAACTGCCATACATAGGTGTGGAATCAACCTATTCTGCATCTCTGCCCCCCCTCCTCCCCCCTACATGTCTCAATGTGGCTTTTTCTGTATATCCTTAGTTATAGGATTTCTGTTCAGTTAGACTTCAGGCAGTTCTCAGTGAAAGTTGTTCTGTAGTTTAGTTGTCATTGTGATGTGGTCATGGGAGGAGGCAAGCATAGTATTTTACCTTCTCTGCTCTCTTTACCAGAAATCTATCATGGGTACTTTTTATCGTTTCCTACACTGAAAGCCATAAAATTTTGTGAAAGGTTTTATTGTCCCTAGTACCATTTTTGTGAGGGTCTTGCAAAAGTTGGCAGTAATGAACCAAAGGAAGATATTTAAACTTGTGCTTGCTTCATTGTTCATATAGCAGAGAAAAGTGAATAAGTCTTCATCAATTTTATCAGGAGATGAGATTTTTGTTTTTCTATGGGCTTCTATCATGTTCAATATATAGTATAAGCAGTGAACATTTTGAATAGTCATAAGAAAAACAAGTGATTTTCTCCCTCAGGAAAATATTATTCTTTCCATTTTTATGTGACTAGTTATAGAGGTTTTCCACATCTTATCTTTGCATACAAAGATGGGAGGAAATAAGTAAACTGACAGTTAGTTCCTATTGTAATAAAAGAAAATATTTACTAACCTCTTTCTATGTGCCAGACACTTAGTATTTTACTACATATACATATTTAATCTTCAGAGCATCCCTATGTGATAAATTCCACTTTACAATTGTTGGAACTGGGAGATGCAATTTCAAACAACTTTTCCAAAGTCATATTAATGGCTAGTAAATGTGGAGTTGTGATTTGAACCCAGGCAATCTATTTTTCGAGTTCATACTCTGACCTGCTATGTGGATCTGCCTTTAGAAGTCATGTATGGGCTAAGTGCTTCACCTCTCTTTTATCATTTAGACATCATAAGATTCTCCCAATTCCCAATGTCTGAAATCATTATAATGCAAAAGCAAAAAAGGCAGCCTGTGATACACTTCAGAGATGTGCCAAGTAGCTTCACACCACAGATTTGGGGCATTTATTCAAGTTTGCAATCATTCCAAACTGGTCATGAATAAAGTTCTGTGCTAAAGGCTCTGAGTGATGTAAAGGTAGACTAGAGACTACTATTGCCTCAGAGGAGCCCATATTCTATCTAGTAGGTCTGGTATTACTTGTGGATAATCTCTATAACATTGTACCAGATGATTTTTGTTCATAGTGTTTTCAACCCTCCTTTCTCCACAACCACAGTCTCATTCTTGCCAGTTCCAAACCTGTTGGACTTATCACTAAGTAATCCTTGCTACTTGAGTAGACTGCCTCATTCCTGTTTAAGAAACTTAATATCTGCCTTATTTTTTACCTTTAGGTACCTGAGTCCTTTTATTGGTCTGCTTGGCGTGTAAATTACTATAGACTAGATGCTATTTTAAATTTTCCGAGAATCCCAAACCAAGGATAGTGGTTCTTATATGTAATTACAGCCTGGTGACTGGAATCTGAGGACTGGCTGGAAGATGAAGCTGACTTCCTGCTTACTGTCCTTCATTTCTAAGTAGCATCCATTCTTGTATTTCTGTTCACATGCTCTGGCTCAGTTGAATTCAGTTCAACAAAAACATATTGAGTGAAAAGACTTAATATTCAGTCTCCGGAGTTAACTCTTGACTCCATCATTTCTACTTGTGTGGCTCTGAAGCAACTATTCACCTTTTCAGTTCTAGTTTGCTCATCTCACAATATCAATAATAATAGCAGTAATAACACTAACCATATTTGGGCTTTTCTATGTGCCATGAAAATAAGGAAAAATTAGAAAATCAATGCTGTAAATGAGAAACTCCATAACTGCGTCAAAATATATGGGATTATACAGAAATAAAAGGTCTACGAATGTATGCATATAACCTTTCTGTTTCTCTGTGTGGGGTTTTGTGTTGGAGGTGTCACGTTTGGCATGATATGGGATGTGGTAAGATGGAAATCAGACAAGAGTACAGAGAAGTGAGGGGATGCTAAAATTCAAAAGGAGGCACAGATGTGGGGACAAACCATGGACATTTGTGGTTTGATAAAAAAGGAGCCGGGAATAGAAGGCAAGTTGAGTTACCTAGGAAATCAGGTGAGATGACTGGAAACTGCACCCGGGGAAGCGATCACTAGAGCTGTTTAATTATGAAGATTGACATCTCTTGCCTCGAGCTACTTTTAATGAGCCTGGAGTCTGGGGTGTCTGCGCCTCCTTCGGCAGCATTACTGTCAGATGCTGCCCGACACCTAGCAGAAGGAGCAGCATCTCTAAATCCTGGGTTCATTGTAGTGTCAGAAATTCATACAGTCACACAAACGTCTTTCATTTTCTTTTCCTACAAGAACACAAATTTCTACCATGTTAGGGTACATTTCATTCTAAAAGTTTAAAATGTTTTAGAGATTCTAATGGCCAACATGGGATAAAGGGGATACATGTTCTGTGCACAGCCCCCTATTGATATATGGATATTGATTGATATTGATGCTCTCACCAAATCAAGTTTTACCTTTATATTGATTAGAAGAGAGAAGAAAGGTAAATTTCCACTTTTTAAAATAAACTTAAAAAATAAATTGCTGCAACATAAATTGGGATCGTGAATTTACATATCTGTAATGGTTTTTGTTGCACTTTATGGAAACAGTGTCAGAATTTTAATTTTAACTCAAGGAAGATAAAAGGTTCTGTTGTTTCACAAATGAAGAGGATATCCGTTTTAGACTGAATAAACAGTGTTGTCACTTCTTTTTTTAAGAAGGAAGATGGGGGAGGTATGAAAGTATAAGGGTGTGTTTGAGGGTTGGGGGTGAGGTGAGTAGGGACATAAGGGAGAATTCTAGAGTCCTTCTCAAGTGCAATCAGTAGTAAACTCCAAATGAACCAACTTTTATGAACCACTTTCACTATTTCTGAGGGCTAATGTGGATTGTATAAGTCAGTGAGCTTCCTCCAAGGCCATCACTTCATAAAAAAATAAAGGAAAATGTCATTGCAGTGGCTGGATTGCTGTACATATTAGAAGTGATTTGTTGCATTCATGAATCTATAATCGCACCTGCAAATGAGGAAGGAATCTATAGAAATAGGAAGCATTTCCAAAGCCATGAATATGCATGCCTGCCGTCTGTGTTGCCAGAAATATCATAATAAAAATAGTTTGTAAGTATCCAGGATCCAGCAGTACTGCTTTTATTTTCCAGATGTCAGAACTCAGCCATGAAGGAAAACTGATAATAAACATGAAGTTCAATATTTAGAAGTCACTGTTTGTGACTTCATTTTTAGAAAAGCTAGTTTTATGTGTATTGAAGGAATACAACTGATTCTGAGAAGTAGTGTCAGGGGTACCTGGAAAGTTCAGTGTCTCAGTGTCTGTTTCTCTCCTCAAAAGAATGTTTATATGTTGTCTGGTGCCTGGACCTCCTTCACTAAGCGTTACTTTTAGTTTACTAAGACTTTGTTTATAAATACAATTGAAAAATATAAGAGAAACCATATCTACAAATCTAAAACAAACAAACAAACAAACAAACACATCATCAGTCTTTTAGCCATTAGAAAGAATTGAACCACAGATTCTCACCATGGATGTGTAGTATTCTGGCATCCTGTTTGTCCTACCAGGAAGAGAAGAACAGACTCTTAGTCTCTCTCAGACTTGATCTCAACTAGCTGCTTCTGCTGACTCCTCACCCTCAGTCATGTGCAATGTGGTCTCCCAGGCCATGCCAAGAGGTTGACAAGTATACCACAAAGGAGCAAGCCAGGAGCAATGAGCCATTGGTGGCCCAGGATTGTATCTTGGAGCTATAACTGCATGTGATGGCATTTTCTGTCCCTCCCTGTTAGCAGTTTGGGATACAGCCCAGAAAGGTGGAGACAGGAAGAAGAAAATCTAATAAAGCAACCATAACCCATGAACTTTTTATTTTTCAGGAGTAGGGACAAACAAATTTGTATCAAACCAGTCACTTGTTATTGCTTTGTTCTATTGTAAGGTCTATTTGAAGATAGTTGGCCATGGTGGGGGAGAGGTAGCATGTTTGGCTGCACAATAGAATAAAACAAACTGGTCCAAACTAAAAAAAAAAATAGAAAAGATTCTCTCTTAAGAGGTATTTTCCACAGAGAGTATTAGAACAATCATGAGGTCTTTCAGGTGTTGAGGACCTGGGTTCAAGGTATGTTGGTAATACTGTGATTCAGTCCAGTTAAATGTATTTGGATACCTGACACAAAAAAACACTTTCTGTCTCTCTAATCCAGCGGTTCTCAACCTGTGGGTTGCAACCCCTTTGGCAGTCGAACGGCCCTTTCACAGGGTTCGCCTCAGACCATCCTGCATATCAGATATTTACATTACGATTCATAACAGTAGCAAAATTACAGTTATGAAGTAGCAATGAAAATAATTTTATGGTTGGGGGTCACAACATGAGGAACTGTATTTAAAGGGCCAGAAGGTTGAGAACCACTGCATCTATTCATAAGACTTGATTTTGCATCTTCATTCTTTCATGAATAATGGTAACTGAGAATGATGGGTGTGTGAAAATGAGGTTTGTTGAGAAACATACTTAAGTCTTCAGAGAGTTTGGGAATTAATTGTCTTTCCTTTTAATCACATTGGTTTTTCCTTCAGTATATTTAGAGATTAACTTACCAGCTTCTTTGTGAATCATACATTGAGGTCTTCAATACTCATTAGTGTTACAAACCTCTGGGGGAAAAGCAGTGGCAGTCTTGGATACATACAGTTTTTTGGAACAGTGATTAACTTAATAAATATGTGTCAAAAGGGAGAATCCTCTGGAAGTGCTGTTTCATTAAAATCCATACTTTGTATTCTAATAGATCACTTTGCTATCTGGCAAAGACATGCTAATTAAAACAACAGGAACTATTTCTTCCCTTTAACAAGTTAGGTTTCTTTTTTTCACATATTGATGTCTGTGTGCAAAACTTCATGTTATTTTACCTTATTTAATCAGGAAAGAAATTGAGTGATAATGAAATGCGATCCTAGTATTGAGATATTAGTTCAGTGGTAGGATCATGATGTCATGGAATATGAGAGTGAGAAGCAATTTTAATTAAATAAATATTTACAGCATTGCTCCAGGCCAGTTGCTTGTATGGTGTCCTAACTGTTCAGTGTTGAACATGAGGAGTTTATGCCCTTTTAGATTTCAGACTCTGAAAATGACACCAACAAATAATCATTCAATACACAATATAATGTGGTACCTGATATTCTAAGGAAATGCAAGGTATGTGATGATATATACTTGGAACATTTAAACTACTCCTATGAGTAGAGAGTGGTAAAGGACAATTTTCCAGAGCAAATTACTTTAAGATAAAACCTGTGCAATATACAGAAAACATTAAAAAAAAGAAGAGGTAGGATAAAATGTTCTAAGGGAAAAAAAATCATAGGTAAGGCCTGCTATGTGAGCTATCTTCTTTAAGGTTACTCAAATAAACTGTTTGGTGAGGTGTTCAGAATCAGAGCAGAGCCTGAAGGAACAGGAACGGACCATATAAGGCAGATCTTTTTAAAATTCAGACCTCATCTTTAGATCAACAGAAAGGATGAGAGGATTTTAATCCAAAACTAGCTGTGTTGTCTCAGCTACTCTGAGTCGAAAGTTTTGACTTCTGTCTACAATTTGGAGTTTATCAGTGAATGCTCTGTATTGAATATAATTTTCTTTCTCTATTTTTCTCTCCCTTCCCCTTCCTTTCTCATTGTCCCTTTATGGCTTTTGGTCTTTATCATTTTTTTTTCTCTCACAGAGTTACTGATATTATCCTAATGACTAAGTTAAAGCAGTAGGTATATACGGTCAGTCATTGATTTATATCATGATACATGTTACATGACAAATGCAAATATCTCAATGGCTATAAATGGACTAATCAAATTCAGTAATGACTAAAAGAAGGTACTAAATTTTTCTAGCATAATTTAACATGCAAAAATTTGACTTGATATAAATAATAATGAAAAATAAAACCTACAGTGACAGAAGCTATTATAACTTATTTTCAGTAGGGATATAATTATTAATAAGTTATATCTTAATTATGATTTACATAGAGAATAATGAATCCTAGTGAAATATATTTTGGTAAAAGAAAAATATTCAAATTGTTTAGTAGTACTCAATGGGAAAATGATCAAGCAGTTAAATTGGCTCAATGAGTTCATTACTAAAATACTTGATAAAATTCATTACTCTATAAAATTCCAATTGAAATGTTTGCATTTTCTGCTGCTGTATAAGATGGGATGAGATTTATCTTTCTGCCTGAAACAAAAATGGATAAAATATACAGAACATTGTTTTTTAGAAATCAAATATTAGGTAATGAATGAGAGTGATCACTGAGAAATGGAAAACAGAAAATGGATCAATGGAACAGAATAGAGAGCCCAGAAATAGACTCACATGAATATAGTTAACTGAATTTGACAGAGAAGCTAAAGTCATTCCATGGTGAAAGAACAGAGTTTATAACCAATGGTACTGGAAAAATTGGACATCCACATGCACCCCACTCCACCCCCCTCCACAAAAACTAGAAACAGTTTTACTTTCTTTACAAAAATTAACTTTGGAATGTAAAAAGGAAAGATACTAGACTCCTAAAAGATAACAAAGGAGATAATCTAGATGACCTTGGATTTGGCAATGACTTTTTAGATACAAGAATGTGTGATTCATGTACAGGACAAAAAGAAGGCAACAGAATCTGCCTGTGAGGGAGGGCTCAGGTGTTAGACTTAGAATATATTTTATTTTATTTTATTTTATTTTTTTAATATATTTTATTGATTTTTTTACAGAGAGGAAGGGAGAGAGATAGAGAGTCAGAAACATCGATGAGAGAGAAACATCAATCAGCTGCCTCCTGCACATCCCCCACTGGGGATGTGCCCGCAACCAAGGTACATGCCCTTGACCGGAATCGAACCTGGGACCTTTCAGTCCGCAAGCCGACGCTCTATCCACTGAGCCAAACCGGCCAGGGCAGAATATATTTTAAAAGAACCATTATAAATTACTCAAGGAACTAAAGGAAAAAACATTATGATGAAATTGTTTCATCAAACAAATAATATCAATAGAGAGGAATAATTTCAAAGATACAAATGGAAATTCTGCAATTGAAAAATACATGAACAGTAAATTAATATTCACTAGAGGATCTCAGTTGTATATTTGAAATGGCTGACAATAAAGTAGTAAACTTGAAGATAGATCCTGTAACCTAAGACCCAGAGAAAGTAAAAGGATGTAAAAATGAACAAAGCCCATTGAAATGTGGTGAATAATTAAGTGTACCAACATATATATAATAGGAGTATCAAAAAAAGATTATAGAAAGAAGGAAAATGGCTGAAAACTTTCTAAATTTGGTGAAAAATATTAATCTATATTTCCAGTATCTCAATAATCTCCAACAAGGATAAATGGAATTAGGTAAAACAAACAAACAAACAAATAAAAAGCACCCAGATATATCAGAGCAAAAATGTTGAAATTCATTTTTTGTAAATTTTATTTTTTAGTGTATTCCTTAGACATTTATATTTTGTATATAGATAGTACAAGGTTACAGGATACAAGATCTATATATATGGTAAATTTAAAAATTCAATAATATTTTTATACACACACAAAATAAAAAATCTAAAAATGAAATTAAGAAAACAATTGCATTTATAATAGATTCAAAACTAGAAAAATACTTAGGAATAAATTTAAATAAAGAAGTGCAAAACTTACATTTTCAGAACTGTAAAACATTGCTGTAAAAATAAATTCTAAAATTTATGCAAAGAAATTCAGTTAAGCAAACCAGCTTTATAAAATAGTACATTGAGAGAACTAAAAGTACATGATTTCAAGACATTTTTAGTTAAGTACTGGTGAGGATATGGAAAAATTGGAACTCTCATGCACTGCTGGTGAGAATGAAAATGATACTACCACTTTAGAAAAAAAAGCAGATTCTTATGTTAAATACTGTATATTTCTACCATATGATCCAGTCATTTTACTACCTATTATTTACCCAAGAGAAATGAAAGTATATGATCATACCAAGGCTTTTACATTGATATTCACAGCAACTTTATTTGTAATAGCCAAAATTGATAGAAATTCAAATGCCAAAGTATAGAGGGGTGGACAAGTAAACCATAGTAGATTTGCACATTAGACTATCATTCAACAATAAAAAGGAATAAACTACTCATATACATATCAGCATGCATATATCTCAAAATATTTATTTTCTGTGAAAATACCACAACCATGGGAGTAGAGGTGTATGATAACATTTATGTAAAATTTGAGAAAATTTAAAGTAATTGAGAATGACATAAACAATCAGTGGTTGCCATGCCATGGTAGGAGGGTGAGAGCAGAGATGTACGTGAGGTAAAGATTACAACGAGGCATGAGGATTTTGAGGGTGGTGAATATATTTAAATGTTTATTGTTGAGGTGGTTTTACAGTTGGATATGTATATGTATATATATATATATATATATATATATATATCAAACGTCACATTATGTGCATTAAATATGTGCAGTTTATTGTATAACAACTATGCCTCATAATATGTTCAAAGATCATTTGCATTTAACACTTTTTTCAGAGGTAAAAACCAAAGAGTAACAATATGACCATTACTAAATTGACAGATTTATATATTTGAGTCATTTCTGAAGCAAATAAGTGACACAGTCAGAGTTACACTGTAGAAAGTTATTTTCGTTTTCACTTTTATTGCAAACTAGTTATGCAGAGATCACTTCAAAGGCACTTGCACTAAAATTCAGGAAGAAATGATGGTGCATTGAACTAATGATGTGTTTAGGGGCCTAGAGAGATGTGAATGGTGTCCAGAGATATTTAGAAGGGAAATCATAGTTAAGACTTGATGACTAATTTGTAGGTAATGGATATGAATGAATCAATTCATAATTTCATTTGGGGAACTGTGTAGGCGGTGCTTTGCATATAAGACATTGTTGCTTTCATAGCAAACTAATTTGTTTCATTTTAGCCAAGGAAATGGAGAGAATTTAGTGACATATTTAGAGAATCAATTTAATATTGTGTTAGAATATAGAATGTATAAATCAGCAGAAAGATTGAAATAGATTAGGTTGGATGTCCATACATTTTTATTGTCTGGATTATGAACAAAACAACAGGGATATGAGGTCATGCAGGATTTGTTCATTATAAGATTTCCCTAACAGCCATCCCACAAATCTTCCGTAGCAGGGAGCAGGAGTCAAAGTTGGGTGTCAGCTCTCTATGTGCTTTTATATCATCTAATGCACATCTTACCAAGTGGAGGCATCTACTCCATAATGGTTTCAGTAAGGGGTTATTATGCATTTGCTTAAAATATTCAGTGACAGGAACAACTCTCTGAGAATAGCAGTTTGTTTCAACCAGCTTCTAAATTATTGAAAAATTCAATTTTTATATTAAATTCCAAATATATAACCTCAATCATTTAATGAGAACATTTTTGAAGGTCTATTATATTGTAAGTACTACACAAAACACTATGATCAAATAGGGTAAGGAATAAGAAATAAATTGTATCTCTCTTTGACTGACTGATAGCCTACTTTATTTCTTACTGATTCTTCTTTGTCTATCAGAGCACAAAATTTAAGGCATGTTTATTCTGCATATCAGCTCTTCAAGTATTTAAAACAGTGCTCAAATGCACCCTAGACTAAATCTTTTCAGTTTCCCAACTATATTTAAAATACCATGCTTTGAATTCAACCTGGTATTTATTATATGGAAATGTTTTAGTTTATCAATGTGACTCCTCCTAAAAGTGTTTGGTTACCAACTCAAATAGGACCTGCAGATATTAATGTAATCTAACATTTCAGATCATGTGGTGAGAAAAATCATTGTGTCACATTCAGCCCTTAAATAAATGAATATGGAGTGATGGAAAAGCAGCTGCTTTATTATTTTGTGTTATTACTCATAGTCAACAGATTCCACTCAAATTAAGCTGAAAGAACATTATTTAGGGATATAGATAAGTTACTGAGTCATGGAAGGGCTAAAGAAACAAATTCTAGGCTGAGCTTCCTGAAATGACATTTTGCTACTGTAGCACTAGTCCTTCACAGAGGCTGCTGCCTTTTCTATGGTAAGGAAGGTCTAACCCAGGAGCCTGCCACAGAGCTGTCATAGCTACTCGTGATAAATTAGGAGCTGACACACCAGCTGCCAACATGACCTGGTGTGATGAATATACAATAAAATATACAGATGTTGCATTAGAGAGTTGTATATCTGAAACCTATATAATTTTATTAACCAATGTAACCCCACTAATTTCAATTTAAAAAAAGAATATGCTTTCACTGCCATAATCAGCAGGAAAAATAATAGATGTCTCTGGGTTGTGTGATGGCATTTAGATACAGTACCAAAGGCACAATCTATTCAATAAAGAATTGATAAGCCAGACTTCACTAAAATTAAAAGAAAATTACTATGTGAAATACACCAGCAAGAGAATGAAATACACCAAAAAGAAGTGACAGACTGGAATAAACTATTTGCAAGAGACTTATCTGATACAAGTCTTTTATCCAAATTATACAAAGATCTCTTCAAATTCAAGAATATAAAAACAACCTAAGTAATAAATGAGCCAAATATGTTGACAGCTCACTAAAGAAGATATACAGATGGCAAATAATCATATGAAAAGATTCATATACTATGTCATCAGCAAAATGCAAATTAAATAAAAAAGAAGATATCACTGCACATCTATTAGAATAGTCGAAGTATGGAGCACTGACAACACCAAATGGTAGTGAGAATGTGGAGCAACAGGACTTCTCAATTCATAGCTGGTATGAATGCAAAATGGTACAGCTACTTTGAAAGACAGTTTGGCAATGTCTTACAAAACTAAACATGCTCTTGACATATGATCCAGCTAACACACCTCTTGGTATTTACACCAAAATGTTGAATACTTATTCCACATAAAAACCTGCACATCGATATTTATGGCAGCTTTATTCATAATTGCCAAAACATGGAAGCAACCAGGATGTTCTTCAAAAAGTGAATGGATAAACAAACTGTGATACCTCTTGACAATGGAATTTTGTTCAGTGCTGAAAAGAAATGAGCTATTAAGCCATGAAAAAAAATATGGTGAAAACAAATGCATATTTGTTTTCATCATAGTGAAAGAGGCCAATCTGAAAAGGCTACATACCACATGATTCAAACAACATGACATTCTGGAAAAGTCAAATCTACGGCAAGGTTTCTTTAGTTGCTCAAAATTATGATCAGGGGTTGGAAGAGGAGAATACATAGGTAGCTCACAGATGATTTTTTTTTTTTTTTTGAGCACAAAGGATTTTTAGAGCAGCAAAACTAATGTATAAGACACTATAATAATGCATATATGTCATTATACATTTGTTGAAAAAGCACAGAATATACTACACCAATAGTGATTCTAAGTAAATCACAGACTTTGGGTGATAATGATGTGTCAATGTAGGTTTGTCAATTATAACAAGTATGTCACTCAGGTGGGGGATATTGATAATGAGGGTGGTAATTCATGTGTATGGCTGGAAATCTCTGTGCCTTCTGTTTTATTTTTCTGTTAAATTTATCTAAAAATTGCCTTTTTTTTTACATATAGGTGGCTTATTGTGTGCTACTTTATCCGTGAAACTCAGCTCTAAATTAAAGTCATGAACATTGGCATATGATTGCAAAAACCCAAGTCACTCAAATGTGTCCTAGCTACTGGGGAGTCAATGTAGTTTGATTAATTTCACTTTGGAATGATGAGATTTATACTTTATAGAACTATAAGTGTGGGAAGAATGGTTAAAAATATTTGAGATATATTTGACCCAGTGATCCCACTTCTAGGAACTTAATCCTAAGAATCCTGAAACAGGAATAAGAAAAATACATGCACCCCTATTTTCATAGCAGCACAATTTATAATAGCTAAAATCTGAAAACAGCTCTGGCTGGTTTGCTCAGTGGATAGAGCATCGGCCTGCAGACTGAAGGGTCCCAGGTTCGATTCTGATCAAGGGCACATGCGTGGTTGTGGGCTCGATCCCTAGTGGGGGGCATGCAGGAGGCAGCCGATCAATAATTCTCTCTCATCATTGATGTTTCTCTCTCTCTCTCTCTCTCTCTCTCTCTCTCTCTCTCTCTCTCTCTCTCCCTCCCTCCCTCCCTCCCTCCCCCTCTACCCCCCTCTCTCCTTTCCTCTCTGGAATCAATAAAAATATATTTTAAGAAAAAAAGATCTGAAAACAGCCCATGCACCCATCAGTAGATGAGTGGATAAAATTTTACACCATAGAATGCTAAGCAGCAGTAAAAAGGAATGATCTCTTACCTTTTGAGACAGCATGGAGAGACCTAAAGAGTATTATGCTAAGCAAAATAAGCCAGTCAGAAAAAAACAAATATCACATGATCTTATTTATAAGTGGAATCTAATAAATAAAATAAACTGACAAACAAAATAGATCCAGAGACATGGAAGCAAGCAACAGACTGATGATTCTCAGAGGGAAAGTGGAGGGGGAGGGGTGGATCGAGAAGAGATTAACCAAAGAACTTACATGCATATATGTAAAACCCATGACACAGACAATAGTGTGGTGAATGCCTGGGGGCATAATAGGGGTAGTGGGTCAATGGGGGGAAAAGAGGGACATATATAATGCTTTCAATAATAAAGATAAGCTAAAAAATTTTGAGATAAATTGATATTCATTATAATCCTTCTCAAAACTGTTCAACCTAAGACCAAATGTCTACATGTAAAATACCATTGCAATGGAATAGATTCCTGCATATATTGACCATAAGTAAATCCTCTTCATCTTTTCCCTGGCCTTCCCTAGAGGGACCTGTGGTAATTTACTAGTATGACTTCACGTTGGACAATGAGTGGTGCTCAGAATGTCCAGTACAAAATATATTGACTCTAAATTGATGTTTATCACTAGAGAACTGAAAATGAAATAAAACAAAACAAATAAACAAAAATACTGTTTCAATGGTCAGCTTCAGGATTTATAGAATCAGGTCAATGGACTTTCCATTCAATTAATCTTACAGTGAACCACTGACCAATCCTATGGTTGTTTCCAGTCCCAGCATGTATATTGGTAATACCTGGCAGAAAAACACACGAGTTCCTCAGCTAGTGTGAGGACTTTTATAGTAAAAAGGACCTAATGTAAGTCTGAAATAATCTTGCCACCTATACCTCCTTCTAAAATTGTAATACTGTATCCATGGGGGAAATTGTAAAGATGAGTACCACATTTTAATAATTAAATATTCTTGAAAATATTAAAAATAGAGCTGCCATACAACCCAGCGTTTTCCAGTTCTAAGTATTTATCTGAAGAAAACAAAACACTGCTACTCGCATCCTCTTACACTCACATCAAAATTACATAAATTACATCAAACTACAGAGAATTATCATCCAGAGCCACCTGAAATTTAGCTGAACCAAAGTCCTACAAATAAGGACATGAAAAAGAAGCCACATCAAGACTGGTAGGTGTAGAGGAGATGCAGAATGGACGGGTTCTACACCCACCTGTTGTGAATAATAATTGAGAAGGATATCTTGGGTAAGGAGGTCCCCCCTGAAGAGTGAGGATCCTAGCCCCACACCATGCTCCCCCAGCCCAGAGTTCCAGTACCAGGAAGAAAAGTCCCCATAATTTCTGGCTGTAAAAAACAGTGAAGATTGTGGCTGGGTGAGACAGAGGGCTTCTGGAGTCCAAGGTATTCCTCTTACAGGACCTACACACTGTATTACTCATACTCACTCTCTCTGAGCTCCAACACTTGGGCAGCAACTTGAAATGAACCAGGGACGTACAGAAAGGAACTGAATTGTCTGGCATGAGGGTGAGTGTGGAGGGACAGCTTTCTCCCAGACAGGAGTGCTGGCAGAGGACATTGTTCATTTTCTGAGCCTTCCCTCTGCACAGTCTGCATGAGGGTGCCATACCTGAGTCTCCATAAACTTGGCTATCTCTGTTCACCCTACCCTGGTGGTTTCCTGAGACCCTGCCCACCCAATTTGTGGGCCAACCCAAGCTGTTTCCAGTGGCTTTTTCATACGAAAAACCTATCTTGGCTCATGCTTCAGATGTTCCTAAAATCTCCCAAACAAGCAGCATCTGGACTTAGCATGTTCTGTACCTCTTACTAAGTAGCCCCAAGCCCATCACTACTAGCAGCCAGTCTTGGTATGCAGCATGGCCTCTACTGGCCACCTCCAAGCCCAGCACAATTAGGAGTTCTCTCATATTGCTTTGTAGCTTATGTGGGTGGCCCCCGCAAAGTACAGGAGGCTGACCTTGGTCTGCACCTCCCAGGAGGCTCCAGCACTAGCACTACTAGTGAACAGCTTTAGGTCACATCGACACATCACTCAACCACCTCCAAAAGCAACATACTTATGGGGCACCTCAGTGGGCACCAAAGCCTTGCTGAAGTAAGTCCTGCTCAGGGGGTGGGTCTCTTCAGAGTTGATCCACCACAGTATTAATGCCAGTCCTTGCAGCCAATAAGCCTGGGGGTAAATACCTCCATTGCCTGGCCAACAATAATCAAGGCACAATTATAACAAGACAGTGTACATGACCACACAAGGAAGGGGGCACACCTATTGTGCACAGTTCAGGTGAACAAGGAGGCTGTGCCACTGGACCCTACAAAACAATTTGTGCATAATGCTACTCTATTAAGCCCAGGAGATATAGCAGCTCTACCTTACACACAATAAACAAACACAGGGAGGCAGCCAAAAAGAGGAGTCAAAGAAATGTGTCTAAAATGAAAGAACAAAACAAAATTACAGAAAAAGAATGAAATAAAATGGAGACAGGCAATCTATTGGATGCAGAATTTAAAACACTGGTTATAAGAAGGCCCAGTGAACTTAAGGGAAGGGTACATGAACTTAGTGAGAACTTCAACAATGAGATAGGAAACAAAAATGTAGGTAGAAAACATAAAGAACCAGTCAGAAATAAAGAATACATTAACTGAAATGAAGACTACATTATAGGGAATTGATAGTGAAGCAGATGAAGCAGAGGATCAAATCAGAGATTTGGAAGATAAAGAAATAAAAAACACCCAATCAGAAGAGCAAAAATTAACAAGAAAATTCAAAACAATTATGATAGGTTAAGGAGTCTCTAGGGCAACTACAAGAACACCAATATTTGCATCATGGGGATTCCAGAAGGAGATGAGAGACAGCAATGAATTGAAAACTTATATAAAAAAATAATGACAGAAAACTCCTCTAACCTAGTGAAATAAATAGACATAAAAGTGCAGATTCCCAAACAAGATGATCCCAAAAAGGTCCACACCGATACACATCATAATTAAAATGCCAAAGGTGAGGGATGAAGAGAATCTTAACAGTAGTAAGAGAAAAGTAGTGAGTTATCTACAGGGGAGCTCCCATACACTGTCAGCTAACTTCTCAATAGAAACTTTTCCGGCCAGAAGGGATGGGCAAGAAATATTCAAAGTGATGTAAAGCAAAGACCTACAACCAAGGTTACTCTACCCTGCAGGACTATCATTTAGAATCAAAGGACAGTTAAAGATCTGCCCAGACAAGAAAAATCTAAAGTTCATCACCACCAAACCACTATTACATGAAATATTTAGGTTTTTTTTTTTTTTTTAAGAAAAAAGGGAAAAAAAACAGATTAAGTATGAAAAATAGAATGCCAATAAGTACATATCTATCAACAGTTGAAATTTAAAAAACAAAATAAACAAGAAGAACATAAACACAGAACTCAGATACACAGAACATTTTGATGGTTGTCAGTTGGGAGGGGATTGGGGTGATGGGTGAAAAAAGTGAAGGGCTAAAGCAGTACAAATTGGTGGTTACAGAGTAATCACAGAGATGCAAAGTACAGAATATGGAGTATATCAATAATGTTGTTATAACTATCTATGGTGTCAGATTGATATGAGGATCACTTAGTTATATAACATCTATTCTCTATGTTGTATACCTCAAACTAATATCATATTTATGTCAAATATAATTGAAAAAAATTTAAAAATATTTGAAGTAAAAAAGTAAATGAAATACTAATTAGGAAATATATATGCACCCTTATATTCATTTCAACATTATTTACAATAGGCAACATATGGAAGTAACATAGGTATCCATCAGTAGATGAATTGATAAATAAGTGATATAGGGTGTCCCAAAATTCACGCAAGAAGTAATTTTGATAGAAAACACAAGTTTATAAAAAAAAATTGTAAATGTTTTATTGATTCATAAAGTATACAGTATACAGTTATGTATGGGATAGCACATCAGGTAAATGGCCTCTACGGCTTTGCTGGCACATATGCAAAGCTGTGATCTTCATTGGTCTTCATTGTCCCTGCTCCTGGGCCATAATTGGTACTTGGTAATGCTTATCAAATTGAAGGGATTGAAATCAAAGGGCAACAGATATTAGACTCTGATTCAATAAACCAAGTAAAATTAGGCTTTTATTTTTGTTGTTGTTGTTGTTGTTGTTGTTGTTAATGCTCATGCAAAATTCAAATCTTGCGTGAATTTTGGGACACCCTATATATCTATATACAATGGGATATCACTCAGCAATAAAAAAAGAATAAAATTTTCCTATTTGAGACAGCATGGTGGACTTAGAGGATATTATGCTAAATAAAATAAGCCAGACATAAAAGGACATACTGTATGACTTCACTTATATATGGGATCTAAAAACATAGTACAATTAAATAAACAAACCAAAATAATAAAATACTCCTAGATATAGACAACAAGCTGATGTTTGCCAAATAGGAGGAAGTCAGGGATGAGTGAAAAAAGTAAAATAAAAAACACAAACATGGTGATCCCTATCTCATTCTTATTTTCTCTTCTTATTTGGCCTGTGAATAGACCAAATATGTTTTGGGGAATAATCAAATGCAATCATATGGTGATGCCAATCACAACTCCAATTACAGATGTAGTATCTTTGTATGAGCAAATAAATATGGCCCCTAGTGCCTATTACCCAGTTTCTAGCCCGGAAACAATGCTTTTCCTTCTTATACTTAGGAGAACAGGTAATCAGAAGTAATGGTTGAAAAAACAGTCTTGCCTAATACTAGGTCAAAGACCTTGCTCTCGGTCATAAGTAGGCTGTAGAGATGTGAAGCTCCATGATATCTCACAGATCATCATGCTCATCTGCTACATTGATAACATTATGTAAATAGGACCCAGTGAATAGAAAGTAGCAAGAACCTTAGGAGCCCATAGGTGAGGTTTCTAGTCTAGTTATTTGGGGATAAGATGACAGTCTACTTTAAAATATAAAATGCAATGGTGCATCTTGCATATCTGACACTAATGAAGAAGCAAAAGGCTAGTGTGCCTCATATTTTGAATAAAACATATATTATGTTTGGATATACTGCTCTGATTCATTTACTGACTTACCTGTAAAGCTCAGCACTGACTTGATCTCTGAGCAAGAAAAGACTATACTTTGGTTCTAGACAATAGTTCAAACTGCCAGTCACTGGGGCTTCGTGACTTAGCAGACCCATGGTATTGGGAGTGTTGTGGTAGATGGAACAATTGTATGGAATTTCTGAAAAGCTGTCATAAAGGGATAAGAGCATAGACCTCTTAAGCCATGCATTTATCTACCAATAACTATTTTCCACTTGAAATGTAGCTCTGCTCTGTTACTGGGAGTTTGTAGAGTGAACACCTGTTCGTGGGAGTCCACAACTATGCAATTTTTTATTGCACATCATGAATTCTGTGATCTGATCCACCGAACCATAAAATTGGATGTGCACAGTACATTCTATTGTAAAATGAAATTAGACTTAGCCATATAGGTCTGGGAAGGCACAAATAAGCTGTATAAACAGATGGCTTAGAATCCCATGGTATTTGCTCCTACTGCTTCACTGACTCTCCCTCAACTATCCATATGACCTCATGAGGAGTTTCCTCTGACCAGTTAATGGAGTAAGAAGAAATGAGTCTGGTTTTCTGTTAGATCTCCAAGTTATGTTGGTATTGGCTGGCAGTAGACTGCCATTGCTTACAGTTGCACTCACTGACAGCCCTTAAAAACAGTAGTGAAGAGAAATTTTTCTGATGTTTCAGTTCCTATAGAAGAAGAGATCGCCTGAAATATGTATCTATAGTTATTTATGACAAGTGGCTAATGAATTGGCTGGGGGGAAAAATAAATATTCTCCAAAGAGATCTGGACAAAACCAGTAAAAGGATGGAAAAGATATGTCATGCAAATGGAAATAAAAAAAGAGCTAGGGTAGCAATACTTTTATCACACAGAATAGACTTCAAAACAAGGCCATACCAAGAGACAAAGAAGGACACTACACAATGATAAAGGGGTTGGTCCAACAAGATGATATAACGCTTGCAAACATTTATTCACCCAACGTAGAAGCACCTAAATATACAAGGCAACTCTTCAGGGACTTAATGAGGGATATTGACAGTAATATAACCATAGTAAGGGATTTGTACACCCTGTTGGCCTCAATGGGTGGATCTTCCAGATGGAAAATCAACAAGGAAACAGCAGCCTTAAATGACACACTAGATCAGATAAATTTAATTGATAGCATCAGAGCATTTCACCACAAAGGAGCAGAATATACATTTTTTTCCCAAGTGCACATGGAACATTTTCTAGAATAGGCCACATGTTAGGATACAAAACAATTCTCAATGATTTTAAGATGATGGAAATCATATCAAGCATCTTTTCTGACCGTAGTGGTATGAAACTAGAAATTAATCACAAGAAAAAAACCTGAAAGACATGGAAGCTAAATAACATATTACTAAACAATGAATGGGTTAACAATGAGATCACAGGAAAAAAATCAAAAGATACCTTGAAACAAATGAAAATGAGAACACCAAAATCCCAAGTGTAGGGGATACAGCAAAAGCGATCCTAAGAGGGAAATTTATAGCATTACAGACCTATCTAAGAAAGAAGAAAATTTCAAATAAACAATTTAACTTTACACTTAAAAGGAACAGAAAACAACAACAACAAACAAAGCCCCAAAGAAGTAGAAGTAAGGAAATAATAAAGATCGGAGCAGGAAAAAAAATAGAGTAAAAACCAAAAATACCCAATGAAACCAAGAGCTGGTTCTTTGAAGATAAATAAGATTGACTAACAAACAAAATAGAAACAAACTCATGGATACAGAGAACAGAGTGACAGCTGTCAGAAGGTAGAGGGTTTGCAGGTCTTGGGGGGAAAAGTGAAGGGATTAGGAAAAATAAAACAAAAGGCATAGACACAGATAATAGTAAAGATTACTAGAGGGAAAGGGGAGTTGGGGGAAGTTGAGAAAGGTAACAAGGGGATAAATAGTGTGGAATTAGATTTGACTTTGGGCAGTGAACACAATATAATATACAAAGGATGTATCAAGAATTGTACATGTGAAAACTATATGATTTTATTAATCAATTTCTCCGCCAAAATTCAATGAATTTTGTTAAAAAAGAGAGAAAATAAGTAAGCAAATAAAGAAGTAAAATAGGAATATTGTGGATATTTTAGAGTGGACATAGTATGGAGATATACATGTCCTATCTAATTTTCCATTAAGAAAATGTCTACTTTGGTTGAAAGTGCCTACATCTTGGTAGACAAGATGATTCATTTTGTGGAAAATAGTGTGGTTTTCCCCAAAGTCATATCTCTTGCAAAATGAGTCCATGAACATAATAGCCATGATGGATACTGTGTATGCAATTGACAATATAGGTTTACTCTCAACAGTGCTGATCTGAGTGCCTAATCTGCCCAAAGCAGACACTTAATGTGTCTCCAATATTAAATTATTCTCTAGGAGTCCAGGCATCGGTTTGAAAAAGGTTGATTATTTTCAACTTTTTAAAAATCATTGTTGAACATCACTTGTAATTTATAAGAATAGCCTGAAGCACGTCTATCAACACTAACCTTCAAAAATTTAGATAATCACTTATGTGTTACTCTTTTATCTCAATTACATCATATCTGATTAGAAAACAAACTTTACAGGAAATGTGGTAGGTAAAGATACTCATGTCAAAAGTATTCACTAGTCTTACCACAGGACCTGAAAATAGAATAAACCTTTTGAAGGCTCAAGTATACTGCCTGATTAGAAATAACTTCTGGTATTATATGCCTTAAACAGATGGTTAAACATGTTATTCTCCTTTTCAATTTAATGGAGAAAAGTAAAGCTCATAAATGTGTGAAGTGGTTATTGCACTGATATGTCCATGAAGCAGCATGACTGGAATATCAATCAGTATTTATAATTTTAAATTTATAATCTTTTATATGAGATTTAAAAAGTCTTAAATTTTTATCTAACCTATCTATTGAACTTCAGCTCTCATGAATATTTTCAACTGACCCTGTGTTTTATTCCCATCAAAATATTTATTCTCCCAACCCACCCACCCCCCCAAAAAAAATTAATGTATACCTTTCTGTTGCAAAGAGTCTCTGAGATGCCAGGGTTACAAATATAAGTGTGAAGTTCCTGCATTCACAGAATGCACAGTTTAGTTTGTAAACTGTCTGACTGTGTTAATATGAACATACTATATCTTTCTTCTTCAACAACTATTTACCAAGCGTTGACTATAGAGACAATAATGTGGTAGGTTGCAGGGTAAATAGAGATGAACATAATTAAAATTATTTAATCCTAATATATAAAAAGCCAGGGGCCGTCATGACCGAAACAACTGGACGGACAACTGAACAGCAAGCTGCGTGGGGTGACAAGGTCGGTAGGGGCATTAGTGAAGGATGACCAAATGACTGAACAGCAGGCTGCATGGGGTGATCAGGCGGCAGGGGGGTTAGTAGGGGTGACCAAATGACTGATCAAGCAGGCTGTGTGGGGCAACCAGTCCAGCAGGAGGGCAGTTGGGAGGACCAGGCCAGCAGGGGTGGGCAGTTGGGGGCGATCAGGCAGGCAGGCAGATGAGCAGTTAGGAGCCAAGGGTCCCGGATTGTGAGAGGGATGTCCAACTGCCAAACATCCCCTGAGGGGGATGACAGCAGTTGAACATCCCCCGAGGGGTCCCGGATTGCAGAGGGTGCAGGCTGGGTTGAGGGGATCACCTCCGGCCCTCACCCCCCCCCACACACACACAAATTTCATGCGCAGGGCCTTTAGTTATTTAATATAAAAATATATCTTAACAGGAAAATCTTAGTACCAGATAGAACATAACAAATGGTCATGAGAAACGCAATGTAAAAATAGAGAGTTTATATCAAGCTGTGTCATGATTCCAATGTGTGATTATTCTGGATGAAGTTTTTCTTTTGAATTAAGAAAGGACATACTTATTTCATATGTCTTCTTTATCAGCTATAAATGGCAAAACACAACAGTGAAAAAGGCTAACATACCATCCTTAAATTTCAACCTGTTGGCATATGTCAAATAACTTATAATTTAGACTAGTTTAAATATAGGTTGATAGTTTCATTTTTATTTCTTTTTAAACGGAAGTAATAGATGGGTGAATCTTTTCAAGTGATAGGAAATGGAAAAAACTTCAGTATAACTCTCAAATCTTAACTCAACATACCAGTTTAAGTCATTAGTATAGCTCAGCTGGAATTCTTTTTAAAGTATTTTGAAAATAAAATTTGATAGAGAAGATGTGGGAGAGAATACAGGATTTCCATGATTACATATAATTATGTCTTAATGGTGAGAAAAATAATGAGTGTATTAGGCTATTGAGTCATTGTGGGTGGAATTGTGGAGGAGGAATTGAAAAATAATGTTTTTTTAAAAATATAATCTCTAAATTAGAAGGAATATGTGTGAACTTTTATTACTCAGAGCTTGACCATTAATATCCTTCGAGTCAGAATGGCAAACACAAAGTATCAAAGCTAGATAGTTGCCACAGAGCCAAGATCTTAACACTACAGAAATATTTTAAGATGAAGTTTTGATTTGCTGATTTTGATTTCTATTTTTAAATTTTTACTAAGATGGTAAAACCATAGCAGCTTCCTTGTTTAATATTATGAGTCACTAATTGTTTAATCCTGTATATTAAACCAGTGTAGTCTGTTCTATATATTAAACCAGTTTCATGAGATACATCAAAGACTTTTATGCCTGTACAAGTATCCTATAAAAATATATGAATCTTTAGCAATGTCACTAGAAATAACGTTTTTGATTACTTAAGAATTTTATAATAATCTAATAGATGATAAAATCTGACATGACTTTTTCTAACTACTTTCTTGAAATTAACCTCTGTAAAAATAACCTAATTTCTGAAAGTTTATTTTCTGGACGCTATGCTTAACACCTGAGTAGAATACCTACTTTGAGTCTCAAAACAACTTCTTCTTCTTCTTTTTGTTTGATCTTTATTGTTGAAATATTACATACCTTATGTCCCCTTTTTCCTCCCCATCAATTCCTTCTAGCTTGCCCTTGCCCTCTGCCTCAGGATTCACCACTCTGTTGTCTGTGTCCATCGGTTATGCATATATGCATACAAGTTCTTTGGTTGATCTCTTCCCACCCACTCTCCAACAACTTTATTATCCTCAGTTTATTTATTCAGGCTAAGAATGATTACTCAATTATTATGATGTGGAGCCCATACTTTGTCAAAAGCAATATTCTATATTTCTATTCTTCCTGTTCTTCTACATTTCAGTATTCTATCAAAGCTTTTGCCGAAACTGGTTTGGCTCAGTGGCTAGAGCGTTGGCTTGCGGACTGAAAGGTCCCAGGTTCGATTCCGGTCAAGGGCATGTACCTGGGTTGCGGGCACATCCCCAGTAGGAGATGTGCAGGAGGCAGCTGATCGATGTTTCTCTCTCATCGATGTTTCTAACTCTCTATCTCTCTCCCTTCCTCTCTGTAAAAAATCAATAAAATATATTTAAAAAAAAAAAAGCTTTTATTTTATCTTTGTTCATTTGACTAGCCTAGATTTCTTCCTATTTTCATGTTCCCCCATGTTCCAATCCATATTTCTAGAACCATTACCTAATCTGCTATAAATTTTACCTGAACAGCTATATATATAAAAGCCCAGCCACCTGAATGCAGAACGACCAGAATGACCTGAGGCTATGATGCGTACTGAGGCAGCCAAGCAGTCTGATACGGGCCTTGTTGACCCCCCCCCACCCGACCAGCCCCCAGCACCCCAATTGGGGGTGGGGATGGCCAGCCAATTGCCCGTGGCCCCTCCCCCCTGCTGGCCTAGTCAAAGAGGCCCCCATCAGGGTGGGCTGGCTGGACCCCACCTATGCACAAATTCGTGTACCAGGCCTCTAGTATTAATATTTTAATTTATAGCACTTAGTACATAAACATTTGTGAATTAAAATCATAAATGCTACACCATTAAAAAATAAAAAAGTTGAATATATGAAGAATTGAAGTAATTGTTTTCCTAAATAGAACTTCCTCAAACTTCTCCATTTTTACAACTTACACAATCAACATAATTTTACCATGTATTCATATATCTTTACTTAAATTTATACTTATATCTTCAATTACCAACTTCTCTGTATATTATTTATTATAGATAATTTATACACACAATATAAATTTTGCTAGCTAGATTCTAACTTATAGCTCCTCATTATTTCCAACACTAAGTATATATGAATATTCTTCTTCACCTTTATGAGTTCAGATTCTCTTCCACTGAACTATATATTTATTTGTCAGAGAAATCTTCCCCAGGTATTAAAATGATAAATACATACTCCAATTGTTTAACTCTAAACCCTTTCCTGGACTAGGAGAGGAAAAATACTGGCAAGGCATTTATAGTGAAAAAAAACCACAATTTTCGAATTTTAATTCAATATAAATTTCAGAGTCTTTGAAAATAACCTCTTGAGATTTCCCAATTGAAAATATTTCCAATAATATTTAGTAATATTTACCAACATTATATTTAAAAGTAATTTTGTCTTCAAAGGTAATTAGATATATGCTATTTATATCAAAGTTAAGATTTTAAAAACAAATACTCTTGTTAAAAACTTGGCAACAGAGTTTTATACTTTTATATGCTTAGTATCACCTTTATTAGCATAAATGCAGTTTTTGTTTAACTATGGAAGTTAAATTTAATTAATAATTAATGCACCAGGCAACTCTATTAAAGCATCTACACTAATAAAAGAGAAACATGGTAATTGGCGTACAACCGCTACCCTTCCCATTGGCTAATCAGCGACATATGCAAATTAACTGGCAGCCAAGATGGCGGCCGGCAGCCAGGCAGCTGATGCGAACAGGGAGGCTTGCTTGCTTCAGTGACGGAGGACTCCAATGTTCCCCACCTGACTTGCCGGCCTCTCAGCTGCAACTCTAAGTAACTATGTTGCAAATATAGAAGCTAAAAAACCCCCAGAAACCTGCTTTACTCAGCGGGGCTTCAGCCGCCGGACCGCAACATTGTATCAAATACAGACGGTAAACAAAGGCCAGAAACCTGTTTTCAGCAGCCGAGGCCTCAGAGCTAAAGCTGGCCCAGAATAAAAAAGAAAAAAAAAGGAAAAAAAAGGAGTGGTTGGGAGCTTCAGTCCCAGCCTGAAAATAGCCCTCAGCCCCTCACCCAGACTTGCCAGGCACCCCAGTGGGGACCCCCACCCTGAAGGGTGTGTGACCAGCTGCAAACAGCCATCATCCCCTCAGCCAGACTGGCCAGCCACCCCAGTGGGGACTCCCACCCTGATCCAGGACACCCTTCAGGGCAAACCTGCCAGCCCCCACCCGTGCACCAGGCCTCTATTCTATATAGTAAAAGGGTAATATGCCTCCCGGCACCGGGATCAGCGTGACAGGGGCCAGCGCCCAAACCCCCTGATCGCCCTGCAGCTCTGTGTGTGACAGGGGGCAGGGCCCCAACCCTCCGCCCCCCACGAGCCCTGCTCTGTGTGTGACGGGGTAGAGCCATAACATCCCCATTCGCCCTGCCCTGACTGTGAGAGTGGTGGCACCCCAACCACCTGATCGATCCTTCTCTGTGGGTGTTAGAGGGCGGTGCCCCAACCCCCTGATCCACCCTGCCCTGAGTGTGACAGGGGGCGGTGCCCCAACTCCCCTATCGGCCCTACTCTGTGAGTGACAGGGGGGAGCTCCCCAATCCCCGGATTGACCCTGCTCTGTGCATGACAGGGTATGGAGCCCCAACCCCCCTGATGGGCCCTGCTCTCTGCGTGACAGGGTATGGAGCCCCAACCCCCTGATGGGCCCTGCTCTGTGAGTGACAGGGGGTGGCGCCGCAACCTCCCCATGGACCCTGCCTTGAGTGTGACAGGGGGCAGTGCCCCAACCCCCCAATCGGCCCTACCCTGAGCATGACTGAGGGTGGCATCGCAACCTCCCAATCCGCCCTGCTCTGTGCATGACAGGGGGCGGCGCCCCAACTCCCCAATCGGCCCTGCTCTGAGCCCGACCAGGGGCTGCACCTAGGGATTGGGCCTTCCCCCTGCCACCCGGGAGCAGGTCTAAGCCAGCAGGTCGTTATCTCCCGAGGGGTCCCAGACTGCGAGAGGGCACAGGCCGGGCTGAGGGACCCCCCCCTTCCCCTGAGTGCACAAATTTTTGTGCACCAGGCCTCTAGTATGTTTATTATTTTAAAAAATGCAGATTAGCCCCTGGCCAGTGTGGCTCAATTGGTTGGAGTCTCCTCTTGTACACAAAAGGCAGCAGGTTTGATTTCTGGTCAGGGCACATACCCAGGTTGCAGGTTTGATCCTCCTGTCAGAGTGTGAACCAACAAATTGATGTTTCTCTCTCTCTTTCTCTAAAATCAATGAAAATAATAATAAAATAAAAAATACAGATTAAAATAGTCACTATCAACTATTTTAGTTTACAAATGAAATTAACAAAGGATGGAAAGAAGACAGGAAATTGTCATGCATAATAAAGCTTAAACTTAACATTTGATTGAATGATACTATCCTTAGCTTTTAAAATATGGCAAATATAAAAATTCTTTAAAATATTTCATTTTAAACAAAGTAACTTACATGTTGACTTATAGTATAATTTCCATTAATAATTGACTGGGCACATGATATTTGTATCCTCAAAACAGAGACAAGACATTTTAAAAAACAGGCTGATCCTATTTATGGAGACTTTCTGGAGTCCTATAATAATACACAAAGCAACTCTTTTCATACTTATGTAAGGCTTACATTATAAAAGTTTATTTGTATACTGGTTTTGGGAACTAGCCATGCTTTGTGAAAAGGACAGCTATTGAAATACTCCAAATCATCATACAGAAACCAGAGATTTATATTCACATGTAACCAGTGGCCTGAGCAAATGGAGTAAAATCTAGTCCAAGAAAGAATTATCTCACTTAAATAATCTACTTTCCAAGTTTACTCTCTGGATTTAGGGTAGTATTGATTTTGGGCAATATTTGCTTAATTATTCCCTGAAATAATTTTGAAAAACTAGTGTGTGCCTCCTCACACATTTTAAAAATGACACATAAAAAAATCAATTAAGATTTTTACAGTTAGCCTGGCAGGGGTGGCTCAGCGGTTGAGCATAGACCTATGAACCAGGAGGTCAGGGTTCAATTCCTAGTCAGGGCACATGCCTGGGTTGTGGGCTCAATCCCCAGTAGGCAATCAATGATTCTCTCTCATCATTGATGTTTCTCTCTCTCACTCCCTCTCCCTTCCTCTCTGAAATCAATAAAATACATTTTTTACAAAAGACTGTTAAAGTTAAATGTTGCACTTCCAGTGCTCTTGATGCCACCAGGGACAATACTGAAAGGGAAATGCCAGTTCAAAACTGAGCTGAAATGTTACTCAGAAGAGTTGGGCTCTAAATGTGAAGCTAATTCAAGAATTCTGTAACCAATTGTTTTTGCGTATATTTTTTATACATAAGAGTGAACTATGATAAAAAATATATGTCTGAAAGAAGTTTAAAATATTCCAAAAAGTAAAAACAAATGTTCTAGGAGATTAGGATATGTTGTATTGTTTAAATGGCAGCATGCATTTTACTACCTTGGTTCTTTATAGTAGCGTTTTTATTTATACTCTGTCTCCTGATACCCTTTGGCATTTTTGATGTTATGAAATAGGCAGTCCCTGTAAGATTCTGAGAAGAGGATGGTTTTGAGTTGATGAGACTGAAGACAAAACAAATGCAATGTTCTTAGTGAGTGATGATTATTATGAGCCTAAATGAGGAACATTGGGGGTTCGGATAAACAGGACAAGACAAATCTGAGAGAGCTATATTGGAAGCAAAACAGAAAAAAACTTAAGTGATAGATTTATGTGCCATGGGTGAGAGAGAAAAAAAATGTCTATCTTCCTGGACTATTAATAATTATTGGTATATTTTTGATATTATATTATTTTTAAAATATATAAATAAGCATAAGGACACAGTGCAAGAATTCCATGGTTGAAAAAAATAAAAAAAAAATTGGGGTACAAAGTAATGCCAAATTTTCTGTTCGGTCTGAGTTCATTGTCTCTCAAAATAAAAAAAAATGAGTTCACAGACAAAACCAGTTTAGTAGAAGCAAAGTTTATTGAGAGAAGGCAGTCCTGGAAAAGGCGCAGCTGGGGTTCCAAAAGCAGGCCAGTGTCCAGAGCTTCGGCTCCATGTTGCAGCCAGCTATAGTTCAGCATCCAGCTGTAGTTCAGAATCCAAACTAATTAAAGTCCATTACTCCATGTGTGGAGGTCCATGTGGCCACATGGGCGCAGGTGCCAGAAGCCGGTCCATCCTTGCTGCTTGACACAGTCACTGTAGGAAAGAAACATCTGCACAGCATATGTTTCAAGGGACCTGGCGTATATGGCATACTATTCTTTTTTTTTTTTTTCTTAGCCTCATTGATTATATTTATTTATTTATTTATTTATTTATTTATTTATTTTTTTAATTAAATCTTTATTGTTCAGATTATTACATTTGTTCCTCTTTTTTCCCCCCATAACTCCCCTCCTCCCAGTTCCCGCCCCACCCTCCGCCCTCACTCCCCACCCACTGTCCTCATCCATAGGTGCACAATATTTGTCCAGTCTCTTCTCGCATCTCCCACACCCCTTTCCCCCCCAAGAATAGTCAGTCCATTCCCTTTCTATGTCCCTGATTCTATTATGATCACCAGATTATTTATTCACTTGATTCTTAGATTCACTTGTTGATAGATGCATGTTTGTTGTTCATAATTTGTATCTTTACCTTTTTCTTCTTCTTCCTCTTCTTAAAGGATACCTTTCAGCATTTCATATAATACTGGTTTGGTGGTGATGAACTCCTTTAGCTTTTCCTTATCTGTGAAGCTCTTTATCTGACCTTCAGTTCTGAATGATAGCTTTGCTGGATAAAGTAATCTTGGTTGTAGGTTCTTGGTATTCATCACTTTGAATATTTCTTGCCACTCCCTTCTGGCCTGCAAAGTTTCTGTTGAGAAATCAGCTGACAGTCGTATGGGTATTCCCTTGTAGGTAACTGAGTTTCTTTCTCTTGCTGCTTTTAAGATTCTCTCTTTGTCTTTTGCTCTTGGCATTTTAATTATGATGTGTCTTGGTGTGGTCCTCTTTGGATTCCTTTTGTTTGGGGTTCTCTGCGCTTCCTGGACCTGTAAGTCTATTTCTTTCACCAGGTGGGGGAAGTTTTCTGTCATTATTTCTTCAAATAGGTTTTCAATATCTTGCTCTCTCTCATCTTCTGGCACCCCTATAATTCTGATGTTGGTACGCTTGAAGCTGTCCCAGAGGCTCCTTACACTATCTTCATATTTTCGGATTCTTTTTTCATTTTGCTTTTCTGATTGGGTGTTTTTTGCTTCTTCGCATTTCAAATCTTTGCCTTGATTCTTGCGCTCCTCTGGTCTGCTGTTGGGAGTCTGTATAGTATTCGTTATTTCAGTCCGTGTATGCTTAATTTCTAGTTGGTTCTTTATCATAACATCAAGGGTCTCATTAGATTTCTTCAGGATCTCACTACATTTATCGGCGGCTTCTAGACAGTTCTTAAGAGACCTTAAAAGTGTGGTTCTGAACTCAATATCCTCCATTGAGTTTTGTCCTGTTTCTTTGTCTCCGCATTTTTTATGCTTTCTTGGTGCACCCCCTAGTGGTCTTTGTGCGCAGTCTTGTTGTAGTTAAGCCTTGATTGTTGTCGGCAATACCGGGGGTGATTTGACCTCCAGGCTAACTGGGTATGAGAGTCTGCTGTGTCTGCAGTGGGAGAGCTTCTGTGCTGGATCTCTAGGGTGGTGCTAATCTAGCGTTTGCCTGAGGCTATCCGGCAAATGGCTCTGTGCAGGGCTTGGGCTGGGCGGGGCGGGTCCCCGGGGATCTACAGGGCGGGCCGGAGCGAGCAGTTATGGCTGCTCTCAGTTCCGTCCCTAGGGGCTCTGCCTCGCTGCAAACCTTGGAGAGAAAGCTGCCTTCGAGTTCCGACCGAAGCCAGACAGTCCCGCTTCTCCCGTTTGAGTCTGGGTCCCTAGAGACTTGCCCAGATCTGGAGCTCAGAATCTGAAACTCCCTCCCGATTGAAAACAACAACCGCGCCCTCCGCCTCCAGCCCACTCCGCGTGCACTCCGCACCTTAGTATTTCACTTCAGCACTGCGCCTCCTCTGAGTCTGGGTATGATATTCTCTTTCCTCCTAGTTGTAGAATTTCCACTCAGCCAGCCTTCCTGTGGTTCTGGATGATGTCTGTTCTGTCTTTTAGTTGTTTTTTGAAGTGGTTGTTAGAGGCAGCAATCTCCGATGTTAACCTATGCCGCCATCTTGGTTTCTCCTCTGGCATACTATTCTTAATATGTTTGCTCCCCTTCTTAGCGCTATGTGTTCTAACCAAGGTCACCTCTCCTAGAAAGGCTGTTTCCCCAGGTGGGGATTTTTTCCTGGAATTAGGGATTAACAGGACTAAGGAAGAGAATAAATTAGTGAAACCCCCTAGTGTTACCGAAATACGATGTACTACTTATGAAGAACTTGGACTAAGACTGTTGGCAATAAATTTGGGACTTCTTGGGCCCACATCCCCAGTGGTCTGCCCACCAGGGAAAGCACCAAAGCCTATACCCCTGGAGACTCACCGACACAGGGCAGTCCCAGGGAAGGCAAGCAGCGAGGCTGGGAGGACATAACCGTTACTAGGTAGGATAATCTCATTCAGTCACTTCCTTGTAGTTTATCAGTAGAGTAGTAACTTTGGAATAGCCCTTATAATGGAACACAGAGATTAACCTAGATAGGATTAAACTGAACAGAACTAGATTAACAAACACCCTAACCTTTGGAATAGAATGGATAGGATTAAAATCAACTGGTATAAATACAGATGTAACAGGACAATAAAGAACTGAGCCTGGCAAAAGAACCTCACTATGCTGATCAACTGAACGATGTCTCCGTGTCATTCCTTCTTCGCCGACTCTGTCCACACCTTTGGGAACCCCTGGACCTGCTGGGGCTGGACCCTAACACGCAGGGGAGCATATCCCCTGCCATAGGAGAACCAGGAACCCAGTGCACCAGAGAGAGAGGAGAGTGTGCTTCCTGTCTAAGGGTAGATACATGTGTTGCTAGCTCCTGATTGGTCCTTTCAAAGAATTCTGCTTTAGCTACATCCTTGGGATTGATTATATGCCTCATTGCCTTGTGTCTGGTTATTTGCAAGCTGCCTGTTTTAGCAACATTTTAAAGCTCACATTTTCCTTACATGTATGCTCTTCTTTCCCTGCCCAGCTGGGTTGCCTTAGTAACTCCTGCCAATTGGTTCCATTCCCGATTCTACTTCCTCCCTCCTTGGTACTGTCCCTGCCCACCTAGCCCTTTTATCTCCTCACAAAGTGTAGTATACCATTGATTATAGTAATGCTTGTGTAGAGTAAGGATGGGGGGGTCAGAGATTAATAAATCAATCTGTTTTGACAAAGATTTTTTTTTTGCATTTTTGTTTCTCTCTTTAGTTGAAGGCAGTTAATTATGTGCAAAGAAAGCATGTTCACCAAGGGCAGTGTTGGAGTGAAGGTCTAGAATATATTAAAAAGTACCTAAAAATTAATCTAACTTTATTCATCTAGTCTTTTATATTTGGAAATAAATAGTGAATACTCTCTCTTTCAGGGTCTCCTATTTCATGATCTAAATAATTTCACAATACCCTACCTAAAATCTTGAAATAAAATCAATTAACAGAAATGCTACATTCTCTAATCACTTATATTCTTGAGTTTTTATTTAATCTTTTTAAGTATTTTATAATAAAACTGTTTCCTACCTCTAGTTTAGTGTTAGAGCTTTGCTTCATTGATTAGGGAGTCATGCCTCTAACTAAAAGAAATATGCATAATTTGTTTTGAAGATGCTTTATTCTCACATTGTATTAAGGTCAAAGGGCTGCTCTTCTAGCTGGGGCATTGGTCATTGTTTCCTAATGGGCAGTACAAACTGCCAAGTTTATATTCATCGCTAAGGATTTCCCAGTCCTTTGGTGAAAATGCAATATGATTTGTTCGCTGTGTACATCTGGCTAAGAGGTTTTCAGATTTCTTTGGGGCTGAAAATCACTTATCACTCTTTTGTTGGCTTGTGTAATAACAAGAGCTCATTTATCTCATAAAATGCATTATATTTTATGAGATAAAATTATATTTTATGGCAGTCTTACATTATAAAGTAGTATACATTTTCCCAAACAAAGTTTTAATTTGCCTCTAAGTTTTAAAGGCTATAATGGATATTATTTTGTGAATTAAGTAGAGTTAATTTTCCTAAGAGAGAACATAGCCAAGGTAAAAGGAAATGGGGATTTGTGTTAGGTACATGTGTTATCCAGATGTATGAAAACATGAGAGAGATCTGGATGATCATGAGAATGGAACCATGCAACTTTAATGAACTGTTTGGTTGTGCTTTCAATCCAGTTCTTTATTATCAAATCGTTTCTCTGCTCTTGGGCCAGCCTTTCATATTATTAATATTTTCAGTATTCACCTTCCACTTTAACTTTTTCTCTTGGGGAAAATGAAGAAATCTTGTCACTACACTTTGAACTTGTGAGAAAAATGGATAATATGCCAAACTTTTTTTCTTGAGTTTGAGAACTTTCAAAGACTCATAAAATTTTGAAATCACATTGTGCATTTACAGTGAATTCAAGATTAATTTTTACATTCATTTTCAAAATAGATTAATAATTCTTCATAATCTCCAAAATGTTTACACAGTCATAAACAGCAAAGTTCTCCAGGTGCCATTCAGATAGCCTTATTGGGGGGAGGGGGGAGGAGGAGGAGAAAAAAGAAAAACAAGGGAGAAGAAAAGTTATCAAACATTTTTATTTTCCATTTATTAAATGTAATCACCTTTATTTAATTTATTTTTTTAAATATATTTTTTTTATTGTGTTCAGAGAGGAAGGGAGAGGGAAAGAGAGATTGAAACATCAATTATGAGAAAGAATAATTGATCAGCTGCCTCCTGCATGTCCCCCACTGGGGATTGAGCACGCAACCTGGGCATGTGCCCTTGACCAGAATCAAATCTGGGACCCTTCAATCCACAGGCTGATGTTCTATCCACTGAGCCAAACTGGCCAGGGCTGTTTTCCTTTTATATACAAGATTGGTTTTTAAAATTTCTCCTGTTTTATAAAAGCTATTAATAGATAACAATTTTCTCTAAGCAGGGGCCCTTATTTTTTATTTGAAAACACTGAAAATTTTGAACATAATATGAGAACCAATTAATTACTCTTAAGTAAAATAAGACCCAAATCCAAGAATTAGTGTTTACCAAATTCTCATTTGTTAGTGTCATATGCCAGAAGGCATGCTGGTGACCTAAGCCACATTTGCGTGACCATCACATCTCAGTTTCTTTGCCCATTGCTTACTGTGTAGGAATATCCTCAAAACAATACAGTAAAATTGGAAAATTGATTTTCAGTAAGCATATTAACTACTGAGTGTTTGATCATGATGTAATGTTTTAATATTTTGAAATATTCTATGATATTGTCTATGATTGATTCATTGTTTAGCAAACACTGAGAATTTTGTGTTTAATGTATTGATACCATAATTTGAAAAGGTACCAAAATATTTTTCAAAGTGTAAAACATTGTTTCACTCAATTTTTTTGAAATTTAGGAGTGCTGCTAATTGGCAATCTATATGAATGTTTGCTCCAGTACAATCTGTAATCAAACCAGCCATTGACATAAGAAAATTATCTTTAAAAAGTATTGTTCTTACATTTTTATATTTTTTATTTTATAATAAACTTATTACAAACATTTAAATAAAATGTCATATTTCCATTATTATATACAATGTAAATATGCTTAGTTGTGGGTATAGAACTAGTGTTGGGCAGGCCTAGACCAGGATAGTTAAAATTGATTCACTGGTGATACAATGTATAGGACAATATGATTTTTATACATACAAGTAGTAAAGAAAAAGAAAATATCAAAGAATTTGACAAAAATATAGAAGTTGGGCTGTTGAATTTGGAAGTAAAAGACAAGTTAGGTATTTTCTTATTAGTGTCTCTCTATTTTTTTTAATTTTAATTTATTGTTAAATTAGGCTGTGAATAAATGAATAGGGAGTTTGGATTTAATCTCCCTCCCCTCTTCTTTAACTGCAGGTTCTCTCCTTCCCATTTGTGTCATATTTCTCACAACTTCCTAGTATAGCCCTGCAACTGCTAAAGTGCTTGCAGATTTGGCCAATCACTTTATTGTACCTCACAGCACTTTACTTTAGAAATATCCCTACTTCTAAATTTTTGCTTATAGCTAGTCCTTTTCATTATTTCCATCCAAATGCTATTAATTAATGGATGGTCATTTGTCCCATACACCCACCATTCCCAATGATTCCAAACCCACTGATATTTTATTTATTCAAACTCTCATACCATTGGATTTATTTCTCAATTTAGAAATTGAATACAAACTTTTTTGTACATTACTTAGACATTCATGCTACAGTTGAGAATTGTGTTTTTTTTGTGTGTGTTTTTTTTGAGGAACAGCTTAGATTACATATTTTATAATCCTTCTAAAAAAATATCACAATGTTGAATATAGAGTTGGTCTTTAGTATATATAAGAAGTGATTTGGGAAGTGACATTTCCATAGTTACCAAGAGGCCTGACTAAAATCAAAGGAATGAAATTGTTTGCTCTTGTCTAAATTTACCCCATTAATATATACAAGACTTTTTTTTTTCTTTTAAAATTTTATCTTCATTGGCTCTATTAATTCACTGGGTAAAAATGCATTGGTGGGTATTCACATCCTTCCCATCAAATTGGCTGCTTGCATACAACTGAAAGGGATAAAGACTGAAAATCAAATTAAAGCAGAATTAGTGTTCTGATAAGCCTTTTTTATATTTCACATAATATTTTGATGCACTTTAAAAGGGAATAAATCTGAAGCTTTCTCAAATGTGGTTAATTTTAAAGATAGATATCTAAAGCCAGCTATAAAATAGAATCATGCCAATAAAGTAATAAGGCAATTATGTATTGCCTACATGCATATGTCTGCATGTTCTTCACAAAAGTCTTCTAAAAACAAGCACTTACATGAAATTCTTAGCTCCGTTCACAATAACTTCATTGACAGAGTGGAGCTGTTAGAAAGACATCAGCATAGCCATTATAAGAAGCTGATGATTAATAATAACTTCTGACAAATACATAGTAACTATTTATTGTGTCGCTAACTAATGATTATGTACGAAGCCTGCGCCTACTCTTCAGTGATTCAGTATAAATTCGATGAATGGTTTTCTTGTTATGAATTTTAAATGCAAGTAACATTGCTATATTTATATAGCTAGAAGTCAATCAAACACCTTCTATCATTCAAACCAAAAGCTAAAGGGATACTTTCAATGTGCTGAATTTTTAGATGGACATGTAATATTGGGTCAAATATCTTTTCATTAAAGCACCAGGTAGTCTTAACTTTTATGGCATGGTCAACTTCTGTCACAAAAAATAGCCCACAAAATCTCTTATAAGGTTAGTCATGTGCTATACAAACCTAACAATGCCTTTCATTTTTCTTTTTTTTTTTTTAAAGTGATAATCAATTCTTACCCTCAAAGGAGAAATTGCCCTTAATGTAAGCTTATAATACAAGTAAAGCTATGCATGCAGCCCCAAGCATTGACTTTTTCTTACAAGCAAAATAACAGAGATGTTTTTTCATTTATTTTGACAAGCTAAAGGCAGATACTTCACAGACATTTTTATAAAGAGAAAAAGGGAAACTTTGATTGGTTTGATTAAAATGCATTTACTCAACCCAATAACAAGTTATTGTTAGTATTTATATGCTCTGCATACTCTCATTTTGAAGGATACCAATGTGCTTTAAAGCTCTTCTAAATAAATATCCCCAAGTACAAACTCCACAGGAAAACATATGCAGAGTGAGCCCCAGGCAAATTTGACATAGATTAAAACAAAAAGCAACCTTTGATACCTTCTTATATACCAAATTAGTTCTCGCTTTTATTGTTATGTCATTCACTGAAGGAAGACAATTTTTAATTCCAACTCCCTGTTATTAGTAAGGCCTGACATCCTCATAACCTCATCTGAAGTACTTCTACTTACTAGTAGGTTCAGTTTATCTCAAAGGCCCTGAAGCTCTAATTTCATCCCTTCACCTGGGGTCACCACCTGTGGTTCTAGGCTGTGTATGTAGGGTTGTTCTCTGCATCAAGGCACCCAGTTAAGGGGTGAATTATGAGCAGAAATCCATCCAGCCTTCCAGTTGCCAGGTCAATGGTGGTCCTATTTCCATCTTTGTTTTCCTGTAGGTTAATTTTTTTTTTTTAATGTAATAACCCCAGAGTTTTCTGAAATCTATTTCCGAAAAATACCCTTGTGTAGTGATGGCTTAACTTGCTGAGTTATATCTTCGAAACAGCAGCATTTTAACATGTGACTTCTGGAAACTTACTTTCATAAGCTAACAAAAATCAAACCTCTAAGTAGTGAAATTTAATAACCGGGGTGGTCCGATATGGCGATTTTTGTAGATCTGTGGATAATGTAAGGTTACTAGTTATTAGTTACTGATTTTTCTTTTAAAGCTGAAGACATATTAATTCTTTTTTTTTTTAATATTTTTTTTTAATATATTTTATTGATTTTCCACAGAGAGGAAGGGAGAGAGATAGAGAGTCAGAAACATCGATGAGAGAGAAACATCGACCAGCTGCCTCCTGCACATCCCCCACTGGGGATGCGCCCGCAACCCAGGCACATGCCCCTGACCGGAATCGAACATGGGACCCCCCAGTCCGCAGGCCGACGCTCCATCCACTGAGCCAAACCGGTTTCGGCCATATTAATTCTTTTTATTTTTGGTGTAAGGGAACCAATAAACTCTTTACTTTAGCTTTAAGATGATGTAAACAGAACCATGAAAACTGTTCAGCTGGTGTGGCTAAGCGGTTGAGCGTCAACCCAGGAACTAAGAGGTTGCTAGTTTGATTCCTGGTCAGGGCACATGTCCAGGTTTCGGGCTCAATCCCCAGTGGGGGCCATGCAGTAGGCAGCCAATAGATGACTTCCTCTCTCTATCTCTCTATCCTTTCCCTTCTCTCTCTAAAAATATATGTATATGCATATGCATATGCATATGTATATGTATATGTATATGTATATGTATATGTATATGTATATGTATATGTATATGTTTTAGAAAACAAACAAACATGAACGCTTAAGTGAATCTAAGATGTTAATAGTCTTCTTGGAAAAGAGAGTCTGTGCTTATAAAGCACAACAATTCTAACTGCTTTCTTACTAATTATTTTTTCTCACCTTTAAACTAATACCCAATGTGTCCAAACATAGAGAAGAGAATATAATTCCTGGGAGAGAGGTCAAACTCCAATATTATGTAGAAATGATACAGGAATTTTATTATGTCTACAAAACAAACAGAAAATTCATCGACTGCCTAATATTATTCTTGCCAAATTGTGTGGAACGCATTTGCTGTAACAGTAGGTAGGCTGTGTACTTTTTATTCTCACTAATGAACAGTATTTAAATTGCTGAAATACCTCCCATCATTTTTTCTATTTCCTTCTAACCTATTTTTTCTCTCTTATTCTAATTAGAACATGTATTGTTTGATCAAGTCTCTATTTTACCACTTGGCTCACCTTTGCCTTTGAGCTTCTTAGAAGGAGAAAAACACTATAATTTTTTTTAACAGATGCTTCATTATGAGAGGTGAGTAGCTGAGTTACATTGCCATCCCACCTTTCCCCCATGTCTGGCAGTTGTTGTGGGCTGTTAAACAGCTTTAATAGAAGATGAGACCAGCCTCTTGCTCTGAGGGCATGAAAACTATTTTTTATTGGTCTCTCTATCTCCATGGTTCATTAAATACAATGTAGAGTCATTTTACTGCAGTGAGTGGACCCTTAGAAAGACCTGACAGTTAAATGAAAGTTGTCAGTCTTCCTTCTGTTCTAGCTAGATTGGATAATAAAAGGGCAGAACCTAGAAGTGAGGAGCAGAACTGAGATCAATGTACCAAACAAATAAAAGAAATGTGATGAGTTCTGGAAAAATGCAACAGAAGAAGGCGTGGGCATTTAAGTGTCTAGCCAAATAGAGGCCAGTGGTAATGAATCTATAATGAATGGCTTTAAGAATTGCAACTGTGCTTTGCATAATAGGTAAGTGGAAAGCTTGTGGCCTAAAATTTACAAAGAGAAATTCTAATAAATTGCAATGGAAAATAGAATTTGGGTATAGAAACTATTAAAAATTATGGTTCATTCCACATAGAGATTGTTGATATCTATTCATATTCAGAAGGAGAAGCAATGCTATAATTCAGTCCCAGTCTGAGTCTGAAGGCATGAGAAGACAAATGCTCCAGCTCTAAGATTGTTGGACAGAAAGAGCAAATTATACCTTACCCAGACATTCCCTTCTATTCAGACCTCCAATGGACTAGATGAGTTCCATCCACATTGGGGAGGATAATCTGATTTACTCAGTCTACTGATACAAAGTGAATCTCATACAGATACACCTACAGAGACATACCCACAGTAATGTTTAACCAAATACCAAGGCAGCTAGCTGGTGGCCCAGTCAAGTTGACACATATAATGAACCATCATAGCTGGTATTAGGAAAATGTTTCTTCTTTCTTCCCTATTCCCTCACCACTTTCAATCATTAATATTCAAATAAAAAAGGCTTCTTTATCCAACTAGTCTAACTATGACTCCTCTACAACAGTTATAAATATCTGGAGAGGATTTTAACAGGAAAAGAACAGCCTACTGAATCGTAAGTTTCCACACCCTGTTTTTATTCTGCTTTCTGATTCCTATCTTTAACACAGTGTCTAGAATTATTTCTAGCATATGATTGGTTTTGGAAAATATACATCGACTAAATTAATTAATTAATAAATAGCACCTGGTATTGTTAAATAGTACCCTGTTGGATAAATGGTCTCAGCTACTGCTTTGGCTTTTTACTCAACTCTCATAAACTTCCTGTTTGATGTATATCTCCAAGTGACTTTGATTTCTAAATACATTTTGGAGCAGTGGTTTTAAATATTTAATGTACTAGTACATATGAGTCACATCTATTGAAGTGCAGATTCATTTGATAAATAGAAGGGGGGTGGTATTCTGCATTTATAGCAAGCTTCCAGGTAAGGTCAACAAAGGTGAGAAGACCACAAAGGTGTCAATAGCAAGGATCTTCAAGATACTCTGAAAGAAGAAAAGGATCAGAACATTGTTTATAAAAATAGTCATTATAACATTTAGCTTGTCTCAGATATGGGGAAATTAAGATTCTTCACAGAGCAAAATGCATTCATTTATTCATTCAACAATTATTTCTTAAATTTCTAGTATACGGCAGGTTTTGTGCTAAGTGGTCGGCAAACACATTAGTCAACAGAGACAAATATCAACAGTACAACGATTGAAATTGAAATTTCTTTTGAGAGCCAAATTTTTTAAACTTAAACTATATAGGTAGGTACATTGTTATTAACTTAATTAGGGTGCTCCTAAGAGCTGCATGTGGCTCCCGAGCCACAGTTTGCTGACCACTGTCAGCTAAGCCCAAGACAAAGAAAGGTAATAAAACCACAATTCCTGCTTTCAAAGTGAATATAGAGATGTGTGATGGGGCTGGGGTGGGAGTGGGGGGCCTGTCAAAAGCAAACACACACTCACACACACACTCACACTCACACACACTCACACACACTCAATTAAATAGATCTTTTAAAGGGTTACCCATCAACACAGGATGTTATGGAAGTTCAAAATTGGGATAATTATTTGAAACTTAGTACGTTCCTAGTGATATGGTGTCTAACTTATGTTTTAAAGGAAGAGTAGTGATTATTTCAGGAGTGCATTCTAGATAAAGATAGGACCTTAGAAAATAAATGGAAATGACAGGGAGAGGACAGGCTGTAGATGGAAGTTTATAAATTCACGTCTCATGTCTCCTATTTTTATTTTTGTAATGAAAGATTTGACCAACTGCTAAGTAAGGGTAGAGGTGAAGTGATGGCATAGGGATTTGAGAAGAGTATAGAAAATAGATTGATAAAGGAGACAGACCATGCCAAAGTCCCAGCTGAAGTTTAAAGTATAAAGTTGTATTGTCACTAAGATGTATGGTTGCATGTGTTTGTTTGTTTGTTTGTTTCCCCCTGCTTCTTGGCTTTCAGAGAAGAAAACATTGTTAGTTCATTGGATTGATCTTAGCTTAAGATTTGACCAGAAGGTTATAATAGGAGAATAAAAGTGCAAAAAGTACATGATTTTTTCTATAAAGGGCATATCTGGAACCAGGGTAGAAGATTGAGTAAAATTAAAGGAATCAATGGATGATAGGGTGGAAAGAGACAGAAAAAATATGTGTAAAGTGACTGAGATATCTGACTGGTAGATTACAGTTACAGAAAGAGAAGTTTGACATTGAGATTTGAGGATTTGTATAATTTAGAGATGCTGAAAAGGATAATTCAACTGGAATTGAATCCCACTGTATTTGTCCCTAATATGTGTACTATGAACTAATAAACTCTACTCTCTTACAAATAAAGGTCTAACTGGTGGATAGAGTGGAACAAGGGGGGGGGGGGAGTTAGTTTTGAACATGGCTTTTTTTAGTAAATATTTTGAACGTCATTAATTATTCTTCTGTCATGATTTTTTTTCTTGAAATAAACAATACCGGTGTAAGTGACAAAAACATTTAGTGACTTATAACCTCACTATTACAAGAATTGTTGTGGCACGCACCTTAAGATATTTTGCTTGGCAAGTATGTTATATTTCTGCTGCAGTTCTACTTTTTATTCATTTCTGGAATTTACACTAGCAGCAGACTTTTGAATTTTTCCTAGGAAAGGTATTGGATTCTTCAACACAGTAGTCTGGAATCATAACTCAAGGAATCAGAACTAGAGTCCAAGATGGAACATATTTGTCATTTTAAAGATGGTAAAAATGAAGGTTGAGAGGCTTGTCAAAGTTCATATGACAAAGTTAACAGCACTGTTAGGACCTTAATATTTTTGCCTTTGGTGAACATGTTTTCTGAACCTCATATCAGGTGATTAGTGCATTTTTATAAGCAACTAGTGGCCCGGTGCACAGATTTATGCACATCGAAAGAAAATTAATTAGAATATTTTAATATCACTATTCATCCTTTCTTTATAATAGCAGTGTCAGACATGAAAGAAAATTAGCAAAATATATATGAAAACAACAAAAACATGATATAAAAACAACATTAATAAAAACAATGACTGATAAATTGATTAAACTTATTCTAATATCTCTCTGTATACCACATTCAGAGTGCTTGACTAATTTCCCTTGTGATAAAGTATTTATAACTTTAACATCACACACTCTCTGAACTTGAGGGAAAACAATATAAACTGACCATGTCCAAAAATGGGTTCAGGTAGGCATATGCCTGCTCTGTCGAGAGCTTGTCCTTGTGGTTTATTAATAGTCATCGCAAATGCTGGCATCACGGGAAACTGTCTTCGAATTAATTTAAATGGGAGGCCAGTGTCAGACTGGGATAGTTGTGCCAATAGTTGGTTTTCAGACATATTTTGTCAATGATGCCGCTTTCTTTCAGCATCAGGATGTCAATTAAAGAAACAACCAAATTCATGATTGACAATAACAGATCGAAACACATGTGTGCGATTGGCGCCAGTGAGAGCTTTATATGTATCACACCTGTTTGAGTCAATGTTCATTTTTAAATTGCCAGTGTGCGGCATATGTACCTGCCGGTCGGTCAGTCAAATGGTAGGACAGATGTACGTTTGGTCACTTAGCCTTTTATATCCTATATAATAAAATCCTAATATGCAAATCGACTGAACAGTGGAACAACCAGGGGAACAACGGATTGCTATGCTGTGCACTGACCACCAGGGGGAAGATGCTCAACTCAGGAGCTGCCCCCAGCCCACAGGCCCCAAGCTAACCAAGGCAGGTGCCAGTGGTGGCCCCCCACCCCCTCCCGATCACCCCACAGATCAGCCCTAATCACCAGCTAGGCCTAGGGACCCTACCCATGCATTAATTTCTTGCATTGGGCCTCTAGTATAGGGTGTCCCAAAATTCACGCAGGAAGTAATTTTGATAGAAAACACAGCTTTATAATTAAAAATTGTAATTTTTTTATTGATTGATAAAGTATACAGTATATGGTTATGTATGGAATAGCACATCGGGTAAATGGCCTCCATGGCTTTGCTGGCACATATGCAAAGCTGTGATCTTCATTGGTCTTCATTGTCCCTGCTCCTGGGCCATAATTGGTACTTGGTAATGCTTATCAAATTGAAGGGATTGAAATCAAAGGGCAACAGATATTAGACTCTGATTCAATAAACCAAGTAAAATTAGGCTTTTATTTTTTGTTGTTGTTGTTGTTGTTGTTAATGCTCACGCAAAATTCAAATCTTGTGTGAATTTTGGGACACCCTATATATAGATAAGGTAGAATGTTTGGAAATATAGTGTTCTAAAATAATTCTTGTGTCTAGATTGGTATAATTAATATAATCTAGAACTCTCTTTTTCTATTGCATTCTCTTACTCTTAAAATTTTCAGTAAATACTTTGCTTTTTATTGAAACATCTCTTCACATATATGTAGATTATAAATTCATTGAAGGCAGGAAACAAATCAAAGTGTGTTATTTTATAATGAAGGCTCAAAGATGGATTATTAAATTATTTTACATGGCTTTAGTAAACAGAAAACATTAAACAAAAAGAAATCAGCATTCTTGAAGATGACAAAAAATATGCAATTTTAGATACATTCCCATTAGATTAGATGCCTTCCTTATTTCCAGGCTTCCTGTGTTTTTAGGCCTCCATTTTCCTTCTAGATATAAATTCATTTTTCACTAGGAAAGCCTGTCTGATAGTCATAGTATATTTACAGCAGACATATAAGTAATAAACCCCCTGTTGATTGAAAATCATATTTATGTACAAGGCAATTGTCCTCACATCATTTAAAACTTCCTGCACTATTATTTTACCTGTATTCCTCATTTTGATTATTATGCCACATATGGGTGGCAGGCTTAGAAGAAACATATATCTTTTATATTTGAATGGTTTTGAATAGCTTTTCTCTCTTTCTCTCTGCTTTTTAAAATTATCATTAATTTGCTAAGAAGCAAAAGATGCCAACACATTTTATTTTTGATTGAGATAATTTTATTTTACCTAATATAGTCAAGTCCATGATATGGTCAAACATTAAGGATGGGAAGGCATATTTTTCTGGTATAAAATGTGTCAACTTTTATAACTGACCTTAACATTTCCCACTTAAATTAACAAAATAAATACGTAATAAACAGCTCAACTTATATGATCCCTAAGATAATTGTGGTCATACTGTTGTCTCTCAGTCCCTCCTGCTTATTAGGAAATCAAGGCCATGAAAAGATAAGTTGTGCAAATTTTGTTGGCTAATATTTGGCAGAGCTAGAATCTGAGTTTCCTGACATAGAATCCATTGCTATTGCTACTACACTATGGTACCTTCCTGTGTATAAACATAATTATGCCTAGAGGCCCAGGCATTCTTTCCCTTTCATAGTTTCTACACAGCTGTTCACTGTAGCACATTAGTTGTATAATATTCTGATTAATTATGTTTTGAAGGAGATGCTCTTTCAAGAAGTACATGTTTATTTGAGCAGATGCTCTAATGTCTAAAAATTATTGCTAAACTTACTGGTTATCTTAATGTTGAGAAAACTGGAGACTTTGTGTGTGAATTATAGGAGGAAAATCTACCTCCTAAAAATGGTTAAAATGCTAAAGGCTGGCTTTTGTCTATCACATACCAGTAACTATTTGAAATTTATCTTTTATTTTTCCTTTGAAGAGGTCACCACTGGCTATAAGAAGGTGAAATCTGAAGATACATGTGTGAAACCATTTCTATGCTCATATATCAAACACTCTCCCTATCAATTACATACAAAGCCAAGGTAAAGCTAGAATCTGAATGAATGACATATGTATTTTCGTTGACTTTAATGTAAAATAGATTAGCCTGCATTTTAAATCCGTTCATTTTTCTAAAGCGAGTTTCTAAGAACATTATCTCTGGGGAATGTGAATAGGTTGTCTGTGGGAAGAAAAGAAAATAGGTTTTTAGATTCTGGTTGCTGTTGCACTACAAACTTAAAAAAGGCTTACTTATTCTAGGACATAAGAATGTACTGAGGGATCTCAAAATGGGAAAGACTTTTTCAGTGTTATTTGAACATGTAAATAAAATGTTTGTGTAAATTATCTCATGGTTACTCATTTACCTTACATATTTACGTAGGATATTTTTTTCCTCTGGAAGCAATTTATATAGTTCAACTTGACCATGCAAAATCTAAATTGATGCTTCTGATTTTTCCAGAATTCATTCTTTTTATTTTACATTTTCAAAGCAATGTATTTTTTAAAAAATATATTTTATTGATTTTTTTTTACAGAGAGGAAAAGAGAGGGATAGAGAATTAGAAATATAGATGAGAGAGAAACTTCGATCAGCTGCTTCCTGCACACCTCCTATTGGGGATGTACCTGCAACCAAGGTACGTGCCCTTGACCGGAATCAAATCTGGGACCTTTCAGTCCTCAGGCTGACACTGAGCCAAACCGGTTAGGGGAAAAGCAATGTCTTAAATGAGGAGTATAAGAATAGCCAAATGACAGTTGTTTGGGTATTAAATAGTAAGCATAATTCACATTCTATTTTGTATTCATTCACAAAATAAATTAGAAACACCTGAACTTTAAATCAATCTACCTGCTTCTAATAATAACATGAATTTAAACTATGTAGTCAGAATATTCTAATTTTTTTCTTAAAAGAAAACTACACAGGTTGGCTGTTGTGGATCAGGGGTTGAGTGTCGACCTATGAACTAGGAGGTCATGGTTCAATTTTTGGTCAGAGCATATGCCCGAGTTGTGGGCTCTATCCCCTGTAGTGGGTGTGTAGGAAGCAACTGATCAATGATTCCCTTCACCATTGATGTTTCTGTCTCTCCCTCTCCCTCCCTCTCTGAAAGCAATAAAAAATATATTTAAAAAAAGAAAAGTAAGCAGAAGTATTAACATATTTCTATAAATTTATCCCATGGAAAATATCCCTAATTATTTACCTATAAAAATAAGTAAGCTATTGCATATTAATTCCCATTTAGGAAGTAACAAAAATAAAACAATGCTCTAAACCTGTTTCTCCATCTTCAAAATAGGAAAAATATTCACTGATCAGTTTTTGTGATCAGTAGTTATAGTTAATGTATGTTAGTGTAATACTAGGAATATTGTAAGTCTCAACATCCTCAATATAGGCTATTTTTGTTATTTACAATAGTGAAATATAAGAGACATTTTATGAACATTACTGGAATGTATTAATGTGTTCATTTATACCATTTAGCCAAATAAATTATATGTTGAACAAAGTAGACAAAAGTCCTTATCTTTATTGGAGAGTGCATTAAAATTATAAGAAAATAATAAGGTATGTTTTAAAATGATCAGAACCAAAGAACAAAGAAAAAGGATGCCCATTAGAGCAATGGCTGTTTGAGGTAGGAGTGTTCCTATTGTAGGTGGGGTGGTCAGTGAGCAGGTGACTTTTTAGTAGAGCCCTGAAGGCGGTGATGTGATGATAGTTGTGTCTATGTGGAGGAAAATTATCCAGCCAGATGAAGATCTCTGCAAAGGCCTTAGGGTAGGAGGATGCTGACAGGGAGATATTAAGGAGGTCACTAAAACACAGTGAACAAGGGAGAGGAGTATAAAACATGGTCATAAAAGTAATGAGGAGTTAGACCTTGCAAGGATTGGTGGGGCTTTGGCTTTCATCTGAGTGAAATGCTGAGTAAAGGGGGTTTTAAGTATTGGGATGATGTTATCTGGCTTCTATCTGGAATGAACCTTCTGGTTACTTTGTCAAGAATCTATTGTAGGGGAGCAAGGTGATTGCAAGGAGGCCAGTTTGAAGGCTAAGACAGTATTCAGAGAAGAGATGATGAAGATAATGAAAATGGTGACTTTTTTGAATCATTTTATAGATAAGAAAATATTATTTCATCTTTTCTGTTCTTATGTCTCATTGAAGTCTCCTTGATTCATTGTGTTTATCTTACAAGTTTTGTGGGGATTTTAACTTTATTTTGTCAGGCAAAATTCAATAAACAGTTCATGAAATAACAGAAATAGAATAAACTGACCCAATATTTCCACTTCTGAATATTATCCTAATTTTATATGAAAAAAATGACTCATGTACAAAGATAGGGCTATTGAAACATAAACAAAAAAGAATAAAGAAAGGAAACATTCTACATTTTCTACATTTTGAGTTTTAAAATCACTTAGTACCTTTATATTTTGTAATATTTTATAGTTTTTAAAAGTAATGCATTGGGAAAGAAAGAAAACACAAAACAACACACATGAATACAATATTGCACAAGTGAAAAAATATAACATAAAAGCACTTAAATGGTGTATTAGTTTCCCAGGACTGCTGTAACAGATTATCATAAACTTGGCAATTTTAAACAATAGAAATTTATTCTCTCACAATTCTGGAAGCCCAGTGTGAACAGGGCCAATGCTCCTTCTAAATGTTTTAGGAAGAATCTGTTCACACCTCTTTCAGCTTCTGGTGGCCCCAGGTATTCTGGACTTGTGGCAATATAACCCCAACCTATATCTTGTACTTAGATGGAAGTCCTGTTTATCCCTCTGTGTCCATTCCTAGTAAGAACACCAGTCATTGGACTTAGGGCCCACTCTGTATCCAGGATGATTTTACATCTGAATCCTAAACTAAAAAACCTAATTTCTGAATAAGGTCACATTATTATCTTCTAGGTGGACATTACTTTTGGCATATGCTGTTTAGTCAACTATATATTGTATTACTGCAATACTCTCATATATTATGCAAAACTTGTGTTATCCTATATAATAAAAGCCTGGGTGGCATTATGCCCTTGTGTGATGTTGTCACAAGATGGCCGCCACAAGGTGGCTGGCAGGGGAGGGCAGTTGGGGGCTACCAGGCCAGCAGGGGAGGGCAGCTAGGGGAGATCAGGCTGGCAGGGGAGCATTTAGGTGGCAATCAGGCTGGCAGGCAGAAGTGGTTAGGGGAAGTCAGGCAGGCAGGCAGGCGAGTGGTTAGGAGCCAGCAGTACTGGATTGTGAGAGGGATGTCCCACTGCCAGTTTAGTCCCGATCCCACCTAAACCGGCAGTCGAACATCCCCGGAGGGGCCCAGATTGGAGAGGGTACAGTCCAGGCTGAGGAAACCCCCCCCACACACACACACAAATTTCATGCACTGGGCCTCTAGTATATTATATAAAACTAGAGGCCCGATGCACAAAATTTGTGAAAGGGCCTTGGCCCCCGCCACAGGGGCAGCCACCTCTGCCTCAGCCCCTGCCCACCGCAGCTTTGTCCAGAAGGAAGGACGTCCAGTCTAATTAGCATGTTACATTTTTATTATTATAGATAAGTATAAGAAATGTGTCTAGCTTGATTTTGCTTTAAAAGTAATACATTTTACTTTTTTATATTTTTTATATTTTTTTTCATTTTTTCCAAATAAATGTGGAAAATTTATTACACTTGTTGAAAATTAAAAACAATAAGAATTCACTGGTCAGCATGGGTCAACAGCCAGTGGTACCAAGCAAAAATTATTTATTTTACATCAGATAACTAAGTAGGATTGAGTACTAACATTTTGCTAGGAATGAGAAGTGACATGCTCTAACTACTGCTATAACGGTGTCACAATGATGCAGTGCTGAGAATAGGCCACAAGGGATCAAGGATGAGGGTGGAAGCAAGCCTGGATGCTTCCCTTGTAGTTATCCAGCAAGTATATATTGTTAAGGTATCAGTACAGAGTGGTTCCTCAAATCTTCATGTCCTGTGTCCTGCCCCTTCAGCATTTTGTAAAAGTCCTTGGTGGAAGCTACACTTGTTATGTATGATGCTCTAAGATGACACAAATCAGAATGGGGTGGCCATTTGATTAGTTGACAATTAAATTTCAACATTCTTTGGTTGCCAAATATGATACACCAAACTGGGTAGATTCTTGAATTTAGGTTATTGGATGAAAAATTTATAATCAATAATTATCTTATTTTGAATCTGTAGCTGTTTTATAGTGTATTAAACACACAATGGAAGGTATGTATCTAGATTTAATAAACTCTAGTAATTGGAGTGTTCCTTTTTTGAGATTTGGTTAAATATAGTAAATCGAGAAAGAAATTATTGTTTTCTCTGAGCAAAGAAACATCTGACATTTCTGACAGATATTTTTGGATTATACACAAATCCTGAATTCCGCCAGTTCAACAAACAAAATGAAATCTCCCTCTGATATTATTTTCAGTCCTGACTCTTACATAAGACATCAGATAGTTTGTCAAAAATTATGTCACAAGAGGCTAAAGCAGCTGTTATTTATGCTAAACTAATCTGTGAGGCTAGCATCAGCATGAGAAGTTCAAGTCCAAGGGACAGAGGAGGCCTCCCAGTGGCCTGCCTGTCATTGCTAAGGGAAAGAAGGTTACAGAAGCAGCTGCTCACGGCACCAGAAGAGCTGCTTCCTGGGCATCACTGGGTTTTTAGCAGTGATTGTGAATCTGACCTATTCAATGTGGTTCACTTAACAAATATAACCTCAGAGGGGAGTACAGATCCTCTGGTTTTCAATTTACCATGGGCAGTGTAACAGGGAAAGTAGGAAGCAGATAGTGGAAAGCTAGTGAAAGTTACAGGCATTTCCTTCTGGAGAAAAAAAGCCAATATATAAATTTATACATATATGCACATATATAAAATAAATGGAGGAGAGGATGCTCTATTTGCCATATATTAATGGAATTTTTTTTTTAAATAAAGATATTTTATAGCAACCATATATGATTCAATTACAATAAAATTAATAAGTGAATGTGTTTTTTTCAAATGTAGATATCAGGTAAGAATTTGGCAAATATGACTCTGGAGCTCAACAGAGATGTGAGAGCTGAGAATCCACATTTGTTCTAGAGTACTTGCTAAAATTAGCAGCTCAGGAGCCAAACTGACAGAATTTGAATCCCTGAGTTGGTATGTACTCACTTTGTAAATTTGGCCAAGACCCTATAGTTCTCTAGTAAGTATTCAGTTTGTTCAGTTGCAAAGTGAAATTTAATTTTGTCCTGAGGATTAAATTACTCAATATATTTAGTGCCCATTTCTGTATTATTATTATTGTTACAAGAGCCCCAGTGCACGAAATTCGTGCAGGGGGGTGGGGTGGGCTGTCCCTCAGCCCAGCCTGCACCCTCTCCAATCTGGGACCCCTCAAGGGATGTCTGATGTTGGACATCCCTCTCACAGTCCAGGACTGCTGGCTCCCAACTCCTTGCCTGCCTGCCTACCTGATTGACCCTAACCGCTTCTGCCTGCTAGCCTGATCACCCCCTAACCACTCCCCTGCCAGCCTAATCAACCCCTAACTGCTCACCTGCAGGCCCAGTCATCCCTAATCTCCTCCCCTGCAGGCCTGGTCACCCCTAACTCTCCTCCCCTGCAGGCCAGGTCGTCCCAACTGCCCTCCCCTGCTGGCCAAGTCACCCCTAACTGCCCTCCCTTGCCAGCCTGGTTGACCCTAACTGCCCTCCCCTGCCAGCCTGATTGCCCCTAACTGCCCTCCCCTGCTGGCCTGGTCCCTCCAACTGCCCTTCCTTGCCGGCCATCTTGTGTCCACATGGGGGTGGCTATCTTGTGTGTTGGAGTGATGGTCAATTTGCATATTACCCCTTTATTAGATAGGATTATTATTATTGATTAATGATGACAAAAGCCGATTAGATGAGACTATCTAGTAAGTATAAATTATTTTTTTATTTTTTATTTTTATTTATTTTTTATTTATTTATTTTTTTAAAAATATATTTTATCGATTTTTTACAGAGAGGAAGGTAGAGGGATAGAGAGTTAGAAACATCAATGAGAGAAACATCGATCAGCTGCCTCCTGCACATCTCCTACTAGGGATGTGCCCACAACCCAGGTACATGCCCTCGCCTGGAATCGAACCCAGGACCCTTCAGTCCACAGGCCAACGCTCTATCCACTGAGCCAAACTGGTTTCGGCAAGTAAGTATAAATTATTTTTTTAAAAGAGCACAGAACCCTGGAAAACTGTCATATTTTGAAGTCAGGAAAGGATAGATGAGGCAATAAAGGTTAATGAAGGGAGTGCTCAGTGAAATAGGAAGCAAATCAGGAGTTTGTGTAGTCTTGTACAAGAGAAAAAATGTTTTGAGAAGGGAAAATTTGGCAGGCCGGCATGGCTCAGTGGTTGAGCATCGACCTATGAACCAGGAGGTCATGGTTCGATTCCAGTCAGGGCACATTCCTGGGTTGTGGGCTCGATCTCTAGTGTGGGGGAGAGGTGTGCAGGAGGCAGCCAATCAATGATTCTCTCTCGTCATTCATGTTTCCATCTCTCCCTCTCCCTTCCCTCTAAAATCAATAAAAAATACATTTTAAAAAAATTGAAGGGAAAATTGGTCATTGAAATTGCTCAGTGTTTGAGGAAAATGAAGAAAGAGGATTGCTCAAAGGGTTGATTCAGCAGAATGGATTCATTAGCATATTGGATGGAAGAGATTTCAGTGGATTGGTGGTGGGGGAAGAAAGCTGTAGAGGGGTGATGGGCAGGGGACCTGGAGGCACAGTGGTCAGGATGGAGTGTAGAGGCAGCTCTGGAATTCTCTTCCAAAGGTGAGCACAGGAATTCGAAGGTAGCTATAGAGTAAGATGGTATCAAGTGAGTTGTTTCTTCCCTCTAAAACAGGAGCATTTCTGTGGGCTGATAGAATTAATACAATAAACAGCAGGAACCAGGCTTCTGAGTTGGTGACAGCAGATAGGATCCACAGTACAAGCAAAAAAGTTGATTTTAAATTTGTGCACCAAACTTGCAAAGATGGCAGCATATTTGAATATAGGTGGTTGCCGGGGTCCAACCCCAGCGGGTCCAGGGGTCCCCAAAGGCGTGGACGGAGTCGGCGAAGAAGGAAGGACACGGAGACAGTGTTCAGTTGATCAGCAGCCTAGCCAGGATCTCCAGCCAGGATCTCCAGCCAAGTTCTGGTCTGGATCTCCAGAGAGGTTCTGCTGTTTATTGTCTTGTTACATCCGTATTTATACCAGTTGATTTTAATCCTGTCAATTTCTATTACAAAGGTTAGGGCGTTTCTTATCTCCATTCCAGGGAGTAAAGATTATGTAGCTTAAGCATGATTGTTTGTAGTTAAAGTGATTAACTACCCGCCTGGCACTTAGTTAAGGAGTTTCATCCCCTCCCTAACTTCAGGGAAAAATCCCTACCTGGGGAAACAACCTTTCTCGGAGAGGTGACCTTGGTTAAAACACACAGCCCTAAGGGGAGCAAAACATATTAAGAACAGTATGCTATATACGCCAGGTCCCTTGAAACATATGCTGTGCAGATGTTTCTATCCTGCAGCAACTGTGTCAAGCAGCAAGGATGGACCGGCTTCCGGCAGGTGGTTTTTGGTAAATTTGGTGGTGAGAAGATGATAGTTTTAAAAAAAATTGCTTATATTTTCTCAGTAAAATAAATAATAAGCAAGACCAACCATTGAGACTTGAAGGGGAAAGACTATTAAAGTTATAGTTTTTTATTAATACATTTTTATTGATTTTAGAGAATGGAAGGGAGAAGGAGAGAGAGAACATCAATGATGAGAGAAAATCCTTGATTAGCTGCTTCCTGATTGCTCCCTACTGGGGATGGAGCCAGAAACCCAGGCATGTGCCCTGATGGGGAATCAAACCTTGACCTCTTGGTTCCTGGGTCTAAGCTCAATCATTGAGCCACACTGGCCTGGCTAAAGTTATAGTTTTGAGGTAAAATTGAGGCTCACCATGTCCCCATAGCTTCTTAATGTATTTCTTGTATTTTTTCTATAATGTTTTGAAGTGTATAGACAGGTAAAACATAAGGATTCGCAGATATATGCAGATAGGGTTCTAAGACAAATACGTATGCCTTGTACTTTAATAAAATGTGGAATAAAAAAGATGAGGGGAGCCCGACCGGTGTGGCTTAGTTGGTTGAGTGGGGTCCCCTGCACCAAGAGGTAGCCAGTTCGATTCCAGTCAGGGTACATGCCTGGGTTTTGGACTTCATCCCCAATAGGGGTCATGCAGGAGGCAGTCAATCAATGTTTCTCTTTCATCAACGTTTCTATAAAAAAAATAAATAAGACAAAGAAATAAATAAAAACATATTTTTAAAAGAAGGTGAGGGGGGCTAGATATAATTAAGAAATCATGGCCATCCTTGATGTGGATGCAGTTATCTACAGAGAGTATAAATAAAAATGAAGAGAGGACTGGATACAAATTCTTGAGCAATGCCTCTATTTAGAAATTGTCGAGGAAACAAAACAGAACACTGAAACAAAGTGGTCAGAAGGTTAGAAGACAGAGCAGGAGAGAGTAGAGAGTAATAAATAAATACCAGATTTCAAATAAGATTGGTCAGCGTATGTAGTTTCAAGTGGTCAAATGATAGTGTTAAAAGGACATTTGATTATTAATGGCTGAAGATAAAGCCATATCTCATGAAGAAAAGTCATGAAACTAACAAGAGGGGTCATATACCAATCTGTACATTTTGTTGAAATTCATAAAACATTCAGTAAGAATACTAGAAGATCAGGAGCTTCTGTTGGCATATAAAAAATTAATTGGTGCCAAGAAAGAGTAATTAATCAATATATTTAAGGGGTTCTAAGATTTTCAGTGAATGGTCACAAAATGGACATCGCAAAAGCACAAATAAATGAATGAACAAAAGCATAAAATGTTTGGAGTCATCCAGTAACTACCACATTCAGATTTGTTCTTTGGTCAGATAGCCAGGAAGGCAAATTTTACATTATTCTTAAATAAATAAGAAACGTTTCCTGTAACACTAAATATATTCGGTGCTTTGTACTCCAGGCTTATTACCCTGGGAGAGGTGCATGTCTCCTTCTGTAGTTGAAAGGCTCTGCCAATAAGGTAGGCTGTTAAGTGCCCTGAGTGTTGGGAGAAACTGCCCTGACCGGTTTGGCTCAGTGGATAGAGCATCGGCCTGCGGACTCAAGGGTCCCAGGTTTGATTCCGGTCAAGGGCATGTACCTTGGTTGCGGGCACATGCCCAGTAGGGAGTGTGCAGGAGGCAGCTGATCAGCTGATCGATGTTTCTCTCTCATCGATGTTTCTAACTCTCTATCCCTCTCCCTTCCTCTCTGTAAAAAAAATCAATAAAATATATTTTAAAAAAAAGGATGGGAGAAACTAGATTATATATCTCATAAAACAAAACAAAACAACAAAAAAACAACTCTTTGTAATTGGGTGGTTGTTCTTCAGATTAAAAATAAAAAAAAAGGACACATTATCTGTTAGGTTAAATCTACTTAGGTAGTTCAGGAAAACATAAAGTCATGAAAACACACACACAAAAAGCCAGTAAATTGATGAAAAGTGCTGATTTGAGCCAATTCAAACTTATAAATTAGTTCTTGAAAAACTTCTAAGATAAAAACTGCATCTTAAAATTAAATTATACATAGTCAGATGAAGTAAAAAAGAGGGATGATTTTTCAGATAGATGTTAAGTGCCTGTAAGAAAGCATGACGGCTTAACAAATTTATCCCAAAGAAAATTGTTAGTGGAATGTCATAGGTTGCTTGATCTTTTATCTTCCATAAAGCTTTTAGAGAGGTATCTAACTATTGTGCTGACTTTAACTTTAATGTCCTAAACTAACCCTAGTACAAACTATATGTATAATATAAAGTATCTTTTATAAAAACAATTCAAAGTGTATACATGCTTCTCTGGAGTTGTGCCAACAAATTTTAGGGAGCAGATTTGCAACTTATAAACAGTAAGATGTAATCACAGCTGGGTTATTTTTGTGTTTGTGTGGGAAAGCAATAAACAGATATATAAATAAATGTAACTCATGCAATTTCCAATGTGAACAAAAAAATTTTAAAAATGATTTCAAGGGAAGGAAAAAGACTTTGTGATTAAATATAAAGCTTTAAATATGGTTCAGTCTATGATGAGATTTTAAAAATTATTTTTACCAAGATTCAAGTTTTAAGAAAAACTTAGCCAGGTCTCTCTCTCTCTCTCTCTCTCTCTCTCTCTCTCTCTCTCTCTCTCTCTCTCTCTCTCTCTCTCTCTGTGTTTAATATGTTTTTTATTGATTTGAGAGAGAGGGAAAAACATCCATGTGAGAGAGAAACATTGATAGGCTGCCACCTTCACATCCCCTACTGGGGACTGAATCTGCACCCTGAGCACGTGCCCTGACCTGGAATCAAACTGGCACACATCATTGCACACTTCAGCCAAATGAGCCACACCGGCCAGGTGTTCTTTCCCTTTCAATCTTTGCTGTCATCTGTAGAACTTGAGTTATTGGGTTTTGGAAGGGACTGGAGCAAAAGAGAATGGGATATCTTCTCACATCAACTTCAAACATTTTTACTCCCTAAGAGAGAGAGAAAAAGAGAATTAACATTTATTGAATCTACATATTCACGTTTTTGTCATTCTTTAGATACCCTAAAGTCGCTATGCCATTAAAATCTGTCTGTAACTCCCTGACCCACACTAAAGCTGTTCCTATGAAGACCACTGTGTATGGTTCTAACTTGCTTAAAGCAAAAGGCATTTTATGGTGATATCACAGCTAGAATATTCAAAGGATATAATTGTTAATCTCTCCTTTTTATGATGTTTATGTTTAAATGTTGTTCATCTCTCCTTAAAAGACTTCATTCTCCTTTTGTCATGATATCACACACTCCTGTTACCTTTTTGCTCTACCAATTTTATTGTTTTGCAGGTTATGTCTCCTCTGCCCACCCCTTAAATATACTAGATCTCAATTATTTAAATGCCGAGCTAAAGTAGTTGTATCTAAGAACTAGGTCAGAGTTCCAGTTACTAAACCCATTGACAGTTTTACTTGATACCCCCTGGGCCTATTTTAAAGTAAGTCCTTCATCTTCACCCTGCCACTGTGCTTCCTGTCTGTCTCTGCTCTTCAGTGCAGCCTGTCTAACCTAGATACTGACCCGGGAGTGGAACTGCACTCTTTATCCTCCCTTATTCCGCTCTCACCTCTGAAATCCAGTCTCTCCCCAGTCCTCTAGGTCTCATTGCAGAGGAGATAGTTTTGCCTGGCTCTCTGCTCACCCACTTAAGATAATTCTATAATTTCTTACTCCTCCCAAAATAAGGTATTATAATGCTGATGGATCAGAGTCTAGGTTATTGATGGGCTCCTGTGCATTAATGGGCATGATCCCTGTGCATGATTGCAAATGGACATTTTGGTTCTTCTTCTTTTGTGTGAACATGATATTCCATGGTTTGGGTTCCCATAGGCAGCTAGAAGGTACCATGATAATAAAATTTGGCTTTGGATTTAAGGAAATTTAAGACATATATAAACCAAAATTGAACACTAATTCTTCTTCCTCAATTATATATATATATTAGAGACTCGGTGCATGAATTCATGCACCAGTGAGGTCCCTCAGCCTGGCCTGCAAGATCGGGCCGAAACCCGCTCTCCAACATCCCCTGAGGCGTCCCGGATTGCGAGAGGGCACAGGCCAGGCTGAGGGACCCCACTGGTGCATGATCGGGGCGGGGAGGGATGCAGGAGGTTGGTCAGCCGGGGAGGGACTGCAGGAGGGCTCCAGGGCGTGTCTGGCCCATCTCGCTCAGTCCCGATCAGCTGGACCCCAGCAGCAAGCTAACCTACTGGTTGGAGTGTCTTCCCCCTGGTGGTCAGTACATGTCATAGTGAGCAGTTGAGCGGCCTTAGCATATCATTAGCATTATGTTTTGATTGGTTGAACGGATGACCAGGCGACCGGGCACTTAGCATATTAGGCTTTTATTATATAGGGTATACATATATGTATTTATTTTTTCCGAAAATATTACCAATAATCCAGTTGGCTCATGAGAATCTTGGCAATAATCTTAAATTTCTTGTTCCCTTCCTCTTTCCTTTATATTTAATTCACCTATGGGTCTTATACTCCATTAATATATATCAAGTCAACTAATTTCTTTACTCTTCAGTATCTACTTAATCTAAGTGATCATCTTCTCTAATCTTTATTATTGTAACCCCCTCTCCATGGTCTCTGTGCTTCCACTCTCACCCACTCATGTGGCAGTGAGAATGAGATTCATTAAGAAGTGAAAAAACAGCATGCTACTGGTAAAAGTGAAAAGAAGTAAGAGAGAAAAATCAGTATTTCATATATGCACTTTTTTCTGCTTGTAAACTGGCCATTATTCTTTTTCCTGAAACTATTCCCCTTCCCCCCAAAATCTTGCTATACACAGCAAATAATATGTACTAAATTCTCACTTTTTCCCTCTGAAGCTCTGAGGCATTTTCTTATACTTTGAAATTATTCCCAGCTACAATCTTACCTAATGTATTTCTAGAAAATCACAGATACCCCATTTTCTGATCTGTTGTATTTGTTACAACATCTCCCACTGAATTCCTGAACCAGTGACACAAATATTACATTTATATCTAGTTATAGCAATAACTCAATTTAAGATTCACTGTTTTTATTAATAATAATAAAACTAATTGCTATAACAAATATATGCCAAAATATATAATACCTCTAATAATATAGAAGTTTATTTCTCAATAATCTAAAAGTCAAAGAGGTTCCTAAAATAGATGGGGGAATATTTTCTCTATCAGGTGGTACAGGGGCTCAGAATATTTTTATTTTGAGGATTATCCATCCTCTGAGAATTTACCATCATACGCATCTAGATAGCACGAAGAGAAAGAGGCATTGTATCACACCTTTTGCTTAACAATGTTGTCCTTGAATGGTTTCCAGTCTCATACCATTGGAGAAAACTCAGCCATGTGGTTCTTTCTTCTATAATGGTATCTGCGCATAATACTGCTGCTCTGTGTTCAGGAAAAATATAGGTAAATAAATGAAATTTTTGCTGGCAAAAGGTAGTAATCATTTAATTGAGAAAACATGACTTAACTTTTAGAATAATCTCTAAAAGCTAAAAAACAGTTTTGTGTTTTACAATTTAATATCAGGAAAAAACAACAACCATCCAAGATGATAAATTTTTAAAAAAATATGTCAAGAAAGGAGAGAAAGAAATGAAATGATGGGACAAATAAAAAGAACAAACTAGAATAGATTAAATCTAAATATATCAGTATTTGCATTAAATCTAAATGTATGAAATATTTCAATTAAATAAAATAATTTATAAGATTGAATATAAACACACCAGTGAAACTCTAAAATAAATACATGTAGAAGGAATGAATACAAAACAATAAAAAGGTGTATAAAATAGAAATAACAAAAGAAATCTACCAAAGCTCTTGTAATATTTTAAAAGTATAAAAGAAAAAGTATAATTAGAGATAAGGAGTGGATTTTGTGACATAGATTGTACAATTTTCTGTTCATTAAACTTAAATTTAACATCAGACAAAAATATCAGAATATATAAATATAATATTTGAATATTATTATAAACAAGTTTGACCTATAGGACATATAGGAAACAATGTCCTCAGCATTTACAGAACCCATATTTGAGACCATATCAATTAAAAAAAATACACTGTAACAAAAACATTTTAAAAACTTTCAAAAGATTTTAGTCATACATAGAGTATTTTCTGACATTATTATTACAATTTTTTTACATATATTAGAATAAATGTAATTATAAAATTCTCATATGTTTGGAAACTTTCATTTTGAAATGTTATTTTAAATTATTCATTGGACAATAAAATAATCAGAATGGAAATTAGAAAATATTTTAACTTAATTATAGTGAAGACTAACTGGTTAGTGTTTTAACCTTTCTAAATGTAATTTTCATCCTTGAGTGCATTTATTATAAAATATGCTTAAAAACTTAATGAGCTAAGCATTCAGTTTATGAAATAATAATAAACAACTCCCAGCAACATAAATTCCAAAAACAATGGAAGTAATATAAAATTAATGTTAAAAAAGAAATTAACAAAGTGGAAAAAATGCTGTAAAGAGATTAAACAAGTCAATTTGGAAAGATGAGTTGGTAAATTTGTGGCAAGATCAATGATGATAAAGAAAAATAAAACAAATAATCAATACTTTAAATTGCATAAGGAAATCCTTCTACAGAGAATACAAATAAAAACAAATAAAAGGATATCTTGTATAATTTTATGTCAATAAATTAGAAACTACCTTTCCAGGTTTCATTCAAGTAGCCAAATGTTACAGAGTGTTAAAAGGAAATTTGATTATTAATGGCTTAAGATAAACCCCTATCTTATAGCACTTATTGCATTTTAATTGTCTTGTCTATCTCCACAACTGCATTGTGCAAATTGGGTTTTATTGGTATATTCTTAGAGCTTAGCTCAGAGCTCAGCTCACAGTAGACAATAAATATTTCCAGAAGGGGAGAGGAAGGAAGGAAGGGCGGGTAGGGGAAGAAAGAAGGAAGGAGAGGAATGAAGAAAGGGAGGAATGGAGGAAATGGTAGGAGGGAAGAAGAGGAAAGGATGCTTAATGCATCAGGCAATGCAATAAGAGAGTGGTTGACAATGCTTCCTGTAAAGGGTCAGGTGGTATATATTTTACGACAATATGGTCTCTGTCCCATCTATTCAACTCTGCCATTGCACCACAAAAATATATCACATTATAATAAATCTGTATTTTCTGAAATAGGGAGCTGGGTGGATTTGGCCATAGTTTTCTGGCCACTGAATTTGGGGCTTTACTTACATTATTTAATTAATTCTCACAATAACTGTGTGGTCAATGAGCCCAAAACCAAAAGATTATATAATTTATCCCCAAACCAAAAAAAACTAAGAGTGGTGAAGTTCAAGGCATGCTTAACTTTACAGAGAAGAGAAAATGAGAGTCAGAATACTATTGACTATCTACTTTGCATCTCTTTATTATAAGTTAGAAATCTATAGATTAATAAAAATGTGCACAAGATTCGATAGATAATATTTACTACTAATCTTAGTTCTTGTTAACTAAAGACCTCAAGTTCTTAACTATTGTCACATGAGTTTATTAAATTAATAACTTTCTCATTTCTGATTTTTCTGCTCTTTGCTGTGAAAAAGCTTTCATAACCATTAAAAAGTCTATTGTTCTTTATTTTGGTCCTCTTAATACAAAATACCAGCTAAATGAATGATTTCACTATCACAGGAAAGTAGGTAGTCATATATTGCTTAACCTTTACATGTATACAAAGCAAACAAATAAAAAACACCCACATATTAGCAAGCATCAGGAGTAGGAATAAGCATAAAGAAAGAGTATACTATTTTATATAGGTTCAGAGATGTCTATTTGTCAGATCAGAATCTTAGAGAAAGGGTTTGCATTTTTTAAAATTATAGTTATGTATTTATGCCAATGAATAAAAATAACATGGAAGTAGACACTGAATAAAGCTGAGAAGTATCAAAATAAAATGGCTGCTAAACATATCATTGTATGTTATACTCAATGTCTCAGGTTCAGTCTGTGAGTGAAGACATACATGTATTGGAGTTAATAGCTCAGTAACACAATATGAAGAGCAATTACTGTAAGAACTTATAAAGGACAGAAGAACTGAATTTGACTTCCTAAACTTTTAAAACTGTTGGGCCATAATCTCTTCCCTATTACTATGTATGGGGCTTTGGACAATAAATTTAACTACTCTAAATCTTGATTGACTAATCTGTTTAAAACACTGTAGAGTGAAATTAGGACCTGAATAGACACGTCTCCAAAGAGGACATACAGATGTCCAAGAGACATATGAAAAAAATGCTCGAAGTCAGAGAGAGGCAAATTAAAATGACAATGAGCTATCACCTCCCACCTCCCAGAATGGCTATCATCAACAAATCAACAAATGATACGTGCTGGCAAGGATATGGAGAAAAAGGAACCCTACTACACTGCAGGTGAGAATTCAGACTGGTGAAGCCACTATGGAAAACAGTATGGGGTAACCTCAAAAATTAAAAATGGAACTGCCATTTGACACAGTGATCCCACTTCTAGGAATATATCCTACCAAACCTGAAACAACAATCAGAAAGAATATATGCATCCCTATGTTCATAGCAGTGCAATTTACAATAGCTAAGATCTAGAAACAGCCCAAGTGCCCATCAGTAGATGAGTGGATAAAAAAGCTGTGACACATTTACACCATGGATTACTATGCAGATGCAAAAAAGATGGTTCTCTTGCCCTGGCCAGTGTTTCTTAGTAGTTAGAGCCTGCCAGAGCACTTAAGAGTCTTGGGTTTGATTCCTGGTCAAGGGCATGTACCTGGGTTCCAGGTTTGATACCCAGCCCTGTCAGGGCATGTGCGAGGGGCAACCAATTGATTTGTCTCACATTGATGTTTCTCTCTCTCTCTCTCTCTCTCTCTCTCTCTCTCTCTCTCTCTCTCTCTCTCTCTCTCCTCCCCTCCCCACTCCCCTTCCCTTTCACTCTCTCTAAGACAGCAACAGAAAAATATCCTGGGTGAGGGTTAACAAAAAACAAAAAAAAAAGAAGAGGAGGAAGGATCTCTTACCCTTTGAGATAGCATGAAAGGACCTGGAGAGTATTATGTTAAATGAAATAAGCCAGTCAGAGAAAGACAAGAATCATATGATCTCACTCATATGTGTAATGGAAGGAACAAAATAAACTGATGGACAAAATAGACCCAGAGATATAGAAGCATGGAATATACTGAGGAATCTCAGAGGGAAGGATGTGTGAGGTGGGGCGTGGAGTAGGGTGGGAGGTGGCGGGGGTGAATGGGGGAAAAAAAGGAGACATCTGTAAAACTTTCAGTAATAAAGATAAATTAAAAATCGCTGTTATAATAACAATGGCAGCTAAATCCGCTGATCCCATCCTTATTTAGCTTTATTAAAGAAGCAAAATTGTTTTTGTTTTCTTTCATGTTTGATTTAGGCTAAAGGCATCATGAGTATATTTATCACTAGGGACTTCAGCTGACAGACAGGTGTGACAACAAAAATATGCAACCTATGCTTTTGGAACAAAGCTTCTTAAACAGAATTGATAGTTTCCTTTTAGTAAACATGGAGATTGGCATATCAGCATAGCACTACTCTGCGTGGTTTAGGGTAGGAGAGACAATGGAGGGGATGAGTGTTTCCAGGAATGAGGGTAGAGACACTATATTTCTTTTGTAACCAATGAGAATTAAGAGTAAAACATCAGCCAGGAGAAAGAGCAGCGATAATGAGGATCTATAGCAAGATTATAGGAGAATTAATGGTGTAGAATTAATGGTGTATACATATATACACATACATATATATGTACATCTATAATAATAAAAGTGTAATATGCTAATTAGACCGACAGCCGAACAACCTTCTGGATGTCATTCTGGACATCCTTCCAGATGAAGCCACCGTGGAGGGGGCTGAGGCAGAGGCAGTTAGGTGCGATCAGGCAGACAGACAGATTGGTTAGGGGCAATCAGGCAGGCAGGCAGAGTGGCTATGGGCGTTGAGGCATGCAGGCGAGTGGTTAGGGGTGATCAGGCAGGCAGGTAGAAGAGTGGTTAGGAGCCAGTGGTCCCAGATTGCGAGGGGGATGTCCAACTGCCAGTTTAGGCCTGATCTGCAGGGATCCCGAGGGGTCCCAGATTGTGAGACAGTGCAGGCAGGTTGAGGAACCCCCCACCCCCGTGCAAGAATTTTGTGCACCAGGCCTCTAATATATATATTCGATGTGTGTACATATGTGTATATATATATATATATATATATATATATATATATATATATATATATATATCCTAATAACTAAATACTTAGGTGTAATAAAATTCTACAATATACTCATATAAGTGAGAGAAGACTTCAGTCTCATGTTTCCTGGATAGTATAATTTAAAATTTAACTCAGTTCTAAGAAGCTTGTTTTTGGTCCTGACATTACTATTAATTATATAGTTTTCTATACATGGTTAATTGTGATTAAACACAAGTACCTTGACTCTCCAATTCTACTGTTAACTCAAGAAACTTGTACTAGGTAATATCAATTCATGCTAAATGCCTGGTTAAGTACTTTACATGCATTATCTCTTTTAATTCTTAACACAACTCATATCACATACATGCTTTAACCATTGTCATGTCATTGTTGAACAGACTGAGAGTGATGGAACTGAATTACCCTTGCCTAAGGTCACTCTGCTGGTATGGAATCCAGAGATTTCTGACTGCCAAAGCCCATACCTTTAGCCATTCTACTATATTTCTTTAAGAGGCATATTATTTCAGACATACTGCAACTTTAACATTTACATATTCCATAAGAGTTTTTGTGACTGCTATTATAGTTATGTAGATGAAAAGCAAAAAAAAAGTTTCTGATGAAAACTGTTAAAGCACAAAATTCAACTGAGTAGATTTGAAGATCTAATTGGCTCTATTAAGCAATTCATGAATCTGGCAGCATCCCATCTCGCAACCAGAAGGGCTGTTCAAGGGGCTGTACCAAATGAAAGGTTTTTATGGAAAGGAGGGTAGCACAAGGGAGCTGTTAGCAAAAGAAAAGACAGGATTATTTTTAGGTCAGGACACCTTTTTTGAGGAGAAGGGAATGGCAAGGTTTTTATTATGCAGATTGCCTCTTCTTTCTCTGAGGGACCTAGAGGGTCCATGTGACAGATTACTTCATTGGTGTTGACCAGAAAATACCAGACTGGTGGAATAAGATTACATTTCTGGTGACAGTTGGAACTGCTGTTGAGTTAGATTTGTTATCACAGGCTTTTAGCACCAGTGACTCCATATTGGGCCAGTGGCTTTTCTCTTTAATAAACAATTGAGCAAGCCACTCTTGGCTGATATTAGTGAGCAACGCCAGGTGAGACTTCATTCACGTGGTTGTCATAAGTGACTGAAATTGAAATTTGATTCTCTACTTGGCAAAATAGTCTATAATTTAAATATGGCTGGGGGGAAAAACTATTAAAAGGTAAATTGTTTACCCAGAAAACACAAAACCTGTTCCTTTTACTATTCCTCTTTCAGCAAACTGTTACACTAAACTTAACCATTCCTACAAAACATGCAACTAAACTTGTTTGAGCAAATTCAAACATTTGCACAAATAAATAGACATAGCAATGTGTCATAAAATTTTGCCAATTTACAATGCCTATATTACCTCACAACAAGATTTTTCTTTATTTAAGAGCTATTTTATTCCTTCTTTACAATTTTCAACATGCATTTCTCTTCCCCTTTAAAAACCAGTAATGTGTGGAGGAACGTGTCAGCTTAAGCACAGGTTGTAAGGGTTCCAATTTCCAGTGAACATAAACTGCACCGATACAACTTTCTGTGATAAAAAAAAAAAAAATCCTCTGTAAAATTCCTTTTTGCATATGTTTGAATATTATTCACAATGGGAAATCTTTTCTATAGAAACACTTTAAAATACGATGGCTGACTGTTACCAGGTGAATGCTTCTTTTTAAACACAGCCTTTTATAATCACATATACTCTTTCTCCTTTTCCGTGTCAGTCCAGTCGTGGTAAAAATGAACAAAAATACAAAATTCAGTATAATTTTACCTTTCACATCAGCAAGGGAACAATGGCAAGTGGCTTTGAACTGTTCTTCCACCCAGCATTTCAGTTACTCTTGAGATGAATAGGTACAATAGGGGTTGAAATTTTCCGGGCCAGAGTGTAATGGTGCCCAGTGCTGCTCCTTTCTGAAAGAACCGTACACCTATGGACAAAGCCTCCGGTCTGTTACCATGGCCCTGAATAAAGTGGCTGATGAGCACGTGAGCTGTTTCAAGTTGCAAAAAGGAAGAACTTACATTCCAGTTAACTGCACTGTCTCTTCCTGGTACGGATTATGCCAGCTGAGATAATCAATAACTTATCAGGCTGCCGAGAGCCCATTAGCATGTGGTTAACATGCTGGCGTTCACAGCAGTGTTCTTAAATGTGGGAGGTGGCCCTTTGGTATAACACACACTTTAATAGTTTAAGCTCAATAATCATAATTCCTGTTTAACATGGTATTAGATTGATGATTATAAGTGAGAAGATTGTTTTCATGATCTATGTAATCTACTCTATCAATAAAAATAGAACTGAAGGCTCTTGGCACAATTCATTTCTCATTTCCATTTACAAGTGGGCTCTAAATATAAGGAATCAGGCCGGCCCAATTAATCACAGCACTGAACAATGTGTCTACCTGAAAAGAATGTAAAACCACTGCTATACGAAAGTTTAATTTAAACCCCAGGGCCAAATTAAACAGCCTTTCAAATACAGAGATTATTGTCCATTAACAGCAAAACACTATTATGTCTTTTTTTAAAAAATTCCGATTTAGGAAATTATTTCCAGAAAAAAAGGGAAATATAACCAATTTGCTAAACCATTTGGAGGGGTTCGAATCATATTGCTGTCACATGTTAGCATGAACAAAATAATGACAGGAAGAAATAAAATCAGTCTACTAGGAAGCATTTAAGATCCCAAATTTTTCATTTGCATCCTCTGAGTGACAAAGACCAGGTTTTGCATCTGGTGTCTGTGAACTAACTGCATTTGCCACTGTCTACTCCTTAAATGCAAAAACAGTTAAGTGAGTGAGCAGGATGCAATATTTCATGTACTGTTCCCACGTTGGGATTGTCATATTGCATCTGTGGGATTAAATCTTTTAAGGAGTTGTCAAATTTAATTGGCGAATTTGCACAGTTCTGGTTTGCTGGATACATCACACCACCAAGATCTTTTTCTTTTATCGCTTTCTGTTAACTCCATGATTTAAATATTGCCATCTGTGAATAAAGTCTGCAGAATTAAGCAAGCAGCTTTAGTAAATTAAAATCTTAACTGATGCATAATTTGAAGGTTTGAACATTGCTTATTTGATGTTTGGTATACTTACCTTTCTTTTCTCATGGCGGGTATCATATTTTGTACATGTTCAGTATAGTAGAATGTCTTATCAACAATTTGGTAAACTATTAAAAAAAAGGGCAACATCTTTAACATCACACAGTGCTTTCAAGAATAAGGACAAATACTGAAAATGATTACTTCAAATGAAATCCAACTTTTCTTCCCATGTACAAAACCTGTATTGTCTGAGACCTAACACTCCACTGGCATTACACCTGCGAAGTTTGCTTTCACGGCCTCACACATCTTCATCTCTGTGGCTTCTCTTCAGGTCTTGGCTTACATTCAGCTTCCACAAGATGTACAGACAGCTTTCTCAAACATCCTAAGCTAGCCCCCTCCAGTTGTTCTCAATTATCCCCCAAAGGTGTTCTCCTTCAACATTATTAAAAGTTATAATCCTATATTTAAAATTGTGTTTCTTTGTATATTACATGTTGACTCACAGAATGTGCATTTCACAAGGACAGGGACAATGGTTTTTTTGTTTGTTTGTTTATCCAGCATCTGGTAGAGTGCTGGCAAGCAGTAGTGGAGATGGAGTGATAGGGAGAGTACAGGAAAGTTAACTAATAATAATAATAATAATATTTATGATAGCTAACATTTTCTGAGTTTTTTTTTTATGCCAGGCACTGTGCAAGGGGATTTACATTATCTCAGTTAATTGTTAAGCAATCCTTGGAGGTAGATGATACTATTATCTAAAGTTGGCAGAGGGAGACTTGAGGCTTAGAGAAGTTAAGTAACTTATTTAGGGTCATAAAATTAATTATGTTAGCACCAGGATTTACACCCTGGCCATCCCACTCTGGAGCCCACATGGAAAAGCTTGCTATATTAATGAGTGGATGTGTGAATAAAGGAGAAGAGGAAGGAAGGAAAGAAGGGGGAAAGGCAGGAGGGAATGATGGAAGGAAGGAAGGAAGGAAGGAAGGAAGGAAGGAAGGAAGGAAGGAAGGAAGGAAGGAAGGAAGAAAGGAAGGAAGGAAGGAAGGAAGAAAGAAAGGAAGGAAGGAAGAAATAAAGGAAGGAAGGAAGGAAGAAGGAAGGAAGGAAAAGGAGTATGCTACAATGTATAATACACTTTTTTTTTTTATGAATTCTGACCTTTAAATACCTAGCAACTTTAATAACCTAGCTTTTTAAACTCTGGGTTCTCAGAATGAGAGCTTAAAAGACACACCAAATAATGCTTTCAGGTGAATAGAATACACTAACATGTATAGCTATCCTGGTAACCATCATAACACTTGAGAATCAACATTGTGAGTGAAACACCTAACCATAGAGCACCTGTGGCTATTTCACTAAGCCCCATGAAAGGTAGAGTATTCCAGGCCTGACACAAGTTATACAATGGTAACAATGACTAATATTGAATTACTCTTCATCTGTGTTTAGTTTTGCAATAAGCACCTTACATCGGCATTAACCCTCAGTTGTAGGAGATAAGCACAGAATCACAAGCACAGCAAACCTCAAACTCAGAATTTAGACCCAGGCATTCTGATTCCAGAACTATAACCTCTTGGGAAAGGATCATCTCTGTGTAAAATTGGAAGTCATGGAAATAGGTGGGATTGTGAGAAATTGTTAAGTTTATTGGTAGACATTATGCATTGATTGCCTCAATTAATCCTCACAGCAACTTGCATTTTTTGTATTTGACAAGTTCAGCCAATATGTGGCAGAACTAGGATTTGTTCTTAGCCCTGTGTGTTTACAAAGCCACAAGTGGGTGGAGCTTAATGCATTCTGTAGTCTTTTCCAGAGAGGAAAAGCAGCTGTTGCATGCTATAGTATTCGAAGTGCCCATTTGAATCATTCGAATGCTATTTCTGGTGTAACTTTGAATAGCTAAGACACCTTGATCTACTCCTTTAAGAATGGTTATATTTTCTAGATACAGCAAATATGCAAGTTCAGGAACTGTTATGAAATGATGGTGATGCCTGCTATCTAGTGCCATCTGAAAGAGCAGGTTCTTCTCCTGAATTGGTAAATTGAATGTTAAAAGTAAAAAAAAAACAGCTTTACTTTGAATTTGCTGATTCAAAAATATATATAAGCATAATCATTATTTTAACAACTATCTATATATTGTTAATAAATGAATTACTATTTGAAATAAGACTTTTGAAAGATAGGATTTATAAGCACTGATCTATAAATGTGGAGATTCAGTAGAAATCTCCTCTATAATTAAAGTTCTATATTATGAAATGGATATATTATACCTAAGTTAAATGATGAGTGGTTGATTATTGAGCAGCTCATATGATATTCACCATGAGGTGATTAAATAATTAGATCCCGAGCTATTACTATCCTGAGCTATTTGAAGATATTTAATGTTATAAAAATTGTGTTTCACTGGCCGATGTTGCAAGGTGGTTAGAGCACCAGCCTGCATACCAAAAGGTCGTAGGTTCCATTCCTGGTCAAGGGCATGTACATGGGTTGCAGGTTCAATCCTCAGCCCCAGTTGGAGTTGGATCACATGCAGGAGGCAACCAATTAATGTGCCTCTCTCATATTGATGTTTCTCTCTCTCTCTCTCTCTCTCTCTCTCTCTCTCTCTCTCTCTCTCTCTCTCTTTCTCTCTCTCTCTCTCTCTTTGTGTGTGTCTGTCTGTCACTTACTCTCTCCCATTCTGTCCCTCTCTTGCACTCTCTATAAAAATCAATGGAAAATTCATCCTCCAGTGAGGATTAAAAAAACAAAAAATGTTCTAAGGACTGCTTTGAAGACTTTTCTCACTATCTTGGACATCAGAGTAATAGTGTAATACTAAACACAGAGTAATACTAAAGTAAAATGCCTACAGTCCTCAGCAGCCATCATGGATTTTAGCAGCTGGATCTGCCAGTGGGATGGAGAGAAGATGCACCATCCTGAGTGTTCTCTTTCAGGTGGGAGACAGAAGTGGAGCTTACACTCAACATTCCAGCGTACTGCCCAAGGCAAAAGGGCAGGCGGATTTTAGAACCAATCGTGGTCCTGTGGAATTTGGAGAAAGAGAATAATCCTGAGAATTCTCTCTCCAGAGGGATAGGAAGTAGTGGAACATGCATATCCATTAAAAAAATAATAATAAAGAAGGATTGAGAGAATCCCAGATTCGCTAGCCAGGCTCATTGGTAACAGCCTTTCCCTGCCAAAGGCAGTCCATGAAGACAGGAAGAGATCATTGTCTCATCAAATGCACAGAAATCAATACAAAGCTACAGGGAACATAACGGATTGGGAAATATGGCACTACCTAAGGTACACAAGTAAATCAGGCGTGAAGAACCCTAGAGTAATGGAGATCTATGAACTGCCTGACAAATAATTCAAAATGATTTTCTTAAAGAAGCTCAGTGAGCTATAAAAAAGCACAGATAGACAAGTAAACAGAGTCAAAAAATGATACATGAACAAAATGAGAATATCAACTATGAGATGGAAACTAAAAATTAACTAAACAGAATTCAGGAACTTAAGAATATAATGACAAACGGAAGAATTCTATTATGAGATTCACCAACTGACTTAATTGTGAAGAAGAATCAGTGAACTTAATGATAGGTCATTTGAAATTAACCAAAGAAGCAAACAAACAAACAAGAAAACAAACAAAGAGCAAAGTAGAATATCTAAGTTAGAGAAATAGATGACAGCAACATTACCTAATCAGAACTAGCATACTTAAGACTATCATACCGGGAAAACAATCTCCCCATAAAATACTGGTAATGAGACTTATTACCAAGAGGGTAGTATGAAGTAGGAACCATAGGCCAAAAGGAGATATTTTATGGGAATCAGACTTACCAATAAAATAGATGGTCTAGATTCAGAAATGCTTCTAAGGCCATAAGACATCTCAATTATTATGAGTTTTTAGAAAGGAGATGGATACATCTTTTATACCTCATCTTATCTAATAAAAGGCTAATATGCAAATCAACCGAATGGCAGAACAACTGGTCGCTATGATGTGCACTGACAACCAGGGGGCAGATGCTCAAATAGGAGCTGCCCCCTGATGGTCAGTGTGCTCCCACAGCGGGAGCGCTGCTCAGTCAGAAGATGGGCTCACGGCTGGAGAGTGCAGCGGTGGTGGAGGGAGCCTCTTCTGCCTCCATGGCAGCGCTAAGGATGTCTGTGGGGAACAGACCTAAGCCATCAGTGGGACATCCCCTGAGGGCTCCTGGACTTCAAGAGGGCGCAGGCAGGACTGAGGGACCCCCCCTTCCCAAGTGCACAAATTTTGTGCACTGGGCCTTTAGTTTTATATAACTACATGTAGAAATATGTGTAGTATTAGCTATTGCATTTGATGTATTAATTTCCAATAAAATTTTATGTGAATATGACAATATCCAAATTAAAGAATCACTGAAAATGTTGTTATAATTAAATCCTGATAGGGTTAGATTGCACCTAAATATTAGAGCCTACAATAAATATAACTAAGAATATTTTTGGTTTTATGTATGTATGGAAAATGATAACAGTCATTTAAAATGTTAACTAATATGTAATTAAAAGGAATATACAATGGGATTTAAACTGTGGAATAAATAGTGTAAATCAAAACTAGTATTATATTTTAAATAATGAATGCATCCTTTAAAAAGTTATAGATTTCTTTTACATGGAATTTTAGAATTAATAATAACAGAAATTACCCACAACCTTATTTATAATATTAATTTTTCACTTTATTTGACCCTGAATATGTCCAATTATTCAGGCTTTGATTTCTTTAAGAATGTGACTTTCTTATATGTTGGTGAAAAAATCTGAAAATTATGAAAAAAAATGCTTATTTGAAATTTGGAAGACCTAACCTACAAAAAAATCCATTTTCAAACACTTGGTTATCCATAAAGCTTTTTCAAATCCTTTCGAACCAGAGGCAGTATAATTTGATTTTAATCCTTAGCTTTGAAGTCAAACATCGCTTCAGATTAGCACAAAATAAATGGTGGGGGATTAGTGGAGAAATAAAAACCCCGTTACAATATATGACGTCATCTTCTCTGTTGCGTAACTTTCAACTATCACATACAGTAAAGATGTTTAAGTTGTGCCCTGATCTGATTTTAGATTCTACCTAAGCCCATTTCAATATGGAATAAATAATAACGATTCTGATTCCTATTACCAGTTTCCTAAAGCTGAGCAATTTATATTTTGTCACTGCACTTCAGTTTTTCTCTTCTAACATATGAGACTATACTATTATTTCCCAAATACAATTGGCACATAGTAAACACTCAATGAATGGAAGTGATTATTAAAATTCTCATTTTATATTTTCTTCCTTTGAACTCCTGCCCTTCCCCCCCCCACCCCCCAACATTTTCTGGCATTTATCTCTGAATCCTAAGCTCCTTGAGCCACTCAATGAGTATTTGATGCAACTTGGTATAGTGCTTTGTTTCTCAAATATCAGCATGCACAGAACCAGGAAAGGTTGTTAAAAATACAGATCCCTAGCTTGTGCCCCTATGCTTTCTGACCAGTAGGTCTATGGTGAGATCTACAAATGTGTGTTTCTCTCACTTTCCTAAGTGATGCTGTTGCCACTGGTCTGGGGACTGTATCTGAGAACTATTTATATATGGTGAGAAATTAAATTCACATTGGAATCAGTTATACTGGTACTAAAATCCTCACTAAAGTACATGGTAGTATTTTAAAACTTAGTAAGTTACCTCAGTTCCTTTAGAGCAGGGGTCCTCAAACTATGGCCTGCGGGCCACATGCAAATACAAATATTGTATTTGTTCCCATTTTGTTTTTTTACTTCAAAATAAGATATGTGCAGTGTACATAGGAATTTGTTCATAGTTTTTTTTAAACTATAGCCCGGCCCTCCAACGGTCTGAGGGACAGTGAACTGGCCCCCTGCTTAAAAAGTTTGAGGACCCCTGCTTTAGAGTGCCACTCCTCTCTTGCGGGTAAAGAGAGTAGATATTCAGTATTAAACCCGCTTTGCTTAGAAACTCAGTGAATTAACTATGCCTTCCCTGGTCCTAAGGTTGGATGGCCTGGGACACCCAACAGCCCCCCTCCTCAGTACCTTTCTGAAGCCCTGTTGCTCTTCTGTCCTCCTCTGGACTATTGATAGCTCAGTAGAAGTTCTGCTTGTAATTTCCAGTCAGCCCCCATCCTTGCTCCCCTCTAACCACCCTCCAGTCCCAGAATGGGTCTGATTTTATTCATGCTTTTGTTTCTAACCTGGATTAAACTCTCAGCTGGACACTGACTCAGAATCTACTTCCTACTCAGAGACTATATGACCCCACAACTGTGCCAGGTATTGTACTTGGGGAATAAAACACCTTTTTGAGCAGTAGATGGTCTGAATTCAAGAGAAAGGTTAAAGCCTGACTAAATAAGTGTGCTAATCCTATACAGTGATATTTGATATAAGAAGAAGCTTCAAATTCCCAGGAAGAAAAATAGTACAGTGCAGTGAAGGGCAGACACTTAGAAGGAAACGGCATTTCTCTGGAGTTTACCTAACTACTGCGCTACTAATCGCTGCAATTGTTAGTCACTCAGACAGTGTAGTGGTCACTTGTAAGAGTTCCTGAAAAATTATCTGGTCTCTGGCCAGAATCACCTGTAACTATTGAGACAGTCTCGGATTTACTTGGTACTGTTTGGAGTACAGACATCACAATCCACTTTCTCTTCTATCCCATGGGAATGGACTCAGTTCAGTCAGAGACCCCATCATTTTAAATTCATCATTTCACTGTGTACTGATGACCAGACAACAAAAATGTGTCCTCACATTATGGGTATTTTCACCTTTTTTGTTTTGTAAAAATTCTTAACCAATAAATGAAAAGCTGAAAATCCGACTTTATTTTGGTTTGTATTTTAAGGACTTCTATTTTGGAGCATATCTACATATGGACAATACTAAATATTGCTATTTGCCATTACTTTCATTTCCTTTTGCTAAAAAAGTCCATATGACTGTAGCCGTTCACTCTGAGACGTTTGGAGATAGTGATTCCCGGTGAAGTGAGACGGAGGCATCAACCAAGGCAAAGGCCCACATCTTCAAAGAGCTGGCAGGAAATGTATTAATGAATTATTTGTTTCTAAGGACCAAGTGCCGTAAGGCACGTTCAGGATCCAGACCCCAGTGCTATGTACTTTTGAAAAACTAAAAGTGACAGGGCAGAATCTGGATAGCTTTTAACTGCGGGAAACAGGGGCGTGCCATCGCTTTCATTTCCCTGACACGCGTTCGGCGCTATTCATCAACCTGGTTCTTTTCTTCTCTGACCTAACCTTTCGGTGACAGTAAACATGACTTGACAGAGGGTCCGACACAGAAATTACATGATCTTTAACCTTTTTCTGATTTGTGACAGGTTTGGGACACATCTGGACTAATCCATCAGGGAGGAAAAATACCCTTGGAATTATAATATGACAGTGATCTTCAAGAGCAAACAGCCTTGTGTTTGTGTAAACTCCTTTCCAGATTAAAATGAAATGAACAGAAGAGTAATGTTCTACCTAACGAAGCTCATTTAGTTAGAGTGAAAGGAACATTTTCCATCACACGAAAGGCAATAATAGTTCGGCATGCATTTTTGAAGTGCTCATATAGCAACAAAGCCTCTTGGAAAATAGATGATAAATTAATTCTCTGACTTTAATATTAAATAGAGATGTGTGTGTAACTGAGAAAACAAAGAGACTGTAGACATCTGCGGAATTTAGGCATTTAAAGAGTTGAGATGATTGATATAAATATATCTGTAGGTGAAAATGTCTTTATAAATAACAACATTTTGACTTTCCTGAAAAAAAAAATTGTTCTATAAAAATACAAATTAAATGAAAGGGGGGAATCATATGCAATTGTAAACATTTAAGGTTCTCCTATACTCTGGGGTAGAAAATAGGTGTTTTCTAATTTCTTTTATTTTTTTCTTTTTATCAGGCAAATTTGTATAATCATTTGGAACTAGAGAAAATCTTGGAAATCCAGTTTAATAACCTCTCAGCAAAAGTAGAGAAAATAAAGCATTTAACCTCTATTAAATACTGCACTTGCTTCAATGCTTTTTTACTTATGCTGCATATAACTGTATATATTCAACTACCAAACCAGCATACTCACACAATTAAGCAAATTTTCCTGTCCCTTATCCTGCTCTCTACATTGGTATCATAGATGACTAAAGAACGAACAGACAGTCTCTGCAATCTTATGTCCTGGGATCATTGAACCCTCCATTTTCTTTATTAGTATAAAGTCCCTACACATATGATTTCAATAATAATTTTAGTAACACTTTGAATACTGACTGCAGATCATACTTGAGCCACTTAGCAATCTGTCACTCAGTGTATGCCAGAAAACTATATTCCTAACGTGCAGAATTCTTGGTGAAAATGCTCTGCCCAGCCTCAAACAAATTTTAGCAGCAATTATACCTAGAGCTGAAATGTATGTGTTCAGATTATAGGCTATAATAAAATTAATAAGGATTTTAAAACTGATACTGACTAAATGGCCAAGTTATTTTTTTTTTTCGAAAGATGGAAATAAAGAGGGAAGTTATGCAAGTTCCTACTATGCTCCGGTGACACTGTCCATCCAACTATAGGTTTATTTCACTACGTTCTTCAGCTCCTTTCCTTAAAGGTGTATTTAAAGATGACTCTAAAGATGTATTTTATAAGTAAATATTTTGGACTTCAGATTGCACTTCTTGGTTTCAAATGAAGGCTTTGTTTTGATTCTGGCATTTACTCAACAATATACACTTGTAAAATACTATTTAAGTACATGCAGAGATTTCTAATTTAAGGTGGAATTCATGAAAGCCTCTTTTAGTCCATATTTATTTAGAATTAATGTAACATGCTGCATTTTTAAGTCAAAATGACTTGCTAATTAATCACTTTTTACTAGTTGACTTTTAAGGTACAGTGAAGAATATTTCTATGTTGCTATAAATTCAGTACATCAAATCCATAGGATAATGAAAAATATTCATTTGTAAAACTACCCTCATGAAATACTCTTAAAGATGTGTAGATTCTGTGCATAGGAGAGGCCCAATGGAAAGCAATTGGAATAGTGTTGGAGCATATGTCCAGGGATAAACAAATGTTGGCATTTTATGTAGAATTTATCTTGAACTGTCTATAGAAAATATAACTGACTCTCATGATTGGTCATGTTGTACAGATAAGACCAAAAGGTTGGCTGGGGATTGTGTACTGACCAGTATTTTGATAACAATATCAGCTTCAGATTAGGGAATTCCTGCAGTGTCCTGGTGAGTCAACATATCTGGAGATTTGAAAACATCTCAATAAATTCCCTGTGGTCGTGGGCCTTTTCTGATGGGTTCATCTTTCTAAATCTATTCCAGAATTGCACACAGTGTTGGTAGAGATGTGTTTACATAATCCCTTCTATTATGTCATTAAGCATCCCTTCTATGATGTCTCACCACCCCAAATAAACATACCTCCTGAGTCAACTAGCATCTTTGACAAGCACACATCTTCAAAAGTGTCGTTTAAACCTAGTTTTCCACTGCAATTCCACTTCTGGGGATATATCTAAAGGAAAAAAATATCACTATCCTGAAGAGAATTGTATGCTCAGATTCTTTGCAGCATTTTTTACAATAGACAAAGTATGGACACAATCTATTTTTCCATTGATGGATGACTGAACAAATATGTTTACAAATATATATATATATATATATATATATATATATATATATATATATATATATATATATATACTAGAGGCCCGGTGAACAAAAATTTGTGCACTTGGAGGGGAAGGGGGGTCCCTCAGCCTGGCCTGTGCCCTCTCGCAGTCTGGGACCCCTCGGGAGATAACGACCTGCTGGCTTAGGCCTGCTCCTGGGTGGCAGAGGGCAGGCCCAATCCCTAGGTGCAGCCCCTGGTCGGGCTCAGAGCAGGGCCGATTGGGGAGTTGGGGCGCTGCCCCCTGTCATTCACAGAGCAGGGCGGATTGGGAGGTTGCGATGCCACCCTCAGTCATGCTCAGGGTAGGGCCGATTGGGGGGTTGGGGCACCGCCCCCTGTCACACTGAAGGCAGGGTCCATGGGGAGGTTGTGGCACCACCCCCTGTCATGCACAGAGCAGGACCCATCAGGGGTGTTGGGGCTCCTTACTCTGTCATGCACAGAGCAGGGCCCATCAGGGGGTTGGGGAGCTCCCCCCGTCACGCACAGAGCAGGGCTGATCAGGGGGTTGGGGCACCTTCCCCATCACAAACAAAGCAGGGTGGATAGGGAGGTTGTGGCCCCGCCCCCTGTCACACACAGAGCTGCAGGGCGATCAGGGGGTTTGGGCGCTTCCCCCTGTCACGCTGATCCCGGTGCTGGGAGACCTCTCGGCTCCGCTGATCCTGGTGCTGGGAGGCATATTACCCTTTTACTATATAGGATAGAGGCCTGGTGCATCGGTGGGGCTGGCTGGTTTGCCCTGAAGGGTGTCCTGGACCAGGGTGAGGGTCCCACTGGGGTGCCTGGCCAGCCTGGGTGAGGGGATGATGGCTTTTTGCAGCTGGTCACACACCCTTCAGGTTTGGGGTCCCCACTGGGGTGCCTGGCCAGACTGGATGAGGGGTTGATGGCTGTTTGCAGCTGGTCACACATCCTTCAGGGTGGGGTTCCCCACTGGGGTGCCTGGCCCGTCTGTGTGAGGGGCTGAGGGCTGTTTTCAGGTTCACGGGTGACTGAAGCTCCCAACTGCTCCTTTTTTTTTTTTTTTTTTTTTTTTTTTTATTCTGGGCCAGCTTTAGTTCTGGCTCCAGCTCTGAGGCCTCTGCTGCTGAAAACAGGTATCTGGTTTGTTTGTGTTCTATAATCAAAACAATGTATAACTCCAGCTCTGAGATCCCGGCTTGCTGAAAGCAGGTTTCTGTGGTTTTGTTTAGCTTCTATATTTATTACAATGTTTCAAACTGCAGGCTCAGAGGCTGGCAAGGCAGGCGGGGAACGTTGGAGTCCTCCGTCACTGAAGCAAGCAAGCCTCATGTTAGTTTCAAGCTGCCTGGCTGCCGGCCGCCATCTAGGCTGGCAGTTAATTTGCATATCTCCCTGATTAGCCAATGGGAAGGGTAGCGGTCGTACGCTAATTACCATGTTTCTCTTTTATTAGATAGGATATTCATCCATAAAAAAGGAAAGGCATTCTGCCACTTATGACAACATGGATGGACTTTGAAGGCATTATGCTAAGGGAAATAAGTCAGAAAAAAATCCCACTGCAAATACTATATGACCTCACTTATATGTCAAAAATAAGAACAACAAACTCAGTGATGGAGATCAAATTGGTGATTTCCAGAGGTGGTGTGGAGGAAGGAAAATTAGATAATGGTAGTCGCAAGGCTCAAACTTCCAGTTATAAGATAAATAAGTTCTGGAGGTGTAATGTGTAGCATGTATAGTATATTTGAAATTTTCTAAGGCAGTTCGTAAAGGTTATCTTCACAAGCAAAAATAAAGTAACTGTAAGGTGATGAATGTTAACTACACTGACTGTGGTTATCTTCTTGTAAAATATACATATGACAAATCATTATTCTGTCTACTGTAAACTTATACAATGTTATATTTCATTTATATCATGTCAGAAAAATCAGAAACGTAAGTTCCCCTTTCATAAAAATTCTGAAGCTTTCCACAATGGTACAGGGTAGATGCTCTAGAAATATTTGTTGGCTGAACAAAAGTGCTATAGAGTGGGTGAAAAGCATAGAGGGTTAATGGACCAACCTGCCGGTTTCTAATTTAAAATCTTAGGATTTCTCTTGGGTTCGTGTAAGGAAAGGGCAGTAGTGTGCTTATAAATGTTTTTAAAAATGGCTGTAAAACCTAAGTGAGTGACCATTTAAGCTTAATTAAATTCTATGAATTGTGTATATTTGTAAGTTACTATGAACTAATGTTGGATGATTGACAATATTCAGAATTTTTTCTGGTATGTAGCATCAACAAACAAAATTAAATGAGTGTTTTTTTCTAAAGAATTTTCAAAAATCTTTAAAGAGGACAGATTTCTGCCTGTTAATAAATTTTAAAAATGACATTCTCTTTTTCTAGGGGGAAAGGGAAATTTTTGAGTTTAGGATTATAACAAAGGATAACAATATATAAAAATAAAGGCAACAGTATTTTGTAGGAATTAAGCTAACTTATTGAAAATGCCTTAGTGTTTTCTGTTAATAGTAGCCTGTGAAACAAGAAGAACCAATAAATTTGTAGCTTCTACTGTAGCACTTAGAATAGGAGAATATGCTTCATTTGATACATAAAACACATATACAGGGTGGGGCAAAAGTAGGTTTATAGTAGAAAACAATGCAATAAATAATAATACAATAATAAACTCTGTTTCTCATACTCACAACCTACTTTTGCCCTACATCTGATCAGAAAATGAATGGTCATAAGGGAAAATGATATGTGATAATTATTGAATCCTAAAGTGAGAATTAGTTGGCCATTGACCTAATTTAACTTGCCCATACCAAAAGCTTTTTCATGTGGTTTCCTACCCCTCTAGAAAAAATTCAGGTCCTGGAGATCAATTTAATAAGTGTAATGCAGACTCAGAAAAAAGTTGTACCCAACACCTTTAATACTAGTGATAAAATTTCCCATTATTGATTTTGGATTTGATCTAGAAAATACTAGCATGTGTAATCTCTTAGAAATTATAGATTTACCTTCTTGGGATATTCTTAATAATGCACTTGTTAGAATTGTAATTTATCATTGGAGGACTTCCAGTTTAATGCTTTTAATAAGTAGATGGAAACAGTTTTTGAACTTTGTCTTATTGGCTTCACAAAAAATTATATACATATTGTAAAAAAGAAAAATCATAGGAAATTTTATAAACTTTAGGTCTTGATTAAGAGAAGTAGAAGAGGGCTTCTATAAATTATTGATACTTAGTAATAGACCTTGTCTGTTGCTGATTTTCCTGTGACAAGACAAATACATATTGACTGTTGAGATCTAGAGGGATAGTAGAAGGAAATAGCATAATTACATAATAGTAAACTGTATGGCTTTAGGTAGTACTGAGAACAAAGTAATATTTGAGTTTGGAACCAGTGGGAAATAGTGCATCGCATTTTATTTATAACACTAAGATCTTACAACAAAAATATATGTCTATGCATATTAGTATTTTTATAAGAAATGCAACAATAATACACTTGCTAAAACAATAAATAAAAGGGTCCCTCTTTGACAAATATTCCACAGTAGAAGCAGTCTATACCTTGCTTTAGGGCTTCAAAGGATATTGAGCAAGATTGGGTAAAAGCTTGGTGAATTATATATTACTTACATAGGTTAGTCCATAATATTTTTAAGGTATCAGTGGATTTCTTAGCCCAGGGGCTATCCCAGACCTCAAGTAATTCCTCAAGTTGGGATTGGGTTAATTACACAGGACTAAAAAAACCAAACATTCATTTGAAAATGATTAGTGTATGTTGGATACAGGGGATGGCAGGTATTTCAGAAAACAGTCCATCTGAAAAACACTTGATTTAATAGTTACACTTTATAAAGTATTTTTTAATCCTCACCTCAGGACATTTTTTAAATTGATTTTAGAGAGAGAGGATGGAGAGGGAGAGAGAAACATCAATGGAAGAGAGAAACATTGATCAGTTGGTTCCCATAAACACCCTGACCTGAGTTTGAACCCTCATCCTGGGTATGTGCCCTGACCAGGAATCAAACCCATGACCCTTTAGTGCACTGGATGACTCTTCAATCAACTGAAGCATAGCAGCCAGGACTAATAGTTACATTTAAAAGGAATCTCTCAATAATAAATGTGTTTGTGCTTTCATAAAGAAGCAAAGTTGACTCACAGGAGGGCTGATAATTATCATTGCACATAGGATTAGGGGAGAGCCTGAGGGATACTTTAAAATCTACCACTTCAGTAGTTTAAAGATTCCTAAAGAGGTCTACAGGTAGTGGTAGGACTTACAGTTGACAGAATAGCCACTCTGCCATTTAGAAAGTTGTTATTGGAGATGTTTCCCTTTGGTGGTTTAACATAATCACTGGAAATTGGGTGCTATCGTCTCCCTTGGAGCTCCTTTCTAACTCTCAGGCACCTCTAGTTTTTTGCTGTTTTTTATTAAGATGGCACAGTCCATTTTGCATTGGCCCCTTTATCTACAAAACCAACAAATATCTTGTTAAATGTTTTTTTTTTTTTTAATGTTTCTTAAGATTGTGGCAGTTCTCCATTCAACCACTTATTTTTAAATCCATACTTTGAGGTCCAGGGCTCTTTTTTTTTTCTATTTAAATATTCTTCAAAGCATTCTGCCAAAGGCTAAAGTTCATACAATGGAGTGATGGGCAATTCGGTTTTTCTTCACAAATTAGATCAACAATGTCTGGTTTCAGGCCATCTGCAAAAACGTTGGAGATGGTAGTAGAAATGTCAGCATTCAGGCCAAAGGCTGAATATTATCTGAAGGCACTAATTAATTATCTCTGAAGTCTCCTATGGATTCACTATTTTGCTGTTTGTAAGATTGAACTGAAGTTTATATTATTTAGCCAGACCTTAAATATAGTTCTTAAAATAGGTTGTCCTAACTTCCGTACACTTCAGTATTTCATTTCAGTAGAGTTTATTTCATTAAACTTCAATCCTTCTCAGGGTTCTGCAATTAGCCTTTTCCAAGGCAAGTTTTTGCATCTCCTGATTCCACCAAAAGATATACTAATTTATAGAGGTCAGCAAAGCCTCAAGTGTATGTGCCCAAGGCAAGTCTAAATATTTTAATAAAACTTTTTTCCTCTCTGTGGGGGATTTTGGAAGTCCTTAACAATGTCACAGAGATATGTAGTTGATTAAGGTTTGAAGTCCTGTACCAGGAATCTTCTTCAGGGGTAACTTAAATTTTTAATGAATGTTTCAAGAGAAAGAGAGGATGAAAGATTCAGAAGTCATTGACTTGAATTAAATTTGTGGTTAGAAGTGGAGATAAGATAAAAGTGAGAAATAGGAAAGGTAGAACTGAAATTGCCTCTTCCTTTGTTCCTTTCTAGGGATTCTTTCAGGGAAGCAATATTCCTCTTTGGGTCATATGTGAAAGCTTCCTCATACCGGTTAAGGAATGCAGACCACTGAAGTCAGGATTTCGTTCTTTTTGGTTCTAAGGCTCCTTCCAAATGAAGATTCCTTTTAATAGTTGAAAGTTCCAAAAAGTGTCCATAGTAATTTGAAATTGTCTTTCACCATTGTGAAATTACCAAATTTAGTGGGGAGGTATTCATGGACTGGCAAAACAGAACTCACAGGAGTTCTAATGGACACAAAGACACGATTAAGGACAGTTCTTACAGGGTTTTGAAAAGTTGACAGAGGGCTAAGTTGATGTAAAATACACCACTCTAATGAAATGCACTGAACTCTAATATCTGACTCTAGGATGAAACTTATTGGCCAGATGTCTGTCCACTCACTATTGACTTCTTCATGCAGTAATTGCCCTTGATCTGTGAAGGACACATTCCAAGACCCCCATGGAATGCCTGAAACTGCTGATAGTATCAAACCCCATGTTTGTTTGTTTTTCCTATACACACATACCTATGATAAACTTTAATTTATAAATTATGTACAACAGGAGATTAACAACAAATAATACTATAATAGAACACTTATAAGAACATACTGTCATAAAAGTTACTTGAATATGGTCTTCCCCTGTCTCTCTGATAACTGATCTGCTAACAGAGATGGCTACTACATGATTAGTGGGTAGGTAGCAAATACAGTGTGGGTATGTTGGACAGAAGGATGATTCACATCCAAGAGGGATGGTGTGAGATTTCATCACACTACTCAGAACAAATCACAATTTAAAATATATGAATTGCTTATTTCTGGAATTTTTAGTTATATATTTTCAGATGGTGGCAGACTGTGGGTAACTGCAACTGCAGAAAGTAAAACCATGGATAAAGGGGGTGAATGTATAGACAGACAAAACCAGAGAAACTGTGCAAGCAGATGGACAGTAGGAGAAATGTTAAAAGTCAAAATTTTCAAGGTAAAAAAATATATAATCTGCTCAGAATTCAAAAGCCAAGAATTCAAAAATAAATATAAAGTTATAAGACTAAATTGAATTTTATAGAGCAGATTCATTACAAACTTATTTTGTGTCTCAAATAATTTAACCTTTAGCAGGTGGATTCTAACAAAGTGTTAGATGTGCATCCTATTAGTGTGTCCTAATCTTCAGTGACAGGTGTCTTCACTGAATTTTGGTGGAATATCTACTTCTGTTGAAGCCCAAAAGCCAAGGATGATCAGAAACACCCAGGAGAAACTTAGGGGCCTCCCAGAGAGGGGAATGACTTCATAGGTTTGGGCTTGTGTCATGTTCTGAGCACTGTTCCTGTTCTGTTGGAAATATCATTATCTGATTGTCAGCATGGGTATATTTTCAAATTCTCACACTAATGCAGTCCTTTGAAATGCACTAAGGCACTGTTTATGGGTGAAGACAATGCTTTCTCTATACTGATTTTTATTAACATAAGCCCACTAGGTATTACACAATAGGAGTTGGTGTAACATCAAATTTCATTTGCTTTTTTTTTTTCTTTCTTAATATATTTTATTTATTTTTTTCACAGAGAGGAAGGGAGAGAGATAGAAAGTTAGAAACATCGATGAGAGAGAAACATCGATCAGCTGCCTCCTGCACATCTCCCACTGGGGATGTGCCCGCAACCCAGGTACATGCCCTTGACCGCAATCGAACCTGGGACCCCTCAGTCCGCAGGCCGACGCTCTATCCACTGAGCCAAACCGGTTTCGGCCATTTGCTTTTTAATTCCTTTATTTACTCTTACCATATGCCAACCACTGTTGTAAAGTTTAGACATATAATAAGGTTTAAAACACATAAACAAAAAGAAAATTCTTTCTGTGTTAATGGGCCTTACATTCTAGTGTCCTAGTGATAGAGATAGAAAACAACCAATTTATAACTAAATGCATTCAGGCAATAATAAGTGCTAACAAGCAGATGAACAAGGGTAAGGTGACAGAAGGCTACAGAATGGAGTTTGGTAATGGTGTGCTCTTTTAAACAATCAACAGGTGGCTTTTCTGAAGCATTGACTTTGAGAAAAGATAGGGGTGAAGGGAAGGAGTGAGCATTTTGAAGATCCAAGTGAATAAATTGTATTGCAAGCAGAGAGAACAGATTAAGGGTGACTGTGGTTAGGGCAGAATAAGATGAAGAATGTCATGAGAAAAGGTCAGGGAGATAAGCAGTAACTAGGTCACATGGTGTCATATATGTTGAATGTGATAAAGAGTTCAGATTTCTGTGGGGAGCAATTATAGGGTTAAGCTGCGGAATGACCTGTTGGCAAAGTCACAAACAAGTCCCAGCTTAGATGGCACAGTCCTCTTTCATAATTAGGCTTGACTTTATAATGCTCCCTAGATCTTATCTGGGAAGCTATGGGCTGAGGGAGATGCAGCAAGTGCTGCCAAAACAAGTGAAACCCACAAGAACAAAAACAAGTGAAACTCAAGAGAACAGTGCAACTGTGTTTACCTCTGACTATAAAATAAAGGCTCAGCTTGCCTCTGTATCTCTCTCTGTGGCCTCAGCCAGGCACAGGGAAGATCTACGGAGACTAAAGAGAGCTATGCTGATCATCTGAATGCTGTCTCCTTGTAAATCATTCTTCGCCGACTCCATCCACACCTTTGGGAACCCCTGGCCTGCTGGGGCTGCACCCCGGCAGATTTCCTCTTCAGTTTTGGGAGTTTCTGAGCAAATAGACATAATCTGTTTTATTTTTTAATATATTATTCTGGTTGCTGTGTGTAAAATTGGTAATGGGGGTATAAAAGGAAGAAAGGGATAACAGTCTGCTGCAATAATCAATGTGAGAGATGACAGTGGCTTGACCAGAATGATGATGGAGTCGTCAGATGTGCTTGTGAAGGTATGACTTGAAGCTGGAGTCAAAAGGACTTGCCAATGGGTAAGATGTAGTGATGATACAGAAAAATAAAGGATGATACCTTAATTTTGGGCCAAATAAACTGAGTGAATAGTGAAGCCATTTCAGAATGGGGAAAACTGGGGGACAATGGAGAGTTTGGGAAAAAATCAAGAGTTCTGTTTTGGAAATGCTGTGTTTGAAATATTTCTTGGACATCCGTATGTCACTCTCAGCTAGGCTCACAAGAGAGGAAGAACCGGGGATGGGCTGGGAGCCATCAGTGCACAGATAGAAATTCAAGCTTTGAGCAGATAAGGTCACTTAGGACAGGTTTAAATAGACATAAAAATAAAATTGAGTTTTGGGGAATCTCAAAATATAGAATTCAGGGAAGAGGAAGAGATTCTAGCAGAAGGCACAACATGAAGTAGACAGGGAAGTAAAAGATAATCCAGAGTATATACCTTCTTGAAAGCAACCAAGTGAGTGGTTCCTATGGAGGAAGTGACCAACTAAAAATTCCAGGTGCATCTAATATATATATATATATATATATATATATATATATATATATATATATATATATATATATGGTAGATTAATTCCAGGTTCTGCATGCTTCAACTCTTGAATGGGGTACCCTTTTCTTGCCCTAGTTGAAGAGGTCTGAATTGCTGGGTAACTGGCTTTATAACCTAGCCAGAGACCCACTGATTTTATCTCAGAAAGCATTGCAATATTGTGTCTCACTTACAACCTAAAAATAGAACCAGGAACTTGAAACCTAAGGAATATACTATATGCAGCAAGCACTTTGTCACTATTAAATGTTAGCTTATTTTCACCGTTCATATTTTTCTTCTGTGTCTATATTTTACATAAACTGAAAGATGCTTTTTCTGACAAAAATATTTCCTGTCAAATTCCAGCACCATTTGGGAAAGTCATTGAATAAACTAATAGTAGGCTTCTGAGCCAAGAGTAATTATGTCACATTGCTCTTCTCTTCTTCGGCAGGGAGCTATTTTGTCCTGTAAATGAGGCCCTTTAGCATAAGCACACTTTTACACTGTAAAGTGAAGGAGGATTTGATGCAGATGTCTTTCAGGTGAGATAGAAGATACTATTTTTCCCACTTCTAGATTAATGTAATGAAGTGGTCAATCAATCAATCAACAATTAATCAATCCTGATAATCACTGTAGCAGATGGTGATGAGAAATGAAAACATACACCTGTAAAAGTTGTCTCTTCTTGATAGCTGAACATTACCTGACATTTTATATTCAAAAAATACTTTAAGATTATTCATATTAGTTTTTCCTTTAAGCCAAATTTTGAGGAGAGCTATTTCTCTGATTGCCATTTTTGGAGGAGCAAACTGTTTCAGGAAGGTTAAATAATTTGCCCAAATATAGTTAGAACATTGATGGCAGAAGTGTGCAGCCCATCTAGTTCATCATAGGTCATTGCAACAGGTGTTTCATCTAGATTTCTCATTTTCTTCAGAAGAGAAACTCAAAGATATAATGATCATTTATGAAGTCGAGTTTATACTTTGTGAAGGTCAGTAAAAGGCCATTTTATAAATTTATATTAATTTATAAAGATTATAGGAGAAAAGACTAAGGGTTTTAAATACATACTTCAACTACAAAAATTTTTTGAACATAGAGTTTAGTTTGAAGGCCATAAAATGTCTTCAGGAAATAATACTAATTATGGCTAGCTAACATGTATTGGTAGTTATCAAGTAGCATTCAGTACGTCAAGCACTTAAATTATCTCATTTGAATCTTATTAAACACTAGGAGGCGAGTACTGTTATTATAAAGTGAAAAATGAGGATGTATGCCATTTCCTCAAGGTCTCAGATAAAAGGGCTGGAAACGGGGAAAAAAGTCTTTTTATGGTTCTAAAGACCAAATGCTTAATCACTATAGGACATTACTTCAGAACCCACTATGTTCCAGAAAAATATGCTATGTGCTGTTTCTACATATGTGTCTTACATAGTTAGAAAATGCACTTGTTTGTATATATAATAATATTATGATGGACATAGCACGTAGTACTTCAGAAATAAAGCCACAATTGGTCAAATGAATCCTTTGCCAGGCCAAAAATTTGGCACAACTTCAAGCAGATAATAGCAAAATGTTTATTCAGTATATAACCTGCATTGAGACTGAGTGCTACTCAAGATCTGTTTGGGAAGAACTTGGGGCAACATTTGTTCTCCGCATTGCCCAAACCCCAAATTTGCACCCTTGCCCCCCCCCAAAAAAAAACACAAAAAAAACACACGCAGAAAAATACAATTAATCAGAACTACCATTCTTACCATGGCTTTAGGCACCTTTACTACTTGTTCGTATTATCCATAGCCTCATGCTGACCATCCCCACCCAAAGCACCTTAAACTTAATTTTTCTTCTACTCAGATAAGTCCTCTTCCTGAGAGGAGGTTTTATTCAATTGATGTAATTCCAGTGATGCATAGTGCCTTTGTAGATTAACACTTTGGTCAAGGGTCTGCTTGACCCACATAAGTAAGTTTCTTTTAATAGAAAGGACTGAGAAGACTTTCCTAAGATGTCACACCCATCAGTTAAGGTAGCACCAGCTGCTTTAACAACAAAGAAAATAATGACTTTACACAGTGAACACTTACTTCTTGAATACATAAAATGTAATGATATTTCTGATTGGTGCATGGCACACATTCGAATGAGGGCACGCCTTTTCTTCTTGTGAACCTGCAATTATCTAAGTGCTCAGATCCTCGAAATCCATCCTACAGATAGGGAAGAAAGGATGCGGGGTGGGGTGGGAGCATATCCCTGCATGCTTAACCACTTTGTCATCGAGAGGTGCATCAAGCTGCTCCTAGCCCATTGTTGGGTATAAGTTTCAGTACCTCACATCGATTCAGTGGGGCTGGCACATGTTAAAGCTGGAGGGCCATCACCTTCTCAGCAACAAGTCTACACTATGAAAAAAGAACAGCACTTAACTATTGTCTCTGACAAAGGATGCAGAGTGGCATGAGATGATTGGGCAGGGCATTCCAGGGAGAGGGAGCAGCGTGCTTGAAGATTGTGAAAGCATAATTATGTAATATTGTTACACGAGTGGGAGCTCAGAAGAGGCAGTCAGTAATTCCAAATGTGATTTAATCAGGAAATATTGAGCACTACACATGTGCTCAGCATTTTGTAGCCGAAGAGAGAACATGGAGTTTACTAAAATGTAGCCCCTGCTATAAAGATATGTCTGATTCCTGTGCACGAGGTAGAGAGTCACCCAACTATTATTCACAGGGTTCCTTCTACTTTTGATTTCTAATACATTGTGAGTTACTAGTCAATGTTAATTTAACATTTTGAATTCTGGGAAAATTCTGAGCTAGCTATTACTTACTTAATTTATCAAAATCTCATGTAAATAGAGAAACTAAGATGGCGGCATAGATAAACACCGGGAAATTTCTGCTTCCCACAACAATCGATAAATGCATCAAAAACACAAGGTGGACATCATCCAGAGCTACAGGAGGGCTGGCTGAGTGTAAATTCTACAACTAGAAGGAGAGAAAAGCACACTGCGAGCGGGAGGAGCTGCGGAGGTGGCGTGCAGAGGTACGGGGGCTCGCGCGCGCGCGGAAAGGGTCTGGCACCTGAGGACACGGCTGTCTTTTTGAATCCGGAGGGAGACACAAGCTCCCGACGGCTCTGAAATCCGGTTCCGGGAAGTCTCTGGGGACCCAGGGCTCATACGGGGAGATACTGGACTGTCTGGCAGCGGGCGAGCTTGAGAGCGGCTTTCCCTCAGAGGTGCTTGCAGCCGTTGCCGGGACACTGGGACTCGCGACTCCTTAGGGCAGGGCTGAGGCTCCGCCATAGCTGCTTTCTCAGCCCTTTGATTCCTTGAGACCCCGCCCCACCCAGGCTGCGGCAGAGGCTTTTGCATATGAATGCCCCGGCCATTTGCAACCTGTAATTACCTAACCGCAGCCGGGCCAGATAGACTCAGAGCTTCCAAGAGAAGGCCCAGGCCCCACAGCGGCTTGCATTGCTACACAGCTGAGCATCATCAGGGCAGCTGATTCTCGCTGCCAATTGCCCTGGAGGTCAATTCCTCCCAGTGATCCTACAACAACCAAGGCATAGCTACAACAAGACTGTGCACAAAGCCCACGAGGGGGTGCACCAAGAGTGTCCACCTCAGGTAACTGGGGAGGCTGAGCTACTGGGCCCTACAGGACACCTAGCACACAAAGCCACTCTATCAACACAGGGAAGCAACCAAAATGCGGAGACAAAGAAACAGGTCACAAATGGCAGAAATGGAGGAAAGCAAACGATTGGATATAGAGTTTAAGGCCACGGTTATAAGGTTTTTCAAGAATTTTATGGAAACCGCCGATAAATTTAATGAATCCCTCAATAAGTATAGGGAGACCATGGAGGACATGAAAAAGGACCAACTAGAAATTAAGCATACACTGACTGAAATAAAGAATAATTTACAGAGATCCAGCAGCAGAAAAGAGGATCCCAAGAATCAAGTCAAAGATTTGAAATACAAAGAAACAAAAAATACCCAACCGAAAAAGAAAAAAGAAAAGAGATTCCAAAAATATGAAGATAGTGTAAGGAACCTCTGGGACAACTTCAAGCGTACCAACATCAGAATTATAGGGGTACCAGAAGGAGAGAGAGGGCAAGATATTGAAAACCTTTTTGAAGAAATAATGACAGAAAACTTCCCCTACCTGGTGAAAGAAATGGACTTACAAGTCCAGGAAGCGCAGAGAACCCCAAACAAAAGGAATCCAAGGAGGACCACACCAAGACACATCATAATTAAAATGCCAAGAGCAAAAGATAAAGAGAGAATCTTAAAAGCAGCAAGAGAAAGACAGTCAGTTACCTACAAGGGAGTACCCATACGACTGTCAGCTGATTTCTCAACAGAAACCATGCAGGCCAGAAGAGACTGGCAAGAAATATTCAAAGTGATGAATAGCAAGAACCTGCAACCAAGATTACTTTATCCAGCAAAGCTATCATTCAGAATAGAAGGTCAGATAAAGAGCTTCACGGATAAGAAAAAGCTAAAGGAGTTCATCACCACCAAACCAGCATTATATGAAATGCTGAAAGGTATTCTTTAAGAAGAGGAAGAAGAAAAAGGAACTCTTACCATTTGCCACAGCATGGATGGAACTTGAGAGCAGATAAATACCACAGGATCTCACTCATTTGTGGAATATAATGAACAACATAAGCTGATGAACAAGGACTGATCCAGAGACGGAGAGGCATTGATTGGACTGTCGGGACTTGGAGGGAAGGTAGGGGAGGGTGGGGGTAAGGGGGAAAGATCAACCAAAGGACTTATATGCAAGCATATAGGCCTAACCAATGGACATGGACAACGGGGGGGTGAGGGCATGAGCGGGGGTGGGGGGCGTGGGGGGTAGAGGGTAACGTGGGGACAAGGACACATATGTAATATCTTAATCAATAAAAATATATTAAAAAAAAAATCTCATGTAAATAGATTTTTAGCAAGAGAGAAGGAGAAAGGCGAAAGAGAAACATAGATATTCATCTGTGAACTGCCTCCTGCACACCCTAGGAATTGAGCCTGTAATCCAGGCATGTGCTCTGACTGGGAATTGAACCAGCAACCTTTTGGTGCATGGACAACATCCAACCAACTGAGCCATAGCAGCCAGGGCCCAAACTCACTTTTTTTTTTTAATCTATTTTTATTGATTTCAGAGAAGAAGGAGAGGGAGAGAAAGAAATAGAAACATCAATGATGAAAGAGAATCATTGATCGCCTGTCTCCAGCAAGACCCACACTGGAGATTGAGACATGTGCCCTGACCAGGAATCTAACCGTGAACTCCTGGTTCATAAGTTGACACTCAACCACTGAGCCACACTGACTGGGCACCAAACTCACTTTTCTAGAATGCTTTCAAAATGCTGAATTGTCTTATTGAAAGGAGAAAAAGTGGTAAAGAAGATACACAGCATCCCAGCTCTCATGGAATCCTATAATTGTGGAAGTTTTATGAGTTGAGGATAATTTCTAAATTGACTGATATCTGGTTTGAGTTTGAAGTAGGCATACTAATAATACAGACATAGTGTCTTATTATATGAGGCCCTTCAAGTGTAGTTTTCCATTACTATTTTACTGGTTTCCAGAAGATTATTTTTCAATAAACAATATCCTATATAGTAAAAGCCTAATATGCTGTGTCCAGTCGTCCAGTTGTCCATTCAACCAATCAAAGCATAATATGCTAATGATATGCTAAGGCCACTCAACTGCTCACTATGATGTGCACTGACTACCAGGGGGCAGACAGTCAACCAATCAACCAGTCACTATGACGTGCACTGACTACTATGGGGCAGATGCTCTCACTAGTAGGTTAGCTGCTGTGGTCCAGCTGATCGGGACTGAGTGAGATGGGCTGGACATGCCCTGGAGCCCTCTGGTGGTCCTTTCCCAGCTGGCCAACCACCTGCATCCCTCCTTGGCCCTGATCGTGCACCGGTAAGGTCCCTCAGCCTGGCCTGCACCCTCTCTCAATCCAGGGCCCCTCGGGGGATGTCAGAGAGCTGGTTTCGGCATGATCCCTCAGGCCAGGCCAAAGGATCCCACTGGTGCAAGATTCCATGCACCGGGCCTCTAGTTATAAAAATAATACCCAAAACCAAGATTCACATAGAAGGCTATTTAAAACATACATTGTTTTTCTTTGTACAATACCAGGAAATCTAAAATAAATATTAAAAATGAGACTAGAATAAACTACTAAGTGAACATTTTAAGCTATTTTGGGGAGTAGGTATTTAATGACTAAATTAGAGGTGGGCTAGACATTTCATTGAGAGAATCTGATGCATTTTATATTTAGATTAGATCTAAACATTCATATATGTAAAATTCAATGTAACTTCAAAGGCAACTTTTCAGCCAACACCTGATTTATTTTAGTTGATCCCAGTAGCTGAAATCTGAATTAGAATTCATTTTTCCATTTAAATGCAGATTCAGATTTTCTACCTGAGGGGGGTTGGGGAAGTCATTTCTTTTAACAGGAATACTAATACATAGGGAAGTTTCATGTACATGAATATTTCTTCTCAGCACAGGAGTTCTTTTCTTGTGATATCTAGAATATTTATTGGAATAATTTTATAACCTTCTTATATTTACTTCATCATTTTATTTAGCTATAATTTCATGTGCTAAATAATGCAGATAGATACAAATTAAACTTTCAGTGGCATTGGAAAGGTGTGTGGGGATTTAAAATGGAAGTGGTGAATTAAACACCACTGAGTGACAAAATTAAAATAGAAAATACTGAAAAGCTAGGTGTGTTAATATATTGACAGAGCTGTAACATGTAGAGCCATCTTCTGCCTTTTTATTTATTTATTTTTTTACTTTTTAAAAATTGAATCCTGGAAAGAGTTTTAAAAAGAGAGCCTCGTGTTATGTATGCCCTCTCATGAAATCAAATTCATACATGAAAGGATGCTACATTTGTCTCTAATACAGAGATTTATAACACAGGGGAAATCAAGGAGTAGAGATCAATCATTGTAAAGAGTTATATTAGCAGCTTATTAAATGATTTCTTCTTGTACCCAGTAATAGCTAATGAAATAATTCCATTTTAGTTCAAATATATGACAATTTTTGCCTGTTCAAATGCTATGAGGATCTCAGTCCAAATATGTATATATACAGTAGCAATCATTTTAGGATATTTACATGTGAACAAAATTTAAAGTTAGAAAACTATATTTATCTTAGATATTTAATAGAAAACTTTACAAAGTTATTTTTATAATGTATCTCTTCCCTCAGAAGAGATTCCATCTGGCAAAGTATTATTTATGGCAATAGTACAGTTTGTCATTATCAAAGCTTGAACATTTGCATGCATTCCTTAAACAAAAACAAAATTGAATACACATTATGTGCTCTGCTGGAGACTTAGAGGTTAAACACACAGTCTCTAAAACATTTAGCATACAACCTAAGTAAAAAGCAACTTTTAATACTCTGAATTTTATAAGATTTAAATTGAAACATAAAATCTTACACACCCTAACCTTGGTTTCCCTAACACTACCTTCATCTGTTTTTTGTGATTTCTCTGTGGATTTCGTGTGTGTGTGTGTGTGTGTGTGTGTGTGTTTGGTAGTATTCCATATCATTCGGAACAATGTGTGCTTACTATACTACACTTCCTGTAAGTCATATTGTCAAGGTGCGACCTTCATCCATAATCTCTCTCAGGGATTATCAAACTTGACAGTGTGTAAGAATCACTGGGGTGCTTATGATAAAGTAGGATGTGGAAGGTTTGGTTGGGGCACAGGTTTTTTTTTAAATATATTTTGATTGATTTCAGAGAGTAAAGTAGAAGGAGACAGAGATAGAAACAGCAATGATGAGAGAGAATAATTGATTGGGTGCTTGGGGCATGCCCTACACTTGGTGCATGTGCCCTGACTGGGAATAGAACCGTGACCTCCTGATTCATAGGTCTATCCTCAACCCCTGAGCCATGCAGGCCAGGCAGAGGGCACAGGATTTTGATCATGAACTCATGGTCATTTTGATACAGGTCATCTAGAACTACACTTTGAGGAACATCTATGTACAAACTAAAAATACCCCAATTTATTGTTGAAATCCAGATCTCTTATTTGGGCTTCACTGACACATAATCAACTACCTACTAGAAATTTCCTCTTGATTGTTGCAAATGCTCCTCATACCCTACAAACTTTCCCTCATCACAATGCCACTGCCTCAACATATTTTTTCTACTATTCCCCTGGCTTAGAGAATTCAACCTTAATATTTCCATATGATAAGCTAAAAATGTAGGTGTTATCCCTAACTCTTCAATCCACCTTATTCCCCTCATATGATCCTATATAATAAAAGGCTAATATGCAATCGACTGAAAGGCAGAACGAACGGTCACTATGATGCACACTGATCACTAGAGGGTAGACACTCAATGCAGGAGCTGCCTCCTGGTAGTGAATGTGCTCCCACAGGGGAGTGCTGCTCAGCCAGAAGCCCTGAGCTGGGCTCATAGCTGGCGAATGCAGTGGTGGTGGCAGGAGCCTCTCCCACGTCCGCAGAAGCACTAAGGATGTCCGACTGACCCCAAGGGCTCCTGGACTGCTAGAGGGTGCAGGCCGGGCTGAGGGACCCCCTGGAGTGCATGAATTTTGTACACTGGGCCTTTAATCACTTATAAAATCCTATTTATAACTCTTAATTTGTTCTCTTATCTGTGCTTCCTCTACTCTTACATTACTGCTACCTCTCCTGTTTACAATCATCATTTCTCACATCCTATATAATAAAGAGGTAATATGCAAATTGACCATCATGCCCTCGCACAAGATGGCCACCCCCATGTGGTCACAAAATGGCCACAACAAGATGGCCGGCAGGGGAGGGCAGTTGTGGGCATTCAGGCTAGCAGGGGACGGCAGCTGAGGGCAATTGGGCCGGCCGGGGAGCAGTTAGGCATTGATCAGGCTGTCAGGGCAGTGGTTAGGGGGCAATCAAGTAGGCAGGCAGGTGAGCGGTTGGGAGCCAGCAGTCCCGGATTGTGAGAGGGATGTCCCAGATTGTAGAGTGTGCAGGCTGGGCTGAAGGACACCCACCCACTCCCAGTGCACGAATTTCATATAGTATATTATATATGGACTTCAAAATTTTCTCTGACCCTCCTAAATTAAACTTATACTAGACCAGTGGTTCTCAACCTTCCTAATGCCACAACCCTTTAATACAGTTTCTCATGTTGTGGTGACCCCCAACCATAAAATTATTTTTGTTGCTACTTCATAACTGTAATTTTGCTACTGTTATGAATCGTAATGTAAATATCAGATATGCAGGATGTATTTTCATTGTTCGCGACCCACAGGTTGAGAACCGCTGTTGGACACTGTAAACCAAGTGAAATTTCAAGAAAGCAAATTAACTGTGAATACATGAAAATGCCCTTAACATAGTTATTTTTCTGTGCATAATAGAGCCCATCTTAACTATTCAATGCCCTGTCTCTCCTCTCTCCTTGCACGCCTACTGAACCTACTACAGTCCTCCAAATGCACTCTACTCTTCTTTATCTTTCGGTCTTTGCATGTGCTGTTTTATTTGCTTACAATTCTCATTTATTAGTTGGCTAATTTCTTCTCCATTTAGATGGCACATCTTTGGTGAAGGCTTCCTTATATAAGAAGTTTAGATTGGAACCATTTTCCAAATGTGCTAAAATTGCCTATTTTAGCCTATCTTGCATTTCTCCCATACAATATCTGGGACATGCTTATACTAAAAATATTCATTGCTTATCTGAAATTAAAATTAACTGGAAGCTTATATTATGTCTGGCAACCCTAACATGTACCCACATAATTTGTTATATTACAATTGTTATTTTATTTCTTTGCTATTCACGTGTATCTTTTCAGAAATTGTAAATTCCTCCTGGCAGGAATCATGTCTCCATTTTTTTTTCTACATTGTGTCACTGCACTTTTAAGATAGTACTTGGTAATTAAAAAATATTTGATGAAATCATGTACCCAATATTCAAACCTCCCTACTTCCGGTTTTCACTATGCCATATTGCTTCTAAATCAAAACAAGAGAAAGCTTGCATGTATTACATGTGAATACTCCAAATATTAAAAAATACTGTTTAATTCTTGACAGAGACTAGAATGTCGCATCATAGCAAGGCCTATGAATGATTATATGTTGGGGTTAATTTACCCCTGTACCACAAATATAATTCAGAGAATCATTCCATGAACCCAAAGCTTTTCTAGTCCAGTTTTCTGAAAGAGACAGGAAAGCATTAAATAATGATATGTACTGTCATTCTTAGAGCTTAATTCAATCAGAAATACTTTCTATTCATAAAGCATTAAAAGGGAAGTCAATTTTTTTCCATTTGTACTCAACAAAAGAAAAATCCATAGTTCTCAATTCTCAGATTTTCAAAATCTTAAACAATGTTCTTTGAAAATAGAGCCATTTAAATAGTTTTCTTAGTCTATGTACACTAGTCTCTGTATTGTGCCTGAACACAGTGATCTGGATATTCTGAGTAAGTTCTGAAAATAGAAAATACCGATATCAATTATAGGGCCATTAAAACAAAGCTTTTCATAATTGACTGTAGCAGCAATTGATCTTCAAATGTCACAAGATGCCATGGGGCTCTTAGAATTGATGATGGATAGCAATTTTAGCAGAATTAGGCAGACACATCACAAAGCAGAAACAGCATCTGTTACATGATAAGGAGTTATTGGTGTATGAAAATAGTTGAAAAACAATATTTTGGGACTAGTTGGGAAAAATGTGCATTTTCTCTCTTTAGTGGTATTTGAAAGTACAGAAATAACAGAAAATGTTAAATGGTATTTATTCATTGAACACGAATTTATTGGGGCTCAGCATGTGCCTGACATTAATATTCTCTGCTTTGAGTGGAATTTAGATAAGTAGCAAACAAGAACAGAATAACCAACTTTTGATTCAGAAACAGCAATTATATTCCAGTTCATGATTTGTAAGTTCTAGATTTGAGGACGCCGAGTTTCTGTTTTTTGTTCAGTGCTTTGTAAATAAAACAAATTAGTTTATCCCCATCCAGTAAACAAATTAGTTTATCCCTGTGATAGTCTTCATTCAAAACCCAGTCCCCATGCTGTTATGTCCAGCAGAAATCTTACCTACATTATCTCTTTTCAACTATTCTCTTCATCTTACTCCTTCTTTCCATTTCTACTACTGTCCTTTCTGTGAAGGCTGTCTTTTATTCTTTTGTTGTTGTTATTGTTCTAATTTCCTGTCTCCTATATTATAAGTCAATGAATAAGCATTTGTCCTGCTAGCTCACAATTGCAACTTCCATATTATTTTAGCTTCTTTATGAAGCAAACAGATTTAAAAATCAAAAAAATAGTGGCAGCAAAAGTCATTATTTTGAAAGTCATGTCATTCACCTTAGTTACCCTCTACTTCCTCCTTTTTGTCTTTTTATCTTGACCTCTTACTCATTCTTTACATTAACTGAAAAAATTACTTTATAGTCTTTCCCTGTATCCTTACTCCTGTTTTCATTCTCATGACATTAATATTTAGGTAAGTGAAACATCCCTGTTTTTATTTTCTTTATTTCTTTACCTCCAATGAATGTTTTCTTTTAACTTCTTTTCAGTCATTCACTTCCTTGGATGCAAGGTACACTCTCACATCATCATTAGCAGAAACTGTGCCACCTCTATTTTAAATATGCCCCTTTCCAACAACATTTTTCTATTCCTTTGACTCACCTGTTGGATTACCTTTAACAACACAATTCTTTGGTTACATTGACCTTGACAATTCATTAAGCACAACTGCCTCACTTTTTACCTTCTCTCTTGACACCTATATCCCAGTCATTATAATCAGTTCACCATAAATACCATGAACTTACCTGTCTCCCTTTGTGTCTCACTCACTTGGCCATTTCCCAGTATTGGATGACTCATACACCTGAAAAACTATGTCATCTTGGGGGGAAAAAATCATGTGATTATTTTAAGTTGATTGTTATCACTTTAAATTTAGCAAAAATCATTGTGAAATGGACTAGCATTCTTCCATATTTTGTTCATTTAATCAACAGATTTGCATTGGTAACCTTCTATATACCAGGAGCTGTTCTAGTTAAAAATGTCAAAGCAGATTTTGTTTTATGAGGCTTATATTCAATTGGGGTCCAGAAAGAAAGACAGACAAAAACTGAATGAAGACATAAGCATACAGGAAATAGAAGATAGTACTGAAAGCTTACTTATTCAGGGAACAAATAGATACTGAGCACTTACTGTCTATTAGGCATAACATTACAAAAAATAGGGTAATGGTATAGAAAGCCCAGAGGTGATAGAAGCTTATTTTAAGGGGGGAAGATTAGTCTACCAAAGCCCTGAATTGGAGAAAATCATGTTCTATCCAAAGTCTGGAAGAAAATACTAGTACAGGAGGAAAGTCAGGGTGGCTGGAGTGTGGTCCTGGGAAAGACTGATGTAAGCTGAGGTTGGAGAGGCAGGGAGGGACCATGGTGTGACATGTCAGTCAGCCAAATACATTTTCCCCTTTGGTTATAAGCCAGGGAAGAAATACCAACTCTCCTTCCTCAAACATTTTCGATCTCTGTTCACTCTAAATTCTAAGCTAATGCCATCATTTAGAAAATACCAAACATCAAATATAAAATACCCTCCTCAGCTCTCCACCCATAAGCCTACCATATTTTTTTTCTTCAATTCTGTTACAATGGATGTTATGACATATCTCCTTCATTTGTAGTTTTGACCTAACTCCTACACTTCCCTTCACAGACTCTTCTGTTCTCCAATGTTATCCAATGTCATTAATATCTATCTCCATCATTTCAATCAGCATTAAAACTTATGCTAATTAATTTCTCCCAAGTCAGAATACAATTCCATCCTTAACTCCCTCCCCCATCTTCCTCTAAATAAATCTCTCACCCCAATAAACACCCGATATATCTGCCTCAAAATTATCAACAGTTTCCTCCATGTTTAAATTAAAGGACTTTTCACCATCTCCTATTTCCATATTACTTAACCTCTCAGCAGCATTCCACACCAGTGAACACTACCTAGTAAAATAACAGACAATTTTTTCTTTCTCAGTGTTCACAAATACATTCCTCACATCTCTCTCTCTCTCTCTCTCTCTCTCTCTCTCTCTCTCTCTCTCTCTCTAAAAAGCTCTCAGACTTTTTGGTATTTGTTCCCTGAGTGGTTAAGTAAGGCCCTGTGTTGAAAAGTAAAAGATCTAGTATGGAATAAATTTATATTTTAATAAAAAATATCATTGACATCCCACTTTCTACAGTACAATAAGCATATGGAAGGGTGTTTGTGTATGTGCATAAATTTGTCTTCTAAGGTATTTTAAGAAAATATATATATATTCATCTACATAAGATAATATAAATATAATTCATACTATGCATCAGTCACTGATATAATTAGTGTGTGTCCTTATGAACTTAATCTCTCTGTGTTATGTGCAGAAATGTCTATTCCACAGTTTAATGAATTACATTCCTCTCCCCCAACTCCCTTTTGCACTGGGTTTTACAAAGCAAGCCGACTCTAGAAGCCAAGAAAAGAAACAAAAGTAGAAAATAATTGGCAAATATTTTAAAGCAAGCATTTCTTATGTTCATGACATTTTAAATGACTACATTTTTTTCCAGAATACCTAAAATGCAAAGTAGATCATTTCTTTCAACATTTTATTTCAAATTAAATAAATATTCAAAGAAATCTCAGTATGTTTGTTTTTAATGACTCTTTCTCCATCGACTAATGCCATTTTTGTAGCCCAAAGCAGGCTTTTAAAAACTATAGCGCAGTAATTGCTTTATTCTGACAGGAACTTCCATGTGCTGAAGATGTGAACATAATTCTTTGATTGGCCTATTCAGATGTAAACATACCCAGTGGGTAAATGAGTTCAGATTATTAATCATTTTCTGAATAGTTATCTATTTATGAACTTGTTAATGAGATTTTACAGGTTTTCTCCCCATACGTGTCAAAGATAACTGGTCAACATGAGGACATGTTTGAAAGATTTGACAGTACTATAAGATAAGGTGGGATTCTGTTTTTTCTGCTGGCACCTCTGAGCAGCAGAGTTCTTTGTCAAGTTACTGTACTCTTTCAGTTCCTCGAGGCTGGAGTTTCCTTAGCTTTGCATGCCAGACTGCTCAGATCCCCAGGCATCAGAATTAATCCAGTGTTTACATCTAAATGGCTTCCTTCATTAAACTCCAACTTTGATTTTCAATATATTAAATGTGTATGTTGTTCAAAGGAATAAAATGATCTCAAGCATTTATTTAATTGGCTTTGTTGGCACAATTACTAAATTAAGTATTGAGTATTCTTTCATCTGGAATGATCATTTTAAAGCTGTCATTTTACAAGCAATTTTAAAAGAATAACTTAATTTTGAAGTTAATATTAGTGAATATAAGTTATTTTCTTGCTGGATGATACAATGAAATTGGACCAAATAAATTACCTTGAAAGTATAGCCAAATTAAATGTATGAAATTTATAAACTAGAACATTTTTAAGAGATTGAAATTAAAAATATGTTAAAGAGTTGCTAACTTCTCAAGTAATACTGTAACACAAGCTAATGGCTAATAAAGTATTGCTAATTTAAGGTACTTCAAACCTTTTTCACTGCATGCATAAGGCTCATGTGAATGGAACATTTTTCTGTTTATAAGTAAATGATAATTCTAAATCTCTAAAAAGAAGTATCTTCTTTAAGTAGGTTTATGTTCTAGTTTATTATATATTTTAATTGACTACATAGATTTTTTTTCAGACAATGCAAAGATAAATTTGGCAATGAATTCTAAAAATGTTATAAAAATTAAATTTCTATACTTTAGGGTATATTGGGATACCTCTATAAATAATACATTGATCATAAAGAGGAAATAGATTTTTTTGTAAAGATGTTACACATGGTCATGTTTAAAAGCCTATTTAAAGGGCAACTCCTTTAGATGAAAGAGGATGGAACATAGATAGATTCACATTCCATTATCATATGATATGACCTTCAATGTCTTTCCAAATCTGAGATAAAATAGCATTCTCTGGATATATAGAAAAAAACAAACAAACATGGCTTGCATTTACTCTGCCAATTCATCTTCTGTATCCTGTCAGAAATAGTCAATTCAGAATTATCAAGGACTCATTTTAATCTTGGTTTCAATTTCTTTGCCAGAAGCATTTTGCCAGAGAAAACAGAAGTAGCAAAGTTTCCTGCTCTGACTTGCAACTTACATCTCTTTCTCTTTCTCTTTATGTCCAGATTAAGGACAAAATCTGAAAGACCTTGGAGTTACTTTCAGCCTCTTAATCATTCCATATTTCCAGCATTCTCTAGATGTGAAAAAGATGAGTTGAATCACTAATTTCATCCAGGACTTTGATAATGTCCATGGTAAAAAGTACTTTCCAAATGTCAGTTTCCTATTTCAAAAGCAGCCCCTTATTCTGTGCTTGTGACAAAACATTAAAACTAGCAGATGCCTTCTATATATCTGATTTTGCATTAAAGATCAAATTTCTGATTTTTGCTTCAGAAATTTTATACAACACGCCATTTGGGAAGGCCAATATTTTGGTTCACTTGTCAGTGGTAATCAGTGTTTAACGAAGCAGAGTGTAGCTATGTTGATATTTTTACTGTGGCACTTGATCATTTTTTTCATTGGCAGACCCACAGATGGCCTTTTTTTAATCCAGAAAATATCTGGCTAAATACATTCTATGTTGGGTCTACTGTTGTTCACATATTCTTTGGAAACCTCGGCTTCCTTTGATTTTTACCATGGAATCTTTTAGAGTGAATATTTAAAAATATTTACATTTACCTTTTAACTTTCTTGAAAACCCTACCCAATCTGCATCCCAACCTACCTTTCCAAACTTTATTTTACTGATCCCTTCAAATGTTTTCTGATTTAGCTAAATGGACTTGATTATCATTCTACATGCACATCCATCACGGTCTCTTCATTCCTGTGCTTCCCTTCTTTGAAATTTTCCTCACCTCCAACAACCCACTGGAATCCTTATCTCAAGCAATGCTGCCAGCTATTGCGTACCACATGTGCAATGCTTCAACTCTATAGACACTGCACTGACTTTCTTTAGCAGATATTTTTCCTTTGAACTACGCAAGTATTGCCTTATCTACTGGAATAATTTCCATTTGTAAATAGTAGGCTCCTTGTTGCCTTTCTCCTTTCAGAGTACTTACTCAAGTATTCTCACTACAGTTATCCTACAGTTTAGTCACTGCTTCCATCCTTTTACCAACCCTTCTACTTTGTCTCAATCTTTCAATTTTTTCTGTCCATTACTTTGAACTTCATGACACTTTTTATATTACTTATATCCCCTAGGGGATTTTTGTCTTTATTTTTTTTTAAATATATTTTATTGATTTCTTTTTTTTTACAGAGAGGAAGGGAGAGGGATAGAGAGTTAGAAACATCGATGAGGGAGAAACAGCGATCAGCTGCCTCCTGCACACCTCCTACCGGGGATGTGCCCACGACCAAGGTACATACCCTTGACCAGAATTGAACCTGGGACCTTTCAGTCTGCAGGCCGACGCTCTATCTACTGAGCCAAACTGGTTAGGGCTTTGTCTTTATTTTAAACTCAACCTTGGATGAATAAATAATAGATTTGCCTGTGTTCATCTTCTACTCTAGGAAAAATATTAGAATCCACCAGATGAATTCTCTGTGATCTGCTTATACATACATCTTATTCTACTAGTAAAGTTCTGAATACTTCTGTCTGAAGAAAATCTCCCCACCTGTGTGTGGATTTCATCCACTCCTCTACTCATTGGCATGTTATCCTTCTCTGACAAGCCTATCCTTTTTTTTTTTTCCTATATATTCAATTTCTCCTCATTGTTTCAGATATCCTAAACATAGTCAAATTTCTTCAGTTAGTTAAACAAATAAAACCTTAAGCCTAAACTTTATTCTCCCCTTCATTCCTCTCCAATTACAGGCTCATGTCCCTTGCCTTCTTTATGGCCAGACATTTAGATAGTGGCCTATATCACAGGTTTAATCCTTATGAGTCCATGAAATGACTTCATGTTGATAAAGATAATGGATATTTCTAAAATACTTAACTTAGTTATGTCTTTGGAGCATTTGATGCAATCAACCACTGTTTTCTGGACATGACCTTCTCCTAACTCTCTGGCTATTCCTTCCTTTTCTCTTTTGTAGTTCATCCTCCTCTACATAGCTAATAGATTTAGAGTTCCTCAAGACTCAATACTAAACCTCCTCCATTCTCACTTTATATTCTCTTACTGGGTAATCTCAACCACGTCCAGGGACTTAATCACCACCCATATTCATCTCTACCTCAGATTCACGGCTGACCTAGACCTGCTACTCTAAGTCTTATACATTCAATTTTCCACATGGTAGGTATTTTCAAAATAAAAGCCTCATATCATCTTTGAGGCTCTCCCAAACTCTCCCAGTCATGCTTAAGCTTTTTCAATATTTTCCATAGGGATTTTCCCACTCTAAGCTCTCTTTATTTCAATCACCAGTCCCCTTTTTTATTCACAGTGGTCTTCTGTCATCATGGTTGTATTGTGTGGCATTTGGTTTTCTTTTGGGTTAAGGAATATGAAATAATAGTGCATGAAATTTTGCATGGGTAGGGTCCCTAGGCCTGGCCAGTGACCAGGGCCAATCTGTGGGCTACCAGCAGGGCAATCGGGGGGCCCCCACTGGCACCCACCTTGGCTGGCCTGGTGCCACCCCCTAACTGGCCCTGGCCCCTGCTGCCACTGGTCGCCTCCCTCTGCAGGGCGATCAGCAAGGCAATCGGGGGGGCCTCCTGCTGGCACCCACCTTGGCTGGCCTGGGCCTGTGGGCTGGGGGCAGCTACTGCATTGAGCGTCTGCCCCCTGGTGTTCAGTGCGCATCATAGTGATCAATCGATCCTCTGGTTGTTCCGCTGTTCACTCAATTTGCATATTAGGCTTTTATTATATAGGATTGTTCTTTAATCTAGAAATTCTGATTAATGTTGGCTATAACAAGTTCTATTTAAATTGAAATGTCACTTTGTTGTCCCTTTAAGACTGACCTGAATTGATTAATTATTTACATTTTACATTATATTAAAACCCAGATTTCTGGAATAAAAACTCTAGTACTGTCACACCTTTGAAGTTTGGCTTTGATAAATAATTTTTTCCTACTTCCCAGGGGAAAAAGTGGTTATAAAAGCTTAATATAACATTATACATTTTCCCAGCTTACCCCTCATCATGATTTTGAGAGCAGCATGCATAAAACAGTAACAAAAAAGTTATTTATTAAGGATGATTTATTTTAGCACATTTTAAAGTAATCATTAATTTGTGACCTTTCATTAACAGTGGAGAAGCAGAAACCACAAGCAATAACCACTAATCACTAATTAAAGTCACTGATGGGAGAAATTTGAAAGAAACAGTGTTTATATTTGTTTTGGAAGAAAATTCAGAAGTATGCAGGGGTCTGGTTAATGTCACACATTTTACCTATGTTAGTCTATCTAATATCTTTTAAATTGTACACTCTATATTAATCACCACTTTAATTTAATAAAATTTACATATAACATTGCCTTTTTTAAAAACAAAAATGAAGGTCAATTTCACTAATTAAAAAGGAACTTATTATCACAGGATGGTGTTACAGGAAATCCTAAAAAAATTTCCAGGTTTGATTTTATAATAAATATTTTAATGAAAACATCACTGAAATTACATTCAGAGAAAGATAAATATCACATGATCTCACTCATTTGTGGACTATAATGAACAACATAAACTGATGAACAAAAACAGATCCAGAGACAGAGAAGCATCGATCAGATCATCAAAGCTCAGAGGGAAGGTAGGGGAGGGTGGGGGTAAAGGGGAGAGATCAACCAAAGGACTTGTATGCAGGCATATAGGCCTAACCAATGGATGCAGACAACAGGGGGGTGAGGGCATGAGTGGGGGAAAGGGGGGTAATGTGGGGATAAGGACACATGTAATAACTTAGTCAATAAAACAAATAAAAGAAACAAAATAACAAAACATTTAAAAAGAAGAATGATGAGCAAAAAGCACTTTACTCCTCATCTATAATAATAAAAGTGTAATATGCTAATTTGACCGATCTTCCAGATGTCCATAATTCTGGACGTCTTTCCTGATGACCTTTTGGATGAAGCCGCAGCGGTGGGGGCAAGGCAGAAGTGGCTGCCATGGTGGGCAGGGGCAAAGGCAGAGGTGGTTAGAAGTAATTGGGCAGACAGGCGAGCATTTATGGGTGATGAGGCCAGTATGCAGAGTGGTTAGGGGTGATCAGGCAGGCAGGCAGAGGGGTTAGGGGTGATCAGACAGGCAGGCGAGTAATTAGGGGGATTAGGCATGCAGGTGGAGTAGTTAGAGGTATTCAGGCAGGCAGGCGAGCGGTTAGGAGCCAGCAGTCCCAGATTGCAAGAGGGATGTCCGACTGCCAGTTAAGCCTGATCCAGGATAGGGCCTAAACCAGCAGTCCGACATTCCCCTGAGTGGTCCTGGATTGCTAGAGGGTGTAGCCGGGGCTGAGGGATCCCCCCCTCCCCCGTGCATGAAGTTTGTGCACCGGGCCTCTAGTATAATTATAAAAAAACACTAGCCTCCTGATTTGTCTTGCTGCCTCCAGTCTGGCTGTAGCAAAACTCTACTCTTTTCTGCCACCAGAGTGGTCTCTTTCTTTGCTCAGGTTCTTTGATTTTCTTGCAGCAATTAGAATCAAGCATGATGTCTTCAACTAAAAACCCTGGTCCTTCATGATCTGGCTAGACCTGTCTATCATTTGAACTTTAGTTAAAACCATTATAGAAACACACAACCTCTCCTCCAGCCATATGCAATGGCTAATGGTATACCATTTCCCAACTTCTTTATGTGTTTCTATTTTCTTTCTTTGGTCATTCACACATTCTGTTTGTACTCCATGGTAAAAGCCTCTCCCTTTCTTCACCTTATCCATGCTTATTTTTCAAATTAAACTGAATATTGTTCAGTTCAAATATCACCTCCTTTAGGATACAGTTTCCTGATGTCCCAATGTCTTTGAGAACCCAGACCACTTGGCAATGAACCTCAGCAACATACTTTATAACGTTAAGCATCAATTTACTTGTCTGACTTGGAGAAAAACTGATATACTTTGAGGATTAAATCTTCTTTAAATTAAATCTGCTGGCCTCTAGCATACTGCATTTATTTGCCAAGTATTTACAGATCCAGTGTGATATTCCAGATTCTTCGTTTGGAGCCTCAGACACAGAGATTAAAGATATATGATCGCCATCTGAGGAGTGGATCATCATGTGTTGATGTAAGAAAGTCCAAACCTGAAGAAAAATTTTATAAGATTTTATTTGAGCCAACATGCAGACAAGCCAGGAAGCAAGATCTCAAATGCTGCAGAGAATGGCAGTTTGCAGTTTCTGTTATATATTTAGAATTAAGGAAGGAACATAAGGAAGACTTTATGGTGGGGAAAAATAAGGCAGGAATTGAAATAAAGGATAAGTAATAGGATTATGTGCTATGTTGAGGGTGGTTATGCTTCTGGGGGGTCTAAAAAAGAAACATTTAAAAATGTGTAATAGATGCACAAAACAGTGGGCAGGGCTTGATTAAGGCAAATATAAACCTTTTATAAAGTTGCATTCATGAGATGTGACTACCCATCATAATTAGGAATTAATGATCAGATCAACCTGTGAGGTTATTTTCCATCAGATTTATTAAAGTGCCTCCTTTTTGTCCACACGTAGATAGAGAGTAGAGAGAGACTTAACACTTAGTTGCTAATTGAAGTACTAAAGAAATCTCACCTTTGAAATGTGTCTAAAAATAGCTAAAAACTATAATCACAAAATGGTAACAAGAATGACAAATTATTACTATTGATTATAGTATGCGACCTAAATTTGTGACTATGCTATATAATTTTAAGTAAACTTCAAGAATGAAAATTGAAATTCAGCTCCCTTCCTTATCTTACTCCAATTCCTATGACATATGACATATGAAGCATTTCATTTATTGATTGAGATATTTGGTCTGGAGGATCAGGTTTTACCCAGCCACCGTCTTGATATCTCCTTCCTAATCTGGCAGTGTAAAGGTTAAAGACTAAGACAGAAGCATTAATCTAAAAATAACTTGGAATCTTCATGGAGAATTTTAGGAGGGGACAAAAATACGTCTTTATGTTGTCCAGGCTAATGACCTACTCCAGACGCAAATGAAACACTTGCTCCTGGCCATATTCGAAGCCGACGAGCAGTAGATACAAGTGGCATACATTTCTTAATAGTTTCAGTAAGAAAGCTTTTGTCCCAGAGTGTGCTGGCGGCCGCTCTGTCAATGGAAGAATTACTGCCCAAACGCCAGCTTTCTATCAGGATACCCCAGGTTGAGGATTTGTCTCCAGTACAACAGGGGTGCAAGAGCACTCAAAAATGGGGTGCGGCATGCAGTGTCAAGGGGGGATGATCTTGTTACTCAACAAGATGGGGAAAGCATGGTGGGCTTCACTTGTGGGTTCAAATAGTACATTTTCCATCAGTGACTGGAGAGGGAAAAACACTTGTTTTATTTGAACCCAAAAGAATTCTCTAACAGTTACAGATATGATTAACATTGCTCTTAAGACAATGGACACATACAATTTGCTCTATCTATTTCAAAATAGTATTATTCTTGTTGGGCAACTTGGGTAGCTCTACCACTAAATGGTACATAGATATTTAAATGGACATCTTGATAGAATTTAAGATACATATTTTGGTGAAACTCTTCATGTGAATGCTTCCTTAAAAATCAAATTCTAATAGAAAAATGGATTAATGCTTGTAAAGTATCTAGAAGAAGATGTTTTAACTGGAATTTTGGGGACGTATTTTCTCTTTGCCCCTTATTGGGTGATAAGGACAGGTTACTGAGCAGAACATTTTCCCAAGCAATCCATTCAAAGACACAAAAGAATCTTAATGAAAGTGATGGAATTCTGTGTGGCTAAGGGTGCTGTGAAGAAACACAGGCAAGTAACTCTACAAATTGGACAGATAAAGAGTTGAGGGTGACTCTATGATACTAAACTGTATTAAAGAAAATCTGGCATTGTTCCTAGAGTTCACGGCTCTGTGCCACTTAATTGAACACTCATGATAGATGTGCATTTCCCTGTCATGCTTATAGAGAAATGCTTGGTATGATTTTTATTAACATGGGCAGTGCTGAAACCTGTTTGATGAGCATGATGCCTTCAATGCTAGCAAAAATTCAGAGAAATAATAGTGGAGAACAGACAGATGGAAGAAGACATAGTTTTGCTCGTAACATCAGAACACATCACTTAGATAATCAGTATGCCCTATATAGAATTAGGCCCAGAGAAGGAGAAAGTCTAACTGTCAACTTGCCACTGGCAAGGCACAACAATATAATTTCCATTAAAAAAAAAAACACATCTTGATTTTGAGAATTTGTGTTACTTAAATAATTAAATTATTTATTATAATATTTTGTGGTAGTTGAGAATTCCTGCACTGGATTAGGAAGTCAATTAAAAGTTGCTATTAAAAGTTTTACTTGCTCAGAGAGAAACAAGCCAATGCATGAGTCTGAAGAAGCCATTGCAGTCTAGACATGGAATTTATTGTCTAAACTCTATCAACTTGTTTAAATGAAAACTTTAGACTTGGTTAGCTATCGATAAGAACTACTTTGTAAATGATATAATTAGAGATGTGAAAATGACATACCTCTTTGCATTTGACTTACCTTTTCATTGCAAAACTATGAATGTTGCTTGTTTATAGCACTACTAGTACTTCTGCCTACCAACCCCATTACCAACTGCTTATCCCATTTCTGCTAATTCTGCATGGTCTAGTTTAGAATTCATACATTCTTGGAAGCCTCCTTTAACCCTCACAACTGCACCGCTGCTATCCCCCTTAAGTTAATCTTTTTTATATCAGTTCTTACGTTGTATTTATATTGCCTATTGACTTGCTCACCTCAATGAGATTATGACCTCTTAGAGGACAGAACTGCTGGCCAATTTGAAATTGTAGCCCAAATTTATGACCTAACATATTTTTGAATGAATATATTAAGGAAGGTATAAATTAATGTCTTCATGTATTATGCAAACCAGCCATGCTTTATAAGTCATATTTGAAATATGTTCTGAAAATAACATGTTATCTTGTGAAACATCATAGAGTTGAAGTAGAACATTTGAGTATAAATATGATCATAATGCATTCATTCATCAACGCAAAAGAACAATTACTTGAGTTCTCTGGGATACACAAATATGCATATGCTTGTATGTTTTTATATATATTCTGTATCTCCCATAAACCCTAACATATATATTTACAGTTGGGGGTGTTAAAGAAGGCTTCCAAGAATGTATAACTTCTCATCTAGAGTGTAAGGGATTAGCAGAAATGGGATAAGCAGGTAGTAGGTGGTACTGAAGTAGGCCAAAGTGGTATTGATAAATGACGTAGTTTGCAATATATAATATATTATAAATACATTTTCATCAACATCTCTGTGAAAAGGGTTAACTAGCTAGCTTAACACAGGAAGGGAGGGGTCCAGAGAGAATAGAGACATCTTGGCCTAAACAATTAAAACAGCCATAAACCAAGGACAGAGTCATCTCTGGCCTGAGCAGCTGGGAGAGCCATAGAGGTGATAAATATATGACCAAGAGAAAAAAAGAGGCCCCTTTACTCTTTTGAGCAATGAAGACAGCAGTTTCAGTCTGAAGGCTTGGCAAGATAAGGTTGCTAGATAGATCAACCATAAAATAGATGAAAAGTAACTCCAACTTTTACAGATAACATGGATATGTGAAGGACAAATTAAAGACACAGAATATCGGGGAAAAGGAAACATTTTCACAGAGGATAGAGGAATGTTGCAAAATAAGGGGAAAGGAAGAGGGGGCACCATGTGGGCTTTGGCCTTAGCAGAGTAATCAATGAAGAAAGCACGGGGTCCTAAGTTGGGGGAGAGTCCAATTAGGAATGGTTATGTTCAGACAAAGAGCCACAGCCTTTATAATGCCTCAAGACAAAGAAAGCAGCAGCCACCCTCTTTAGGGGAACCTTTTTCCATCCTGAGCCAGGAGAGACAGAGTCTTAAAATTAGAAAGCTTAAATTAGGAGTTTTAGAGATAGTGTCTGCTTGCAATAAAGTTTCTTCTGCTTGCAGTAAAGTTTCTGTACTTCTCACCTACCACCTTTTGTCCATGGCTTCACTTTTGAATCCGTCTGGACAAGAACCCAGGTAAGAAATCACTCTTACATCCTGCTCAATAAAAAAAAAATCAACCAAATCATCTGCAACATTAGCATTTATTATACTAAAAAGGCTATGATATATATATACTCTCTTGGATATGGACACCAAGAAGGAAATTATATATATCAGCTCTATAAAAATATATTGAACAATATTTTATATTAGTCTAAGATAAAACAAATAAATATTAAAAGATACATTTTAAAACTAAGTTATTGTTTTATTTGATCCAAGCAACCCTTTTAACTCACATTTAATCATAATTAAAGAAATTTATTTTTTTTCTTTGGAGAAGATTGCTGTGTGAATATGTAAATATTTACATAATATTCATTGTAGAGTTTACATTGAAAATAATTTTTGTTACCAAAAGTTATGATCTCAAGTATAACATATCTAATATTTTGAAGAAAGTTCACTAGGGGTACGAGTTTATGTTACAATAAAAATTTGGTAAATACACAGGATACTAAATGCATAAATTAGATTTATGCCTTAGAGTAGACCATACATTTATAAATATACAATTTAGAGTGCTGCCAATTATAAGAGAAAAAACACTAATCTTTGGCAATCAGTTTATTGGGAAAAAGGAAACATATTTTTCTTTTTTGGTCATTTAAATTTAGTCCTTACAAATTTCGTCCAGTACCTTCTTTTTTCTTTGACCTATTACTTTGAATTACTCTCAGAAAATATTTACTTTACTTTTGAAGACTATACCTTGTTGATGTAGTATATATATTTAAATATTTTCCAAATAAGTATAAAACATGAACCTTGATAAATTATATATAGAATCTTGTTATATCATTAAAAATAATGAGTTTCACTATTAATTAAAATTATATATATATATTACATGTATATATATATATATAATCACACTATTCCAATTTATGATTTTAATTACTCTTGCCTTCAAGGTAAGAAGATAAGCCTATAAACCCGAGGCTTTCAAAACATTTGAAATTTGATTCAACATTTTATGAACTTAGAAATACTTGACTATTAGGTTTATTAAAATTATTATTTTAATTGAAGCATCACTCTTTTTTGATAATATCTTTCTTAGTAAAATTCTCAGCACTTATACAAAGGCTTTGTTTAAAATTTAAATTAGAGATAGAAGACACAAAAATATTCAACAAGGTCAGTCCTTAAATTTGAAGAGTTCCTGCACTTTGCAATGCATCAAACAGTAATTTGTAACTGACAGTTTTCTTACCTAGAGTGCTTCTCAGTCAAGAGATTGTTCTCCAAAGACAGTCAGCTGGGTAAATGTCAGAAGCTCAAAAAGTAAATTATAGTACAAACAGTGTTGATATTTCTATGAAATGGAAGGAAAAGCATATTTATTTTTAAAATATAGAATTTTATTTAAAACAAGTGAAACCTTCCATTGTGACCTTTACAAGATTCCAAACAGTGACGAATTTGGTCATTACAAATAACCTTTTCCAGAAAGAGCTTTAGCATTCGGGACTTTCATTTGATAATGTCTGTGAATTAATTTCCTTTCTACGAACTAACTCATGATATTAAATTTTTATGAGGTATTTTATTCCTGATATTAGAGTTTTAAACAAATTTTAGAAGGGAAAAAAGGTAAGGGAGCAGTTTTTGATCGTCTGTCATTTTAACTTGTTTGGGGGGAAAATCATTCAGTCATTTTTTTTGTTTCTTCCTTATACAAAATTATATACTTGTGTGAGCTTTGTGAATAATTATATCTTCCAACATTCTTTATAGTGCTTAGTATGCTTTTTTTCAGAAGGTTCATTCTGAAGCAGTTTCCAACTTAACAAATAAGTTGGAATCTCCAGGTACATTCTGAAATCATTTGTTTGGAATCTGGTACTCCTTTTCACCATGTAAAAAATATTGTGTATGGTGGCTTCAACTTGTTTCCCAAGTTGGTCTTCACTATAGTTTTAACTCTTGGAGATCCAAAAAGAACTCAAATATAGTAAAAAAAACAGCAACACACCAAAACAAAAATAAAACCACAACATTTATATTTAGAATATATAAAATGAATTATAAAATTATGAAAATAAATAAAAGAGTACGCAAATTATTACCACAAGATCTAAATATCTAGCATGATATTATTTCTCTTGGAATATGATCTCCAAGTTCCAATCTGGAATTCTAGGACCATGTCCTGACCCAATGATCCTGGCAAAAAAGCTCTTTCTCCTCACTCCCATATCTCCGTGACACTGAATACTTAGAGCAGTGGTTCTCAACCTGTGGGTCGCGACCCCTTTGGGGGTCGAACGACCCTTTCACAGGGGTAGCCTAAGACCATCGGAAAACACATATATAATTACATATTGTTTTTGTGATTAATCACTATGCTTTAATTATGTTCAATTTGTAACAATGAAAATACATCCTGCATATCAGATATTTACATTACAATTCATAACAGTAGCAAAATTACTGTTATGAAGTAGCAACGAAAATAATTTTATGGTTGGGGGTCACCACAACATGAGGAACTGTATTAAAGGGTCTCGGCATTAGGAAGGTTGAGAATCACTGACTAGAGGATCACAGTTCTGTTTCATTGACTGGGATTTCTTATAAAATGACGGGTTGAGAAAGGCAGAAGCAGTGAATGCATGACAAGACATAGGAATTAAGGTGCCCCAAAAGGCCAGGTCTCTTTCCCTGATTTAAAATCTTTGCCAAGTTGTTTTGTTTTGTCGGGGTTTTTTTTCCCCCTCCCAGGAACACTATACCTTCTGTCTTCTCCACTGATAGTTAGCTGATGAATTGCAAACCCTGTGGACCACTGGGGAATAGAATACTGTACTTTATACCAGATAGTTTACACAATCTTATGGGGAATGCTGAGTGTTCCTTGTAAGCTAATACATAATAAGAGGAGTGACTTTAGCAAGTTTCAAAAATTCTTAAGAATCATTAACAAAAATTATATGAGTAGTCATTGGAAAATAGAGAAGACTACATTTAGACCTTTCTTCTCAGTTGTATGTGAAAGACAATAAATTTCCCTGACCCCTCCATCTAAAATATCAGTCACAAATTCTACTCTCTTATCCACAGTTATGTTTCCTTTATTGTAACTGATATACACTGAGTGGCCAGATTATTATGACCACCCGACATTTGTAGGCAAATTAGCTATTATTTCTCGCTGAAGTTGCTAGAGGGCCAGACCATTATAAATAGGGAAGCGGGTTGTTTACCACCACAGTAGAAGTGATTTTTTTCTGAAGATATGGGTAAACAAGGCAATTTAACAGCCTTTGAACGTGGGATATATATATATATATATCTCCAGATTATTACGACCACCCCATCAGTACTTCGTTGGGCCACCTTTTGCCTTCAATACTGCGGCGATTCTTCTTGGCATTGACTCCACGAGATGTTGAAAGGTGATGAGAGGAATCTGACACCATGCCTGATAAATAGCACTGTGCAGTTCTGTGAGATTTGATGGTTGTGGAACCAGCTGCCTGATGGCTCTTTTAACTTCGTCCCACAAATGCTCAATTAGATTGAGATCTGGTGATTGTGGGGGCCACCTAAGCAAGGTAAAGTCTCCCTCATGTTCTTGAAGCCACTCCTGCACAATAGGAGCACCGTGGCATGGCGCATTGTCTTGTTGGAAGAAGCCATCTCCACTGGGATACGCCATCAACATGATAGGATGAACCTGATCAGCAACGATACTTAGGTACGTTGTGCTATTCAGACGTTGTTCCACACAAATTAAAGGGCCCAAATCATGCCAGGAAAACATCCCCAAACCATAACACTGCTCCCACCAGCTTGAAGGGTTGTACTCATGCATGTGGGGTGCGTGCTTTCATGCTGTTCCTGCCAAATTCTCACTCTGCCATCTTCATGATGCAACTGGAAATGTGATTCATCAGACCACATGACTTTTTTCCAATGCTCGACTGTCCAATCCTTGTGTTCCTGTGTGAATTGGAGATGTTTTATCTTGGTAACTGCAGACAGCAAAGGTGTTCGAACAGGCCTTCAGCTTCCATATCCCATATGATGCAGTGTACGGCTAATTTGCCTATAAACGTCAGGTGGTCATAATAATCTGGCCACTCGTAATAATATATATCCCACGTTCAAAGGCTGTTAAATTGCGTTGTTTACCCATATCTTCAGAAAAAAAAAAAATCACCTCTACTGTCGTGGTAAACAACCTGCTTCCCTACTTATAATGGTCTGGCCCTCTAGCAACTTCAGCGTGAAATTATAGCTAATTTGCCTACAAATGTCGGGTGGTCATAAGAATCTGGCCACTCAGTGTAATATTTATTTTCTGCTTCTTCCTCTAGAACAGAGGTTCTCAACCTTGGCTGCACATTAGAATCACCTGGGAATCTTTTTAAAATCCTGATTTCTGGGCCTCATCCTCCGGAAATTCTGTTTCTTTGTTACTAATGTTGTGGCCCCACCCCCATAACAAAGAAACAGAATTTCCGGAGGATGAGGCCCAGAAATCAGGATTTTAAAAAGATTCCCAGGTGATTCTAATGTGCAGCCAAGGTTGAGAACCACTGCTCTACTAGGAAGCAGCTATACACTAGGAAAAGTGTCAGGGTGAAGGTGATGAAGGCTAGCCCAGCAGTTCTTGGCTTTGGAGATGGCAGAAGGGGAGCATGAACCAAGGAATGCAGCTGGACTAGAATCTGGAAAGGAAAGAAAATGGGTTCTCCCCCAGAGCCTCAAATGCAGCCTTTCCAATACTTTTATTTTAGCAGAGTGAGACTTATTTTGGACTTCTGACCTATAGAACAGAAAGATCATAAATTTGTGTTGTTGTAAGCCACTAGCTTTGCGGTAATTTGTTACAGCAGCCATAAAAAAACTAATACACCTCCCTTGGCTGCTGTTCTTTTCAGGCCAACAGCAATTTTGGTAGATGTCAGAGTATATGGATGTGTCAAATTGAGACTTCCTTTATTACACTTTTTGTCTAGCTCTCATCCATTGATTATTCCTTCTTTGGAAGACCAGTAAAGAAACATTTTCCCACAGTGAAGTTCTGTAGCCATAAGTCACAGATACAAAGCTTGATTATATGCTTTAAGAGCCTATTTCATTCTTCTCTGTTAGTCTTGAACATACTTTTTGAGAGAATGAAATGCTGAATGGATAAGCACATAAGTGGCCTAATGTTTACTCTCCTACTAAAACTAGTGTAAATATTTTCCACCTGGAATAAAGATCAATCCTTTTTTTCTCTCTCTAATGGAATGCCAAGAGTTTCCTTAACAATTTCCAAATTGGAACTCAACCTTAAATTACTCATGTTTTCTAATTTTCAGCGGTAGCATACAAACAAGACTTCAGAGCAAGTGCTTCATTCAAACAACATGCAGAAACCATAATAATTATTTTTTTTAACTTCTGAATCTATTATCCCAAATACAATCATATTCTCAAAACAAATTATATCTCCAAGCCAGGTCAGTCTTGCTTTTATATGTCAGGAACAGGTAGCATTATATGGGAAAGAAAGAGAAAAAGAATCCATAAAAGGGAAAGTTTTAGCCCTACCAGAATCTTCTTCAATTTATGCAATGTCTATAGAAAACTCCTCTTAACTTATTTCGAAAAGAATCCACAATGAAGAGTTTCATTTTTACAGCATGCTTTCATATTCTTAAGAAGCTATGGCATTTGAGACACTCCTACTTCCTTGGAAATTCAGAAATGGTTCTCTCATGTCCTATTACCCTTTGCCATTTCTATTCTCCTTCCAAGCCAACACAGCTGTGCTCTTACAATATTTTATTGCTTTTTTTGTTGGTTTCTTTTTTCTCCACTAAATATAGTAGAGAGGTTAGCGTCTTGTCTTCTTCAGCATGACAATAGGGCACTAGAGAATCCGGTTCTGCCCATTAGAAATGTGGCCCAATGTGCAGTGAACTTGACCAGCTGTTCTTGGGAGAGAGTGAGGGGATGGGTACAGATGGGGAGACCAGATATTTAACTTCAACCTCAGTTACCCTATCAGGTATAGAGTTGTGTGGGAATCTCCTCAATAAAATGTGAATTTAGGAAGAAAAATATTTCCTGCTGACACATCATTAGCTAGGAACAATGTACCTCATCATTTTGAAAGTCATCTAGTGTATGGGTGATGTCTTGTTATAAACCTTCTAAATAACACTGCTTTTAAATGATTTGCCAGTGATACTTATTTTATTATGACAGCTTTGCTTTAGAGATGTTCATAATGAGATGGCTGAAAGGCCATTAATTGTGAAATGTTAACGTAATATCACATTTTACATAATTCCAGGCAAAAATGTGGAAGTTTATTGACTATTACTGTACAGTCATGTGCTACAGAATGACGTTTCCCCAGTGATAGACTGCATATATGATGGTGATTCTTTAACATTGTAATGGAACTGAATTTCTTGTAAGAAACGGAAGGCTATGTGGTTAAGGAGGTTTTTTTTTCTCTGATGGGGGTAATATCTGTGGGATGTAGCAATTGATTCCTTCTTACTCAGAGCACCTCAGTTTTGAGTGCATAGTTTACATCCCAATCAGTCAGCCACTGACTTGTTTCAGCACAGAGGAGCCCGTCCCTCCTGCATCACTGCACTACTTTTTTAGGGGTGATACAGCCCTCCTGGATCTAGCTTGAAGGTCTTAAGAGTGCATTGCTGTAAATTCTTTGTTGAGGACCTAAGATCCTGTACAAGGACACAGGTAATCAGGAGCTACCTTAACACATATTAAGTGCTATTGACACCTCAGTAAAAGCTTTCTATGTGTGGAACCAGCCTGTCCCAGGACTTAAAAAATGTGTTTAGGTCACAATGATGTAAAACATAGATAAGTTTTATTTCTTCCATCAATCCAATGCCAGGGAGAGACCTGTGTATCAGACAGGGTCAATGGGACTACGAATGGAGTCCTCAGTTCTACACTCCCTCCATGTTAAAATTCCTCTTTTGTTAAAAAAGAAAAAATGAATACCACGAAGTTCCTCAATCTTACTACTGCTCCAACATGCAATGGCTAAAATGACATTGTCAAGACAATTCCATATGTCCCTTTATTTCTCCATCTTGATTTCTTATTCCTACTGATCCTCAGGCCACCTTTTACTCCCTCCTCTCAGTCACTATTATGGTGACTTATGCCTTACCCAGCCAGTTTATCCTCAATATTTTCAAGCAATCCGGCCCTCACCCGTGTTTATGGAGCAACATTGACGACTTTGATTTCTGTCTCTGGCCCTGTCGAAAGGAAGCAGGGAGAGGGCTGTGGGGCAGTGTTTATAAAGCCCACAGCAGTGCACAGTGATGTCCTACGTGGACCTTTTGAGCTTTGCGTGTCAGCATTTTGAAAAAACCTAACTTAACTCTGGTGTCGTGTCACATATAGAAATTTTTTGATATTTGCAACCATAGTAAAACAAAGACTTATATGTTTGATATTTATTTTATATATTTAAATGCCATTTAACAAAGAAAAATCAACCAAAAAAATGAGTTTGTGTGTCACCTCTGACACGCGTGTCATAGGTTTGCCATCACTGACCTAGGTCTTCACATTCACTCACCACTCACAGTCACTCACCACTCACTCACTGACTCACCCAGAGCAACTTCCAGGCCCGTAAACCCCATTCTTGGTAAGTGCCCAATACAGGTGTATCACTTTTTTACCTTTTATACCACATTTTTACTGTACCTTTTGTATGTTTAGATGTACAAATACATATCATTGTATTATACAGTATTTAATACAATACCATGATGTGCAGGTTTGGAGCCTGGAAGCGATGGGTATGTAGCAGGCTTTGCCATCTGGCTTTGTGCAAGCGCACTCTATGATAGCACAATGATGAAATCACCCAATGACACATGGCACTGAACATATCCCCGTCATAAAACAGCACACCACTGTGTAAAGAATCATTATTTAAAATATGATGAAAATAATCTCAGGCAAATGTAAAGATCATAAGTTTAAAGAAAATCAATACACTGGTCAAGTATTTTCTTACCTATTTTTATTTTCTATTGAAAATAATACATTACAATAATGTTAACCTCCATCTTTCTAACAACAAGAACTCAGCCCCATAAATGAACTAACCTTTTAACAAAAGTAAGATGATGTGGGAACATGACCACTCCTCTGCACACAAATTTCAACCCAGTTGTTTGAATGGATGCTGATTGTTCTGTATGAATTACAGAAGTAATCATACCTTCTCTGTTTTGATCATAGAGAAGAGACTTAAAAAAAAGAAGATACTGATGAAAGTATTTGAAAGTAATTGGAGAGTTTAATTCTTCTATTTCTCCCAACTGAAAGTAGGTTTACTTATTCATAATTATTGAAAAAAATCTATTTTTGATAAAAATTCACCCCAAATAGATGAATGTAGGAAAAAAAATGCTTATAATAATACCATGTTAAAAATAATCATTGCTAATGATTTGGGGTATGTTCACCAAATGCATTTTGTAGCATACATGGCTTTTATAAAAATAGAATAAAATGTACATATTGCTTTGCATATTATCATTTTTCACAAATCAATATACTGTGGTCCTATTCCCATGTCAATACATATATGCCTGTCTCCTTTATAAATTGCTTTATTTCTATAGTGGACATTCAAAATATAAGAACATATATGTCAAATATAGTAGGCATATTACAAAATCTGGACATTCTATTTTTCAGGTAACCATCTATACTAATAAAAGGGTAATATGCTAATTAGACCGGGAGACCTTCCAGACATCCTTCTGGACAAACCCATGGTGGCAGGGCCAAGGCAGAGGCAGTTAGGGGCGATCAGGTCAGGAGGGGAGGGCAGTTGGGGGTGATCAGGCTTGCAGGGGGGCAGTTGGGGGCAAGCAGGCCAGCAGGGGTGGTTAGTTGGGTCTGAGCAGGCTGGCGGGAGTGGGGCAGTAGGGGGCGAGCAGGCCAGCAGACAGAGTGGTTAGGGACAATCAGGCAGGCAGGCAGGTGAGCGGTTAGGAGGCAGTGGTCCCAGATTGCGAGAGGGATGTCCCAGATTGGAGAAGGTGGAGGCCAGGCTGAGGGACACACCCCCATGCACGAATTTCGTGAACTGGACCACTAGTATTTTATAAATAAAATTGTGGTGAACATGCATCTTCTTCTTTTGCGGGGGCACTGTAGGTGAAGAAAATTATTTCAAGGAATATTTATCCATATCTTATTGTTTTTGGTACAAATTTTTACATTTCCCTGAAGAAAATTTATATAAAATTTCCTACTATTATTTTGAAGAGTGCTTATTATAAGACTGTGTTGAAAAATATTCTTACTTTCTTCATCATTCAAGAAGGAATAGCAAATCATTCTTTTCTACAAAATTACTGGAAATAATCATTTTAAAATTAATTTTTGTTAATATTTGAGTATAGAAAAGTGTCCCTATTCTATTTTATTTTTGGTTGTGGATGAGGCTAGATATCTTCATGTTTTTGAACATTTTTTGAAATTATCTGCTTGTGTTATATACCTATTTTAAAAAGGAGTTTTAATATTTAATTACATACTAGTACATTTTTTTTCTGGTTAATAGAGTGATCTAATCATTTTATCATGTTTTATAAATATTTTAAGGTATTATTAATGGGGTATTACAGCCCATTCTTGAATGTGTCTCAATTTCTTAGATACAACTATATGAAATTTCTGTTCATACATTCAAAAAGTTGAATATTAGCAATTTCATACCATTAAACCTAATACATAACCAGTTTTTAAAGACAAGTTATTGAAGTTGTTTCTAATGCTTTAATATTACATGCTTTTTTAATGTTATTGGGAAACCGATTAATAGTCTAAATAACAATTAGAAGTGACTATAAAAATAAAGTTTTCCCAAAGGATGCCATTAAATATTTTATTCTGTTGGCATTTGTAATACTCCTGAAATATTAGATTTTTAACTTAGAATTAATACAATATTTTAGCATAATGAAATCTATAGTAATATATAGTCATATAAAATAAACTGAAATTGAAGTGTGTGAAATTTACTTTAATCAATAAGTATATGTGATTCATGTCTCTTCTGTATAATTTCAAATGTCTGTAAAGAAGATAAATGTTGTATATTTGGACAAATTGATCTGAAAACATATTTCTGCTTCAAAAGCATCCCTGTTTCCATAGATTTGTAACATGCAATAAAATTTTATTTTAAGTTTAGGTTTGGTTTTGCAGATGCTATGCGACACATATATACAGGAAAAACTATATAAGAAAAGGAAAGACAATTAACCTTTATTAATTCCTTATTTTATGCCTGGCAATTTATTTCCACTTGTTTATCAAATGGATTAATATTCTCTCATGATTATATGCTGATCAATATGGTGTAAGACTGCCATATTTAAGAAAAATAAAAACAAAACAGAATGTCAAGTTTTAATTTCAGATAGAAACTGGACCTTTAAAAAAGCATGTTTCATTTAATATTGGACTTATAATTTTACTGAATATTTATTGTTTACCTGAAATTCAAATTTAACTGGGCATCCTGTATTTTACATAGAAACTCAAATAGGAAAAAGTTCAACAGTTTAAACAGATTTTTTTTTCCTTTTGGAAATGTGAGCCTAGGTCAGTCAGATCTTCTAATTTTTCAAAAGAAATGGTGGATTCATATTTCAACATGATTTCTCATAATTTCATGTGTCCCCAAATTATTAAAACACTTTAAATTACAGTGTAAAGTAATCGATGCATGTCTGTGGACCATGACTGGCCTGTGGAACACCTGTGGGTATCTGAAGACGATGTAATAGGTCAAAGGTTCTCACACTCCAATGCAGAGAGAAGTTACCTCAGGATTTTATTAATATGCAGGTTCTAATTTACCAAATCTCAGGAGGAGCCTGGAATTCTGCATTCCGAACAAACTTCCAAGTGAGGTTAGTAGTTGCCTTCTGCTGACCACACTTTGAATATCAACGAATGCATAACAGAAAACAAAAGGAAGGGATAAAAGAACAAGCAAGAAAATAGAAAATTAGGTAGATATCCAACCTATAAAAGGAGACACTGAAAGCATTGGAAGAGTTGGGTTAAAGGTCTCATCCATATATTATTGTTCTTGAAATAAAAAAGCCAGTGACCTAGTGTAAAGAATAAAATCAGGACAAATGCAAATATCTGATTTCTTTATCATATAAAACCATGGTTCTCAACCTTGGCTGCACATTAGAATCACCTGGGAATCTTTTTAAAATCCTGGTTTCTGGGCCTCATCCTCCAAAAATTCTGTTTCTTTGTTACTAATGTGTGGCCCCACCCCATAACAAAGAGACAGAATTTCTGGAGGATGAGGCCCAGAAATCAGGATTTTAAAAAGATTCCCAGGTGATTCTAATGTGCAGCCAAGGTTGACAACCACTGATATAAAACATTTTAATAAAGTTATCTGATTTGGAAAAATAAGCAACTTAGCTAACTATGGGAATGGCGAGGTGTTAGCTATATGCACACAGATGCACAAGTGTGGCACACACAAGTATATCCCTAAAAGCTATTAATGCACATAAAGATATATTTTCACATGTCCTACTACTTTGTGATTCAGCTGCCCCTTGGGAAATACATTAAAGGTGGATGTATACAGATGATTATCAAGGTAGAGGTTTAATTGCCTCTGTTCATTGACTGCCCAATCATGAAAGTACGATAAACCACTATGTCTGTCAGAGACAGCTGTTGGTCTCTGGGAAAGGCAAAGATGGGAGAAGGATAGTGATAGAAAGCAGTGAGATGGAAAAGGCAGAGACTTCAAGAAATGCCTAATGCAACCATCTATCTAGAGGAGGGTGGGGATTGCAGCATCTGTTCACCTTCCTTTTTGAGAAAGGAGGAGGAAGGATATTAATAGAAGTGAGGCGAGCCGAAACCAGTTTGGCTCAGTGGATAGAACATTGGCCTGCGGACTGAGGGTTCCCAGGTTCGATTCCGGTCAAGGGCATGTACCTGGGCTGCGGGCACATCCCCAGTGGGAGATGTGCAGGAGGCGGCTGATCGATGTTTCTAACTCTCTATCTCTCTCCCTTCCTCTCTGTAAAAAATCAATAAAATATATTTAAAAAAAGAAGTGAGGCGAGATGGAGAAAGATGAAAGAAGGAAGAAACTTAAAACACACTATACAACATTGAGGGCTTACATCGTAGGAAATTGTATAATGCATGTTATTTCCTATAATTTAGCATGTTCTTCCCTGCCCAAACTCGACAGGTGTTCGGTAGCTTACTGTGATTGTCAAAAAGTTAACACAGGGACCAAAGTAGTTAGCTGTGGGAACCTCTGTCAAATCAATGAAATAATTATAGCCATGCAGTTAACAGTCCTGCTGATTCTAAATAGATATTTTGAGGCAGATTAGCCCATCTGCCCATGATTACAGTTACATAATTTTTGCTCGGGTTTAAAATGATCACACTTAAGAAATTCAAAAGTGCTTTTTTCTAATAGAAACATGTTAATCTATGTAAAGAGTTTGGCAGAAATTTGCCTTTCAAAAATATCAATTCAAAATAGGCATCCTATCTAATAATAGACAAACATGGTAATTGACCGTACCTTCGCTATGCCTCACATAGGCTAATCAGCACAATATGCAAATTAACTTCAAACAAAGATGGTGGCTAATTTGCATACTGCAGGCAGGATGGGACAGCATGAGCCGCCAGCGTGAGCTGCCATCCAGGCCCCCATGTGCGACCCCAGAAGCCGCCTGCCTGCCACCTGTGATCGGATCCGATCCTGGGCCACAGGCCGGCCCCAGAAACCCCAGAAGCTGCCTGCCTGCCACTCGGGATCGGATTCGATTGGGCCACAGGCTGGCCCCAGAAGCAGCCTGATATGGTAGTAACTCTATCAGTAAGCACCCTGAAAGTCAGTGGCATAAATGCACCAATTAAAAGACAGATTATGAAGGTGAATCAAAAACAAAACCCACTTTAAATATAAAGACACATATAGATTAAAAGTAAATGAATTAAGCTGCAGCCTGTTTTGCTCAGTGGATAGAGCATTAGCCCGTGGGCTGGAGGGTCCCAGGCATGTACCTCAGTTGCTGGCTTGATCTACAGTCCCTATCAGAGCATGTGCAGGAGGCAACCAATCAATGTGTCTCTCCTTTTCCCTTCACTCTCTCTAAAATTCAATGGAAAAATATCCTTGGGTGAAGATAAACAAAAACAAAGTAAATGGATTAAGTAACATTAAAGAGATTATAAGAAAAATATATTCTAAATTTTGTTAGTTGTATAATGGTTATGTTTAAATTATTAACACCTAAGAAATTGGGTGAAGGGTACATATAATATGCTGTAGTATTTTATAGTTTTTTTTACATGTATGAAATTATTTCAAATTAAAGTATTAAAAAATTAAAAATTAATAAAATATTAATTGAAATGTATCTGCATTACATGAAAAATCTCCTAATTGCTTCTAACATAATTTATTAAATTGTGCTAAAATTTACAAGGGTTCAATTAAAAAATATCTTAATTCTAAATGATATAATAGAAAATATATAATAGTGCAGTTATAAGCACTTATCTGAAAATAAAAATTTAAAGAAGTGAATTTAAAGAAGGGATTAGCCAAAGAAAATATATGCACAACCCATGGACACAGACAACAGTATGGTGATAGCCAGAGAGAAGTGGGGGGCAAGAGCTGGGTAGAGTGGGCATAAGGGGGAAATAGGGACATCCTATATAATAATAATAAAAGGCTAATATGCACATTGACTGAACGGCAGAATGACCAGTTGCTATGATGTGCACTGGCCACCAGGGGGCAGACGCTCAATGCAGGAGGTGCCCCTCTGTTGGTCAGTGCACTTCCATATGGGGAGTGCCACTCAGCCAGAAGCTGGCTCATGGCTGGCCAGCGCAGTGGTGGTGGCAGCACTAAGAATGTCCAACTAACAGTTTAGACCCAATCCCTTGGGGGCCTAAGCCTTTAGTCGGACATCCCCGGAGGGCTCCCTGGCTGCCAGAGGATGTCTGACTGCAAGCTTAGTCCTGATCCCCCTGGGGAGTGGGCCTAAGTCGACAGGTGGACATCCCCCAAGGGGTCATGGAATGGGAATGGGCGCAGGCCGGGCTGAGGGACCCCCCCGCCGAGTGCACAAATTTTTGTGCACCAGGCCTCTAGTTGTTTCATAAGGGTGATTCTTACTGAATTTGTACCAGTATATATTAATGCCTGTCACCATTTGAAGATAAGCAAATCATCCAAGGAAAATTGCTGATATTAAGGAAAACAGAGTAATTAGGCCAGTGTTACACCTACCCAATAGTGTGTCAGCCCCAAGTTATCCCATCTACATTTCTTTTGTGGCTTGTGAATTATTGATTTATTTAAATCTACTATTGTTTCTCGTATACTCTAAATTTTGTAATAAAGTGTAACTTGACTTGCTTAAGCCAATGGTTATCAAAGTGTGGCCCAGCAGAGCAGTAGAATATCACTTGGAAAACTTGTTAGAAATGCAAATTATTGGGCTCCATTATAGATTTACTAAAAAAAGAAACTTTGGGGAGTAGGATCTAGAAACCTCTATTTAAAACCCTCCAGGGCAACCTCATGCTCACTAAAGTTTCAGAACCAAAAGCTCTCTTTTTTTTCTACATGTTTCTGAAAACGTCCATCTTCAAGAAAGCCCTAGCGACAGATGTGACTCTTACCATTAATGTGAGCCAGATGACTAATTCAGGCAAATTATTTATGATTGAGACATAATTTTGAATACTGCAATTTTTAATAACATTCCTAAATACTAATGTCCTTGCTTCATGGCTTGTAGGAATCAATTTGTATTATGTAAATTTGTAACTTTTTAATAAAAGTGGAACTGGCTTAGAGTTTATCACTACGTTATTTGCAGAATTTGTGTACAAATATTAACTTATCTGCATTACATAAAATATAAGCCAGTTGCGCTATTAATTCATGGAACCCATGGTTATTGCACCTGTGTGCTATTGCAAATCTATATCCTTGAATTACATTCAGAACAATCAGATAATAAGTGATTTTCATCAATCAGAATTCTGCAATGTCTTGATTACCTATAGTTAAGGAATGGAGAAGTTTATCTACAATTGCCATCAGGAGAATTAGCTCACAAAACTGGAGTTTGCAGTCAGCATGGCTCTTACTAAGCAATTCACATTCACTGCAAAAGTGAATCACCCATAGTTGGTAACCAGAATGTAGCTGGTAAAGTATCTATGATCATGTCTATAAGTTAAGAGAAAGTCATTTGAATAAAATTATACAAAAAGGCAAAATAAGTGATAAAAATGCAATTGGATTCTTCTCAAGTCTTACAATTAGAGCCTCTTTACAATAGAGAACAATTGAAAGAGGTTTTAGCCTAGAAACACTGCACATATTTTTACCCTTGTTTAACTATGCTACTGCTAGGCAACCAAGCCAAGGGTATTAAACTTTGCTCCTCGTTTCTTCAAAAAGATATTATTTTTTCCCCTAGTTTTAGTGTGTATCATATCAGGGCAATCAAAATACTCTTGGGGAAGTTCTGATTGCTTGCAATCCCTTCAAAAAGGGGCACTGTTTGAGAGATGCACATTGAATATTTATTCAAAATCACACAATTATTTAAATGTGGTGCATGCCCTGATTTAGAATTTGGGCATTTACTAATTTGATGTAAAACATTTGTGACATGTATTATATTTCTGCTAATAACTCATTTTTATAAATTGCTGATGTAGACAACAACAAAAATGTATTCAGTAAGGGTACTTTACTTCACAATGTACTTCTATTAATAGGGTAAAATTATTAAATTTATATTATTTTTCAAACTGTTTTGTAATTTGGAAATGAATTGGACGTGACAATGAGGTTAAGTGAGTTACTCATCAACACCTATGGTTTTGACAATGCTACATAAGGCTACCTTCTAGTTTGTTTTATTTCGTGAAATCAGGAGGTGCATACCTGTCACTTAATTAAACTTATAACAGAAATATGAAATGTTATGCCTGTTAAATTATTGTCAATAATTATTTAATGAATATAAATAATAAAGCAATGCTTAGATTATGGTTAGTGATATAATTGAATAATATAAATTAATAAGAGTAATTAATTACATCAGTCTTCCAGACATGAAGCATGATACATTTTATAAAATTAGCATTTCAAATATTCTCATACTTTTTAGATTAGAAGGTGTGTTTAAATTTTCAGTTAAAATGTTGAATGTGTTAAAAAACTTAATTTTATAGAGAATATCCCATAAATAGGTTTCAGAGTAAAATCCTTAGAAGGAAAATTATCTTGCCTCCAGGAATTATAGAAGACCTTAAAATACAAAATTATTTAAATTTGGAATTGTCACTACTCTTTATGTAGCAAATTGCTATATGGTGATTGAATATTAATAAGATGCACCATCAGGATTTCTGAATTGGAAGTGAAAATGGTGAGGAAATGTTCAAGATATTGGTCATAAAACACTGATATAAATTCACCCTGACTTTAAAATCAGACCCAGATAAATATATCAGTAGGTAAGAAACAATACAGTAACCTTTCTTCTAGTGAATATATGAAATTGATATCAAGATAAAATGAATCCACAGTTTCTAAATTGTGTCATTTTCTAAACGTAAGATTTTTCTTTCTGGAGTTTATATGACTTTGGAAAATAAAATATCTTTGGAAAAAGTAATTTTTCCCTGTTTTCATCACTGTCATTTCCCAGTCTCTGAATCAATTTCTCTGGAGCGGGAATCACTTGGCCTTAGCATTTAGGCTCAGTTCTGCCTCGTTATACTACCTGTCCTGAGTTGTACTTGAGAGTCATTTAAGGGTCTAAACCAGCACTTGTGGAATAACATCAGGGTACCCTCATTGTGACTTAATTCTCAACTGGTACCCCATTCTAATAACAGTTTCTGCTTTTTCCCTGCCCTGCATAGGACCTTACTCTCCCAGTCATGATTCCTCTGCCTGTATCATTGTCTGTGTGATCTGCCTCAGTCTTTGCTTGTCATTTTATGATTGAAATAATATTCTTTTTCTTTTCATGCTCCCCTTCTCCCCAACTCTCACCCCCCTTTACTATTCAAAACCTAAACCAGAGCCTAAGTCCCTGTCACCAGCCAAGAGAAACGTAATGCAAACTGCTTGCTTTGCTGCCCAGATTCTGGGGCTAATTTAAAGAAGTGCAACCATCTATCTAGAGGAGGGTGGGGACTGCAGCATCTGTTCACCTTCCTTTTTGAGAAAGGAGGAGAAAGGATATTAATAGAAGTGAGGAAATTGTATACAATTTGCTTCCATGCATACACGTCCTTTGGTTGATCACCCAGTAGTCTCAAAAACAGCGAGTCACCTAACTGTTGGGGTCCTCCTCAGTGCGGATTGCTCCACTGGCTCATAGCTTGACGTATGTGATGCTGTACTATTCAGGCAAATGAAAAATAACAGTGCTTCAAAGCATGAAAGGAGAAACCACAGATATGCCAAATCAAGTGGCAGCTGTGTGCACTATACAGGCCCTCATACAAGCATGTATTATGCACCTGCTATGTTTATTAAGGGAGATTATCCTATATAATAAAAGCCCAGTGACCATAATGACAGAACGACCAGAAGGACCCCTCGACCAGTCACTATGAGATGCACTGACAACCTCTCGGTCCCTTTCCCCAGCCTGCAGGCTCCAATCGCTGATGGCAAATGGGGAACCGGGGTAGGTGGCAGGGGATGCGGGCGGTGCCAGGCCAAGGCCCCCACCCACTGGTCACCCACACACAGAGGGTGACTGGTGGCAGAGGTGAGGCCGGTGAGTGGGTGGGAACGGCTGATCTCTCTGTCCCTTCCACTGGCCAACAGGCTCCCATTACTGGATGGGGAACGGAACGGGGAACCAGAGTGGGTGGTGGCAGGGGGTGGGGCCAGCTGCCAGCAGCCAGGGAAGATGGCCCTGATCACAAGCTAGGCCTTGGGACCCTACCCGCACACTATTTTGTGTGCCGGGCCTCTAGTTTTTAATATAATTTACCATGTAACTAAATTAAACTAAATTTGAAATTGTGGAGAGATTAAAAATGGACAGTTTTTGTTTTGAGGATGTTGTGTTCTAGCTATGGAGGCAGAGAAAAGATGAGAAACATAAAGTAGGGATGCTTAAAGGATAGTTTTAACAAGAAGAATCTAATTGCCTCAAGTTTAGAAAAGATGCACTATCGTTTTTTGGTAATTGGTGTAGGATGGCAGTGGGCATGGTGAGTAGGATACAATGTTTGAAATATAATCAAACCTGTAATTATTTTGATTTTTGTAACTGGTGGTATTCCATGCCCACTGCTTTAGTTGCAGGTAGAGAGAGAAAGGTGTGTTTGCTCTTTCCGTATTTGGCATCCACATTTCCAGTCTCAGCACTACATCCAAATGAAAGGATAAGAGGGGTATCATCACTGAGTAGATGGCACATACCTGATATGTAAACAACTGAGCAGTCAAAACACCCAAGGCTGACATTCACTCTTGAGTGTGTAATACTTTCAGCATTTCAAGTGTTTTGTAATTCAGTCAAACATATCAGTCTCAACTATAGGAAACAAACAATTCATAAATCTTCTTATTGTGAGACCTTAGAAACTAAATACTTCTTACAGTTTTCTAAACACTGATGATATATGTTGCTCAAAAGACATAACTAGGTTGAACATTATAGCAACATCTGTAGAAGCAAAATGAAAACTATCAATATGTGTCGACACCAGCAATAACTCTCTTTAACCAGCTGCATCAATTAATACGCGTTCTGTAACAGAAGCAATACATTTTCAAAAATGGGGAGGTACCCATATCTCAACATCCATTACAATGAAAAGCAGCCTCAGAGAATACAGCCCCTCAAAGTTTAGTATGATAAATTCATCAGGTGAAAAGTTTAGCCCCTATTTCAATAAGGGAAGCCTCTGGGATCACTTGAAGGAAAAGCAGAAGAGGAAAGAGCAAATCACCTGGGAACCGCATTACCATAATTGAGCACTTAAATGCATAAGAAACACATTGAGACCACTTAAGTAAATAAGGAGAAAGCTATGTAAAGACAGCATCAAGATGCTACAATTGATCTTTAACTGCTCCCATCTCTGGAATTAAATAAGGCTGGCACTCTCAGGACTAGTTCCTTAGCATTGAGTTAATTAGTTATGTGCCCTGCTTCTCCACTGACAGCTTGGGTATGAACCCAAGCGCCAGCACCTGGCAGATGTGTCATCCTGGGCAAGGTTCTTATTTTCAAGACTCAGTTTCCAAATAGCATTGCTTTATAGTGTTATGATTTTAAATGAGGTCATCGGATAAGTGTTTGCCATAGTGTATGGCCCATTATAAACTCTCTATAAATGTATTTTATTATGACATGATACTAATCATTATTATATGTAATGTATATAAATATGAATATATCTCTATCTCTATCATCTATCTATCTATCTATCTATCTATCTATCTATCTATCTATCTATATCTTGATGTTGTCTTCATATAGCTTTCTCCTTATTTACTTAATGGTCTCAATCTGTTTCTTATGCACTATTATTATCTATAATAATAAAAGTGTAATATGCTAATTAGACTGAACGTCCTTACGGATGTCCTTCTGGACAAAATTCCGGATGAAGCAGTGGTTGTGAGAGAAGCCCAGGTCCTGGGTGCCAGAGGGAAGCTGTTGCAGGCAGCAGGGTAAAGAAGGCCTACTCTTGCATGAATTTCATGCATTGGGCCTCTAGTTATATATGATATGTAGTTATAATTATTATGACCAGTTATGAAGAGACATATAAGCTTACAATACATACTTATATAGGCAAGTACAAAAGAGTGGTTTGGTAGTTAATAGGATTTTTTATATTAAAAATATATCAACTCAAAAGAAATATTAAATCAAGACTATTTGGATCTTCATTAGCATTACTTTATTTTTTTAAGGGAAATTTAAAGGAAATTGATTCACTGAGATTATAAATCTTATACTATTCTAACCAAGTAGGGAAATTTAAGAAGGTGAAGTTGTACAAATTTTCTTATTTTTTCACTGAAACTACTTCAAAATATAGCATCAATCTTGGTTAGTATAACATAATAATTTGGACACTAATTATTGAACTGACTCTTACACCAACCTTCTATAACATGTGTGGATCTAGTTAAGAGATCTTGCACATTACATGTTGCATTGTATTATTTAATTATTTTGGTAAACATTTTATTGAAGTTCAAAATATATAATCAAGCCATAAATTTTAAGTTTACATGCTGGTAATCCTATCTAATTAAGAGGGAATATGCTAATTGACCACCACACCCTCACAAGATCGCAGTGCCCACAACCAATAAAGAGGGAATATGCTAATTTCCTGCCACACCCTCAAAGATGGCAGTTCCTTCAGCCCTGCCGGGGTGGCCGGCATGTGGCACAACCAGGCTCTCCCCCAGGCGGGTCTGGCTGCTCTGCGCACCAGCCTCTGGAGTCCCCCAGTCCCCTCCGCTCCCCAGCCACCCAGGACCAGCCCCGGGCACAGGCAAGCCATGGATGGCTGCTGCCCAGACACCCAGGGCTGGCCCAATGCTCAGGTAACCAGGGCCAGCCGAGGCTTGCACTACCGGCAGTGGCAGCAGCAGAGGTGTGATGGGGGTTTCGCCTTCCCCTGATCGCCAGGTCGCCTCCCGCACCTGAGGCCTCCCGGACTGTGAGAGGGTGCAGGCCGGGCTGAAGGTTCCCCCTCTCCAGTGCATGAATTTTCATGCACTGGGTCTCTAGTATTTTTTTTTTTAATTTCTTTATTGGTTAAGGTATTACAAATGTCTCCTCATCCCCCCATTAACCCCCAACCTCCCCCCCATTCATGTTCTCACCCCCCTGTTGTCCATTTCCATTGGTTTGGCTTATATGCATTCATATAAGTCCTTTGGTTGATCTCGCCCACTTACCCCCACCTTCCCCTACTTTCCCTCTGGGGATTGATAGTCTGATCGCTGTTTCTCTGTCTTTGGATCTGTCCCTGTTCATTAGTCTATGTAGTTCTCTATATTCCATAAATGAGTGAGATCATGTGGTATTTATCTTTCTCTGACTGGCTTATTTCACTTAGCATAATGCTCTCCAGTTCCATCCATGCTGTTGCAAATGGAAAGAGTTCCTTCTTTTTTACCGCAGCGTAGTATTCCATTGTGTAGATGTACCACAGTTTTTTAATCCACTCATCTGCTGTTGGGCACTTAGGCTGTTTCCAAATCTTAGCTATGGTGAATTGTGTGGCTATGAACATAGGGGTGTATATATCCTTTCTTATAGGTGTTTCTGGTTTCTTGGGATATATTCCTAGAAGTGGGATCACTGGGTCAAATGGGAGTTCCATTTTTAGGTTTTTGAGGAAACTCCATACTGTTCTCCATAGTGACTTCACGAGTCTTTATTCCCACCAGAGGTGCAGAGGGTTCCTTTTTCTCCACATCCTCTCCAACACTTGTTGTTTGTTGATTTGTTGATGATAGCCATTCTGGCAGGTGTGAGATGATACAACATTGTTGTTTTGCTTTGCATCTCTCATATAATTAGTGACTTTGAGCATGTTTTCATATGTCTTTCGGCCTTCTGTATGTCCTCTTATGAAAAGTATCTGTCTAAGTCCGTTGCCCATTTTTTGATTGGATTGTTTATCTTCCTATTGTTAAGTTGCATGGGTTCCCTGTAAATGTTGGAGATTAAACCCTTATTGGTGATATCGGTGGCAAATATGTCCTCCCATGCAGTGGGTCTTTTTGTTGTTTTGTTGATGGTGTCCATTGCTGTGCAAAACCTTTTTATTTTGATGTAGTCCCATTTGTTTATTTTCTCTTTAGTTTCCATTGCCCAAGAAGCAGTATCAGAGAAGAAATTCCTTCAGCATATGTTTGCGATTTTGCTGCCTGTGGATTCCTCTAGTATTTTTATGGTTTCCCGTCTTACGTTTAAGTCTTTTATCTATTTTGAGTTTATTTTTGTGTATGGTGAGAGTTGGTGGTCTATTTTCATCTATTTGCATGTATCTGTCCAATTTTCCCAACACCATTTATTGAAGAGACTGTCTTGATTCCATTGTATACTCTCGCCTTCTTTGTTGAGTATTAATTGGGCATAGTGGTGTGGGTCTATTTCTGGGTTCTCTATTCTATTCCATTGATCTATATGTCTGTTCTTGTGCCATTACCATGCTGTTTTAAGAACAGTGGCTTTGTAATACAGCTTGATATCTGGTATTGAGATTCCACCTATTTTGTTCTTCTTTCTCAGAGTTGCTGCAGCTATTCGAGGTCTTTTTTTATTCCAGATGAATTTTTGGAGCATTGTTCTAGATCTGTGAAATATGCCGTTGGTAATTTAATGGGGATTGCATTGAATCTATAGATTGCTTTAGGTAATATGGACATTTTGATGATGTTGATTCTACCAATACATGAACATGGTATGTTCTTCCATCTGTTTATGTCTTCCTCTATCTCTTTTTTCAGTGTCCTGTAGTTTTCTCATATAAGTCTTTTACCTCCTTAGATAAATTTATTCCTAGGTATCCTAATTTTTTTGGTGCAATGGTAAATGGGATTGCTTTTTTAGTCTCACTTTATGTAAGTTCACCATTGGTGAAAAGATATGCCATAGATTTCTTGGCATTAATTTTGTATCCTGCTACATTGCCAAATTAATTTATGAAGATTAATAATTTTTTGTTGGAGTCTTTAGGGTTCTCTATGTACAGTATCATGTCATCTGCACATAAGGACAGTTTTACTTCTTCTTTTCCAATTTGGATGCATTTTATTTCTTCTTCTTGTCTGATCGCAATGGCTAGTACTTCCAGTACTATGTTGAACAGGAGTGGTGAGAGGGGGCGTCCCTGTCTTGTTCCTGTTTTTAGGAGAAATGGTTTTAGTTTTTGCCCATTGATTATGATGTTGGCTCTGGGTTGGTCATATATGGACTTTATTATGTTGAGGTATGATCCTTCTATTTTTACCTTGCTAAGAGTTTTTATCAAGAAAGGGTGTTGGATTTTGTCAAATGCTTTTCTGCATCAATTGATATGACCATGTTGTTTTTATCTCTCAATTTGTTTATGTGATGTATTATGTTTATTGATTTGCGGATATTGTACCATCCTTGCATACCTGGGATATATCCTATTTGGTCATGGTGTATGATCTTTCTGATGTACTGCTGGATCTGATTTGCTAGGATTTTGTTGAGGATTTTGGCATCTATGTTCATGAAAGATGTTGGCCTGTAATTCTCTTTCATTGTGTTGTCTTTGTCTGGTTTTGGTATTAGGGTGATACTGGCTTCATAGAATGAGCTTGGAAGTGTTCCTTCCTCTTGAATTTTTTGGAATAGTCTGAGGAGGATAGGTTTTAGTTCTTCCTTGAATGTTTGGTAAAACTCCCCTGTGAAGCCGTCTGGCCCCGGGCCTTTGTTTGCTGGAAGCTTTTTGATTACTGCTTCAATTTCATCCATACTTATTTGCATATTGAGATTTTTAGTTTCTTCCTGATTAAGTTTTGGACGGTTGTATTTTTCTAGGAATATATCCATTTCCTCCAGGTTGTCTAGTTTGTTGGAGTAGAGTTGTTCATAGTATTTTTTAACAATCCTTTGTATTTCTGTGGCGTCTGTTGTTATTTCTCCTCTTTCATTTCTGATTTTGTTTATTTGGGTCCTCTCTCTTTGTTTCTTGGTGAGCCTGGCTAGAGGTTCATCAATCTTGTTTATCCTTTCAAAGAACCAACTCTTGGTTTTGTTGATCTTTTGTATTTTTTTTTTTTTTTTGGTCTCTATGTCATTTATCTCTGCTCTGATCTTTATTATTTCTTTCCTTCTGCTTACACTGGGCTTTTCTTGTTGCTCTCTTTCTAACTCTTTGAGTTGTAGGGTTAGGTAATTTATTATCATTGTTTCTTGTTTTTTGCAGTAGGCTTGTAGAGCTATGAACTTCCCTCTCAAGACTGTTTTTGCTGTATCCCATAGGTTTTGGATTGTTGTGTTTTCATTGTCGTTTGTTGCCATGATGTTTTTATTTCTTCTTTGATCTCTGTGGTAACCCAATCATTGTTTAATAGCATACTATTTAGTCTCCATGTGTTTGATTTTTTTGGATTGTTTTTATTGTAGTTGATTTCCAGTTTTATGCCATTGTGATCTGAGAAGATGCTTGATATGATTTCTATTTTCTTGAATTTGAAGAGACTTTGCCTGTGACCCATATATGGTCTATCTTTGAAAATGACCCATGTGCACTTGAGAAGAATGTATATTCTGTGGCTTTGGGATGAAATGTTCTGAAGATGTCAATTAATTTCATCTGATCTAGTGAGTCATTTAGGATTGATGTTTCTTTGCAGATTTTTTGTTTAGAGGATTTGTCCAATGGTGATAGTGGGGTGCTAAAGTCCCCTACTATGATTGTATTGCTGTGAATCTCTCCCTTGATACCCTCCACAAGTTTTCTTATGTATTTGGGTGCTCCTATATTGGGTGTGTATATGTTTACCAGAGTTATTTCTTCTTTTTTGATTGCTCCCTTTAGTATTATGAAGTGGCCTTCCTTATCTCTTTTTATGTCCTTCACTTTGAGACCTAATTTTTCAGATATAAGTATTGCTACTCCAGCTTTTTTTCATTTCCATTCACCTGAAAAACCTTTTTCCATCCCTTCACTATCAGTCTGTGGGCTTTTTTTCTGAGGTGGGTTTCCTGTACACAGCAGATATATGGGTCATGTTTTCTTATCCACTCAGTTACCCTATGTCTTTTGATTGGGGCATTTAATCCATTTACATTTAAATTTATTATTGATAGATACTTGTTTTTCACCATTTATATTCTTTACCCCTGTGTCCTTTCTCGTTTCCTATTTTTTTTCTTTTTACAGCAGACCCTTTAGCATGTCTTACATTGCTGGTTTGGTGGTAATAAACTCCAATAGTCCTTTTTTGTTTGTGAAGCTCTTGATTTCACCCTCAGTTTTGATTGATAGCCTTGCTGGGTACAGTATTCTTGGATTCAGACCCTTCCTTTGCATGACTTTGTATATTTCATTCCATTCCCTTCTTGCCTGATGTGTTTCTGTTGAGAAATCTGTTGCTTGTTTGATGGGGGATCCTTTGTAAGTAACTTTCTGTCTCTCTCTGGCCGCTTTTAAGAATCTTACTTTGTTGTTGGTGTTTGCCAATTTAATTATAATGTGCCTTTGCTTTGGTCTTTTGGGGTTCATTTTGTTTGGGATTCTGTGAGCTTCTTGGATTTGTGTGAGTTTTTTCTTCCCTATATCAGGGAAGTTTTCTGTCATTATTTTTTCAAACAGGTTTTCTATTACTTGTTCAGTTTCCTCTCCTTCTGACACCTCTATGATGCGGATATTGTTTTGTTTCGTGTTGTCCCAAAGTTCTCTTAAGCTCCCCTCCTACTTTTTAATTTTTTTTTCTAGAAGCTGCTCTGCTTGGGTATTTTTTCCTACCTTGTCTTCTTGCTCACTGATGTGGTCCTCTGCTTCTTCTAGTCTACTGTTGATTCTTTCTATTGAGTTATTTATAGCAATGTTGTCATTTTTCATTTCTCCTTGGTTCTTCTTCATTTCCTCTTGGTTCTTACACATATTGTTGAATTTGTCTTCCATTCTTTTCATCCACCTCATGGCCATTTCTCTGAATTCTTTCTCTCACAGGTTGCTTGCCTCCATTGCCTCCATATCGTTTTCTTCCTTTTCTGGTAATGGCTGTTTTTCTTTCATATGCAGTCTGTTTCTTTGTCTCCCCATGATCTCTCTTCTCCAGGTGTTTGGTTATGTAGTTCTCTCTCTGCTGCGTTGATTTAAAGGCACAAAATACAACACAACAAGGCACAATGCACAAGGTACTGAACACAAATGTATTCACTATACTAATAACCCCAAATAAAGGTGACCACTAGATCTAAGAGAATTAGGGGATAAAGAAGAAAGAAGAGAAAAAAAATAGAAAAAGAAAAAAAAGAGTGCAAAAATGAAAATGGGAATAGGAAGAAAAGGTAAGAGAGAAAATATAGAGAATGAAATAGAAGAGGGGAACAAACTATTTATATGGGGAGAAAACTCCAATAGAACAGCCATTAATCCCAACAAATTCCAGCAACAGATCCCTGGAGATGAATGCAAACTACAAACAACAACTAATATCAAGCAAGGAGAGGGAAAACAGAGGCAAGAAAATAACTGGGAAAAAAACAACATAAAAATAAAAAGAAAAAGCAAAACAATCTCACAAACAAGCATAAAAAACCCCCATTATACTCAACAATCAAGCAAACCACAACAAAATGACAGAGAGAATAAAAAAACTTTGGATAGTGAAGAAAGAGAAGAGAGAGGTGTATATGGATTTAGAGCAGGAGGTTTAACATGGGGTAAAAATAAGGAAAAGGGAAATTTAAGCAGGGATAGGGTAAGAGAAACAGGACAACAAAAGGGGAAAAGTGTGGAAGAGAGTTTTGGCATAAAGGTCCAGTTGAGGTAGAGTAAAAGGATGCTAAAGGAAAGATGAAAATAGAATGTAGAACACTAATACCAAAATATTCACCTTAACAAGACATGATCCAAAGGTAACAAAGCATGAATGTACTCATGGCACTGATAACCCCAATATAAGCAACCACCCGAGAAAATATAATTAGGGGAGAGAAAAGAGAGCACAAATGATATCTAAGAGAGAGAAAAAAAAGATAGGAGAGAAAAGAAAAAGGAGAATATATGTTTATGGAGAAAACACCACAGAGCCAATAGATAAACCAAACAAATACAAACACCAAACACTCAGTAAAGAGGGTGGGGCAGAATCTGTAGAGGCTGAGGTGATATACAGGAAATAAAGTTAAGAATTGGATAAATATGGGGAGGACCTCAATTCAGTATAGAGGAACTCCCGAGCCTCTAGTTTTTTATAAAGTGAACACACCAAGGTAGTCAGTGCCAAGATCATGGTTTAGATCAGTGATGGCGAACCTATGACACGTGTGTCAGAGGTTACACGCGAACTCATTTTTTTGGTTGATTTTTCTTTGCTAAATGGCATTTAAGTATATAAATATCAAAAATATACATCTTTGTTTTACTATGGTTGCAAATATAAAAAAATTTCTGTATGTGACACGACACCAGAGTTAAGTTAGGGTTTTTCAAAATGCTGACACGTCGAGCTCAAAAGGTTCGCCCTCACTGGTTTAGATCATTCTAAGCCTCTTGTGCACCTGTGCTCCATTCATTACACACCCCGGAAGTAGCCAGTATTCTGACTTCTATCACCACACCTGAAATGAGGTGGTAAATGCTATTCTGTGTTTAAGGTTCTTTTGTCAACATGAGTCTATAACATTTATCTATATAATTGCTTGAAATATTGTATTTTCTATTATGTAACAAGTGTATTTCCCATTTTACTATTGATTGTGGTTACTTTCAGTTTTTCGATGTTGTAAATTGTGCTTAATAAACATTCCTGTACATGTCTATGCTGCACCTGGTTATAGGATATACAAACATTTACTTATAGAAAAGACTGCCAAAAATTTTACAAACTTGTACCCATCTGCAATACCACTGGAAGTGTATGAGAGCACTGTTGATCCAGTTAAGGGCCCAAAAATGGTATTATAAGTTTCTTTAAGTTGTACCATTCTGGTGAATATGGAACAGTATCTCATTGTGGTTATAATGCACATTTTACAGATGATTTATAACACTGAACATTTTTATATGCTTATTTTTCCATTTGGATATCCTCTTGTAAAAAGCTTGCTCAAGTTTTTTCCATCATTTCTTGAAGAAATTTTCTAATTAATTTATAGGATTCATTGAATAGGAGTTCTTCTATGGATATATGTATGACATTTTTTCTCCTTTTTGTGGATTTGCCTATTGAATCTCTTAAAAATGTCTTTTAATAAACAGAAGTATTCATGACTGATAAAATCAAATCTGTCCATCTTTTTCTTTATGATCAGTGATTCTTTTTTTTGTGTGCTCTGTTTAAGAAATCTCTACCAATCTCAAAATCATGAGTATATTGTCCTATAATAATTTCTAGAAGTTTAATTCTGTTATCTTTTACCTTAATTCTAAAATGTATTTCTAAATGATTTTTTAGAAATCATTTAGGTTCAAGTTTCATTTCTTTTTTCAGATGAATACCATTTTTAAAGACATATTGAAGTCATGTAACATGGGTTCAGTTCACGGCAGACTCTTCATATTGCAGGAGTATATTTCTGCTTAAAAGAGGTCCTTACCACTTTAAGTAGCATCTATCTTTTTATCTTTAACACTAGAGGCTCAATGCACAGATTCATGCACCAGAGGGGTCCCTCAGCCTGGCCTGTGCCCTCTCGAAATCCAGGACCCCTTGGGGGATGTCAGAGGCCCAGTGTACAGATTTGGATGTATCCCCACAGGCCAGGCCAAGGGATCCTACCGGTGTACAAATCCATGCACCAGGCCTCTAGTATGCATATAAGATCTTTGGTTAATCTCTTCCCGCCCTCTTCCCTCTCTTCTTCCCTCTGAGATTCATCAGTTTGTTCCATGTTTCCATGCTTATGTGTTGAGCATCTGCTCTCTGGTGGTCAGTGCATGTCACAGCTACTGGTCGAATGGTTGAATGGTCTCTTAGGCTTTTATATACGTAAGAACAATTTCCCTGCAATGCTTCTTTTGAGAATGCTATTGAAAATATTTTCAAATCCTAACAATTTAAAATTTAGATATGGCAGAAACCTTTTTAACAGTCCTAATTGCTAGGATTACCAATATAGTTTACTCTGGCTTTAATCTCTTTCAAAATAACTTCTTTCAGGTTTTATGGTATCCTTGCAGAGAAATAGTGAGTGTACACTGGCCTTTGGCAATGACTATTTTATATTAGTTGTTATTCTTTAATGCATTCAGCCATGTATTCACTCAACAAATATGTATAAAATATAGGCTCAGTGTTAGGTTTTACAGATACAATGGAGTATAATATAGATGTTTTTATTTATAGACAATGTACACTTACTATGAAATGTAAATTCAAATATAAATGATTACAACAATTAGCAGATTTTCTAATTTTTAGAATGGGGCATATGCATTCTGAGGTCATAAATATATGGTTTTTGAGGTCATAAATATATCTATTTTGCTGGGGAATAGTTTGGTAGACCATTCTTATTAAAGCATATTATTAAATAACTTGGTGCACGGATTCATGCACATTGAAAGGAAATTAATTAGAAGAAATATTGTAGAGGCTGGGGAGGGATGTCGGGAGGTTGGCTCCAGGGCATGTCCAGCCCGTCTCACCCAGTCCCCATCGGCAAGACCACAGCAGCAAGCTAACCTACTGGTTGGAGCATCTGCCCCCTGGTGGTCAGTGTGCATCATAGCGACCAGCCGAACGGTTGAACAAATGGTCAGACACTTCACATATTAGGCTTTTATTATATAGGATTTAAATCTTTTAGAATTGAAAGGATATAAAACAATTAATTTGAAAAATTACATTTGTTTTTTAAATATTTTGTCTGCTATAATTTATATATATATTTGAAACCACAGTTCGTGAATAGATATAAGCTGATTTAGAAAAAAACAATAACTACTTAAACACAAAATAGAAAATATAAAGCAGAGAAAGATAAAAGAAATAAAGTAATTCTTTAGTATTAAAAAGCATGCTGAAACAACATAGTTAAGTAGCTAAATATTAGCTTAATTGCATTAAAGCCAGTAATGCAGTGTTAGCTTAATATAATAAAGCAGCCTGGGGGAAATTCTGGGTTCAGATCAGACATCCATTGTTTTTGCAGCAAAAAGCACGTGCTTATTAACATAAACTATGTGGCCACCATCGAATTGGAATATGAGCTGCCTAACCAAATGAAGGCAGAGGAATGAAGTTTGATCCATTTGTCAGAATCATTGTATACCAGCATTGCAAAACAGATTCTGAACTTGATCTATAATGATATAGCTCAAATCAAAATTCTGCAGATGATAAAATGAGAAGGTAATGAGGAAAATGTAAAGATATGTTTAGACAATCAGTGAAATTATTCTTGCATAAAATCAAGCTGTCCAGATTACTTTGTGTGGAACACAGTAGGGAATGACCTGACCTTTTTAGAAAATTATACGTTTAGGATAAAAAAATATATATATTCTAATTTTTTAACCCACCCTTAACCTATAATGAATATTCATAAAAAGCTTAGCATCTTTCCCTTTCAATTCATAATCAAGCCTGAAGCAGATGCTTTTTGAGATATACCCATTTCAACAGTTACAACTTAAATGTATTCTTATTTTACTCATAGTTGAATTAAGTGCAAAAACTTAATAATGCCCTTGTTTCTAGTCTCTTGTCCTCTCCATATAAACTACACAAATTATTGAATGAAGCTATTGTTTGATTATATCAATTTCTCTTACAAAATGCCATAATTTCCAATTGCTTCAAATATTATCATCCATTTTTTTTCTGCCTTTACAAACATACATCAGCCATTTGATGAGATATACTTTTTACTGTTAAAATGGCTTGACAATTCTTGCTCTTGCATTATTCATGGAAATCATGAATTGAGTTATCAGTTTAATCTGGTGCTTTTAGATGATATTGGAAATGTATTGGCACCTTGTAAAACATGGTGGAGCAAACGTAGGTTTATAGTTTGTATGAAAAATGATGCAATTATTAATAAGTAATAATACAAGAGTAAACTCTGTTTCCCATACTCAAAACTGTAAACTACTTTTTTCCCACCCTGTATTATTGTCTTGTGAAAATATGGTTTGAATTCTAGCCTATCTTTGCACTAAACTTTTAAATATATTATTTATAAACTTGGCACTGCAGGTAATTCTTTGCTTATAATTTTTGTTTCATCTGTTACATTTTCATAAATATTAGCTATCAGTTTCTTGCATTATTAATTCCAATATATGTTTTATTATTTTATACTTATCTGATTTGCCTTTCTATTTCATATCCTATTCTCCTCTTAAGATTTTAAACATGTATACGCTTCAGTTTTCTGTTTATTCACTTAATCAACCAATATGCATTAAATATTCAAAATGAACCAGACACTAAGTTAGACACCAAGAAATTACTAATGAATATCATAGATTACCCTCGGCAACCCATGGAGCCATTACATTTACAAAGAAACATTTAAACATGTTGTTAGTTTTCTATTGCTGGTTAAGATTTTATTACAAATTTAGTAAGTTAAAACACTCATGTACTAGCTCACAGTTTTGTGTATGACAGGGTCAGCTATAACCTGACTCAATGGAGTCCTCTTTTGAGGGCCTCTCAAGGCCAAAATCAAATTATCATCATGCTGAGCTTTTATCTGGAAACTCTGATTAGGATTGCATTTTCAAGCTCATTCAGATTGTTGACAGAATTCAGTTACTTGGTGTGGTGTGGCCAAGTCCCAATTTTCTTGCCACTTCACTTTCAAGCCAATAGCAACATATTGAATCCCCCTTTGCTTCAAATCTCTGATTTCTGCTAACAGCCAGAGAAAGATTTCTATGTGCATGTGATTATATTAGGCACACCCACATAACAGGGGATATTCTTTCTAACTTAAGTTCAGCTGATTAATAACCTTAATTACATCTGCAAAACCCTTTTGCCATGTAGCATAACATATTCATGTTATGGGAGTATCACCACCTGGCAAACATTACAGAAGACAAAATTCTACCTAACACACTTGTGAACTAGAAAATATATATCAGTATCTTCATGGTATCTTTGTTGGAAAAGATGAAAAATTATAAACAACACAAATACTTATCTAAATATAATTGTCTAACCATTACACTGTACACTTGAAACTCATAATAATATTGAATATAAACTGTAATTTTAAAAAATTAAAAATTTTAAAAAGAAAAAAATACACAAGTGAATTGTGGTCAATTTACATAATAAACTATTATCAAGAATTTAAAATTAGAATAGAATAGAGAACCCAGAAATCGACCCAAACCACTATGCTCAATTAATATTCGACAAAGGAGGCATGAACATGCAATGGAGTCAAGACAATCTCTTCAATAAATGGTATTGGGAAAATTGGACAGATACATGAAAACAAATGAAACTAGTCCATCAACTTACACCATACACAAAAATAAACTCAAAATGGATAAAAGCCTTAAACATAAGATGGGAAATCATAAAAAATACTAGATGAATCCATAGGCAGCAAAATCTCAGACATATGCTGAAGCAGTTTTTTTTCACTGATACTGCTCCTAGGGCAATGGAAACTAAAGAGAAAATGAACAAATGAGACTACATCAAAAAAAAAGCTTTTGCACAGCAAAAGAAACCATCAAAAAAACAACAAGAAAGCCCACTGCATGCGAGAACATATTTGCCAATGTTATCACTGATAAGGGTTTAATCTCCAATGTTTACAGGGAACTCATACAACTTAACAAAAGGAAGATAAACAACCCAATCAAAAAATGAGCAATGGACCTAAACAGATACTTTTTGAAAGAAGACAGAAGGAAGGCCAAGAGACATAAGAAAACATGCTCAAAGTCACTAATCATCCAAAAGATACAAATCAAAATAACAATGGGCTACCATCTCACACCTGTCAGAATGGCTATCATCAAAAAATCAACAAAGGACAAGTGCTGGCAAGGATGTGGAGAAAAAGGAACCCTCGTGCACTGATGGTGGGAATGCAGACTGGTGCAGCCATTGTGGAGAACAGTATGGAGTTTCCTCAGAAACCTAAAAATGGAACTCCCATTTGACCCAGTGATCCCACTTCTAGGAATATATCTCAAGAAACTAGAAACACCAGTCGGAAAGGATATATGCACCCCTATGTTCATAGCAGCACAATTCACCATAGCTAAGATTTGGAAACAGCTTAAGTGCCCATCAGCAAATAAGTGGATTAAAAAACTGTGGTACATCTACACAATGGAATACTACGCTGCGGTAAAGGAGAAGTTCTTACCATTTGCAGCAGCATGGATGGACCTGGAGAGCATTATGCTAAGTGAAATAAGCCAGTCAGAGAAAGATAAATATCACATGATCTCACTCATTTATGGAATATAATGAACAACATAAACTGATGAACAAAAACAGATCCAGAGACAGAGAAGCATCGATCAGAATGTCAAACCTCAGAGGGAAGGTAGGGAAGGGTGGGGGTAAGGGGAATGATCAAGCAAAGGACTTGTATGCATGCATATAAGCCTAACCAATGGGCACAGACAACAGGGGGTGAGGGCATGAGCGGGGGGCGGGGGGTAATGGGGAGATAAGGACACATATGTAATACCTTAATCAATAAAGAAATTAAAAGTAAAAAAATAATTAATTATAGCTACAGACCATAGTATGTATACATTTGAACAATATAACATTGAAGAATAAAAGATTAAGTTAAATTAAAATTAAACCAAAATAAAACTAAATGTAAACATTTCCAAAAATGACTGATAACATTATATAGGATAATAGTTCTCTCTAGGGGGAAATTTAAGGAAAAGTTGAGGTAAGAATTCATAAATAGATTTAAGGAACAAAAAAATGTTTTTAAAAACATGAGGATTTACTCTAGTGTTATGTTTATAGATTTTTTTCTATTATAAATAGGTACATACTTAAGGAAGAGAGTCATATGTGGGCCAGACTTTTCAGAACATAATGAACCAAGGACTTTGAAGAATCAAATTGTATCTGTATGTATGGAATTGCTAAAATATTAAATGTTATAGAAGAAAAAATTTCAGGGTGCTTTGAGATAAAATAACATAGGTACTGATTGAGGATAAGAGCATAAAACAATCTTTCTTTAAAATAGTATTTAAGCTGAGCCCGGCTGGTGTGGCTCAATTGGTTGGGCATCCTCTGGTGCACTGAAAGGTTGCCATTTGAATCTTGGTCAAGAGCACATGCCCAGGTTGCAGGCTCCATCAGGGAGGGGTGTGCCAGAAGCAGCCGATCCATGTTACCCTCTCACATCCATGTTTCTCATTCTCTCTCTCCAAAATCAATAAACTATTCTTAAACGATAGTACTTAAGCTGAGATTCTGAGGTTAAGGGCACAAAAACAACCTTTCTTTAAAATAGTATTTCAGCTAAAAGATGAAGGTCTACAATTATAGGAGATTAGGTAGGAGTGCAGGGAAAAGCAGTTATGTCTCTCTGGAAATGTGAGTCCAGAATTATGACTGGAAAAGAAGTCTGTTATGTGCTTTAGGGGCAGGGGCCAGATGTTGCTGCAGGATGCGGAGTTGTGTGATGAAGCATATTTTCAAAAAAGATGACTTTGTTCACTAAACAACTTGAAACTGGAGGATAGGAGGTTATGCCTTGGGATCAGGGAGACTCCTGTAGAGGACATTTACTGCTGAAGATGAGAATGTAGTAAATAAAAATAAAGTATTCTATGGCATTTGACCTGAATAATTGGGAGAATGGAATCACCGTTAACAAAAACAGGAAATATGAAGGGGGTAATAAATTTGAAAGGTTATTACAATTTTATATTTGAATTTAACTTTGAGAAGCTCATTGCACATTCAAAGGTATACGTTAAGTATGCAATTATATGTATCAGTGTAGAGTTCAGGAAAGCATCAAAAATAGAAATGCAGATTAGCAAATTATTAGAATATACATTTCATTTAAAAGCCAAGATACTGGTTGTTAGGAATCAGTGCTAACTGATGAGTCCTGGGACTGTCCAACATGTATAGATCTCAAAAAAAAAAATTCAATTAATTTGCACCAAAAAATAATATACAATAAATAAAAATTTAATGTCATATACAAATGTGTTTTTTTTTGTGTGTATGGAGCATGAGTAATGCAAATTAAAGCATATGAGCAGGGAGTGATACCCAAAAATGTTAGGATCATGGATGCCTCTGAGAAGAGTGGGAAAAGCATGAATTTGGGAAAAGCATACAAATATCTTTCAATTTTGCCATTAAAGTTTATTTTTTAAGAAAAACAACTTGAACATAGGAAAATTGATTAAGTGGCTGGTAAGAGATTAGACAAAATGACACAGTGTGTCAGAGAATTCTATTTAAATGTGTTGTTTTTTTTAAACTAAATGGAGTAGTGATATGCACTATAATTGAGGAAGTTGTGGCTTTCAGGTTTTTTTTCTTTTTGCTATTATTATGAATTTGTTGTTTAATTTTGTACAAAGAGTGGCAAGAACTCATTTGTTTCATTCTGACCAAGAGACAGCTTTTGTTAGGAGTGAGATAATTTAATCATTAAAATGGGAGCAGGTAAAAAGAGGTGATAAATGCAGTTCAATTGGTGTGATTAAATAGTCCATATCTTTTGGCTTTTAATTTTTCTAAAGTAAGAAACAAAGCCAAAAGCTGAGAGTTACAGCTTTTGAAATGTCTAATGGAGACATTAGAAATTTGAGGGATCTGGAGATATCAGATAGTATCCTAAAAGTAGGATAGCAAATTATTATAAAAATAATTTAAAATTTCTAAGGGTTTTAAGTCTTATTGAGTTAAGGATGTTGGTAACAATTGGAAATAATATATATATATATGATCCCCCCACCCACAAAAGTGGTCTACAGTTACGAGTAAATCATTGGGTTGAACTATTATCTGAAAGGAGAAAATTTACTCCAGCTAATGTCTTGGTTATTTTAGCAGGCCTTTGCAGTTAATGGAGCAATATCATCAGGCTGTTTATTTGCAAGATCGGTGTGGGCACTAGATGACAGGACAGGACTTGTACTACTTCCAGGGAAATGTTCACTTTCAACCAGGTAAAGCATGAATGCTAGACTGTTCTATGAAAAGCTGGAAAGTAATTGTGCAAGTTTGAAGGCTTAGCTGCCTGGTTCTGTTTTGGCCAAAATGTTATCCTCTTTCTGAACAGCAATGTTCCAGCTCCATGACTAGGAAAATTTAGACTGGATGGAATCCAAGGTCTGCAGTTTCACCACTTAACAGACTCTTTGATTCATTATATTGAGGTTTGTCCTATTCCATGGCAATATATCTCTATAGAGGACTGTTTCTAAATGCTGGATCAAGTAGAAGCAGTTTATCACTCACTGTTTCCCTCTAAATCTAATAATTAAATCTATCACTTTGGGCTCTTGCTAACACATGCAACATGGTTATTTAAAATGAATGACTATTGCATTTTTTAAATCTCTATTTATTTTACAATAAGTCCTATATTTAGGAGAGTTTCTGAGTCCCCTCATAGTTGGTTAGTTAATCATTTTAAAAGTGACATCATTATTTTACTTGAAACTACCCCTTCTTTTAAAAAATAATTGTAATAGCCTCATCTTTAAATACCATGCATTGGTCAATACTATTTGCAGAAATCCTTTCAAAGTAGTTTAGGCAAGAAAGATATGTATAGGCACATATCTGTGGGGAGCTCAGTAGTCATGTTTTATGCAGAGAGTGGTCAAATGATGTTTGTAAGAATCTCTAATATTATTTCTTATCTCATGACCTGGGTTGGGCTTCTATCAGAAAATACCATGGACCTGGTGGTTAAACAACAGCCAGTACTAGTCTTTGTCCTAATTCTGGAGGCTGGGAAGTCTGATCTCAAGGAGGCAGCTGATTTTGTTCCTGGTGAGGGGCTCTCTTCTAGTACTGCAGATAGTTGTCTTCTTGATGTAGCCTCACATGAGGGAAAGAGGAAGCTCAGGCGTCCCTACCTATCACTATAAGGGTATTGATCTCATCATAGGGGGGCTCTACCCTCATCTAACAATAGTCACCTCCCAAAGGCTCTCCCTCCTAATGCCATCACATTTGGGATTAGGACTTTAACATCTCAATTTGAGAAGAGGAAAATGAGCATTGGCTCATTAACATCTGTCTTGGTTTTCTTATTTCAAATTCACATGGTAGGCAAGCTTCCTTCATGTGGCATGGCATGCCATCCATTGCCCTGGACATATGCCTCTACAACTTTTAAACTGTCCTGTAGAGATGGCACTGGAGTATAGTCATGTAGTGTAAATGTAAACTAGAGTGAATTAGAAAAAAATTTTAGAGTATACCCAACCCCCTGAGCTCTCATTATCCTACAGAGAAGTATACTTAGGCCAAGCATGTCTGAGAATAAGACAGGCTCTTCCAGGAGATTCCATCCTTCTGTACCACTATCCTATCTAATAAAAGAGAAACATGGTAATTAGCCGTACATCCACTACCCTTCCCATTGGCTAATCAGGGAGATATGCAAATTAACTGCCAACAAAGATGGCGGCTAATTTGCATACATAGGTGCAATGATGGGAGACAAAAGACGGAAGAACGGTGGCAGACAAGAGCTGGGGGCGGGCATACCAGGGGGCCCCTCCCTTTGTGATAGCAGATCCGGGCTGCAGGCATGGCTGCACCCACCCCAGCCAGTGATTGCCATCAGAAAGCCTGGCAGCAGGCCAGGCAACACCCCCGCCTGGGGTGCTGGTGATCGCCATGGCGATGGGAGGAAGAGAGAGCCGGGGTGCAGGACCCCCAGGGCCAGGGGTGCCGGCTGGCCTGCGGCCCCCTGATCTGCCATGGCGAAGGGATGTGCAGGGCCCCAGGCACTGCAGTCGGTCACTGGGTGCAGCTCTGCCTGCGGTCCCCTGATCTGCGATGGTGAAGGGAGAGGTGGCCCACAGGCAGGGCTGCACCTGGGAGACCAGGTGCAGCCATGCCTGCGCCCCCGGGATATGCAATCTTGAAGGGAGGGGCGGGGCAGCAGGCATGGCAGCACCCTGGGCACCGGGTGTAGGCCCAGGGTGCAGCCGAGCCTGCGGCCATCTGATCTGAGATGGAAGGGAGGGGCGGGGCCACAGGCATGGCAGCACCCAGGGCACCGGGTGCTGAGGTGCCTGTGGTCCCCTGATCTGAGATCGGGAAGTGAGGGGGCGATGAGGCAGGGAGGGACCCAGAACACCTGGAAGGTGTCCTGCCTGGCCAGGGGACCTGATCGCATCCCCAGGGAGGAGGCAGGGAGGGACCCAGAACAGTGGAAGCCGTCCTGCCTGGCCGTGGGGGACCAATCATGTCCCTGGCGATGAGGCAGGGAGGGACCCAGGACACGTGGAAGCCATGGAAGCCATCCTGCCTGGCAGCGGGGCACCTGATCGCATCCCCAGCCGCGAGGCAGGGAGGGACCCAGAACAGGCGGAAGCCGTCCTGCCTGGCCATGGTGGAACGATCATGTCCCTGGCGATGAGGCAGGGAGGGACCCAGAACACGCAGAAGCCAGGTTTTTTTTTTTTTTTTTTTTGATTGTGTAATTATTTATTACAAATAAATGGTGGTTTCACATCTGTCAAAAACGGGTCTTCTTTTTACATGTGTGTGCAGGTTCTGATGTACAAGAAAGGGTCATATGCTTAGTTTGTCCATGCAAAGCTCACAGGTACATCACTAATTACTTTAAAAATAGAATGATCTCTTTTTTTTAACCAATCTGTTTAGATTCATGATTAGTAAAACAGTATGACGCTAATCAAATACAGTGATAGGAATTCGGAAGTGTGACACTGATGGTTCTGGGCATGTGAAGGGTGAGGGACAGAAGGGTATACATGGCCTTCCCTTCAGTTCTGCTGGAGAGATGAGCTTGGAGGGCCCAAGCTGCTCCATGCCCAGAGGAGGTGGGTGTGGTCAGTGGCTCTGTTACAGAACTTCTTGCCAAGCAGAGACCTTACCCAATCCACAGGAACCTTTTTACTCCAGAAAACAGGAACAGCCAGTTCCCAATGGGCATGGGAAAACCAGTGTCCCCTCCTGTGCACGGTGTCCTGATGGGGTGACAGGGGAGGTGGGCGAGGGGAGCAGGGCAGAGTTGTTAGGCAGCTGGAGTGGGAGTGGAAAGGCCATGAAATGTCCACAGTCCTGGCTGTGCCCACGGCCTGGGCTGCTCCTCCAGGCCCTGGCTGAGGGATTAGGGCTGATTCTCTCGGGAAGGGGATATTCCATGGGTGGAAGATTTACAGGCTCAGGGTGGGCCGTGTGTTAGTTTGGGGCAAATCCCTCAGCATTCCTGCTGCCAAGCCCTCAAAGGAATGAGGAAGAGGCACCCCTCACCCCCAAGACCCCTTCGTGGACATTTTAGCATCTACATGATTTTTAATCCCTTCAGGGAGACTTTCTATCCTGCAGTCCCATCCCATCCCATTGTTGCTGTTTGTCTGCCAGCTGGGTAGAGCATCAAGGGGAAAGGGGGTTAATACTCACTAAAAGACTACTGATCCTACTGGGAAACCAACCTATTTACTGTACTGTTGTAAATATCATACCCTTTATATCCTGTATATTGGCTTCTTTTAAATAAAGTGAAATGTCTTAGAAAAAAAAAAAAGGCAAGGCAGGGCGGGACCCAGAAGACCCGTATGGGGAGTGCCATTCAGCCAGAAGCTGGCTCATGGCTGGCCAGCGCAGTGGTGGTGGCGGGGGCCTCTCCCACCTCTGTGGCAGCACTAAGAATGTCCAACTAATGGTTTAGACCTGATCCCTTGGGGGCCTAAGCCTTTAGTTGGACATCCCCCGAGGGTTCCCTGGCTTCCAGAAGGATGTCTGACAGCAATGTTAGGCCAGATCCCCCGAGGAGTGGGCCTAAGTCAACAAGTGGACATCCCCCAAGGGGTCCTGGACTGTGACTGGGCACAGGCCAGGCTGAGGGGACCCCCCCCCCCCCGCAGTGCACAAATTTTTGTGCACCAGGCCTCTAGTGTGTGTGTATGTATATATATATATATATATATATATATATATATATATATATATATATAGCCTAAGCAACCATCCGACTGTACATATATAGCCTAAGCAACCATCCGACTGTTCAACCATTCGCCTGGTAACTATGACACACAATTACCACCAGGGGGTAGATGCTTTGACCAGTAGAGGAGGGAGCCTGCATCGGCCATGGGTTAGGTTGCTGCTGGGGCACTGTCGGCCCCGAATCTGCTTCATCCGCACCCCAGACCCAGAGATCAGTTTCGGCCCAATCCCCACAGGCCAGGCTGAGGTACCCCACAGGTACACGAATCCGTGCACCAGGCCTCTAGTATATTTATAAGGAAGGAAGGCAGGAAACACCTAGTTGAGTACATTAACAATGGGAACTTACTGGTCAAGCAGAGTCTCTGGAACTAAGAGGCAGAAATGAGCCTGTTCCTCCCTTGAAATGGCTAATTGAGACTTGCTTGATGAACTTTCAGATTAAGCTTAACCTCATAATCCACAAGGAAGAGCTGTATCTCCCTGCCTGTTATTCTTGTTTCTCAGCAGTTCCATCCTTACACTTCTGTAGAATGCTTTGTGATTCTGGAGCTTACATGCAATATTATATTAGTTTCAGATGTACAACATAGTGATAGACATTTATATACCTTATGAAATGATCACCCTGATAAATCTAGTACCCATCTGACACCATACATAGTTAATACACTATTATTGACTATATTCTCTGTGCTGTACTTTACATCCCCATGACTATATTTATAACTAGCAATTTGTACTTACCTGAGATAAAGGAGCACCTGATTGAAAGTCTTAGCATGACTATTTGGAATTACAGAGAAATTCTCAAAAGAAAGGGATTGCTATCACTAGAATAACGGGAATGGGAATGTCTGAGGGGCCAAGCGAGGAAGCTCTAGCCATCACAGACAGATAGCATTGCACTGTTTATCCACGTATACAAGTGTATGCACTGCTTATCTGTCCCCTTTAAGAGTGACTTTATTAAGTGGTCCAAATTAATACATTATAAACATGGTGTTGTTTTATTTTCTTTTACTCCAGTCACTGTTTCAACCATAGTCTGTGAAACATTTTGTTATACTTCCCAAATAATATTGGACAGATTACAAAACACCCTGTTACTTTCAAACCTATGTGGTTTTAGTTTTCAATTTCATCTTTACTTCAACTGTTTCCCCTCCTCAGACATCTAAAAATATCATTCCTCTTCCTTCCACATTCAGAGGTGAGAGATATGTATCTGTCTTTGAGATACATCCTCTTCTTGTCTCCTCTAAATTATGTGTCCTGCAGTGGGTTGGGGCTCATAGACAAGAGAGGGAAAGTTACATGAGCTTCTCTATAAACAGATGGTGTTGTAGGTTTCTTTCTTGGTTGGTTCTGACAGCTTTTCTGACCACCACAGATATTCTCTGTGTGGAAAGTGTGCCAGTGATTGGAGGCACATGTATCACATTTTCTGGAGGTGCTGTGGTCCTCCCCACTGCACAGTTCCCTGATTTGTGAGGTCTGGCTCAGGCGTCCTAGGCAGTATACCCACCAGGCCTGTTGCTGTGCTATTTTTTACAGTGGGGCAACGTCTCATTATAATACCAACAAATACAACTACTTCTTATTTCCCTTGACCGATTGGAAATTTGGGCATTTATATGGGGTGAACATAATCAATGTCACTGCTTTCTTCTATTGGTATCCAAATAAGGAAGAGTTGGCCATATAATTCAATATCATGTAAGATATTTCGTGACTAATTTGGCTGGACCACATGCTCAAAGATTATTCTGGATCTTTCTATCAGGGATTTTTTTTTGTGTGTGTGTGTGATGAGGTTTATATTTAAATTGATAGACTTTGTCCTCCATAATGTGGATAATCACTGAAAGGGTTAAAAACAGTATAAGATTGATCTTTCCCAACAACAAAAAAAACCTGCAGCAGATGGCCTTTGGACTTGAAGTGTGTATCAACTCTTCCAAACTAGGTTGCTTATTCTGCAGGTTTTGGACATGCCAGCTTCCATGACGTGAACCAATTTTATAAATGTATGTTTATTTTATTCAATTACACAAATTCATATATATCCTATAAACATTTTTCTAGAGACCCCTAATACAGAAATATTAAGAAACCCAGATCACTCACCTGTAAGACTACAATAACAGTTAATGAGAGGTGGGGTGGATTGTTGGCCCTTGTGGTCTACATTATTAAATATATGTCTTCTTGTTTCCTTGAGATTGGCCCCACGACCATTTTTCTTTTATTTTCCCTTGCTCAACCTAACAACAACATAAAAAGGTATAATTTTGATTCATTCACACTAGATGACTATTGTTGTGTTGACTGTTGTCATTTTTTTATTTGACAATCTAAGGAAAAAGAGGTCAATGATCCTGACTAAAGACTCAGGTATTGCATGTTTTAAATATACTTGAGGCACCATTTATTGAAGAAACTGTCTTGACTCCATTGTATGCTCTTGCCTTCTTTTTTACATATTAATGGACATAATGGCTTAGGTCAATTTCTGAGTTCTCTGTTCTATTCCATTGATCAATATGCCTGTTCTGATGCCAGTACCAGGCTGTTTTGATTATAGTAGCTTTGTAGTATATCTTGATGTCTGGTATTGTGATCCCTTGAACTTTGTTCTTCTTTCTCAAGATTGCTTTGGCTATTTAGGGTCTTTCTTGGTTCCATAAAAATGTTTGGAGTATTCTAGATCTGTAAACTATGCCATTGGTATTTTAATACAGATTGCATTGAACCTATATATTGCTTTGGGTAGTATGGACATTTTTGTGGTTCCATGTAAATTTTAGAATTTTTTTCTATTTCTGTAAAAAATTCCATTGAAAATTTTACTGCATCAAATTTTATAGATTGATTTGGGTTGTATGCACATTTTAACAATAATTATTATTCTAATCCATGAACATGGGATACTATTTTCTTTATTAATGTCTTCTTTAATTTATTTTATCAAATATAGTTTTCAATGTACAGATCTTTCACCTCTTTTGTTAATTTCTAAGTATTTTATTGTTTTTGATGCTATTATAAATGATATTATTTTATTTATTAGTTTTTAGATACCTCATTATTAGTATATAGAAATGCAACTGATTTTTGTATTTGATTTAATAACCTACAACTTTACTGAAACTGTTTATTAGTTCAACAGTTATTTGGTGGAGTCATTAGGATTTTTCTATATGTAAGATCACGTCTTCTGAAAACAGGGACACTCTTCCTTCCTGATTCAGATACCTTTTATTTCTTTTGCTTGCCTGATATCTCTGGCTTGGACTTCCAAGACTGTTTCGTATAGGAGTGATGAGAGTAAGTACCCTTGTCTCATTCCTGGACTTAGACAGAAACTTGCAACTTTTCAACACTAAATGTGTTAATTGCGGGCTTGTTATATATAGCCTTTATTACTGTATGTTGAGATACATATGTTCTTTCTTTACCCAATTGTTGATATTTTTATCATGAATGGATGCTAAATTTTGTCTAAAGCTTTTTTTTGCAACCATTTGAGATGATTATGTGATTTAAAAAATTTAAAAAATATATATAATCTTTATTGTTGAAAGTATTACATATGACCCTTTTTCCTCCAATTGACCTCTTCTAGCCTGCCCCCAGGCCTTCATCACCCTATTGTCTGTGTCCATGGATTATGCATATATGCATACAAGTTCATTGGTTTATCTCTTCCCACCAACCCCTCTCTCCCCTGACTTCCATCCCTGTGAGGGTTGACAGTCTGTTCAATGGTTCTGTGTCTCTGGATCTATTTCTGTTCATCAGTTTATATTGTTCATTAGATTCTACATATGTGTGAGATCATGTGATACTTATATTTTTCTCACAGGCTTATTTCACTTAGCATAATGCTCTCCAGGTCCATCCATGCTGTTGCAAATGCTAAGAGTTCTTTCTTTTATACAGCTGCATAGTATTTCATTGTGTAAATGTACCACAGTCTTTTAATCTATTCATCTGCTGATGGGCACTTAGGCTGTTTCTAAATCTTAGCTATTGTAAAATTGTGCTGCTATGAACATAGGGGTGCATATATCCTTTCTGATTGGTGGTTCTGGTTTCTTGGGATATATTCCTAGAAGTGGGATTACTAGGTCAAATGGCAGTTCCATTTGAGGAAACTCCATACTGTTTTCTACAATGACTGCACCAATCTGCATTTCCACCAGCAGTGTATGAGGGTTCCATTTTCTCCACATCCTCACCAACACTTGTCATTTGTTGATTTGGTGATGATAGCCATTATAGATATTTAAACTTTTTATTTTTATTATTGAAAGTATTACATATGTCCCCCTTTACCCCCACATTGATCCCCTCCAACTGCTCCTACTCCCTACTCCAACCTTCTGATCATGTGATTTTGATATTTCATTTTATTAATGTGTCATATCACATTTATTGATTTGTGTATGTTCATGGCATACTTCAAAGACCTAGAACAAACTCTCCGAAAATTCATCTGAAATAAAAAAGACGCTGAATAGCTGCAGCAATCTTGAGAAAGAAGAACAAGCTTAGAAGTATCACAATACCAGATATCAAGCTATACTATAAAGTCACTGTTCTCAAAATTGCCTGGTACTGGCACAGGAACAGACATATAGACCAATGGAACAGAACAGAGAACTCAGAGTTCAACCCAAACTATTATGCTCAATTAATATTTGACAAAGGAGGCAAGAGCATACAGTGGAGTCAAGACAGTCTCTTCAATAAATGGTGTTGGAAAAATTTGACAGATACAGGCAAAAAATGAAACTAGACCACCAATTTACATCATACACAAAAATAAACTCAAAATAGATAAAGGACCTAACCATAAGACAGAAACCATAAAAATCCTAGAAGAAGCCATAGGCAGCAAAATAGCAGACATTTGTTGTAGCAATGTCTTTATGGATACAGCTCCTAGGGCAATGAAAACTAAGGAGGAAATAAACAAATGGGACTACATCAAAATCAAAAGCTTCTGCACAGCAAAATAAACCATCAAGAAAACAATAAAAAAGCTCACTGCATGGGAGAAGATATTTGCCAATGTTATCTCCAGTAGGATTTAATCTCCAAAATTTATAGGGAACTCATACAACTTAATAAAAGGAAGAGAAACAATCCAATCAAAAAATGGCCACAGTACCTAAATAGACACTTTTCTAAAGAAGACATACAGAAGACTGAGATACATATGAAAACATGCTCAAAGTCACTAATCATCCAAGAGATGCAAATCAAAACAACAGTGAGGTACCATCTCACACCTGTCAGAATGGCTATCATCAACAAATCAACAAAAGACAAGTACTGGCAAGGATGCAGAGAAAAAGGAACCCTCATGCACTGCTGGTGGAGATGCAGACTGGTGCAGTCACCGTGGAAAACAGTATGGCGTTTCCTCAAAAAATTAAAAATGGAACTTCCATGTGACCCTGTAATCCCACTTCTAGGAATATATCCCAAGAAAACAGAATCACCAATCAGAAAGGATATATGCATCCCTATGTTCATAGCAGCACAACTTACAGTAGCTAGGATTTGTTGAATTATCCTTAATGGCCCAAGAATGAATCCCATTTGATCACTGTGTATGATCCTTTTAATGTACTGTTGATTTCAGTTTGATAGCATTGTGCTGAGAATTTTTTGCACCTGTATTCATCAAGGATACCAGCCTATAGATTTTTCTTCTTGTACTGTTCTTGTCTGTCTCTGGGATCAGGGTGATGCTAGCCTTATAAGATGAGTTTAGGAGTGTGTCTTTCACTTCAGTGTTTGAAAGTATTTGAGAAAGACTGCCATTGAATAATCTTTAATGTTTGGTAGAATTAACCAGATAAACTGTCTGGTGGTGGGTTTTCCTTTGTTGGGAGGTTTTTCATTACGACCCAATCTCCTTACTTGTAATTCATCTGTTCATATTTTCTGTTTTTTCCTATTCAATTTGGATATGTTGTAGTTTTCTAGGAGGTTATTTATTTCTTCTAGTTAATCCAATTTTTTGTTTTATATTTGTACATAGTAGTTAAGTTTTCTATGATTCTTTCTATTTATTTGTTGTCAGATTTAATGTCTCCTTTTTTATTTGTAATTTTATTTACTTGGGTTCTCTTTTTTGTTCTTGGTTAGTCTACCTAAAGTTTTGTCTATTATGCTTTTTTAAAGAACCAACTGACTCTTGGATTTGTTAATCTATTTTAATGTTTTCCTCTTCTCTATTTCATTTTTTTCCTCTCTTATTATTATTATTTCCTTTATTCTGGTAACTTTGGGTTTAGTTTGTGTGTTTTTTCCTAGTTCTTTAAGGTTCAAGATTAGATTTTTTAGTTGAAATTTTAAAAATATTTTTCTGGATGTATGCATTTGTTGCTACAAACTTAACTGGTAGAACTTTTTTTCCTTCATTCCATAAGTTTTGGTATGTTGTTTTTTTCCATTTTCATTTGTCTCATTACTTTTAAAAATCCCATTAGTTATATTTTCTGATACACTTTTCCTGTCAAAAGAAGGAGTCAGTTTCTCTTCTTGAAAATGGGCCTGCCTATGAGACATCCTAAATGAAAAGAATGTGGTAGAAATTACACTGCATGCTTTCTGAGGCTATGAGGGGAAGGCCTTGCAGTTTTTTCTGGTAGCTCTTTAAACACTGGCTCTGTATGTTTCTTCAGTCATTATGGAAGAAGCCCAGTTACAGTGAAGCTGTGTTTGGAAAGAACACACACACACACACACACACACACACACACACACACACACACGGAGTGGGGGGAGAGAGAGGGATTCCAAAGAAGGCCCATCTTTTCAATTGTTACATGTTGAAATCTTTCTAGACCAGGTGCCAGACATGTAATAGAGAAGCTTCAAGATCACCTCATGTGCCCTAGTTGGTTTGGCTCAGTGGATAGAGCATCAGCCTGTGGACTGAAGGGTCCAGGTTTGATTCCGGTCAAGGGCACATGCCTGGGTTTCTGGCTCAATCCCAGTGTGGGGAGTGCAGGGGGCAGCCAATCAATGATTCTCTCTCACCATTAATGTTTCCATCTCTCTCTCCCTCTCTCCCTTCCTCTCTGAAATCAATAAAAGTATATATTTTTTTAAAAAAAGATCACCTCGTGTGAGAACCCAAGTGATAACTGCTGAACCAGTCATTTTCAAGTCTTGGGCAAAATAAATGATGCCTTCATATTTTTAGCCACTCTTCTGCAAGTGACTGGTTACACAACATAAGATAAATACAACAGACACTTACCTTTACTGGATCCTAAATCAATTATTTATTTTTGATATAAAGGAACAAGTGTAAGAATAAAATTCAAATAACAGTCAAAAAGATTTTTCATTTTTTAAAATGTTCAAGATGCTGTTATGTATCTTGAAATTCGGCCAAGTGACAATTAAATATAATTCTCCTGGTTTCTCAGCTTCTACCACTATGGAGATTTATTTCATTCATTTCAGAAATCTGAATAAAAGAGGACCCTAATCACCCAAACACACACACACTGCACACACCGAACCCCATATTCCACCCAGCACCACCACTGCTCTGTAGTGGACAAGCAAGGAAAAAAGGTTTTCCATTATTTAGATCCATAGGCACAGCCTGGTCAATAATGATTTGACTATTTTGGCTTAAAATTGAGCAGTTGTCACAGAAATTGCATCAAATCACAATGTTCTTTGTTCAGTTGGGGTCCTGAGAAACTCAGCACTCCATCTCTAATAGAATTATTATGTAGCAGTTAGTGTGCATAATACTCTAAGATAGAGAGAAAGCGATACAAGAATTTTCTAGTAGTCTGTGCTTTCGTGTTCTTCATTGGTTTAACTTGTACAAATTTTCTTTTTGCAATAAAGCAGTCTTATGATTTCAGTGAAGCAGGAACAGTAGTGACAATTTATGAAGGCTGTTCTTTCTCTGAGGGGAGAGGGACAGACACATGGCTAATCACCAAGTGTCTGGGTCTACAAGCTCAGATTTCCCAAGGGGAGCCTGGCTCAATAGATGTGTCTGTTTTCTAATGAAAATATGGGTATATTTTTAGATGCCAGGATAAGCATTAGAAATTATACATTATATTGATATGTTCTATAACAATTTATAAAACAATAGGACTTATTTATTCCTGCATAGGAGAGGCTAAACTACTGGCACATTCTCTTCCCAAATCTTACTTTGTGTATACATTCTTAAACCTCTTTAGAAGGAGTCTGCTCTAATGAATGTACTATGCTTGATTGGTTGCTTTTTTAAACAATAGCGGGTGGAAGGTTAGGGATTTATTAATGGAATGCTATCTTAGTTTTAAAATATAAAACTTGTGAGAACATCTTTATCAATGAATTTAGAAGTGCAGTTCTGTGAAGCATTTGGAAGTAAATATCAATGCTCTGAACTCTCCGCTGAGACACAGTTTGTCTCCTGTGGAAAATTAATTCTGACTAAGTAACACAGACAGCAGTCATACTGGCCTCAACTGAATTGCAGATGTTCAAGCTTCACTAGAACCTTCTCCCATTCCTGGCACCTGAGTTCTGAACATTTCACCTGTAACCACAAAATGAAACTGAACCAATGGGATTTACATGCCCGGCATGGGAGCACTAATGTTGGCAGCAGAGGGGAGGACTCGTGGAGGAGGCCCAAGTCACTGAAACAGCCCTGATGAAGTGAATCGCCACTAAAGGAAAGAGACTCTACATATGCAAGCTGTTTTCATATATATATTTATATATATATATTTTTTTTCTTCATAGCTGGGTTTGTCTCAGGAGTAGTTGTTACAAGAAGTTTTGTATCCTATACATGTAAATACGTGAAAGCCCACTTAAAGCCAGCAAAGGACAGTATCATGCTTATATGCTAAAGAGAAGGCAGTCATTAATAGTCGCATATCAATACAATGCACAAGAAATAGAGAGATAAAGGCATATATCACTTAAATAGAAGTTTTGGAAATTGAAACTGGTTAAACTTTAACTTGTATTTCCTTAAGTGACTTTTATTTTCTAAAGCTGAGAGGATGGGCCATACAGAATGCTATATATATCTCTTGCCTTTTTTAGTCCTTATGATGACTACAAGACTTCTCTGAAGAGATTTTGGTAAGATATTGTATATTTTAAATATATTTTATCGATCTTTTACAGAGAGGAAGGGAGAGGGATAGAAAGCCAGAAACATCGCTGAGAGAGAAACATCGATCAGCTGCCTTCTGCATACTCCCTACTGGCGATGTGCCCGCAACCAAGGTACATGCCCTTGACCGAGATCGAACCTGAGACCCTTGAGTCTGCAGGCTGACGCTCTATCCACTGAGCCAAACCGGTTAGGGCAAGATATGTTTAATATTTCCAATAGATTCATCATCAGCTATAAAAATTATCAATTTATTCTTTGGTCAAATCTAACACAGTAAAGAGAACTTATTATCAAACATATAGGTGTGCACAAAAGATTTTTACTTTTCTGAATAAAGACATAATATATAGTGCTTGACATTGCACCTATAACTTTTCACCTCAGTGATTTTAATATAATGAATAATAGATATGTAATTTTGACTTTCAACTCTATTAAGAGATAGATTTTCATCTACTACATTAAATTTAGATTCACACCTTTTAGTTCAATCAATAGAGTTTCCATATAATAGTATGTTAGTCATCAAATTTCAAATTTGTTTGTGATTACTTTTGGTGTGTTTTCTTTTTCCATTTGAAGTGTTTATTTTCTTGGTTTTATATAGTTCCAAAGACATTATATTTACAGATTGATTTAGGAACAGTTTGATTCAATACAAAAATAAACATTTTTCTTTTACTCTATTAGGTTGTCATTGTCTCCATAAGCAGTAGTTCTCAAAGTATCATTCCCAGATAAGTAGTGGTATTATCTGTGATCTTATTACCAACAAAAGTTTTCAGGTCATATGCAGAACTACTGATTCAGAATCCCTGGGGATGTGATCAAGAAATCTAAGTTTGAATGAAATCTTCAGATGACGCTGATGTGTGGTCAAGTTTATGGAACATTGGATATAAGAATAAAATGTGCCCTAACTGGTTTGGCTCCGTAGATAAAGCGTCGGCCTGGGGACTGAAGAGTCCCAGGTTCGATTCCAGTCAAGGGCATGTACCTTGGTTGTGGGCACATCTGCAGTAGTGAGTGTGCAGGAGGCAGCACATCTATGCTTCTCTCTCATTGATGTTTCTAACTCTCTGTCCCTCCTCCTTCCTCTCTGTGAAAAATCAATAAAATATATTTTTTAAAAAAAGAATAAAATGAGTAGGATTACAAATAAAATATAGAAAAGGCCAGGTAGATTTGGGGAGCTTTCTACTTTTTACTTAAAATCTATGGTAAAACATGCATATGTTTGTGATTGCTCCTGTAAGTACAAGTTTATTGAGGTAAGATACTTATCTAATTCATCATTAAAACTTCATCCTATCTAATAAAAGAGAAACATGGTAATTGGCGTACAACCGCTACCCTTCCCATTGGCTATTCAGCGAGATATGCAAATTAACTGCCAGCCTAGATGGCGGCCGGCAGCCAGGCAGCTTGAAACTAACATGAGGCTTGCTTGCTTCAGTGATGGAGGACTCCAATGTTCCCCGCCTGCCTTGCTGGCCTCTGAGCTTGCAGTTTGAAACATTGTAACAAATGTAGAAGCTAAATAAAACCCCAGAAACCTGCTTTCAGTGAGCCTGGGATCTCAGAGCTGGAGTTATACGTTGTTTTGATTATAGAACCCAAACAAACCAGATACCTGCTTTCAGCAGCAGAGGCCTCAGAGCTGGAGCCAGAGCTAAAGCTGGCCCAGAATAAAAAAAAAAAAAAAAAAAGAAAAAAAAGGAGCAGTTGGGAGCTTCAGTCGGCCTGAAAAGAGCCCTCAGCCCTCACCCAGACTGGCCAGGCACCCCAGTGGGACCCCCACCCTGAAGGGTGTGTGACCAGCTGCAAACAGCCATCATCCCCTCACCCAGGCTGGCCAGGCACCCCAGTGGGGACCCCCACCCTGATCCAGGACACCCTTCAGGCAAACCAGCCAGCCCCACCGATGCACCAGGCCTCTATCCTATATAGTAAAAGGGTAATATGCCTCCCAGCATTGGGATCAGCGGAGCCACGAGGCCTCCCAGCACCGGGATCAGCTGAGCCGAGAGGCCTCCCAGCACCGGGATCAGCGTGAAAGGGGGCAGCGCCCAAACCCCCCGATCGCCCTACGGCTCTGTGTGTGACAGGGGACGGGGCCACAACCTCCCTATCCGTCCTGCTCTGTTTGTGACAGGGGAAGGCGCCCCAACCCCCTGATCAGCCCTGCTCTGTGTCTGATAGGGGGGAGCTCCCCAACCCCCTGATCACCCTGCGGCTCTGTGGGTGACAGGGTGCGGTGCCCGAACCCCCCCCCCCCCCACGGGCCCTGCTCTGTGTGTGACGGGGTAGAGCCATAACCTCCCCATCGGCCCTGCCCTGAGTGTGACAGTGGCGGCGCCCCACCCCCCCCTGATCGGCCCTGCTCTGTGGGTGATAGAGGGCAGCACCCTAACCCCCTGATCCGCCCTGCCCTGAGTGTGACAGGGGGCGGTGCCCCAATTCCCCTATCGGCCCTACTCTGTGAGTGACAGGGGGGAGCTCCTCAACCCCCTGATTGGCCCTGCTCTGTGCATGACAGGGGGGAGCTCCCCAACCCCCTGATTGACCCTGCTTGTGCGTGTGACAGGGTACGGAGCCCCAACCCCCCTGATGGGCCCTGCTCTGTGTGTGACAGGGGGTGGTGCCACAACCTCCCCACCGACCCTGCCTTGAGTGTGACAGGGGGCGGTGCCCCAACCCCCCAATCGGCCCTACCCTAAGCATGACTGAGGGTGGCATCGCAACCTCCCAATCTGCCATGCTCTGTGCATGACAGGGGGCGGCGCCCCAACTCCCCAATCGGCCCTGCTCTGAGCCCGACCAGGGGCTGCACCTAGGGATTGGGCCTGCCCTCTGCCACCCGGGAGCAGGCCTAAGCCAGCAGGTCGTTATCTCCCGAGGGGTCCCAGACTGTGAGAGGGCACAGGCCGGGCTGAGGGACCCCTCCTTCCCCCCAAGTTCACAAATTTTTGTGCACCGGGCCTCTAGTAATATATAATAAAATATTTTAGATAATAGGTTCTTAATACATAAATGAAAGAATAGCATGAATCTATACTTTTATTTCCAAATAACTAAGAGCTCTTTTCTCTTTGCTATTTGAGGTTAGCTATTGGCTATCTTTTCTTAGTGGTGAGGCATTTTTCACTCCATTTAGTGTAAAGTCTTACTCTCTGGTGCTGTCAGCCTGTAGGTAATGTTTTCATTAATCATCAATCATTTTCCTCTTTCTAGTTATACAGGTCTCATGTGCAACCTGTAAGATGTTGTACAAGAAAAATGCCCCTTATAAGTGAGGTAGCAATCTTCTGGAACGATTGCACTAGTGAATGATGACCTTTATAAAGCGGTGGGCAATTAGAAAACCTCCAAAAGACATTTGGAAGCACAAGGCAGCATGCTGTCTTAACTAAGTTCTTATAAGTAAATTTGATGATGAACACATATAAGGAGGAAGCAGTGCTTTCCAATATTCATTGTACAATGTGAAGAATTTGACTGATTCTTAAGAGGCCAGTGCTATTTCTAATATTTCTCTCTTGGGTGTGGATATAGATGAGAAGTAAATAAAGTTGTAATGTTTTGGGGAATCCTGCCTATCTAAGTGGGAAATATTAATATTAATCTTGTTTTTCCTGCTTTTAGTCACATTGTATATACTTGTAGGAATATACTTTAAGGATTCAAAGTCCAAAGTGATGATATAAATACATATTTAAAATTTCAAAGTAGTGATATAAAATGGTAATAACATATTAGAACAAGACGTAATAAGTAATAGTAGCTGTACAGAAATAATACTTTTCCTGTAAGTGGATTTAAAATATGTATTTGTAGACATACCTTTAGCATACCTACCATTGTTGAAATTTTGATATCAACCCTCTTTTTTGTATAAATTTCCAATTATGTAGTACATAAAATTATTTTTCTTCTCCTAATCAGATGGAGTTAACACATAATAAACTGAAGAAATGCAGTGCAGATTTGTACATAAATTGTAAAATTTTCTGTAATAGTTTTATCACCTACCTAATTATAATTTTCAGTAAGATTTGTTAATATCATCTTTATGGGTTTTTTTTTTTTGTAAATAATTGCTGTTAACAATGATAATAGACTCTGTTATTGAATGTGTTCCCATGCATTTGGCATTGAACTAGGGCCAGTGGTCGGCAAACTGTGGCTCGTGAGGCACATGCGGCTCTTTGGCCCCTTCAGTGTGGCTCTTCCACAAAATACCAGCTCTTCCACAAAATACTGACTTCTGTGCATGGGCCAAGAAGTTTCAATCGCAATGTATATGTGCGCCCGCATGTGGTATTTTGTGGAAGAGCCACACTCAAGGGGCCAAAGAGCCGCATGTGGCTCGCGAGCCGCGGTTTGCCGACCATGGAACTAGGCATTTTACATACATTTTTTCAATTTTCCTTACTATATCACTATGATAAAATTGATAGCAACCTTATATCACCAATGACATGTTATTTGGGTTTCACGGTTTTACAAAGCCTGCAGGGATAAGTCATTTTCCTAAAATGAGATACTTAAAGAAAGCAGGAGCAAGAATTTAAAACTTGATATATCATACTCAAAATCTCCTGCTTTCTTCACATTGTAAAACTGATGGGCTCTGTAAATGTTTGCTATTAGGTGGGTATTTTTTGTCTTATTCATGCTAAACTGAGTGATGAGTAGTACCTTAAAAATGCAAGGAACCTTCTTGTTTGTCTTTGGAGACTATCAGAGAAGACAGAGCGGAGGTACGGCTAATTACCATGTTTCTCTTTTATTAGATAGGACTAGAGGCCCGGTGCACAAAAATCTGTGTACTCGGGGGGGAAGGGGGGGTCCGTCAGTCTGGCCTGTGCCCTCTCAAGGTCTGGGACCCCTCAGGAGATAATGACCTGCTGGCTTAGGCCTGCTCCCGGGTGGCAAAAGGCAGGCCCAATCCCTAGGTGCAGCCCCTGGTCGGGCTCAGAGCAGGGCCGATTGGGGAGTTGGGGCACCGCCCCTGTCACACTCAAGGCAGGGTCAATGGGGAGGTTGTGGTGCCAATCCCTGTCACACACAGAGCACGGCCCATCAAGGGGTTTGGGGCTCTCTACCCTGTCACGCAGAGAGCAGAGCCCATCAGGGGGGTTGGGGAGCTCCCCCCTGTCATGCACAGAGCACGGTCGATCAGGGGTTTGGGAAGCTCATCCCTGTCATGCACAGAGCAGGGCCCATCAGGGGGTTGAGGAGCTCCCCCTGTCACTCACAGAGTAGGGCCAATAGGGGAGTTGGGGCACTGACCCCTGTCACACACAGAGCAGGGCCCGTTGGGGGGTGGGTTGTGGCGCCACCCTCTATCACCCACAGAGCAGGGCCGATCAGGGGGTTGGGGCACTGCCACTCTCACACTCAGGGCAGGGCCGATGGGGAGGTTATGGCTCTTCCCTGTCACATACAGAGCAGGGCCCGTGGGAGGGGGGGGGGATTGGGGCGCCGCACACTGTCACACACAGAGCAGGGCCGATCAGGGGGTTGGGGCACTACACCCTGTCACACACAGAGCTGCAGGGCGATCAGGGGGTTGGGGAGCTCCCCCATATCAGGCACAGAGCAGGGCTGATCAGGAGGTTGGGGCGCCTTCCCCTGCCATGAACAGAGCAGGGCGGATAGGGAGGTTGTGGCCCCCTCCCTGTCACACACAGAGCCACAGCCCGATCAGGGGGTTTGGGCGCTGCCCCCTTTCACGCTTTTTCCGGTGCCGGGAGGCCTCGTGGCTCCGCTGATCCCAGTGCTGGGAGGCATATTACCCTTTTACTATATCGGATAGAGGCCTGGTACATGGGTGAGGCTGGCTGGTTTGCCCTGAAGGGTGTCCTGGATCAGGGTGGTGGTCCCCACCGGGGTGCCTGGCCAGCCTGGGTGAAAGGATGATGGCTGTTTGCAGCTGGTCACACACCCTTCAGGGTGGGGTCCCCAATGGGGTGCCTGGCCAGCCTGGATGTGGGGATGATGGCTGTTTGCAGCTGGTAACACACCCTTCAGAGTGGGGGTCCCCTACTGGGGTGTCTGGCCAGTCTGGGTGAGGGGCTAAGGGCTGTTTTCAGGCTGGCGGGTGACTGAAGCTCCCAACTGCTCCTTTTTTTCTTTTTCTTTTTTATTCTGGGCCAGCTTTAGCTCTGGCTCCAGCTCTGAGGCCTCTGCTGCTGAGGCCTCTGCTGTATCTGGTTTGTTTGGGTTGTATAATCGAAACAATGTATAACTGCAGTTCTGAGATCCCGGCCGGCTGAAAGCAGGTTTCTGGGTTTTTATTTAGCGTCTATATTTGTTACAATGTTTCAAACTGCAGGCTCAGACGCTGGCAAGGCAGGCTGGGAACATTGGAGTCCTCCATCACTGAAGCAAGCAAGCCTCATGTTAGTTTCAAGCTGCCTGGTTGCTGGCCGCCATCTAGGCTGGCAGTTAATTTGCATATCGCCCTGATTAGCCAAATGGAAGTGTAGCGGTTGTACGCTAATTACCATGTTTCTCTTTTATTAGATAGGATACTAGAGGTCCGGTGTTGAATTCATGCACAGGTGGGTTCCCTTGGCCTGGACAGTGATTGGGGCCCATTGGGGCCATTATTAGTGCTGGTCAGCTGCGGGCACGGACTGCGTGAGGTTGGCTGTGGGAACGCACTGACCACCAGAGGGAAGCTCTTGCATTGTGCATCTGTCCCTGGTGGTCAGTGCACATCATATCAACCAGTCGACTGGTCGACCGGTTGTAATGGTCGCTTAGGCTTTTATATATAGGCTAGAGGCCCGGTGCATGAAATTCGTGCTCGGAGGGGGTGTATGTCTCTCAGCCCAGCTTGTACCCTCTCCAATCTGGGACCCCTCAAGGGATGTCTGACAGTCGGACATCCCTCTCACAATCTAGGACTGTTGGCTCCCAACCGCTCGCATGCCTGCCTGCCTGATTGTCCCTAACTGCTTCTGCCTGCCAGTCTGATCATCCTTAACCACTCCCCTGCCCACCTTATCAATGCCTAACTGCTGCCCTGCCAGCCCGATTGCCCCTACCTGCACTCTCCTGCTGGCCTGGTTCCCCCCAACTGCCCTCCCCTGCAGGCCTGGTCCCCCCCAACTGCCCTCCCCTGACGGCCTGGTTCCCCCCCAATTCCTCCCCTTCAGGTCTGATCACCCCCAACTGCCCTCCCTTTCAGGCCTGGTCCCTCCCAACTGCACTCCCCTGCAGGCCATCTTGTGTCTATATGGGGTAGCCATCTTTGACCACATGAAGGTGGCCATCTTGTGTGTTGGAGTGATGATCAACTTGCATATTACTCTTTTATTAGATAGGATATGTATATCTATATATATTCAATATTTTTGTAGAAGATGTAAAATTGAATGAGATTTTACAAACTATGGTTCCATTTTAAAAACCAAGATAATTTTATCAATTCAAATAGTAAAAGCACCAGGGAAGGATCATTCATTTAGAAAATAAATATTTGCCTATGATAAAAATATCAGAAGTCCAGGATATATCTATTAACCATTTTCAGTCATGTCGAGTTTAATTATATATACTTTAAAATATTTTATGTACTCATATATAAGATAACCTGATTTGTAATTATAGCCAACCAATCATAAATTTTATCTAGCAAGAATATATAAACAGATATATTTTAAATAAATACATTTAATAACATATATTTATAATATTTATTTTCATTACGTAAGCATTTAAAATTGCATATAAGATAGCAAATTATTTTAGAAAAGCTACTTTTTGTCACTCTCACAATACACAAATAACTTTTTTAAACCATCACATGTACCTTTAGCGGTAGTCTCCATTGATTTCTTAAAGAGAGTGGAAGGGAGGGGAAGACAGAAAGAGAGAGAATCATCAATGTGAAGCAGACAAATCAAGTGATTGCCTTCCGCACACCCCTCACCAGGCCAGGATCAATCCTGCAAGTGCCCTTGTCCTGAATCAAACCCAAGACCCTTCAGTCATCTGGCTTATGCTCTAAGCACTGAAAAACTGGGTAACGACTCTGTCTTTTTTGTTTGTTTGTTTTGTTTTAATTATATTACTTCTGTAAGATTGAAAAATAGCATTAATTGAGGTCATTTCTGGCTGTGATGCTTTTTTAAAACAAAACATATTTTTAGAATATAGAAATTTAGACATTGCCCTTTAAACAGAGATGTTTTTAAGGACAGAAAAAGACAGCTCTGTTTTCTAAATAAAAAGTTGGTAAAAATTCTCATATTTGAGTGTGTTGACAAATTATCTTATCTATAGTTTCTTGGGCTAGTTTTCCTGAATTCATAGTGAGTGAAGTGTTTCTCCTTTTTTAAGCCAAAAAGTTAAGTGCTAGCATTAACATCAAGCACAGGAATTTTCACCTTTTGTTTTTATTTATTTTTTAATATTTATTTATTGAATTGATTGGGATGACATTGGTCAACATGAACATATAGGTTTTAGGTGTGTGTTTCTATATTACAAGATCTGTATATTGCACCATGTGCCTACCATCCACCTGAAGTCAAATCTTTTCTTGTAACCTTATATTAGGATCCCTTTCTCCTCCACTCCTTCTCTTTGGCAATCACCACACTGCTGTTCGTGTTCACCTGTTTCAGTTTTATATCCCACATATGAGTGAAATATAGTTCTTAGCTTTTTCTGACTGACTTACCTTTTCTTATGGCTGAGTGGTATAGTAGTATTCCATTGTGTATATGTACCACATCTTCTTTATCTATTTCTCTATTGTGGGATACTTTGGTTGTGTCCATATCTTGGCTACTATGAATAATGCTGCAGTGAACATAGGGGCACATATATCTTTGCAAATACATGATTTTGAGTTTTTCAGGTATATACCCAGGAGAAGAATTGTTCGGTCCTATGGTGCTCTATTCTTAATTTTTTGAGGAATCACTAGATTGCTTTTCACAGTGGTTGTACTGGTCTACATTCCCACCAGCAATGAATAAGGGTTCCCTTTTTCCACAACCTCTCCCACACTTGTTATTGCTGGTTTTGATAATGGCCACTCTAATAGATGTAAGGTGCTATCTTATTGTAGTTTTGATTTTCATTTCCCTAATTGTCAGTGAAGTTGAGCATCTTTTCCTATATCTATTGATTGTTCATATGTTTTCTTGAGATAGGTGTATTTTCAGGTCCTCTGCCCACGTTTTGATGGGGTTGTTTGTTTGTTGTTGAGTTTTATGAGTTCTTTGTATATTTTGGAAACTAAACCTTTATCAGAGCCACTGTTTGCAAATATAATCTCCCATCTGGTTAGCTGCCGCTTTTTTTTTGTCAATTTCTTTTGCTCTGCAGAAGCTTTTGAGTGTGATATAGTCCCCTTCATTTATTTTTGCCTTTACTTCCCTTGCCTTTGGGATCAAGTTCATAAAATGTTCTCTACGACCAAGGTTCATAAGTTTTGTACCTATATTTTCTTCTATGTAACTTACTGTTTCGGGTCTTATATGTAGGTCTTTGATCCATTTTGAATTAATTTTTGTACATGGGGACTAACTCTAATCCAGTTTCATTCATTTGCATGTGGCTTACCAGTTTTCCCAGCGAATCACCTTTTAATTTTAAAGATTTGTTATACAGATATTTTTGCTTTAACTACATATGTGTATATGTGGGCATATATGTACATATATATGAATGTATATGTATGTGTGTATATATATATTTATTTTTCAGAGCAGCATGAGCTATATTGAATATATTTTGGAAAGGTAGTTATCTCTGGAATGAAACTAGATGAATATAGTAATAATAACATACTATCCTATATAATAAAGAGCTAATAAACTAATTAGACCAAACAGCAGAATGACCATATGGATGACCTTCCAGATGAAGCCAGGGCTGCGAGGGTTGGCCAGGCAGCCAGGGCTGTGAGGACCCACCCAGACTGCGAGGGCCAAGCCCCTGGCACGAATTTTGTGCACCGGGCCTCTAGTATCTATCATAATAGGCTAATATTTATTTAATGTTAACTTCATAGTAGAAATGGTTCTAGGTACAATATATAAATTATTTTATATATTACATGTTTACCAGAATCACCTGGTGAAGAATAAAGTCATATTTCTCTAACCCACTTTACTTACTCTACTATGTTTTAATTAACTATTTAATTGTCTCTGGGAAATAAGGGTTGGTCACTTTTATATTTTAACTAGAGACACAGTGCACAAAAATTCATGCATTGGGGGGGTGGGGTCCCTCAGCCCAGCCTGCGCCCTCTCACAGCACAGGACCCCTCAGGGCATGTCCACCTGCCGGCTTAGGCCCCATCCCTAAGGGGAGTGGGCCTAAGCTGCAGTCAGACATCCTTAGCGCTGAAAAGGAGGCGGGAACAGTAACTAAAAGGTGCCTATTACCAATGTGGTCTTTACTTATGATATTTAGGAGAATTGAGGTCAGGTATAATAAGAATAGTTGTTGATATTATGGATATTTGCTTATCCCATGTATAAGTAACTCTTCTGTTGATAGCATAACTAATTGTGCACATGGATACAAAACATCTAATTCCATTTATATACTGTACAGAGTCATTTAGTAGTAATAACTTGCGTGTTTTTGCTTTTGTATTATTTTTTATTTTAATGGATCCCTTGGTCAGTCTGCTCCTTCCACAAATAAATGAATACACATAATAAACAAAACAGAGCCATATGGGTCAAATTTTTACAACTCTTGACCCTGAAGCAAAACAGATTTCCAGACAGTATCACAGACAGAAAGCCATTTTATTTTCTCTTATTTCTCTGCCAACTCCATCTAGATGAACAAAAAATGATAAGAATATTATAATTCCAAGAAAAACTTATTGGGTAATGTTTGTATATTAGTTATGCTTCACTATTTGGATTCACTCAGTAAAAATTTATGACAATATTTAATCAAAATTATTAAAAAGAAATTGTCACCTTGTTTTCTATAATATGTAAAACAATTGCCTGTGTGTATTCTGCAATGATTTACTGTATATAGAAGTGAATGGGCATGCCGAAAAGCAGATATCTGATGGGTAGAGGTGATAAATATTCATCAATATAGTTAATACTAAAAGATTTTCTCTATTACTTATTCCACTTTACTTATTTCTACTTGCTGGAATGGTAGACATATTAAAATATTAATTTTCCGCTTTAGTGGAATGATTTCAGAGTCAAGTCCCATTAAAATTCTGAACATAAATATGAAAAAGAGGATGTAGCTCAGTCTAATTCTCTTCAATGTTTTTCTAAAACTATTTATTTTTTTTTTTTAAAAAAAAGCTTCTATTTCACCAATTTTAATTGCTTTGGGAGACTTATGCAGAAGCAAGAAAAGGTGTCACAGTCTTGTGAAATATCTGTCACTCAGAAAGCATTGGATAGTCCCTATCATAAGCTTGTAAAACAAAGGTTAGCTTCTGGGAGGCAGGCCAACATGGGAGGATCAAGGCCACATTTTACTGCTATAAAGAACATGTCTTCTGTCCTCCTCCTTTTTTAAAGCTGTTAGGCATATCACTTAGGGATAGGAAGAAAAATGCCACACAGGGCAACCCTATGTGTATGAAGCAGGCTTAGAGCATTGACCAAAAGTTGGATAAAAGCTCTGATAGAGAGGTTTGTCATTATTACTGGCTAACGGGGGTTATAAACTATAGATTATGAATTTAGCCTGATGTCAATGTAATGATGTTCAAACCAGTGGAGAATTTTAATAAAAATTTATGTGAGCCAGAGAATACGTATAGAAACAAGCTCTCAATAGACTTAGTTAAATACTTTCCAGAATAACAGTTTGTAGTTTCTTTTATGCAGTTGAGATTAAGGAGGGGATCGTAATGGTGATTATGTGAAGATGAGAGAAAGCAAGATGGGGACTGAATTACCACTTGCTTGCTTTAGAAGGAGGGGTCTTAAAAGGTGGCATTTCAAATGCATGTTAACCTAGATGTAGAGAAACAATGGACAGATCTTGCTTAAGGCAATGGTAAGCCTTTTACTAAAGAAGTTATATGCCTGGGGCATGACTACCCACCAGGACCTGAACAGTTAGAAATTTATGATCTGATTATCCTGTTAGGGCTTTCCATAGAACCCTCTTTTTGTCCACAGTGATGTGAATGAAATGTCACGATTTCCATCAATGTTTATTTTATCCCTTATGATTTTTCTGTTCGTCACTGCTAAATCTAACTCCGTTGGCTTGTTGGTTATACAACATAGAATCTATTACCCATCAACTCCCCTCCCTCAATACCTACAAAGGCACTCATTAGAGGTAAATGACTATACTGAAGATATTTTAATAATTGTCATTTTTAAAAATCTGCACCCTTTGTCAATATCATTAAGTTACCAGTTCCAGGACCTGTTCCTACAGTGGCCAGTGCCAGTGTAGAGCCCTAGTATGCCATACCTGGTATGCCATAAGCTATTTTGCTATTGACCATCAAATGCTTGTGAGCTTCTGCTATGTTCAGAACTAAGTTTGATTCTGAATAAAATTTTAACAGAGGTTGACAGGGGAGTTTCCACCCGTTTCTTTGTTTCCCATATGGATATCTCATGCATATCTCAATACAAGATAACACATAGCAAAAACCTGTTGAACAGTTCCAAATGCATTACATACATTAACTAATTTAATACTTACAAACAGCTCCTGAGTTATTTTCTCAAATTAACAGAGAAATTAAGTAATTATCCGAAGGTCACTTAACTAATAAGAAACAAAGAAGGAATTCAAACTCAAGTAGCCTGCCTCCAGCACTGTTGCTATTAACCACAGTGAGATACTAGTGCTGCCTCACCTTAAGTATGGAATTAAGAAGGAATGCTCCTTAAAATGTTTCTTTCTGAAATCAAAGATTTGCCCCAGACTTTTCTGCTTTTGACTATCACATTATCTAAATATAAATTATGTACTTTTAGAGGGGAAAAAAAAACCTAAAGGTAAAGTTGATTAAGATATGTTTGAAAAAGAAAAGTAACAAAGGAACTTCATTGTGACAATGTAAGACATTAGAAGTCATTTACCCTTTTGTAGATAATGGCAGTTTCCTGATCTCAACACAGTAAAAGGTGCTCAAATTTACTTTAATTAATTAATTCGTTCTCTTTTTTGAATATTGCACTTTTGTGATTAATATTAATGTATGTAGCATCAGATTTATGCAATCCTTTATTTCTATTAGTTCTTTTACATGTTATGTTAATGCTTGAAATTTTTCTATGATAGGTTACCATATAATATAAAAACTATTATAGTCAATGTTTAGAGTAAAATATGTCGTTTGCCTTATAAGTAAACTTAAAAATTAAAACAAAAGGGTTATAGGAAACATTAAAGTTGTTTACTGCATAAGACATTGATTTTAGCCACCAACATTAGTTGCAATATAACTCTGACATCAGTGATCTAGCTCTAATTAACTCAATATAGTTCAACCTAGTTTTAACTAAATCAATATAGATCTTATTAGCATTGAGATATAGCTAAGTCTACATTTATATGATGGGTACTCTGACCTGAAGATATATCAAACTATTACTACTTCTTAAACATTTCATATAGTATTTCTTATCTTTCTCCTTACATAATTTTTCCTCTTCCTGGAATTCTTCTAATTCACTTATTCATTCAGCAAGTTCCTACATGTTCTTTAAAATTTAATCCAAATATCAATTTATAATGACTTTCTCACCCTGCTGTTCAAATTATACAATGATCTCTCCTTTATGATCTCAAAACACCTTGATATGTTTCAGCCATTTCATTTATCAAGCTCATAGTTGACTTAGTCATCTTCACTTGAGTGCAGGCGAATCATATTTTACTTGACTTTATATCCAGAGGGCTGATCATCTAGCACATTCATGTTATAAATAGACTAATAAATGTTAAATCATAGTACAATAATTAACAAATGTTTCTTTTTAACTTATATTATGTAGTAATACAGGATTGTGATAGACAGAATTCTAAGGTGGCCCCTGATATTTCTGATCCCTCCTAAACTCCCTTTGTATAACCTGGTGCCCTTGAGTATTACTAGAACTTGTGAATATGTTGATAGTCATTCCCCATGATTATATTACTAATACTATGTGACTTATCTAAGCAGACTGGAGAGGGATAAGAATATAGACTCACTCCAATTGACCTGGATGAAAACAATAGTCAAGCTGTAAACTTCATGTAGTAGCTAGCTAGTGGCAAGGAAATGTGGGTGGCCTGTATGAATCAAGAGTAATCATTGGCTAACAGCTAGCAAGAAAGCAACTGCTAGGGAATGAATTGTGCTAACAGCCAGTAAACTTAGAAGACCCTGAGGCTGAGATGAGAGTCCTATCTCTGGCTGACACCTTGATTTCAGTCTGGTCAGACCCTAGCAGAGGATCCAGCTAATTAGACTCCTGACACTTGAAAACTATGAGATAACAAATGTGAATGTTTTAAGGCACTAAATTTGTAGTAATTTCTACTCTGTAGTGGAAAATTAATGCAAGAATGAACCCATTTTAGTAGGTGGGTAGAGATAATAGATATACTTCAATCCCTTCTCAATTACTTAAGTATTTAAGCTACCTCTCATTAAATTGATATACTTCCCACCTATATGCTGCATGAGGTCATCATCACACTTTCTTGTTATCTATTTTTACAATTCATATAAATGCTGTGAAGAATATAGATATTAGCTATTTTACAAAATTATTTGTTTATGGAACTGTTTTTTATATATTTTTTTTCCTTTTACTCTAAATATTAACAACCCCTTAAGGAGCCTTTAGCTATCTTTTGTCTGTTATTTCTTTTTTTTTTTATATATATATATTTTATTGATTTTTTACAGAGAGGAAGGGAGAGAGATAGAGAGTCAGAAACATCGATGAGAGAGAAACATCGATCAGCTGCCTCCTGCACATCTCCCACTGGGGATGTGCCCGCAACCCAGGTACATGCCCTTGACCGGAATCGAACCTGGGACCCTTCAGTCCGCAGGCCGACGCTCTATCCACTGAGCCAAACCGGTTTCGGCCTGTTATTTCTTATTAATAGTAATTTATTAATATTAGATATGAAAGAGTACTACTTAGAGATTGATTCACTAATATTTACCTCCTGTTAAATTTAGACTTATAGTACAGACTATGAAAATAAAATAGATTTAGTTAGGTATTGATATGGGATTTTTGGACTGGAACACCCTGGATTCTTTGTCATTTGGAGATATTTCATTTCTCAAGCCTTATGTTTCTCTGTAAAATGGGTATAATTAATATCTGCATTAAAAAGATCAGCAAGTAAATTATTTCTTAGAATAATTGTGTCACAAGTGACATTGATTTATTATTTCATAAATATCATTTTGTGTTTTCATATTCTAGCCATCTATCCTTACTTCCCAGATTTGTAAGGGAACAATATAATCTGCAATATTTATTCTTCTCTAATTTATGATTATTAGATAACTTTTGAAGATAATTTGAAAATATTATAAAATAAATGCACTCGGAATGACAATTATATTATTTCTAATTTAGAACACACACACACACATATTTTCATCTATATAATAAAATTTTCATTTTATTATATAATACTTTTTCATCTATATAATACTTTTATTTGCTTGTTTTGGAAGAGGAATACAAATTAGATACAGTCATTTAAGTTGTATATTTTGGAAATAAAGTGAAATTGAGGAGGAGTACTAGATGTAATTGATATAAAAATGTAATTTCAGTGGCTTTAAAAATTTTTGAACTTTACTCACCAAAAGAAACATATAACTTAACCAAATATTTACTCACATATATGCAAGGGAAACAAAAGAGCTATGAAATAATACAATTATTAGCAGAATAAAAATGCCTACACATTTTTAGGCATCTCTCCTGGAATTCCATTCACAGAAAGGTTGGGTCTATGTTTCCTCTTCTTGAATTGTGGCTGGCTCTGTAACTGTTCAACCAATACATATAGTAGAAGTGGTATTGTGCCAATTTTCTGGCCCAGGCCTGGAGACACTAGCAGCTTTATTTCATGGTTTTGGAAACTCTGCCTTTGAGGCCCTGAGGCTGACAGATAGGATGTCCCAAGCCACCACACTGTGAAGAAATCAGAACGCTGATCAGATGATAACTGTATATTGATGAACAGAAAGGAAAGCCTTTAGGGGATTCTACTCCTCTAGGGAGCACCAGCTCCTTGGTTTATGATCACTGGAGGGCAGTTTGTGAAAGGTCCTGTTGGGACAGCATGCTACATTTTTACTCTCTTTCTCCAGAATTGCTAATGATAGTGCAATTAGGACATCACCTATAGCTTTCCCTAAGCTTGCCTCAGATTTCTGTAGAACATGTATTGTTAATCTTATGGGCTTCAAAATCATTCCCCATTTATATGCTGATTGACCCTGGACTTCACTTTTATGACACTCACTTTTATCTGCAAAAGTGAGCTAATAATGCTAATTACATAGAATACTTTTGTTTTCAATGAAATGTATAGCATTTATAAAGCATCTCCTATATAGCATGCAGAAGATGCATATCACATACCAGCTATCATCATTCTTATTATTCCATGTGTAGTTGAGATCCAGTCTATTTTTCTTATTTCCTAACTTAAGCAATAGACTGGAAATAAAATTAAGTCCCAAGGAGAAGGAAAGCACCATTTTTAGCAATCCTGGTAGTTTATGTTATTCAAGCATTGCAACACATCTATAAAGTAAATTTTATCATTTCAAAAAAAATTGTGAGGAAATAGAGGTACAGAGAAATCACATACCTGAATAGGTAAATCAGGCCCTTTAACCAAAATATGTGACTTTAAAATTCAACACCATACAGCCCCGACCTCCTCTTCTCACAATCTTCATTTTTAAGACTAGATGTGTTTTGTACTTTGGAGAATACTTTACATTCTTATCTTCACTTATTTTGCCACTTAAGAAAGCATCCATATTCCTCCAGTGATATTTTTACTTCTAGAAAGTATATTTATTTTAATGAAGAACTGAGACAGTGAATGCATCTACATTGTAGTAAAGGAATTCAGGTGAAATAATATTTATATGGTTGCTTTTAAGCACTTCCAAAGAGCATCTCATTTTTCATTTTATCTAACTCTCATATTAATCTTATAAAATAGGCCTAGCACATTTAACTCAGCTTGTATAAGTGGGATACAGGAAAACAAGATATAATAAAATAGACTAGACTAATTGGGGTCAATATAACTCAGACTTCAGGAGAATCAAAGTGAAAGCAAGCCTGTATTGCATGCTGGTCCTTACATGCATTAACTTGTGGTTCTCAACCTTCTGGCCCTTTAAATACAGTTCCTCATGTTGTGACCCAACCATAAAATTATTTTCATTGCTACTTCATAACTGTAATGTTGCTACTGTTATGAATCGTAATGTAAAAATCTGATATGCAGGATGGTCTTAAGCGATCCCTGTGAAAGGGTCGTTCGACCACCAAAGGGGTCGCGACCCACAGGTTGAGAACCTCTGGCTAGAGTTAGAAGTGTTCTTCCTAAGGAAGACCATGCTGAGCAATAAAACACTTTTTACTTTTTTTTTTCTGACACAGGCAGGTACCTTGGGATATCCTAACAGTAGCCTTCTCCTCATTCTTAGTTGTAGGATTATTCTATACATTTGTCTGGATTTTTCAAAAAAACAGAAGTAAAAAAGGAATTATGCATGCAAAAGATTTGTTGGGGGATATACTACAGAAAAATGGGGAGGGAGCTGGAGGAGTCTGGAAAAATCATGAGTCTGCAAGATGTTTGACCCTGTGAAGGGGAGCGGAAAGGCAGGAAGGTGGAAAGCCCTAGATTGCAACACAGCTCTAAGAATGTTTGGACACAACTAAAATAGTAGTTGTAGAGTCAAAGTTTTCCACTTTATGAGTCCTGTATCTCCTGGCAATGAACCTGCCTTAGTTTTTTGGTATCCTGTTTTGTCATTTGCCGGGAGCAACTTGTAAAGCATGGCCTTGGTATAAATAAGGAGTGTATTTCTGAGCACTGCAGATTGCACCAGCAATCACTTATGCCCCTGCACTAGGGAATCTGAGAGGTAGATGCCATGGTTGTCTCACTGAGGACACCCTATTCATTAGAAGTCACCCTATTTTCCTTGCTTACTTGTAGTAGAGAGGTTTTGGAAATCAAACTGATAGGTAAGTCAATCCTAGTTGCCAATTTACTATCTTTGTGTCTTTGAGCAATTACCTAACCATCCTATGCCAGCTGACAACAACTTGGAGAGGGTACTTTTGCTTCCATCTCTACATCTTCAAGTGTGTGTAATAAACTTATCCCATAGAGTTGTGACAATCAAAGAGACAATATGTATTAGGGACTTAACCCTTATCAGTTAAGTAAATAAATAGCTATAATAATAATAATAATAATTATTATTATTATTACAATAGAAGCTCTCATAACCAACTCCACTGTCCTCCATTTACTCTTGCCCTTGCATGCTGGATATTTGAGAATATTAGATTTCTCTCTAAAACACCCATTCTGCTGCCACAAGCCTGGCAATAAGAAAAACTTTTTTTTTTAAATATATTTTATTGATTTTTTACAGAGAGGAAGGGAGAGAGATAGAGAGTTAGAAACATCGATGAGAGAGAAACATCGATCAGCTGCCTCCTGCACATCCCCCACTGGGGAAGTGCCCACAACCCAGGTACATGCCCTTGACCGGAATCGAACCTTGGACCTTTCAGTCCGCAGGCCGACGCTCTATCCACTGAGCCAAACCGGTTATGGCGAAAAACATTTTTTTAATTTCCCAAATATTCTCATGGCATGTAATTGGATAATCTAATTAAAGTTAGTGTAAATTTGTTTATTATTTCTTAGAACAAAATCCTGTTTTATGAAAGAAATTGATGCTTTGGAAGGTACCTAAAAGATGTCTTTAAAGTTGATTTTGAATTCGATATGAGCAAGAACAGTGAAAAGATTTGAGACAAATAATGAAAAGCCAAAATTCTGAATGCTTCATAATTTCTTACTTTAGCATACTAAACTAAAAATCATAACATTATGTTCTAATTTTCTTTGTGGGACATAACTTGAAGAAATTAAAACCAGGTGACCCATCCTCTACAAATGCCTTTCCCCCCAATAATGAATGTACCCTAAGAAGTTTTTAGTTAAAATGAAATATTGAATGTATGTATATCCTATTTATCCTAGTTTCATGATTTTCTGCTTTACCTGACTTCTATCAGAAGTAATACTTTTATGATCTTGTGTAAGAGGGCTTCTATTCTATTACAGTTAGTTTTAGTAGTGTCATTTAAAAAACAGTATTAATAAGACTGTTAATACTTATTATTAACAGACTGCCTCCCTCAGGTGGTTAAGATTAATTGAGATTGCTTATGGAAAAGCACTAAGTACAATATCTAGGGCAGAGAATATGAAAATATGTATGAACCTTGACCCTTCCTCTCCTTTTTCTTTTACTCTTCCTTTTTCTTTATATATGTTCAATGCCTCTTTACTTCACCATACCTTTCCTCCTTTCCAGTACTTTTATACTGTTATAGACAGGAAACATTAATTTCAAAAGTTTAGTTTCTACTTTAACATATTTTCCTATCAGAATAGTTGCAATCAGAAGGAAGTACTGATTGAATTAAGTCAGAAATGTGGTTTCCCATTTAAATAGAATATCACATAAAAGCACAGCCACTCATTCATTTCTTAATGGTGATTCATTAATATAAAAATCATCTAGGGAACTTTAGGTATTTCTTGATGGACTTAGGAGAGAGGAGTGTATAACACCAATTCAGCTCATTCTATTTTTTTCCTTTTAAAGTTATATAATTTTTAAGGAAGAACTTATCCTCATAAATCCAATTTTCTAGCCAAAAGTATGGTGTTTAAGAATGTGCTCAAAAATAATAAGATAAGATTATTTTAAAAATCAAGATTTGCAGCACATTCTAGGTACAATTTACTATCTAGTTTTCTTTTTTAAAAAAATAGGTCCTTTAATAATCTTGTGACATTAATGGGTAAGGTGAGCCTGATCCTTAATAAATTAATCCTAATTTGTATTAAAGTATTTTGTAAATGTCTTGGTAGAATTAAGGTATTTTGGAAAAACTAAAAAAGAAAAAAAAAGATAGATTATAAAATAAAAGTCAGTTTATTTGCCACATAAGTGAAATTTATTTTGTCATACATTTCTTTGGATGTCATCACAGATAATAGTCCTAATGCAGACAAAAGAGGCCTTTCCTGAAACTTAATAGAATTCATTATGTTAAATATATTAATGTTTTATGTGATAGCAGTATAATATGAACTTTATGAATGAGTAAAATGTATATATCTGGTTTACTTTATTGCATTTAAAACATTTCTTATGGTGGTGACTTTCGTTCTTTTGAGGAGAAATTCCTGAACAATGATATTATCCAAGGAAGTGAGTGGCCATAACTTTTAACTTCCAATGTGTTGGGTTTATATTGCATTATGCCATTAAAAAACCATTTCCTCTCTTTGATTCTGTGCCTCCTAATAGGCAGATATTAGGATATTTGTCTACCTGGCAATATTCTCAGCCACTATTTGTCAATCTGACTGCACAATTATAGCAGAAAATGACTGGAAAGGAATAATGAAGAATAGACCACTAAAAAAGTAACTATGTATGCTACAGAAGGGTTAGTTAATGTGTTCACTTTTCTATACTTTTTGCTCACTTATGTATTTCTTTCACATAGTGAAATTTCTTAAAGAAAACCACATAAATATTTTTTTCACCCATATGCATGATTGTGTTATGAAGGGCAGCTTGCATCTCTACTTGTGACAGAAGTAAAATAAGAATGTAAAAGAAACTTTTAAATGTAGAATTTCTTTAATTTAAAATTTTACCTTCTACTGAAAATCTTCATGGACAGAAAGATGCTTAGATAAATGGAAAAGAGGTGAAATAAGTCAACTTGGATATGCCTTTCAAAACTTTTTCATATGATTTTATTATTTTAACTGCTGATATCTCATACCCTAAGGTCATGGAAGGAAAACATTTATGATGATAACTAAGCCTCATACTGCTACTCATAGGAAATCTTTCAGAGTCATAAACACCACTGAACAAAACAGTACAATAGTTTAGCGTGGATTTTCCAAAAAGAAACAGTTGTAGCCAAGATAATAACATGCCAAAACCTATCCTTTTAAAAATATCAATTATAGTATTTAATTTTCAAATAGGAGAATTAAAATGTAAACGTAACAAACAACAGAAAAGTTTTTACATGCAAATATTCCCCCATGATGAAGGATTTAATTTATCTACACTAATAAAATACAAAGATGCTAATTGACTGTACCTTCGCTACACTCATCAGCCAATCAGAAGAGTATGCAAATTAACCCAACAAAGATGACCATTAAATTTGCATACTGCAGGCAGATCCCACTGCGCCGCCCCGCCCCGCCCGGGGCTGGCAGCAGCACGATCCCCAGCCAACGGCCGCCCCAGCATGGGATCCGGGCCTGCCGTGTGTGGGGCGGGATGGGCGGGGCAGGTATGGAGGACAGCAGCACGATCCAATCCGCCGCCCGACCCAGCACGGGATCTGGGCCTGACATCTGCGACTGGGGGAGAGGGGGCAGGCACTGCGGGGTCGGGCGTGCCATCTGCCACCAGGGGAGCGGGCCTAAATAAGCAGGTGGATATCTCCCAAGGGGTCCCAGACTGAGAGGGCACAGGTTGGGCTGAGGGACGCTCCCCCCCCCCCCCCGCCAGTGCACAAATTTTTGTGCACCGGGCTTCTGGTTTTATATATATCTATATATGCCTAAGTGACTGGATGTCTGGACGACTGGATGACTGGTGGGTAGCTATGACACACACTGACCACCAGAGGACAGATGCTCAACACAGGAGCTGCCTCCTGGTGGTCAGTGTGCTCCCACAGCAGGAGCACCGCTCAGCTGACAGACAGGCACCAGATGCCTGGCTCATGGCTGGTTAGTGCAGCTGGGGCAGCGGGAATCTCTCCCATGGACACTCCCCATGCATGCCCGAGCAGCAGCGGTAGCAGGTGCAGCCGGTCGGGATGAGCAGGAACGGCATGGCGCCCAGCCCAGGCTCAGGCTCTTCCCTGGCTTCCTGCCATTTTGCATACTACTTCGTGCTATGCAGGATCAACTCGGACAACGGGCTGGAGTCTGACAAGCGGGAGGGTAAGGCTGAGCTGCAGCAGTTAAGAGGTCCACTCATCCCCACAGGCCAGGCCGAGGGATCCCACTGGTGCACGAATCCGTGCACCGGGCCTCTAGTATGAAATCAAATTGCCTATATGTTAATAAGAGCTTATGAATTTGATAAAGTAAATTACTGTTTCAAGGGAAATAAAAAATTACAAAAGCCAAATTAGTTATTTTGTCTTGATTCCAAGATTCCTCTGGAGATCACTGTCCCAGGCAGCCAGCAAGAAAAACAATTATGTTCTTCTTAGGTTAGGGTGTGGTTACTTCTGGTCTTAAAACTTGCAAACTCAGCAGACAAGTCACCTGTACTTTCAAACCTAATATACAACAGTGGATTGGGGAAAAGATATGCATATAAAACTAGTTAAATTTGGAAAAGTGAGAAACAAAAAGCACTGAAATTGCAAGGGTGGAGAAAAGTATAGTATCTTGGAGGGAGGCATTGTGAAGAATCCTACCTTGGCAATGAGGAAATTCTTTGATGAGAAACTGAATGTCCTCTCAAGGAAAAACCTCAGCATTCTCAGTTGCCCCCAACTTTGCCCTCTGGGAGTTGTTCCTTGCTTATTAGTCTCCATGCTCACTTCTATAGTGAGTGTTAAAAATCAAATTTACTTTTTTCTCTGATTCCTGCTGGTGCAATCTTGGAATGTCCCAAGTTTTTTTAGAGCTGAAACAATTAGACATTTATTTTGTATGCCTTTTTATTTCCTTGGGAATACAATTTCCCTTAAAATAATGACATATTGCTCATATGTTTCTTAGTAGCCAGTTCCAGGTACTGGAAACTGTACCCAAAATTCTCTCTTAGACATAAATTTTAGGCTTCTTTATTTTTGACCCCATTTTCTCATGCTCTGTATGGTAACCACCATGACATCATCTAAAATTTAGTCTTAAGTGGGATGATAATACCCTTTATTTTACATTTGCCACATATCTAAATGGGTTTTAAGAAGCGCTAAGGGGTGTTATTGTTTAGAACCTTTTTTAGCCTCATCTTATACTCTTTAGGGTTTAAAGTCAATTGTTTTCTCCAACCTTCTTATAGGTTTAGGCTTTGCTTTATCAATAAATAATTATTTCCCTGAACTCATCTCTATTTTGTAACACCATGCCAAAATCAGTAAAGAGTATCTGTACTTATGAAGAGTTGGCATTTTTCAACACTTTTCCCTAGAGCTGTAGGTACATTGACCAGCATTTAGTTTTGCAGGTGGAAGTTTTACAAAATATATTACCATTGCATAAAATTGGTCTTCAGATCTTGCCTGTGATTTCTGATTTCTTTTTACTTGCTGTCTTGTTCTTAATAGTTATGACAACACCAAATCATATATATATATATATATATATATATATATATATATATATATATATATTTACATTGGCATTCTACTTTAGTCTCAAATTCTAAGACATGGTGGTAGGGGAACACATCCCTACTAGAAGTTCTTCAGAGATTCAATTTAATGGCCTTTCTGCCATCTTAAACATGTAATTTCAGAGTTATCATTGTCAACATCATTTCAATAAGCTGGGTAGGATAAGATTATGGGAGAATTATCATGGAAAATTTTCTGGGCCATACCTGAAAATGTTACTTATACTTATGTTACATATTACTTATACTTGCATATTATAGAATAGAATCTAGTTGCATGACCACACATACCTAAAAGGGAAGTTTGGAAATATAATTTGTGTGTATTTCCAAATGGTTTTATGAAAAGCTAGCAGTTTCTGTAATACCTGTTTTATAAAGTAAAAGTAGACTTATAATAACTAATTTAATAAAAGTTTTTAGAGTTAGATATAGTGTATATTATACAAGTGACATTATTAGATATTTAAGTACTGTTGTGTTTAATAATTATCATTATTATCTATATTATTGACTATATTTTAATATATCCAATTGAGGCTTTAAGTACCAAGTTAATGAATCCTATAATGTGTTCAAACATAGATTTTAAATGTTTAGCTATCACACTCAAATTTTTGTGTGCATTAAATTGGAAGCGTTTGGATTATTTAATAGTCCATAGTAGAAATATTATTAATTATTTGAAAAAAAGATACAAATTTATCCTTCCTATTCCACATACAAATGAATTCCAAAATGGACCAAACACTTAAAGTAAAAATATAAATTAAAAGTCATATTTCTCAGTAGTTGAACATAGTTCCATGCACTGAGAGGTCACCATTTTGATTCCCCATCAGGGCACATGCCTAGGTGTGAACTCAATTCCCAGTAGGGGGCATGCAGGATGTAGCTGATTGATGTTTCTTTCTCATCAATGTTTATATCTCTCTCCTTCTACCTACCCCTTTCTCAAATCTGTGAACAGATATTTTTTAAAAAATAAACCCAATAAACTAAATAATGAAACTATATATATATATATATATATATATATAGAGAGAGAGAGAGAGAGAGAGAGAGAGAGAGATACAGATATGCAGATATACATATATGAATATCTGCATATAGATAAATATAAGATAAGACAATAGGGTTTATTAAATAGTTCTAAAAGATAAAAACTTTCAAAGGAGATGTTTACATATGCATAATATCATATTTTTATTTATACATATTATAAACTTATACTATTACTAGAGGCCCAGTGCACGGATTTGTGCACCGGTGGGGTTCCTCCGCCTGGCCTGCACACTCTCACAGTCCGGGACCCCTTGGAGGATGTCAGATATTTTATTTCAGCCTGATCCCCACTGGCCCAATCCAGACAGGAGGGAGCCGATTCCACAGGCCCAATGCCCACAGGCACGATTAGGACAGGAGGGAGCCTGATCCTGTGCATTGAGCATCTGTCCCCTGGTGGTCAGTGTGCATCACAGTGACAAGTTGACCTGTTGTTTAGTCTCTTAGGGTTTTATATATAGAGAGATGCATTGCTACATATGTGTTATTTATATTTACTGAGCATAAAACAAAATCAAAAGATTGAAACATTTCTAAAGAAAATTCAAAGCCACAAAAATATTCACCTAAATTTTCGATGTTCCAAAGCAGAGTAAGAAATGTAAGTTTATAAATAGTAAGCAATATTTTAGTATTCTGTTCCCTTCACATTCATTGTTCATGCTTTAGTAAAGTGAAATTTTCTAATCAGAGTAAAGTGGCATGGAGAAGGTGTAGAAAATATATTCGAATGAAAGTTTTTAATGAATATGGTATTTATTAAGACATAATTCATTAAAAGAAGACTTGCATGGTTGTCTCACATTATTTTATTGATTTTTATTTCATGCATGACTCAAGGCGAGAAATGATTCTACAGGAAGTACTCTCATTTTTAATCTTTAATTTGATAATGGAGTCCTTTTTTGTTTATTTGTTTGGTTTAGGACATTTTACATGTATAAGCATTATATGCTCCAGTAACTGAAACATTGAAATGGAAAATCAGAATTAGCACAATGGTAGCAATTTAAGACTTTCAGTATATAAATATTATGTTTTTAGTAGTTTACTTTTCTTTTCAAATTCTGACTTTTTGAAAGAAAATAACCGGCTATTCTTTTTTTAAAATAAAAAATTTGAAGATCTGAACATGTCAACATCAAGTATATCATTGGTAATGACATTACAAGGATTTAAAATGGAATACAAGATTAAATTCTCCCATATAATTTAAGAGTCATTTGACAGGCTTACCAAAGTGTATATCCCTATATTAGTAGATTGTTTAAAATACACACACCTTCTTACACATGTACAACTTCTATGCCAGTAGCAAGGTGCCTACCGATGAAAGGTAAAATAGATGACAATTTTCTGGTAATGCAACCCTAAATAAAAACTTAATTGTCTAGAGAATTGTCTCAATTTTCCACTTCACTTTGTGTGTGAGACTACATCTCAAATGACAGCCTTAGAAGGAAAACCTGTCACTGAGTTTGCAATTTGTATAAGATCAGATTGTAAAAATCCCACCTTATCAGATAAATCACAGACACAAAGCAACCATCCTTTAGAATTGCCCAACACCTAGCCCACTGTGTGAAAATACCCTTTGAGAGAGCATGGAAGGGCCTGGAGAGTATTTGCTAAGCAAAATAAGCCAGTCAGAGAAAGACAAGTATCATATGATCTCACTCATCTGTGGAATCGAAAGAACAAAATAAACTGTTGAACAAAATAGATCCAGAGATATAGAAACATAGACCAGACTGAAATCTCAGAGGGAGCCATAGGTGGGTAGGAAGATATTAACCAAATAATTTTTATACATATATGTATAACCCATGGACACAGGCAATAGTGTGGTTAAGGCCTGGGGTTGGGGGAGGGTACAGGGTAGAGGGGCTCAATAGGGAAAAAAGGGGAACATCTGTAACACTTTCAACAATAGAGGTAAATAAAAAAAAATATTAATGAAAATAAAATATACTCTTGCCATACCAGTTTGAAAAGGATTAATTGCATATACCATATTGATTTTTTATAATCTAATATTTTTCTTTCCCTTTACTAGACCATATAGTATTTTTCTTTTTGTCTTAGGTTTCTTGAATAATTTGAATACGGACTAACTTAAAAAATCACATTTTAAAAGATGAATATATGTGAGAGAAAGAAAAAATTACATGTAGAAAAACCAATCTATAAGGCATTGATATCTAAGTTTTATTGATACTAACTACATTGTATTCCTGAGCTTCTGTCAATAAACTATAATAGTAAGGATTAATATATTTCTTGTGAGGATTTTAGTAATGAAAATAGATGACCACAAAATCAAATAGATAGAATTGGTTGATATTATTTATGAAAGCAGTCATACTGACCATTTCACATAATGGAAACTATAAACTGGATATTCAAATATTTCAAAATTGAAATTAATAGTAATTACAATGAAAACAATAGTAATATAATTATGGAGGAAATATGCATCATTTATATGAATTATCAGCAGAGACAGACTTTCTTGCTATTGCTGATTTTTATTGTTTTTAGTGAGCTAACCACACCAGTCATATTTAATATATACATGGATATTTAAAAACCATTATGCAACAATGAATCAAGAAAACAAATGATAATAAGCAGAAAGTTAATTAATCAATTTACTTATCTCATACCTATCTGTTAAGCAGTATTTCTAATGAGCTGGTAGCTCTTTTATTGTGAGACACACCAAGAAAACTTAGTGTCTAAACTGCTTTTGTAACTGCATTTTTTCTGTTTAAACCATCTCATAGCTCTAACTTTGGATAAGACATAATATAGTCGCTATATTCTAATCACAAAAATAGTACATGTTCATTGTAGGAAATTATGAGCATTAAAGAAAACAAAGACGTATCAGCTGCTATCCAAAGATAATCACTATAAACATTAGAATTATATATGCATAGAAACATATAAACACACACATTTTAAAAATAATGTTGATACTATGATGCATGACTGATTTGAAAGTATATATTGCTTTACACTTGAAAATATATTTTTTCAAGGTAATACACATATATTCTAGTTAAGATAAAGCAAATCAGACTGGTTTTATCCTCCTATCTTAAACAACTAAAAGGCCTATAATATATGTGAGAAAATGATACTCAAAATATTTGCCATCAGGTGGTGATGAAGCACAGTGGTCCCTGAGAGACAAATAACAGATAAGTCCACAAGAGTGACACAATTTAATTCCTGGAGAAGGTTGGTTGCAGTGCAAAGAGCAGGAACCCCATCAGAGCCCAACAGTCTCCTTGAGTTGAGGAAATAAATCTGGATTCTACAATAACCAAGGCTACTCAGATTTGAAGGTCAGAGTACCACATTGAATAGAACTACACACGTGAGAGAATGCTGGAGATCTGCTGAGGCTTTTTCTTGAATACTTAGTTGAGTACCAATCAGCTGATGCACATGGGGAAAAAAAAATCCAAGACTAAGGAAAGAAGGGCTTGAAATGATTACAGGAAACAGTGGCTGCAGTGCTGTTCTATTCTAGGGCTAGAAATAGTGCACATCGCCTCCAGCCAAACTGGAATACCTCACATTTCATGGGAAATTGTTGAGGCTGACCTACTGACCCTGAGAGATGGATGAATGGATTACTCTGACACAACATTGGCTGTGAAAGAGAGGGCTAAGGGACTGTCTGGCTAAAGGGACCAGACGACCTCGATTGCCTGCCTCATTAGGCTTTTATTTTAGCAGCAGTTTGAGATAAAGTTTATCTTTTAAATACAATCAGTAGGGTAAGTAATATTGGGAGGAAACATCTGTTTATAGTGTCCTTTAAGCAAGGATACCCAAAGATTAAGCATAAGGATTCCAGTAAACACCTGGGAGTCTGCACATGCACAGACCTTTTTGGAAAGTCAAGAAAGAATTAGGGGTGCTGCCTTTGGCACTCCACTAAGTCGGAATTCAAATAAACAAGGTGGTGGTCTTCCGCACACTTCCCTTTTCTCGGAATGTCCCCCTTACAAATTTTCCAACCAAGTCTCATGCTTCCCCACAGAAAATTGGTTTACAGTAACTCAGAAGTTGACAAAAAAATGAGCCCTATATTTTTTAGTATAACTAAAATATTTAGAAAGGAAGTCTTAAAAGGAACAAACTATTTTCAAGATATAATCACATCCTCAAACAAAGCAGAAGATATAGACTACAAAAATATGCAGGACACAAAATAAAATTTACAATGATTGGCATCTAATAAATTAACAACTATGAAGAAAATGCTTAATGAGGGGAAAAATAAATCAAAACTGTCCCAGAATTGATACTGATATTATCGGTAGATAAAAATTTTAAGTTTATTTTGACTCTAAAACTTGTGGTCAAAGCCTAGAGGAAAGTTAACACATAATAAGTAGAGACAGGGAATATATATATACAACATGTCCAAATGAAAATTTTAGAGGTGAAAATGTTAATGTCTGAGATGAAAATTATAGATGGCACTATTAACAGATTGGACATTGCAGAATAAAAGATTAGTGCACATGAAAACATAGCAATAGAAACTATTCAAAATGAAGCACACAGATAAAAATATTTCAGAAAAATAACAACCAATGAACTGCAGAGCAATTTCAAAAGGCCAAATAAATGTATGATTCTAATCCCTAAAGGAGAGGAAAGGGGAAACTAAAAATATTTGAGGAAATAATGGTTGAAGACATTCTATATTGGATGGAAATCAGAACACCGCATCCAAGAAGTTAAACAAACAAGGCGATAGAAATAAGGGGAAACAACATACAAAAACATACATTATATTCACATTTCTTAAAACAAGTATCAAGAGAAAATCTTAAATCTTTAAAGATGTCAGATAAAAGACATTATATATATAGAAACAAAGGATGACAGCACCTTTCTCATTGAAGCAATGCAAGTGAAAACAAAATAGAATAACATTTTTGAAGTACTGAAAGAAAAAAAAATCTATCAACCTGGAAAACTAAACCAGGCAAACATTCCTTTAAAAAATGAGAGGAAAACAAAGAATTTTTCAGAGGTAATAGTTGGAATCCATCATCAGATATCCTGCAATACAAGAAATATTAAAGGAATTACTTCAAGTGTTAGTACAATGGAAAAAAATGGAAACCTGAGTATGAAGAAGGAGCCCTAGAAATAGTAACACCATGTGTAAATATAAGACTAATTTTTCTTACATCTTTTTAAAAAATATATTTGTATTCATTTCAGAGAGGAAGGGAGAGGGAGAGAGAGATAGAAACATCAACGGTGAGAGAGAATCATTGATTGGCTGCCTCCTACACACCCTGCACTGGGGATCGAACCTGCAACCCAGGCATGTGCCCTTGACCAGAAGTGAACCTGGGACCCTTCAGTCTACAGGTTGACACTCTATCCACTGAGCTAAAACAGATAGGCTCTTACATCTTGATTCATTTTAGAAGATAAGCAAATGTTGAATGTAAAAAAAAAAAAAAAAAAAGCAATGAATTGAGAAGTTTATAAAGTGTAAATGCAAATTGTTTAATAGCAATAGCTCAGAATTCAGAAGTAAAGAAATTAAAGGTTTTAAGTTCTTATATAATACTAGAGGCCCAGTGCACAAATTCGTGCATGGGTGGGGTCCTGCTGGCCCACCTCAGTGGGAGCTGATTGGGATTGGGCCAGCAGTGGGGAGGGCCTGCAGGAAGTTGGGCAGGGCTGATGGGGGCCCAATCGGGCTGGTAGGCCACCGCATAACGATCATTCCTTCTGGTCGTTCCATCATTCTGGTCCCTTGGTTTTACATGGATTTGTATCTAGGGAGCAAATATATAGATAAGAAGTAATTTGGTATTATTTAAAGTAGACAAATATAATTTAAATTATAATATGAATCCTAAAGCAATCTCAAAAAAACAAAAACAGAGTAATAACTAATGAACCAACAAAGAAGCTCCATCATAAAAAAAAAAAATAGTTAATCCAAAATAGGTAGAACAACAACAACAACAACAACAAAAAAATGGAATAAGCTTTCTTTAGGAAATATAAAACAAAAACAAGATAGATTTGATTTGATCACAATTAATAATTCCATTAAATATTAATGGTCTAAACACCCTAATTTTCCTAACTGACAATGATTAGAAAATGTCATTAAATCCTCTTAATACATTTGGCTTTTTAAAACTTCTCCTACTATTTATGAGATTTTCAGTTATAATTTGCATTCTTTGTTTTCTAGTATATTACTCTCATGATTGACATACTGCTATTATGATTACACTATTTTATGTTTTACATAAACATATAGAAAAATAATATTTGGTATACATTCTATAAATGTTAGTACAATGTAGACATGCAAAAACCACCATTATTATTAAGTAATAGAATAGTTTCATTACCTAAAAACTCCCTCAGGCTATTTACTTATTTTGTAAGATGTATTTTTATTGATTTCAGAGAGGAAGAGAAAAGGAGCAAGAGATAGACACATAAATAAGAGATGATCATCAGTTGGCTGTCTCCTGGACACACCACACTGGGTATTGAGCCCACAACCCAGGCATGTGCCCTGACCAGGAATCGAGCTGTGACCTCCTGGTTCATAGGTCAATGCTCAACTACTGAGACACACTGGCCAGGCTCAAGCTGTTTACTTTTCATTATAACCTCTTTCCATGCTTAACCCTAGACAACTATTGATCTGTTCTCATTCTAAATAGAGATTATTTAGAAAAAAAATTAAGATACTATGTATTTATTTATAATATAACCTATTGCTGTTTGTTTCTTTGTGGTTTGGAATAATCCAGTGTGGAGAGTGAGACTAGAGACACTTAAGAGAGGGAAGAGACAAAAAGGGAAATATGCAGAAGGAAGGAGTGACGATTGCTGGAATTGGTGAAATAGATTTGTATCTAGGCAGCAAATAGAGGGGCAGATTTTAGAAATGTGCCTGGAAAATTCATTCACAGTTATAGAGTATAGTAGACAGAATATATATATACACACACACACACACACAAACACACACACATATATATATATATATATATATATATATATATATATATATATATATATATATATATATATATATATACACACATATATAGTTTCACTGTCAATGCCAGAAAAAAAGTATCCTAAAGTAACCTTGGTGTAGTCTTTTCCTAAATGGAGGAAAGTAACAATCTCCCACACCCAAATATTAATCCAATGCTCAGCATTTGCTAAAAATAGGAAGAAGTTTTGGCTTTAAAATCCTGTGATGGCAATTCAGATTTAGCCACCACCTTTGTCTGCAGAGGAGGTATGGCATCCTGCTCATTTTCTTTCCTCTCTGTTGAATTAAAATTTTCACTCAGATTAAACACAATCCAGGTGCTCTATACCAGCCTGGTCTTCATAAATCATTACATGAAAATAATTAATAATTTAATTGTTTAAATGGATAATGCATTATTTAAATAAAAATGCCTTAAATGTGGTAGATAATACATACTTGTATTAAAGGTGAGAGGTTAGGATTAGAAATACAGGTTGAGATTATATGTATTCACACTCAGTTGATTTGCATTATTCAAGGTAGTTATGTTTTATAAAGTTGTTGCATATTTTTAACCAAAATCCAGAAATCATACTAATCTCACACAGATTTTACCAGAAGACAAAGTAAGAAGACTTCCCAATTCTTTTGATATGAACATCAAAACCTTGGTACCAAACATTATAAATTATAAGGAAAATTATAAATTAATCTCTTATATAGAAAAGCAAGAGCTCCAACATAAAATATTAACAAATCAAATCTAGAATATATAAAGGAAAATGTATTTTGACTTATTGGTATTTTTCCATGAATGTTATGCACAAAAATAGATTGAAAGAGATAAATCAGGTGGTTATCTAACTAGAAGAGGGTAATCATTTAGTATAATTCAAAACCTATTCAGACAAAAAGTTTTCACAAACTGGGAATAGAGTGTAAACTTATCAATAGAAAAAAGTGTACTTTAAACATGTATCTATCTATCTATCTATCTATCTATCATCTATCTATCTATCTATCTATCTATCTATCTATCTATCTATCTCCTATATAATAAAAGGCTAATATGTAAATCGACCGAACGGTGGAATGACTGGTCGCTATGATGCACAGTGACCACCAGGGGCAGATGCTCAATGTAGGATCTGCCCCCTAGTGGTCAGTGCACTCTCACAAGGGGAGAGCTGCTCAGCCAGAAGCTGGGCTCACAGCTGGTGAGCACAGCGGCAGTGGTGGGAGCTTCTCCTGCCTCCACTGCAGGCGGGTGGTAAAGAGTGAGGGGTCCTGGACGATGAGAGGGATGTCTGACTGCTGGCTTATTGGGCCTAAGCTGGCAGGTGGACAGTCCCTGAGGGGTCTGGATTGCAAGAGGGTGCAGACCGGCTGAGCCCCCCACCCCCACCCAGTGCACAAATGTTGTGCACTGGGCCTCTAAAATTTATATATATATATATAAATTTATATATATGAAATATCATACAAAATGGTATAAAATCCTTTTTCTTGAGGTTAATGAGAGAGGGATGCTGTGTGAACTGTAAAATGGACCCCCGTTTAGTCCCTGGAGCTTGTGCATGTTATCTTGTGTAGCAAACACCTTACATGTGTAATTAAATTAGGGAACTTGAGGTGGGAGTATATCCTGGATTATATGGGTGGGCCTTAAATGCAAACATATATTATTTGGAGCAGAATGAAATTTCATACCCTAGAGGAGGACACAAAGTGAACATCTAGACAAAAATTGGAATGATGTGGCCACCAGAATTGAAAGAATCAAGGAGCAGATTCTCCCTAGAGTCTCAGGAGGATTGCAGGACTGTTGACTCATTGACTTCAGACCAGCAAAACTGATTTTGGACCTCCAAAATTTGTAAGATAATAAAATTCTATCATCTGAAATCAATAAACTTGTAAGGACTTGTTATAACAGGCTGGCCCATTTACTGTCACTGGGGAAAATTTCCAAGAGCAGCAAAAATGTAAGCCCCAATGTACCGACACTTTTCAGGTTTGCATTATTGTATTTGTTTCCATCACTTTGGCTGAAGGGATTCACATGGCCAAGCTCAGAGTCAATGAGGATACAAGGGACATACAAACAAATTGAGGACATTACTACAATCAATTCACTGCAGAAACTGTGCATTCAGATAAACTTACAGTGTCCTTTGCTTCTCTCTGCACTTTAAAGAAATAACTTTAAATGGTTGGTGTACTTGAGGAATAGTATGCAAGACATAATTTGGTAGTGCTTTTATCAAATATAGACTCTTTGGTGAATAAATGTTTAGTTTTAAGTTAAATATTTATTATTTTTTTTAAATTTCTTTATTGATTAAGGTATTACATATATGTCCTTATCCCCCCATTGTCCCCCCCACCCCCCCCCCCACTCATGCCCTCACCCCCCTGTTGTCTGTGTCCATTAGTTAGGCTTATATGCCTGCATACAAGTCTTTTGGTTGATCTCTCCCTCTTACCCCCACCCTCCCCTACCTTCCCTCTGAGGTTTGAGCATCTGATCGATGCTTCTCTGTCTCTGGATCTGTTTTTGTTCATCAGTTTATGTTGTTCATTATATTCCATAAATGAGTGAGATCATGTGATATTTATCTTTCTCTGACTGGCTTATTTCACTTAGCATAATGCTCTCCAGCCATCCATGCTGTTGAGTTAAATATGTATAAATGTATCCAGAGTATATTAGTAGCACAAATTGCCATGTGCTCATACCAAACCAATAAATGTGGCCAAAATGAATGGAGGTTATAGACTTTATTTATGAAGTGTGTATCAGAACCCCTCTCAAAGCACATACAGAATGGAGAAGAACTATTTTCTCATACAATGTTTGAGATGATAAGACTGAACACAGAATGGATAGAGGCTGGGAAGTAAAATCAACAAAAGTAATTCATAAAAGTAATTCATAAAGAGAAGACCAGGGAAATTAGTTTAAAGGACATTTGTAATTGGGTGGATCATGACAATGTAAATAAGAGGTAAAACAAATAAAAATATAGTTATATCTATATTATTATCTCACCTAAAATTGTGTAGCACCATCTCTTTATAAAAATAATCAATATGCTAATTTTATTAAAGTTGGTGCCAATTCTAATAAGTTTCAATGTACTTAGTTTTTTTCATTGTTGTTGCTTTTAATTCTTTACTCTTCAGCTTATTTTTCATTTCATTTCTTACATATATAATTAATATCTTACTTAGTACTTGGGTACAGATTGATTCACTGAGATTCTTTTAACCCCAGAATTAAGCTACATAGTATTTTTTATACAGAGAAAAAGTTTTTTCAAGAAGTTTTGCATTGTACTGAAGTTTTCTTTTGCTATCAGTAGCAGGAAAATAACATGTATGGATGATTATATTGTGTAGTGTGAAAGCAAAACTTCCCCAGTAGTAATTATTTTCATATTCCGTTTTCATTACCCAGTATCTCATGGACCTACTCAAATGGAACTGGGTAAAATTTGTTTGTGTAGAAATGAATAAACTTAATCTGTATACCATAATATTGCAAATTCTAATTGCAGTATTTTGAAAACAAGGAAAGGAATCCAAATGGATAATTTCAGTGTTTTCTGAATTTATGGCTAATATGTTGAATTCATAGGCTGAAATTCTTATTTGTATAGATTTATACAATATATAGAGAACTCTAGATTTAGAATACAAACACATATTTGTGTTGCTATATAAACAAGAATAAAAGTATTACAAAGAAGAGATCTGGATTTCATCAAGGATATATAACTTTGGTTTGAAATGCACTGGTATCTCTCTCTCTCTCTCTCTCTCTCTCTCTCTCTCTCTCTCTCTCTCTCTCTCTCTCACACACACACACACACACACACACACACACACAAAACTAATTAGCTTAATCTTGGGATTTATTATTATCTGTCATATAGAACTAAAGTAAACATGGGGAATCCTGAAGAAAGTCATGACTACTTTGACTATTTCAGCTATTTATATGACTTAAAATCTTGTCTTGATCAATATATAATTTTAAATTAATGTGAGTAAATGGAAGCAACTTTACTGGTTAACATAGTTATTACAGAGGTAGGTAAGACATCTGGGGAGCATATACTGTGACTTTATATGAATTGCAAATTAGATTTCTTACTATGAACACTTTCAACCTCATAAGAGTTGGTGAGCTGAGAGCAGGCTAAATGTTTGTTTTATCCCTACTTCCGACACACACACATTTCACCATCATCATACATATCTGGGTGCCTTTTTGTAGGGCATAATTTACACACCTGGATAATGCAGTTTTGGAATTAATTAACTTGCTCCATGTACCCAGCATTCTGCAAATATCCTGAAATTAATTTAACATTCAATGTACATGATCATAGATATTTCTTATGGAGAATAACCTGAGGATTAATCAGATGTTCAGATCAATGCATTGACTCCATAAAAGGTGAGCAACTCACAGATTATAGGATCAAGTCTTTCAATTTTAAAAAATGAAATTCATTATTTTACTAACTTTGCTACTTTCAAATTGTTTTGTCTTGTCAATAATGACCTAGTTAAAGTAATAAATGCATAAAGGTAGTCATATGGCCATGTCTGTCATAGGAAACATTACAAATAGTGAATTTACCATGACTTACAAATACAGATGACCAAACTTGAAGGCAGGAACCTCCCCTAGGGACTTATAAATAAAAATTCTATACTAACCCAAATTAAACAAGATTGAAAGGAAAATTGCTTATTAATTAAATTGAAGTAGATAGCCTAGCTTGATTTGGCTAGGCTCTATCCTAAATTATTTTGGAAAACAAATAGATATAACCATTTAAATAATCTTTGAGTAAAATAGCAATGACTGCTTTTTTTAATCAAATTTATAAAATTGTGTTTGTGTTTCTCTAGCAACATGACTTAATGTTCATTTAAATCCTCTAGACAGAAATAGAACTCATCTTTTAAATGATAACTTTCAGATAAATGACAACACTAGATATCTGTCTTTGTCAGTAATTGTTTAACTTAATAGATACACCTAGCATTAAGTAGTTTTTATAAAAGCTTTTCGTGTGGAGGTGTTGAACCTCTGACCTGCAAATCTTTCTCTATAAGCTCATAGGAAAGAGAAAACGTATTTTTGTCCACTCCTGAATGTGACACAGTTTGGGAGTGAACAGGGAGCTTTTCCTCCCCTCAGACCCACTTGACTGTGCATGTTCAAAAAGGAGTTTAATAAAAAGACAGTGCAAGTGACTTTGAATGATTTTGACCTTAACTCGAGTCTTTCCTGAGATGTGCAGTCCTGTTTTTTTATGTTCTTTTGACAGATGTAAGGGATACTGCATAGTGGACAGCATGATTCCCTCTGATTGACTTAGGCAGGGTGTGAATAGCGCTGCAAAGCAGGGGAGCAACGTTGAGCTTTCAAAGTGACAGACTGGTTACAGAGTGATTGAACAGGTGTATGTCCTAGCATGTATGTGATAGGCTTGGGGAGAATAAAGGAGCAAGGAAGAAAGGAACACATCGTGTATATATTTATGATATAGTTTCTTCTTTTTCATGTGCATTATTGTCTCAATGTAAGAAGAAACATGTAATTTAGATATTCTGGTTCTATCTTCTTTTCATATGAGGAATAAAATAAAATTTTGTGTGAATATATATGACATTTCAAATGTAAGACAAATAAATATACAAATAGGCACATAAAAAGACGCTCAAGATATCATTAAAAAATGAAAATTAAACTAACAATAAGCTTCCACTATTTATCATATGAATACCCAGTTGTTCTAACACCATTCACTAAAGAGATTGTTTCTTCATTGAATTACATTTGCCGCTTGTCAAAAATCAAATGTCAATTTATGAGATAACCTTATTTCTGGACTTTCTAGTTTGTTCCCTTAATTTAATTATTGATTTTGATGCTAGTTCCATGCTTTGGTAATTGCAGATTTAAAATAAGTCTTAAAGTGATGGCGAGGTGGCTAAGTTGGTTGCTGCATTATCCTATACACAAAGGAGGTTGCGGGTTCAATTCCCAGTCGAGGTGCATACAGGAGGCAAGTCATCAACGTTTCTCTCACATCAGTCTCTCTCTCTCTAGCTCTCTCCTTTCTCTCTCTCTCAAATCAATAATAAAACCTATCCTTGAGTGAGGATTAAAAAAAAAGAAAATAAATAACTAAATAAAATAAGTCTTAAAAGTAAGTTTTGTTGTGCAAACACAACATTCTTTACATTACCATCTTAATTTTAGAATCAGATTCTCAGTTTTAACAAAAGGGGCTGTAGACATTTGATTGGAGTGTATTCAAGCTATAGATCAATTTGGGGAGAATTGATGTCTTAACCATTGTGTATCTCCCAGCCTCTGTACAAGCTACAGTTGAATCTGGAACAATGTAGGGGGCTAGGAACACTGACCCTTGAGCAGCTGAAAATCCACTATAGCCACGGACTCTTCAAATACTTAACTACTACCATATTGCTGTTGACTGGAAGACATACTGATATTGTACAGTCAATGTACACATATGCATTTATATTTTATGGTATTAAAACATTAAAATAGACTAGTATGTACATATATTTAGTTTTTTTTCATTTCTCTCAACAGTTTTATAATTTATAGGGTACAGATATTGTATTTTTTGTTGATTTATCCGTAACTGGTTCATATAATTTTGTGCTAATCTAACTTATACTGCTTTGTTACATTTTAATTTCAAATTTTTAACTTTTAGGACATAGAAATGCAATTTGCTTTTGTACATTGATCTGCAAACTTGATAAATTTAATTATTACTTTCCATTGTTTTTACCTTTGTATACTACAGTAAATTTTCTATAAGAACAACATGTTATCTGTGAAAAAAATGTTTTACATCTTTTCAAATTATGTAACTGATATTTCCTTTTTCTTTATGTATGGCACTGGCTCGATACTCTAGCACTATGTTAAAAAAATTAGTGAGAATGGACATTATTATCTTGTTCCTAATCTTAGAGTAAAAGCATTTAGTCTCTTACCATTAAGTATGATGTTAACTTCAGAATTTTTCATAGATGTCCTGAATCAGGTTAAGTGTATTCCCTTCTATTCCTGATTTGCTGAGTTTTTAACCAAAATGAATGTTGGGTTTTGTCAATATTTTTTTCTTTTCTGTTTTGTTGTTGTTGTTGTTTTCCTGTCCATTGGGAATGGTCCTATACTCATCCCTTTTTAGTTGGTAAATATGGTAAATTACATTGACATATTGTTAAATGTTAAACTAACTTTGGTCAAATTCCACTTGGCCATCATGTATTATCCTTTTTATATAAGGTGGGCATTTATTTGCTAACATTTTGTTAATAACATTTGTTTCTATGTTCATGACAAATATTGGCCTGACTTTTGTTTTAGTCCTTTTTTGTCGGGTATAATGATGACGCTGGCCTTATAGAATGCGTTGGGAAGGATTTCCTCCTGTTTAATTTTCTGGAAAAGCTTGTGAAGAAAACTATTCTTTAAATATTTGGTAGAATTTATCAGTGAAATCATCCCTTCCTGAAGTTTTATTTGTGGAAAAACTTTATTTTGCAAATTTAATTTCCTCAGTACATAAAAGCCTATTCGGATTACCTATATATATTTTTAATGAGCTCTGATAGTTGTGTTTTTCAAAGAATTTTCCCATTTTATCCAAGTTGAATATTGGCAAAATGGTCACATTATTCCATGCTCTCTCAGCTTCAAATTCATCTTTCTAAAATCATCTTTGAAACTCTGGGTCTGAGACAGGCAGCCCTTATTTCTGTTTCGTCAGCTGGTCTTCTTCTTAGCTGTGTCAATGAAGGGCACAGGAAAGAGACTCCACACCTGTGGGAAGAAGGCTTTGCTCCTACTAGGTGCTTCCTGCTTGCTTTCTCTTCCTGTTAGTAACACCCACCAACATGTATTCGCAGGCATTTTATTCCAGCTTATATTCCCCCACTAATAATTACCACACCACCCTGAGGACACCAATACCAATTAATTGTCAGAAGTCTGCATTCCGGACTCACAGCACATATCACTGATCTCAGAGACACCAGTACCAGCGAGCACTCTTTCTCAGAGGTCTGAATTTCAACTCCAAGGGAGCCTTCCCCTAAGCCTCTACATATTAAGAAGTTAAGAGCTCTTCCTTTTGTTCTCTCAGACCTAGAGCTGGGGCTGCTTCCTGCAGTTGCTATTTCCTGTCACCTCAGTCTTATCCATGGTTTGCTCTTTCAGTCCTTCAGTCCCTAGTTAGCAATTATTTATGTTTAATTGTGTTTGTTGAAACAACTGGGATGGTTTCTGCTTTCTATCTACTCCCTGATAAATATAATGAGTATATGTTTATTTCTACTGTAGTCAATTCTCATATTGCTTGTAATTTCTTTAAAGTTAAATTAATTGCAAAACAAGAACAAAAGTCTAAGAAAAATAAAGTATTTTTAAATCTAATTCAAATACATCTGATCTTTAGGTTTCAATGCAAAGGGAAAACATAGTTTGACATTTTCCAAACTTCTGCTTCTAATATCCACATAATGCAATCTATTTAAACCTCAAGCAAGAAAATGTGAGTAAAAATGGTTACGTACCTTTGTTTTATTAGTCTGGGTAAAGCACGGGCTAGACATCAGACATACTTTACTGCCCCAAACATTAGAAATCAGGATTGTATTAGATCAGACTGCCAAATTATTCATGAGATTTGATTTGAGAAATAAGACATGATGAGAAGAAAAACTGCAATTTATATATGATTGTCTCAAATTTCCTGGTGGTGCCCATGAATATGTTTATATTTGTAGGATTATTGCAAAGCTTTGGCATTCATTGCCTGTATTAGCAATTTGGGATTTTCTAAAATATAAAGGTAGTTTTATAAAATTTTCTTTTCTTTTCAATTATTGTCTAATACTTTGAAAACAGTCCAAGTGGGAAGTATGAGGTTGTTTGGTATTTTGGTATGGCAAATTTATATATATATATTCATATTCCCTTCTTGTTTTTTCTTTAAGTCTTCTGAGTACACTTAGATAAACCATGTTACATCATGTCATGTCAGGTATTACTGGATAATTGCATTTTCATTAAGAGGCTGTTTTCAAAAGTTGCATTGAGACCTATATTCTCAAAACTATATATGACTGCTTCTGTTGAAACAAGAGATAAACTGGCTGAACATTGCAGATTAACTCTGAGGGATCACCACTGCTATTTGAAAGGAATTCTAGGTAGGTATAAACTTAAATTGGAGACTGCTATAGCATAGCTGCCAAACTTTAGCTAAAACTCAGGGATGAATATTTTACTGTGCTGATTCATCGCCTCAGCAGAGAAGGAATCCTGAACATTACCATTTTACATCTCCTAATCCTGTGATTTCATCACCTGCCATTTGTAGACTGCTAATGTTCTTGTGGCTATGGGAAAGGTGTGTACTTGTTGAAAGCCCTTTGTAGAGAAACATTACTGTTGTGACTTTCGCACTGCCTCTGCTCTCCACGTGGAACACCTATAACAAGGCAGACCTCAGAGATGGAAAATCTTTGTGAGTGTGCTTCTGCTTTCCATATACTTTTAATCGTTTCACTTTCCTATGCTGAGCACGGGTGCATGGAAGGATGAAACAAAGCCTACATTTATTTTTCTTGTCGACTTGGAATGTCAAAAAGATCTAGTCACATAATTCCAGTTAAAGGTCTGTTCAGGGATTTCAAAATAATTAAAATCTATAAGTTAGCCTGGGGTAGAGAAATGCACTTGCTCTTTGCTTCCATGAATACATTCTTCATTTTGGGTAGAATAAACTGTGTAATGTACTTGGAGAGGAATGAATAAAGAGTAGATTATACAGAAAGCCTATCAGCCTTAGGTAGAAATTTAGTTGCAGCCCTCACAAGAATGTTAGTTCTATCAATTTCTTGCTCTCGACAGCAAGTGCTCTTCAAAATAGCTGTCAGACCTTTTTAATCCCTCTGCAAGTAATTCCAGCAGAGTTGATTAAAACGAGATAGTGACTAAATAAGAACTGAAGTAGAATTATTGAGATTGTTAAAGATATGATTCCTACATTCCAGTCCTGTAAAATAGCATGGGAATAACATGCTACTTATCATTATAAGAAAGCATTAATTTCTCTAAAGTCCTCAGCTCCAAAAATATCAATACTTAAGAGTGATTGTTTTTATATATAATTATGATACTAAGATTATTGGTTAATAATCCAATTAAATATGTAAAGCCAATTTATTGCAGTTTTTAATGGTGTAAAACACATTTGCAGGTTAACTAAAGTTTAATGTTTCCACCTATTTTTTGGCCGGGTGGTTGATGGTAGAAGTTATATTTTGCTTGTTTTGATCCGCTGTAGAAATGTCCATTTGTCTATTCACTGTTGGGTCTTATTTAAACTCTTTTTAAAATTGTTCTTTATTGATTAAGGTATTACATATGTTTCCCCACCCCCCCCTTGCCCCTCACCCCCTGCCCATGCCCTCACCACCCTGGTGTCTGTGTCCATTGGTTAGGCTTATATGCATGCATACAAGTCCTTTGGTTGATTTCTGCCCCTTACCCCCACCCTCCCCTACCTTGCCTCTGAGGTTTGATGGTCTGATGGATGCTTCTCTGTCTCTGAAGCTGTTTTTGTGCATCAGTTTATGTGGTTCATTATATTCCACAAATGAGTGAGATCATGTGATATTTATCTTTCTCTGACTGACTTATTTCACTTAGTATATGCTAGCCAGGCCCATCCATGCTGTTGCAAATGGTAGGAGTTCCTTCCTTTTTATTACAGTGTAGTATTCTATTGTAGATGTACCAGTTTTTTAATCCACTCAACTGCTGATGGGCACTTAGGCTGTTTCCAAATCTTAGCTATGGTAAATTGTGCTTCTATGAACATAGGGGTGCGTATATCCTTTCTGATTGGTGTTTCTGGTTTCTTGAGATATAGTCCTAGAACTGGGATCACTGGGTCAAATGGGAGTTCCGTTTTTAATTTTTTGAGGAAACTCCATACTGTTCTCCACAGTGGCTGCACCAGTCTGAATTCCCACCAGCAGTGCATGAGGGTTCCTTTTTCTCCACATCCTCACCTGCACTTGTCATTTGTTGATTTGTTGATTTGTTGATGATAGCCATTCTGACAGGTGTGAGATGGTACCTCATTGCCATTTTGATTTGCATCTCTTGGATGATTAATGATGTTGAGCATGTTTTCTTATGTCTCTTGGCCTTCCTTATGTCCTCTTTTGAAAAGTATCTATTTAGGTCTGTTGCCCATTTTTTGATTGTACTGTTTATCTTCCTTTTGTTAAGTTGTATGAGTTCCCAGTAAATGTTGGAGATTAAGCCCTTATTGGAGATAACATTGGCAAATATGTTCTCCCATGCAGTGGGCTATCTTGCTTTTTTGTTGATGGTTTCTTTTGCTGTGCAAAAGCTTTTTATTTTGATGTGTCATGCAGTACCATTAGTCTATAAAATTTTAAGAATGGCTGACTCCATTTGATTCATTCAAGTCTTATTGATAAAATTTAGAATGAACAGAAGCAATTAATGGAGAGAGAGAGAGAGAGAGAGAGAGAGAGAGAGAGAGAAAGAAAGAAGAGATACGATGAGAAAAAATCATCATTGGCTACCTCCTGCATGCCTCCTACTGGGGATCAAGCCTATAATCTGGGCATTTGCCTTTGGCTGGAACTGAATCTGGGACCTTTCAGTCTTCAGCCTGACATTCTATCCATTGAGACAAACTGGCTAGGGCTATGGTGAATTGTTTTTCAAAAATGTCTCATCCTTGCTACTTTGAATAGAACACTGGCAGTTTATTTACATCCATATTTTAACACCGTATTTTATTTAACCAAAATTAATTTGGTATAGCTAGTCATTTTATATATCTTAGAAATTTATTTTTTCTCATTTTTTTTATTGAGCAAAATTACATGATTAACCAATAATTCATTCTCTGTAGATCCTAGAAAATGATTAAAGCTTTTATTTTTAATAAAATAAAAATTGGTAGTATTTTGTATCTCCCAAAGTGTACAATCCTAAATTAATTAAATTCAGTTAAAATGCATTAAGTGCCCACTTATTTTCCTATGTTTTCTAATGTAATCGCTTGTTATTTCATAGAAATGTGGGTATTTTTATCCCCATTTACAAATGAGAAAATAGACGTTTAAGGAGATTGGTAAGGAGTAGAGTGCTAATCTCCATATATTATAATACAAGTCTTAATTGGAAAACTGTATCTACTAACATTAAAAGCAATGAATGGTTCCAAGTATAGTCTTTTGGAATGGCTCACTGATTAATCATAAACATTGCGTTATAGAGCACCTCAATCCATACTGACTGAGTCTGTGAGTCTGATGATGCTTTACTTTGAGCTTTCATAACGGAGATAATTTGCAATTCAAAATTAGATTCACCTTTTCTAATTAGGTGAAATTGCAGTTGCCATATTATAATTCAAGTCTATGTGACAGACAGGGGTCTTTGTTTGGATTATATCAGATTATTTTTCTGGTTTTCTGAAAATTGTAGCTTTTAATGAACATGGATTTTTAAACCTTCTGACAAATATATGTTTGTATTTAGGAGTAGAGCTGTTTCCTCTCTCTGAACTAGAAATGCAGCTATAATTGTCTTCATTATGGGACACATTCAAAAGCATTTCTCTTTCTACCAAACTGTCTAAAGGTATTGATGTCAGAATACTTCCCTTCTAATGAGCACATGATGTCTCCCAGAGATGCTATGAAAAATATCACTGTGCCTCAAACTGAATTATAGTAATACCACTTAATAATGCTTTTTAAAATGTCTGAAATTATATATCATAGGAATATTGAAATACGGAGGTATTATACAGGAATTGCATTGCCAAAAATAACTTTTAGGTTTTGACCATTGAAAATTTTAAAATGTATTATAAAATCTCTGCCAAAGATATAAGAGGTTAGACCTCATAAACTTGAATAACCTAGGAGCCATTTAGAATAGTTGCACAGAATCTGAAGCCAGATTGCCAGGGGATCAATATAGAGAGCTTTCCCTCCTTATAAAATGGGGAAAATGCCTAGGATTATTGCAGGAATTAAGAGTTAAAGCATATAAAATACCTAAAATATTGTTTAGCAAAAAGTTTGCTCTCCAGAGTGTTAATTATCTCCTTTGGACACAGTATTTGTGATAGAAGTTTTTCAAACAATCTCCTTTTAAAGTTGTTTAAGACAATTCATTCTGTAATTTATTAAAATTTCTTATATAATAAGTTTTTCTAAAAAGTATGTTTTTTTTGGTACCTTGTCATTTATGAGTAATTATTTAATTGCAACATCACATCACTCTTACCCCTATACCTCTTCTTGGAGTTTTAATCAAAATTTTGTCTCTAGCTAATAAAATAGGTTTGTCTCATGATTGGACTTCAATGACCTTTAAATAAAAAAACTTTACATCTATTAGTATAAAATGTAGATATAATTTCTTACAGATTTTGTTTCAATTTGAACTGTAACTACTTCAATCTTTTAATATCTTTATCACAATAAATAAGAACTTATTTGAAACTTCTATTAAATTATATGAAAGTACAATTGATAAAAAATGTATTCTTAAACTCAATATTAATGAGAATAGGATAAATATAAATTTAAAAGTTGTTGGTATTTAAATGGGTATTTTTTTCTTGTATTCACTCAATAGAGATTTATTGAGTATATACCATATGTAATACACTGCACATTCAGAATATTAACTTTAGGAATAAGCTAAAATACTAGAAATAATGATACATTACACTGCAGTTTGGTATTTTTAATGGGTTTTATTCCACTGCAAATATCAAACAATTAATTACTTAAAATTTTTTATCTTGGTATTGTTTATAGACTATTTTCTTTTTTGTACTTAAATATTAACAACCATTTATATTCAATCAAAATATTTCATTTCTGTATGATATTTTCTCTAACGATGTTGCCACCATGGCAACTGGAGCTCTCAATGACAATACCATGCAAACAACCGGGTTGAATTATGTTGACAGAATTTTAAAGTAATTAGATTATGAAGATGCTTTGTCTTTTCTAGTTCAGAGATTTGTGCAACATTGCTAAACAAATTATTCTGAAAATATTAAGTTGTTTAATCAGTTATTGTCATCTGACTCTATTATCACTCTCTTACAATGTCCTATCATATACACATTACAGAATTGCTTAGTTGATCCGTATCCATTCTCTAATCATTTCCTGTATGAATTTTACTTGACATATTTTTCCTGGCATGGTTTGGTTTTCTGGATGTGTTTTAACACATGGAGCAACAACAAACTATCAGTAACAGAATTCATCGTATTAGCTCAGACAAGCTGGGCACACCAGGGAGTTGGATTTAGAGAGTGACCCTTTATTTCTTTCTATTTTGCAAAGGCGCCCTATTCACATATGGATTGTAGGACATTTGTGTTATTTTGATTTTAACAAAATGTGTTTAAACATGAGTCTTTGTCTATATGTAGAAGATGCCATGAGTAAATTCTTTGGTGTGGGTTGCTCAGGGACGTTGGGGCTGGGAAAACAGACCTGGCTGGGAATCTGTCACTTACAGATCTATACTATGTCACTTTTCCCCTCACTGCAGATGGGCAAGTGCAAACAAGTGTCAGAAAATAGATTGCCTGGACCATGTTGTCCTCAGGAGATGAAAGTTGCCTGGAGAGCATTTTAGTCGGTTATTGGGACAGAGCTATTAATCTGGCATAGCAAATAAAAGGTTAGAGTATCTAAAGTACAGGGAGGAACTATTTAGTAAGGCCAAAAATATAGATATGCATTGGCTCTTCCCCATTTTCAAACAGAGTCTGAACACAAAAAATGTGGAGATAACAGCAACTGGGACACTGAAGGCTAACCAAATACTCTTGCCTGAAATTTCTAGGTAACCTTAGGCAAAGACTTTCTGTTTTCATCATCTGAGTAATTTGCCCAGTATTTATGACATGATAGATAAATTTGTGTGTTTTTTAATTACATGCCAAATATATGTAAATAAGGAGATTTACAATTCATTGGTTATGTTAGAAATTGTCTGTACCTTAAACCCAATCCACACAAAAAGTAGTCACTACATGAAGTCAATCTCTATCAACCTCTTAAAATACATTTATGAGTCTCAAATTAAATTTTATACACAATTTAAAATTTATAAGTCTTTGTCATGCTTATTTCTTCATGGTTTTGGACTTTACATCATAAAATTATCTACTCTCCAAGGTAAATTAATCCCTTACTTAACCATGTGCAGAAATATTTAAAACATCATGGATCTTGTTACAAAGCTAGTGATAGGTTCTCTGATTGTTGGAGTAGAGAATATACTAATTAAGTTTGTTAATTTTAGTAAATTGAACAGACAAGTATACCTCATATTGTCAGAAGAAAAGAGGTGCCCAAAGCTTAGTATAAACATAATTTTATAAACCAAGGAGAACTTACAGAAATAAGGTTGTTCATAAAGAAGAAAAGTAAGTGAAAATTGGGAATAACTGACTTTCTTATGTGGTTGTCAAAGAATCAACATATACTTAATGAAAATTTACATTGGGCAAGGGAGTATTTGCTGGAGATAGAGAGCTGAGAAAGTCACTAACCATGGCCTCAATCTGAGTGGAAGAAGTTAAAAATATAAATTAAAAACTGATTATGACTAAGTGGTGTTTTGTTATAATTTTAAAAGAAGTAAATGAAAACAAAATGTTGGCCAATGAAATAATATCCACATATGCAGGTCATTAATTTTGTATTTATTTATCGTTTACAGTATCACAGCAATTCCCCATTTTCCACTCCTCTGTCTCCCTCTACCCAGGGCCTGCTGCACCCCAGGTCTTCACACTATTGTCAGTATCCATGAGCTATATATGCATATGTGTTCCTTGGTTAATCTCTTCCAATCCCCTTATTTCAAGGAAAGAAAAAGACCATTAAAGCTCTAAAGTGTAAAAGAAGATAATAAGTCTTTTCCAGGGATTCATGTATTCAGATTTTCTCCTCTTTACCTTACATTTTTTTTCTTCATCCCCCAAATTCAACCTACCAAATATATAATAACTAAGGTTATTTTCCTTCTCTTACGATTCATTTCAGGCATGCTTCCTTGAAGACATCTAATTCTTCTTGTCTCCTTCCTATATCACTGCTCCACACTTAGCACCATGACCTTCTAAAACAGAAATCTTATTAGTATTTCTGTTGCTCAAAGACTTTCACTTGACTGTTATTTTCTACAATAAAAACTACTTAAATGACAGGCACTCAAGATTTGTACCTAGTTTATCTTTTCAGTCCAATTTTCTGTTTGTTTAGCTGAGACTATAGCTTTGAATTCCCTTATAAGATTATGGAATTGGGTCATATTATGGGTATATGATTTTTTTTTAAAGGGGATAATGATGATTTTTATTTTTATTTTAATATATTTTATTGATTTTTTTACAGAGAGGAAGGGAGAGGGATAAAGAGTTAGAAACATCGATGAGAGAGAAACATTGATCAGCTGCCTCCTGCACACTCCCTACTGGGGATGTGCCCACAACCAAGGTACAAGCCCTTGACCTAGATCGAAACTGAGACCCTTGAGTCCATAGGCTGACACTCTATCCACTGAGCCAAACCTGTTAGGGCATGGGTATATGATTTTTTTTTAAGAAAATGTCAATCTGTTTTCCAAAATAGTTGTACTATTTTACATTCTATGTCAGAGTTCCAATCTCTACATTTTTGCAAACACTTAGATAAGCAGACTTTTTAATTCTAGCCTTTTAAATAAGTAGTGGTATATGATTGTGATATAATTTTCAGTTTCCTAATGAGATACGATGTTGAGTACCTTTACATGTGCTCATTTGCTATCTATACATCTTCTTTGAGAAAGTATGACAATTGTTTTCCTATTGGTCAGGGAAGATATTTGTCTCTTTAGTATTATATTTGAAAATTGCTAATACATTCTAGATACAGATACTTATAGAATTGTTTTTTGCAAACATTTTCTACAAGTCTGTGGCTTGATTTTCCATTTTCTTAATAGTATCATTCAAAATTAAACATTTTAAATTTTGATGAAGTTCAATATATCCATTTTTTTCTGTTATAGATTTGTTTTTGGTTTTCATATTGTATTTTTTTTAACTACTAAGGGGATCTTTCTGAATATTCTAGGCCAGTGGTCAGCAAACTGCGGCTTGGCAAACCGTGGCTTGTGAGCCACATGCGGCTCTTTGGCCCCTTCCGTGTGGCTCTTCCACAAAATACTGACTTCTGTGTATGGACCACGAAGTTTCAATCGCACTGTACATGCGCGCCTGCATGTGCTATTTTGTGGAAGAGCCACACTGAAGGGGCCAAAGAGCCGCCTGTGGCTCGCGAGCCTCGGTTTGCCGACCACGGCTCTAGGCTATTTTGCTTGCATTGTGAGGTCTTTCCATTCTGATTGAAGAGAACAAACTATTCCCAATCACCGTATATTCTGATGATTGTTTGATCTGTTTTTCCCTATCTTGTGGTCCTTTCCCTATCTTTCCTTATACACATGTGCTGACCAATACTCAGCTAAAGACTTGAGGGAGCCCTCTATATAAGTTCTGTCCCCCCAACTTAGAAAGATCACTGGGACCTGTTTGGATCTACCTCCATGCTCTGTGGCCTAATTCTTCCTTCAGGCAGTATTGTGGGATGATTGTAGTATTTACTTACTCTGTCTTTTTCCCTTCTCTAAGGGTCATTATGCTGAAATTACTATTGTCCAGTAATTTAAAAAAATTATGTATTTTGTCCAGTTTTGTTTTTTTGTTTAATTCTTTGAGGTAAGAGAATAAATCTAGTTTGTTACATCATCATGGCCAGGAGCAGAAATCTATAACTGTCCTTCGATTGGCCTATGTTCCTTGATAAAATTTGAACCCCCTGAAGGTAAATGTTCTAGTCCACATTTAGTATTCAACAAATATTTCTTGAATAAAATCAATGCATTTTTCTGAATCCATGTGATTTATTTAGAAATAAGAAGACGTGCTTTCACTTTATTCTTCTATTTTAATCCCAATCAATTTTATTGGGAATCTGTAAAATGAGTAAAGAAGCAAGAAGTAGAAACTAGCATACAAGCTCATTACTCACAGTTGGGCATCACTTTGCTTTCTTTTATTTATTGTTGTTTTTAATGTGCTCAGCTCAACTTTGGAAATAACACCAGGCAAGCATGGTATTTATCTTGAAGGTATTTGAGTGAATGAATATACAAATGGAAAAGAACCAGACTATATATTAAAACAAAACTCTGACTCCAAACTTGCAGCAACCAGCCCAGGAAGCCAAACCACAACCTCTGTAGCCTTTGGCCCTAAACAGTCAGGACTTAATCAGTAACTGATAACTTCCCTAATTTTTGCCTCTGCTTCCAATTTAGGACCAACCAGAGAAAGCCAAATGTACCTCCCTAGTCAATAACATATGATGTCCCATTTCTAGTTTACTTGCCTCCAGCTTCCCCATGTCAACAATCCCCAATCAGGGCATACATGGCACTTTGCATTTTATTATTGTTATTATTATTATATTTTATTATTATTGGTAGTATTTTGCCTTTGAATCTCTGCCAAATGCAAATGATCTTGGCTGGCTCCTTTGCTTTAGCAAGCTCTGATAAAATAGCATGTGTTTGTTCTCATTTGGGTGGTCTTTATTTATATCCACAGTCACAGTGTAGTGAAAAATATAGTACATATGTGATAAATCATGAGAAAGAGGAACTATGCCTATAGAAGGGAACATAAACTAGGGTTTTGGTGATAAGAGAAGCCACTGAATTGAAAATTCTATATGTTGAAGCTATTTAAAATTTTATATTTTATCCATTTTATATTTTATTTGTATATTCATTCACTCAAATATCCTTATATTTATATGAAGAAATTTCCCCTCTTATTTTATTTTCATAGATATTTATTTCTATTATTTGGGGGTTTCTTGGGGGCAAGAATTTTTGGCATCTTTATGTACTATGAAAATCATGACACTGTTTTCAAATCATATACCTTGCCATATGGAATAGAAGGAAAAATATCAATGTGTTTTATCCATTATTTGTTATTGCTTTATTTTACTCCATTCTCAAATTACACCCTGGAAGGAAAGAAAAATAAAATAATATCTATTGTATACCAATCTAGTGTCATTCATAGTTCTATAAATTTTCATAATAACTGAAATCTCATTTAATTCTTAGAATTCTTAATTCTATGTTAATATTGTCATTCTTATTTTACAGTAATAAAACAGATACACAAAGAACTCAAATAGCTAGTACAAGGTCACAGAGCTAGCAACGTGCTGAACCCCAATAGGAACACAGGTCTCTCTAACTATAGATCAAGGTTTCTCAACCTCTGCTCTGTTGCATGATTCTTTGTTGCTAATCATCCTGTCCTGTGCATTGCAGGATGATTAGCAGCATTCCTGTCCCCTACCCTCTAGATAGCAGTTCTGTTCCCCAGTCATGACAGTCAAAATGTTTCCAGACATTGCCAAAAGTCTCCTGGGGGCAAACATTGTGCCTAGTGAGAACCACCTACAATTATAGTTTAGTTATTCTACCTAGTATGAACGTTCCCTTAGCTAACCTAATCTTTCACAATTGATTATTTCCATAATTTGTTTGATTCAACTTCTTGAAGCATGGGAATGCGCACACACATATAAACATACATACACACATATCCCTCCTTCACTGCTTTGCCCTTCCCTGTGCATCCCCATACATTCCCTGATAAAATTAGAATTGATTCATTTTCAGCAGGGAATTCACTTTTAGTTTTATAATCATTGTCTTGGGAGTTGATGTACTTAAAAAGGCCCCATTGGACATTCTGACAAAGAGCTGATTGTCAGTCTGTAATTGCTGGGGAAAGAAACTAAATTTATGGTCAACTTCCTACTGGTTTTTTTTTTTTTCTGTTTGTTTTTAGAATTCTTTAAATTGGTCTAGTAACCTTGCTCTCTATCATGCTCCCACAATATTCTCTCCCCACTGCCCCTCCTTTCTTTTGTTTTTACTTTTTCCCTTTTCTCTCTTTACTACCAACCCTGTGCCTCCCCCACTTCTGTTTTTCTCTTCTTCTTCTTCTTTTTTATTCTTCTCTTTGAGAGTCCTGTAAGGCACTAGCATACATGGATTTCAGTATTCCTTTTCCCTTTTTCTCTCTCTCCCTCACTCCTCTCTTTTGCCTCTGGAGTTCCCTGCCAGAGCAGCTGGCCCATCCAGCCTTTGATGCTACTCTGTTATCTTTGGCACCAGCTCACAGGCTTCATTGGGCTGAAATTGGAACTCTTCCATCCCCATCTCCTTTCTTTTGTCCTGCAATATGGTTATCCCGAAGGCCACTCAGCTGCCTCCCGATATTAGAGTAGGTGACAAGAACAGGGAATAGACTCTCTGAAGCCAGAGCTAAGCAGCTGAACATCTTACAGCGGTGAACACCTTTGTTGTTGCTAATACCTTTTTCCCAAACCCATGCAGGGAGCATTTTGAAATAAATTTCAGCACCTCTCACTTTTCCCTTAGCAAGCTGTGGTATCTGGCAGTGGTTTTCAAAAAAGTACTTATCTTTGAAAATCAGACTGAGTTGAAATTATCCTGATTTCATTGTAAAACTTCAGATTGAAGCAAACACATTTTTCGAATTTCATGGGAGTGCCACATATTTTTCGACTATACAGTAAAAGTGAGCTGAATATTGGGATGTAAAAAACAAACAAACCGGAAATAAAGAATTTCTGTGACTCACACTGCTCTAAGCCTACCTTCCCCTCTGAAAAACTCATTTCCTACTTAGAGCTGACTAGAAAGTATACATTAACTCTGAACCTTGGGCAAACCCCTTTGATAAGAAAGAATTGACTCGGATCTTAGAATGTGGATTTATTTTGGCCCATACCATCTTAACACTGACTCAGAACTGGTTTCAATGATCTGGAGGGATAGAAATGTTAACATTAGGTACCGCTCCCGTTTCTCAGTTCCTGTGGAGAAAAATCAAATTTTAAGCATGCCATGATTTTTCTGCATAAACACGAGGAGTGAGGAACCAGAGCTTCTCTTTAGAACGCGGTTTGTACAAAAGATCTTTATCTCCTTCATTCTTGTTTGGTGTTATTCTGTGTTGAAAACCATGGGCTGCACTTAGTCCTATTTGCTTATCCTACTATGCAGCCACCTTGCAGACTGATTATTTCCTTTTAAAGCAGGAGTAAAATCTCCACTTCCCTCCCTCCTCTAGGCAGCCTCCGCAAAAAGGCAGCTTATACAATGATGTTTTGTGAGAATGGATCTCATTAACAACAGCAACTTGGATTTATGTAGCGCCTTATCACACAAACTCCAAAGCAACTGCAGGCATTTTCTAAAATGGAAAGCATTTCCTTTTAGGCTTCACCCCAAAAATCTTTATTAAACAAAAACAACGACAGCAACAAAGACTAACTGGAACATGTGAACCAATAAGGGGGAAATACATTCTTCTTAGTCTAAGTTATGGTGAGGCAGACTTCAAATCAAATTGTCCATTTCATTGTTTCAGAAACAGATAACACTAGAATTTAAGCAGTTCCTGATGAGAAAGACAACCTTCTGTGAGAGAGATGCTGTCCAAATTTTTAAATGACTGCTTGCCTTAATCCGCATGCTTTGTTCAGTGTAGTATTTCTTCAGGAAAATTTGAAGGACTTTGATGTATTACTGTGATGTGTTATGATACTTTTTTTCTAGGTCAAATTTAAGGTGGAATGCTAATTTTTCTTTTTCTTTTTAAGAATTTAGCCAGTTGATTAGTCGTTATAGAATCATTTTTAAAATTTGTCTTTTGCAATGGTACATAGCTGCTCTCTGTGGGTAGCATAATAAGTAATCTGTATTAGCATATGCTTCAACTCATAATGGTTAAAAATTATAAATGCTTCTCCAATACAAATATCATAATGTTATATTTGTTATCTTTGTTTCTAGCTTTGAGATAGATTGGGTTACACTCTCAACATCCAAAGTTAATGCTATCTTCATGATCAGGAAGCTTCTATAACAGTTTTGTTTATGGTAAAAGCATGATGTTTAACATCAGACATGCATTTGGTTTTAATATCTTATGGAACTATTTATGATTTGTCTGACTTTGGCAGTCAACTGATTTTTTATGACTTGGCTTCATAATCTCTAAAATATAACTAATATTGCAAAAGATAATTGAGACACTATGAAGAATTTGATATGATGCCTGCTATTGGTTAGTATTGAAAATAAAAGTAAAATGGTAGCCCAAGATTAAGACAGAAAATGGGATAGCTATCTGGAAATATACCTTCAGAAAAGCAAATACTCAGATTGAGAGAGCTCAGAAGAGCCCAGAGAATATTCGTTTCAAGTTGAGGAGCAAACACTAAAGGTTCAATCCTTATTTTATACAATGAACAAATGGGGTAAAAAACAAATGGAATCAGGAGTCAAACCCAGATTAGTTCAGAAATTCAGAGGAAGTAAGACAGAAAAATGTACAAAAATAGTCATATTTTCAGGTAGCACCTAACACTTGAAAGAAAAGGAAGAAGAGAGATACTTAATGTAAATGACGCAATAGAATATGAACTCTGCAGAGAGAAGTAAAATCTGAAAGAACTTACCTACACAATTCTTAGTCATCTGAAAACTAGTCTGATTTCCTGGAGTTTAGCCCTGGCTACTGCCTCTAACAAATAGGTGAGGCAACAGAAACTTACTTTATTCAATATGGTTTACTCAAAAAGTAGCCAGCTGTGACCTACCTGACAAAACAATACCAGTGATGGTGGAAAAGAAAAACAAATGGCAAACTAGGAAGCAGAAAGTTGTTGCCATAGAGAACTAATGCAACTGCTACTAGACATTTTGCGAAAAACTGAAGTAAATGTGTTGCTTTATAGAAGCGCAAAGCAGAGATACAAGAGCTCTTAAAGGCAAAAGGTGAAAATGAAGAAAAAGCAAGCGAGCATAAGGTAGTAGGGAAAAAAAAGCTCTTCTCTAATGGATATTAACCAAAAGTATAATAAAGCCACAAGTTGATCATGAAGCAACATGAGACAAGCAAAAGAATAAAGTTTAAAGTAATGAAAAAGTTAAGATTAGACAGTAAAATTGTATATACATTTCTTTGCAACATTGATCACATTAAGTTAAAACTGGAAATAGCCTAAATACCTATCTATGTGGAACTGCTTAAATACATTATAATAAATCATTCAAATAAATATCATTAAGCAGAAAAATTTGGGAAACCTAGTTACACATATAAAAAAAACTGTATTAGATATAATATTAAATGAGATAGCAAGACACTTAAGCATATATACATACTACCGTCTGTATATCATGTTTATGTGTGCACTTTCATCTGTGTTTATAAGTATTTTTCTTTGGGGAACATATATTATCTCAAATCATACAAATAAGACTAATCTCACTGATTGCCTGAGAGGAGATAAATGGAGGCTGGAAAACAGGGATGCAGAGAATAAGTTTTACCTTTTATTAAATATTATAGAATTAGAGGCCCAATGCATGAAATTCGTGCAAGAGTAGACCTTCCTTCCCCCGGCTGCCAGCACCGGCTTCCCTCCAGCACCTGGGACCCGGGCTTCCCTCTGGCCACCAGTAGGCACCCGGGATCTGGGACTGGGGCTTCCCTCATAGCCCCGACTTCATCCAGAAGGTCATCAGGAAGGATGTCTGGTCTAATTAGCATATTATGCTTTTATTATTATAGATAAGATTATGTTTATTTATAAATGAACCTTGGAAAATAAGTCTAAGAAAAATATTTTAGTGCACAAAATTTTGAAAATGTTTCAAGTTATTTGAGCTATAATTAAAATATGTTAACTGTCAATCTAATAGCAGAATGTCGTATCACTTGTTTTTTAAAAAAGATTTTATGATTTTTTTTAGACAGAGGAAGAGAGAGAAACATTGATGTGAGAGTGAAACATCAATTGGTTGTCTCCCACATACGCCCCAACCAGGGATCATACCCATTAACCTGGGTATGTGCCCTGACCAGGAATCAAATTCACCACCTATTTGGGCCTATTCTCCCACACTAGCCCGGGTATCTCACCTTGTTTTAATTCATATTTAGCAGCTCGCCCAATGACTAAGTGGCAATTTGCTTCAACCACATTTATCGGAGGTCTGGCTGTTTATTCAATGGTATTATAACCAAGGTATTGTTTTTTTATTGTATAGTCTAGTTTCAATCTATTTCTAATGTCTATGATAATACTTATCACTCTATACATTATAAATCACTCCTTAATTTAGGCATGTAGACTTGGAAATAAAGAATCATTTCATGAACCTTAAGGAAACATCTGTATCTTCCCATCAATTTTCTTATGAAATTATGTCCCTTCGCTTTTGTCTGCAAAGTATAGCCTTCATTGACCCCTTCCCTAACAGAAAAGCATCCTGAAACCTCTCACATTCTGAAATGATCTTTTTATATCACCACTCCCTCTTAAAGTTAAATAACGTTTAAAAGAGATTTACACTTTCTGCTCATACATTTCCCCTTCATTTTGCTATAAAATCAACTCCAATCTCATTTGAACCTTAAAATTATCCGAAACTGCTGGTTCTAAGGGCCAAAGTAGTCTATCCTAACTTTCTTGCACCTGTTAACTTTGTTCAACTTTCTCAGATTTTTTTAGTCAGTTCTGCACACCACTCCTGATTCTCCTCCTTCTGCCTTGTTCCTTCTTTCTTTTTGCCCTTAAATTTTCATATTTTCCCTTTCTTTTTCCTAACCTTATACATATTACTTAACTTTTCTCTAGCTTTTTCGACCATATGCAAGATCACCTGTCAACCTATACATTATCTATACCACTAGAGCTTTCTACCTAAAGTCCCTTATATGAACCTGTTCTTGTCTCTAAACATGTTTTTCTCTTTATTCAACTACCACTCAAATGGATTAATCAAGTTTTGATTCATCTACCTTCTATGTATCTTGAATCTATCTTTTCAAAACCCTCAGCTAGTGACCTAATTCAGAATATTTTCATGCTTTAAACATGACCACATATGACACTTAACAATGTAACTACCAATAATAGATCATTGCCAACAGAATAGAAATACGCCATGGTGTCTTCCATTTTAAGAAAATACAAATAACAACAACAATCTTTATTTTTTTTCCCTTTATTGAATAAGATATTACAAATGTGTCCTTATCCCCCCAATGTCCCCTTATCCCCCCAATCCTGCCCTCACCCTCACCCCCAGTTGTCCACATCCATCACTTATGCTTATATGCATGCATACAAGACCTTTGGTTGATCTTCCCCCCTCACCCCAACTCTCCCCTGCTTTCCCTCTGAGTTTTGAGCATCTGATCGATGCTTCTCTGTCTCTACATCTGTTTTTGTTCATCGGTTTACGTTGTTCGTTATAATCCACAAATGAGTGAGAGCATGTGATATTTATCTTTCTCTGACTGACTTATTTCACTTAGCATAATGCTCTCCAGTTCTATTCATGCTGTTGCAAATGGTAGGAGTTCCTTTTTACAGCTGCATAGTATTCCACTGTGTAGATGTGCCAAAGCTTTTTATTTATTTATTTTTTTATTTATTTTTTTTAATTAAATCTTTATTGTTCAGATTATTACATTTGTTCCTCTATTTTTCCCCCCATAACTCCCCTCCTCCCAGTTCCCGCCCCACCCTCCGCCCTCACTCCCCACCCACTGTCCTCATCCATAGGTGCACGATTTTTGTCCAGTCTCTTCCCGTATCTCCCACACCCCTTTCCCCCCCAGGAATAGTCAGTCCATTCCCTTTCTATGTCCCTGATTCTATTATAATCAACAGTTCATTCTGTTCATCAGATTATTTATTCACTTGATTCTTAGATTCACTTGTTGATAGATGCATATTTGTTGATCATAATTTGTATCTTTACCTTTTTCTTCCTCTTCCTCTTCTTAAAGGATACCTTTCAGCATTTCATATAATCCTGGTTTGGTGGTGATGAACTCCTTTAGCTTTTCCTTATCTGTGAAGCTCTTTATCTGACCTTCAATTCTGAATGATAGCTTTGCTGGATAAAGTAATCTTGGTTGTAGGTTCTTGGTATTCATCACTTTGAATATTTCTTGCCACTCCCTTCTGGCCTGCAAAGTTTCTGTTGAGAAATCAGCTGACAGTCGTATGGGTATTCCCTTGTAGGTAACTGAGTTTCTTTCTCTTGCTGTTTTTAAGAGTCTCTCTTTATCTTTTGCTCTTGGCATTTTAATTATGATGTGTCTTGGTGTGGTCCTCTTTGGATTCCTTTTGTTTGGGGTTCTCCGCGCTTCTTGGACCTGTAAGTCCATTTCTTTCACCAGGTGGGGGAAGTTTTCTGTCATTATTTCTTCAAATAGGTTTTCAATATCTTGCTCTCTCTCATCTTCTGGCACCCCTATAATTCTGATGTTGGTACGCTTGAAGCTGTCCCAGAGGCTCCTTACACTATCCTCGCATTTTTGGATTCTTTTTTCATTTTGCTTTTCCGGTTGGGTGTTTTTTGCTTCCTCGCATTTCAAATCATTGACTTGATTCTTGCGCTCCTCTGGTCTGCTGTCGGGAGTCTGTATAATATTCGTTATTTCAGTCCGTGTATGCTTAATTTCTAGTTGGTTCCCCAATATAAGATCGAGGGTCTCATTAGTTTTCTTGTAGATCTCATTAAGTTTATCTGCGGCTTCTAAACAGTTCTTGAGAGACCTTAAAAGTGTGGTTCTGAACTCTATATCTTCCATTGACAATTTTGTCCTGTTTCTTTGTCTCCGCATTTTGTTATGCTTCCTTGGTGCACCCCCTAGTGGTCTTTGTTCGCAGTCTTATAGTTAAATCTTGATTGTTGTAGCTAATTCCAGGGAGGGTTTGACCTCCTGGCCAAGTGGCTATGAGAATCAGCTGTGTCAGCAGTGAGAGAACTTCTGTCCTCTAGGGAGGTGCTAATCTAGCCTTTGCCTGAGGCTATCCGGCAAATGCCTCAGTGCAGGGCTTGGGCGGGGAGGGTCGAACAGGATCAACAGGGTGGGCCGGAGAGAGCAGTTATGGCAGCTCTCAGTCCTGTCCCCAGGGGCTCTGCCTCTCTGAGTCCCAGCACCCGCTGCAAAGCTCAGAGAGAAAGCTGCACTCGCTCTGACCGAAGCCAGACAGTCCGGCTTCTCCCGTTTGAGTCTGGGTCCCTAAAGACTCTCCTGGATCTGGAGCTCAGAGTCTGCGACTCCCTCCCAATTGAAAACGCCAACCGCGCCCTCCGCCGCCAGCCCGCTCCGCGCACTCCGAACCTCAGAATTTGACTTCAGCACTGCGCCTCCCCTGAGTGTCCGTATGCGTTTCTCTTTCCTCCTAGTGGTAGGACTTCCACTCAGCCAGCGTTCCTGTGGTTCTGGGTGATGTCCCTTCCGTTTTTTGGTTTCACTTTTGAAGTAGTTGTTCAAAGCAGCAAACTCCGGCGTTAACCTATGCCGCCATCTTGGTTCTCCCCAAAGCTTTTTAATCCATTCATCTGACAATGGGCACATAGGCTGATTCCAAATCTTAGCTATTGTAAATCGAGCTGCTATGAACATAGGGGTGCATATATCCTTTCCAATTGGTGTTTCTAGTTTCTTGGGATATATTTCTAGAAGTGAGATCACTGGGTCAAATGGGAGTTCCATTTTTAACTTTTTGAGGAAACTCCATACTGTCTTCTATGGTGGCTGCACCAGTTTGCATTCCCACCAGCAGTGAACGAGAGTTCCTTTTTCTCTGCATCCTCGCCAGCATTTGTCATTTGTTGATTTGTTAATGATAGCCATTCTGACAGGTGTGAGATGGTACCTCATTGTCGTTTTGATTTGCATCTCTCAGATGATTAGTGACTTTGAGCATGTTTTCGTATGTTTCTCAGCTTTCTGTATGTCCTCTTTCAAAAAGTGTCTATTTAGGTCCGTTGCCCATTTTTTGATTGGGTTGTTTATCTTCCTTTTGTTAAGTTGTATGAGTTCCCTATAAATGTTGGAGATTAAACCTTTATCGGAGATATCATTGGCAAATATGTTCTCCCATGCAGTGGGTTTTCTTGTTGTTTTGTTGATGGTTTAAATAACAACAACAATCTTTTTTAGCTCCATCATACTGCTTCAGGCACCATTTCACAAAACTTTTCTTTTCAAAGCAAAATTTCTTGGTTATTCCATATTTAAAGTTTTCACTTCAAAATTTTCATTCACTCTGAAACACAGTCTAGTTTTTTCTTCTACCACACATTAAAAAATGGTTATTATCATGATCAACAGCAACGTTCATGTTGACAAAACTAATGGAGATTTTTCCTTTTCTACTTATTGCACCTTTCATTGTCACAATGAACTATTCTCCCTTCCTTGAAATACGTATGTCTTCCTTTAGAGACAGTTGCTCTCTGTGTTACAAGTTTTCCTAGATTTTCCCTTAAGTCCTCCCTGCTTCCTTCTCTCTCCTCTATCCAAAACTTCAACATTGTGCTACCTCAGAGCTCAGTGGACATTGGTAGAACATATGCTTCTTAAGTACTGGGAGACGGCTGTACTTGTATAATTTATAGAAAAAATAAGAGTGATTTAGAAACATTTTTCTGTCTCCCCCACAAAACTGTGATGATACATTGAAACAATGATGAAAATACAGGAGAGGTTTACAATATTAAAAATCCATGAAAAGAAAATCCTGGAAAAGGAAAACAATGGAACATTTTCTTTACCTGAGATTTTAAAAATTGTGTGAATTCTTCAGTCTGGAAACAATGTGTGTCTGTTTTTTTGTGGTTTTTTTTGTTGTTGTTTATTTGTTTGTTTGTTTTTTGCCCTAGGTTTATAACTATTGTCCAGAAACATTAAAGTCACTGAAAACTACCATGTTTTAATTATTGTTTTAGAGTAGTTTGAGATTAAATGTATTATTAGTAGTAGGTTTTCAAGAGATTTAATATCAAATCCATTAGCACTAATCATAAATCTATCTTCTATCACTACAGCAGGCTATAGTGTCTGACAGTGTTTTTGTGGAACTTTGAGAGCTCATACACCACAGGAGATAATTCAGCACTTAACTGAAGAGAGCCTTTGTTGCATTGCCATTAGTTTTTACATATATTTTCTCTGTTGCAAATTGCATGTTTCTGATAACAGAGTATACATTCTTACCATATTATTTTTCCATATTATTTCCAGGGTCATTTTACCATATTATTTTACACACCAGCTTGAGTCCATTTAACTTACTACTAAGAAAATATTAGGCCCTTAACAAGTATTTTCTATATTATTACTTGAAGCTGTTGGTAAAGACAAAAAAAATAATAAATTCTAATATGGTAAAAATTGTCCAGAAGGGAAAGATATGTAGAAAACCATGGTGAGGTCCAAGCTCTAAATGAAAGAAAAGGGGCTTATTCTGGAACACGATAAAAAGAGGAGGGAAGAGAATGGGAGTGGTTGGTATCTGGGGGCCAAGCCCCAACAGCCAGCTTCATTGGAAAACCTGAATCAGCAGCCTCATGAGCCTAAATTAAACCTTTTACTAATATATAATTCTCTTCATTTTATCTCATTTTACTCGGGTATTAAGTAAATTCGATGTGGGCAAACTTTGGCCAAATTAATGAGGAGCTTTGGAATAACAAGAAAAATGATCATTTGGAATATTCATTGAATTTGTTAACATGAATTATAGTGAATGAAAACTATAGCAAGGTTTATTAACAATTTAGATTTTTGACAATTGCAGCAATGATTTGGCTAGAAAACTTCAATGTTGTTGAAGAAGAAAGACAAAACTAAACTTTCAACTCTGCAAATTAACTTGGTTAATCATGTATATGAGGCAAAGGAATAAGGATCCAAATGTGTTCTTACGTTTAATAAAAGATTTACAAAATGTTTGAACCAGTACCTTGGAGCATTTTTTGGCATATAGTATTTCCACTTTAAAACCTAGTAATTTAGGCATTTGAAAAAATAGATTTTTCCTTGCATTTTGATAGTACCACAATTATCATTTTAGCTCTGAAAGCTTTAAAAGTATTATGAAAATATACACACATACACACACACATATATATATACTCACATTATATACATGTGTGTTCATATACATGCATATATATGTGTGAATATATATGTACATATACATATGTGTGTGTGTGTGTATATATATATATATATATATATAATGTATTTCTTGCAAGCATGTTGCTATTATAGACCATTGTATTTTTTGTTGTGTTTAATTGGATTTGCAACTTTCCAGTCCAGTAAACAACTAATTTTTCCAAAACTGTTCACGGTGAGTTGAAGCCACTGTTCTTGCCTATTCAGCATCTCTTTTAATTTGTAAGCAGTTCCATAAATCTTCCCTGGCTTCTAGGGACATAAAGGCTCCTATGATGAAGTGGCCAGCATGGTGGCTTAACAAGCTGAAGGCTAGCTTCTTCCCTCCATGCATCTTAGGGACCTCTGTCTTACTCCTGGCAAAGTAGATCAGATTTTGAATTCCAGCCAGGGTAATTAGCAGGCTTTAGGATCTCAATACACAAAGCAGAATGGTCAGCATTAGCAAAAATGTCTTGTGAGTGTTTCTGAGTAGTAGAAAGGAAAAAGGATGGCCAGCTGCAGCAGGTCTTTGGGACTCTAATGAAAGAGGCCCATTAAATACAATTCCACCTTGGGGAGGGTTGTATATCAACACTCTAAGCTTTGAGCCAATGTCTTTATTATCTGTGTTTTTTTTTATTTGTTTTGTTTTGCATTCTAAAAAAATAGGAATATAGAAAGATCTAAGATGTCCTTAACATTCCCTAGAAAGCAAATTCTCACTGATAAAATTATATTCTCTAAAATAAAAGTATCAATAAAAATAAGGTGTTTTATTTTTTTTTTTAATTCTAGTAACAACAACATTCCTGGTAGTCATTTAGCTTATTTAGCTTACCATACTCTGAAAACACAAAATTGCAAGCTCTTCCTAAAATGGGTTTAGTGATGGAGATAAAATGGCTGGATTGCCTTGTTTAGATTTTGGAGCATTTTTGAAACTGGAAAACTACAGTCAAATAATTTGGAAATATTTTAGAGAGACTCAAGAGCTATGATCACATTCAACGTTCTATGCTTTAGGTCTCATGTTTATTTATTGGTGTTCTACCAAAGTGGTTGCTGATACTTTTAAATCAAATTATATGTGTCATTCTTCAAACATATAAATATATATTTCAATATGTATTATATATTATACATAACAAAATTGAGTAGTAGATACAGAATTCCCATATATCCATAGCCCCAACATATGCAGATTCCCCGCCCCCATCAAAATCCCACACCTTGAAATCAAGAAACCTACATTGACACCTCATTTTCACCCAATGTCCATAGTTCACATGAGAGTTCACTATTGGTATTGTGCATCTTATGTGTTTGAACAAATGTATAATGACATGCACCCACCATTACAGTACCATTAAGAATAATTTTGCCACCCTAAAAAATCCTCTTTGTTCTATCAGTATATCTGTCTTTCATTCCAATTTCTAGCAACTACTTATCCTTTTGTTTCCATCATTTTGCTTTACTAGAATTTTATATAGTTGGAATCATATAGTATGTACCCTTTGAGTATGTACCCATTATTTTACTTAATGATATTCATTTAAGTTTCCTCTATGTTTTTTCATGGTTTGTTAGCTTATTTTGTTTTAGCATTGAATAATTATCCATTGTCTGGATATACCACAATTTTTTGATCCATTCATCTACTGAAGTACATCTTGGTTTCTTCCAAGTTTGGTCAATTATTAGTAAAGCTGCAATAAACATTTGTGTGCAAGGTTTTGTGTGACAAGTTTTCAACTCTTTGGGGTAAATACCAAGGAGTACCTTTGCTGGATTGTATGGTAAGGAGATGCTTAGCTTTGTAAGAAACTGCTAAACTGTCTTTTCAAATGACTACTATTTTGCATATCCAGGAACAATGAATGAGAGTTCCTATTGCTCCACATACCGTATTTTCCCGTGTATAAGACACTCTTTTTTTCTAAAATCTTTAGACTGAAAATCGAGGGGCATCTTATACACAGAAGTCAGCTGAGGAGGGAGTCGCATGGGTGCTTAGCTGCCCATACCTTGTCCAACAGGCTTCTAATCATGAGCCTTCTTGTTACTGACAGCAGCTGATGCCATAATTGGAGGTGGAGGTGGAGAGCGCACAGATGCAACAGGGACCAGAGCATTCTGAGCCCATAAAGATGTCAAAAAATAGAAAGATAAATACCGATAAGTGATTGTCTTACTCTACAAAATTCAAACTGATTGTAACCAGCTATGCAAAAGAGCATGGAAATAGAGCTGCAGAGAGACAATTCGGACCTCCTCCCACTGAGTGTATGATCAGGCAGTGGAGAAAACAGGAAGAACAACTCCTTAAGATGCCAAAAAAGAAGGCTTTAAGAGGAAAATCAGCAAAATGTTTAAAATATTGATTTCTTAATTTTGGTTGAAAAAGTTAGGGGCGTCTTATACATGGGGGCATCTTATACATGAAAAAATAAGGTACTTGCTAGCATTTGGTGTTAGTATTATGAATTTTGGCCATGTGTCATACTTTCTGAAAGTAAGTTTCTTTGATCAGCTCATGTGAGAATAACTTTTATTTTGATTCTAATATATACGGTATTTAACTTTATATATGATACAACATATTATAAATATTATTTATGCTTAATTATGCATACATATATGTATGTGTATATGTGCACTGGCTTGTGCACAGTGTTTTTAATTCACACCATTTTTATTTGAATCATTAGCCACATTAAAAAGACACTCAAGGTTATATTGTAATTTCAATAAAAACAAGTGCCTGATTAAATGTACGTTTAAGACAGAGAACCTGGTAAGTCTCAAGTATGGGACTGTATGAGTTTGTATTTAGCAATAGGTAATATGCAGTGAAAGTAGCTAATGAAGCAATCTCAGAAAGGTATCTGATATTAAGTTATAAAGCCTGCCCTTTATTTACTGGCCCTTTTACATAGCTTATTCTCTTCAAGAGAGTACTTGATGGATGCGCCAAATTGTTACTTTGAATGAGGAGAAGCAGGGCAAATCCTCTTGGCATGTTTTTGGCTATTACTTTCAATTTCTCATTGACCTCTTGGCTAAGTAGTGAGTCACTGATCTGAGTAGTAGAGATGAGAAAAAACGTCCTTTGGTCTATTAAATTAAAAAATATCAAAAACTCATTTCCAATGAAGCCAGAGCAGGTCACACATTTTTTATTCTTCAGACTCCTATAAATGGTGTTTCTCTCATTTTGCTCTTTTATAAACAGAGGGGAGGCAAAAATCACATTTTTAATACAAACTATTATTAGTCTTCATTTTTTTAAATTATAATTTTAAATAAAAATTAACCTCCTAGCCCTAACCGGTTTGGCTCAGTGGATAGAGCGTCGGCCTGAGGACTCAAGGGTCCCAGGTTCGATTCCGGTCAAGGGCATGTACCTTGGTTGTGGGCACATCCCCAGTGGGAGGTGTGCAGGAGGCAGCTGATCGATGTTTCTCTCTCATTGATGTTTCTAACTCTCTATTCCTCTCCCTTCCTCTCTGTAAAAAATCAACAAAATATATTATTAAAAAAATTAACCTACTACGAGGATATATATGAAAAGTGGGAAGAATAAAGGTAATAAACTCAAGGACTAGGTTACTTATGGAGCTTGGAAAACACAGGGATTTTTCACTGAGGCAGTCAGCCAGAGATGGTGTGTTTCTATGTGTGCATGTGCATGTACTCACACATGCTGCATCTAGCAAGATTCGTCCAAGTACACAAGCTCTTTTGCTAAGGTGGTAGAAGTCACCAAAACCATTCAAGAGTGTTTTACAAAAGTTAAATAAATTTTCCCAACAATTACAAATTATGTGCTCTAGTCAATTCATTTGCAACCTCCATCTCCTAAGCATAAAAAAGAACTATTAAAGAATGCTTAGTTTTAGACTCAGATAAACATACAAAATTTAAAAAATCACATTCTTTACAATGTGTGGTACCAATGAGATTGTTATTTTTTAATTTAATGCCAAATGATTTAATATATAATATGGGTGTGTGTATACATGTCAACCTATGAATCTTTCTATATATAAGACACACACCCCTAAATATGTTTGTCTTACATTATAAATTGCCATATTATTTACGTGTGGTAAATCATTTGATCCTTTGGTTATTTTCTTCCCAATCAACATTATACTTATTTTTTAAAAATGTTTATTCTTATAAATAATTTTATATATATATATATATATATATATATATATATATATATATATGCTAAAGAAAATTAGGTAGCACAAATAAGCAAAATAAAGAAATAAACACCAGTAAGCTTCCAAAGATATTCACTATTAAAATGTTGATGAATTGATAGTGTGATATAGAGATGTGGTTGGGAAGCACAGAAATCTGGATTTAAAACCTGCTCAACAGTTTATGATTTCCAGTACTCTTGATCAATTAACCAGACTAAGGCTAATATTTATCATCTGCACATTGGAAAAGATAATCAGCATGTGTGTGAGTGTGTGTGTGTGTGTGTGTGTGTGTGTGTGTGTGTGTTTTGAGGGCAGAAAAGAGAAAATGTAGTTAGTGCTATGAACTGTTGTTATTATTACTATTACTAGAGGCCCGGTGCACAAAAATTTGTGCACTCAGGTGGGAGGGGGGGTCCCTCAGCCGGACCCGTGCCCTCTCACAGTCTGGGACCCCTCGGGAGATAACGACCTGCTGGCTTAGGCCTGCTCCCGGGTGGCAGAGGGCAGGCCTAATCCCTAGGTGCAGCCCCTGGTCGGGCTCAGAGCAGGGCCTGTTGGGGAGTTGGGGCGCTGCCTCCTGTCATGCTTAGAGCAGGGCGGATTGGGAGGTTGTGATGCCACCCTCAGTCATGCTCAGGGTAGGGCCGATTGGGGGGTTGGGGCACCGCCCCATGTCACACTCAAGGCAGAGTCGATGGGGAGGTTGTGGTGCCACCCACAGGGCCATCAGGGGGTTGGGGATCTCCCCCCTGTCACTCACAGAGTAGGGACGATAGGGGAGTTGGCGCACCGCCCCCTGTCACACACAGAGCAGGGCAGATCAGGGGGTTGGGGCGCCGCCCTCTATCACCCAAAGAGCAGGGCCGATCAGGGGGTTGGGGCGCCGCCACTGTCACACTCAGGACAAGGCCGATGGGGAGGTTATGGCTCTACCTCATCACACACAGAGCAGGGCCCGTGGGGGGGTGGGGGGGTTGGGGCGCCGCACTCTGTCACCCACAGAGCCGCAGGGCGATCAGGGGGTTTGGGCACTGCCCCCTGTCACGCTGATCCTGGTGCTGGGAGGCCTCTGGACTCCGCTGATCCTGGTGCCGGGAGGCATATTACCCTTTTACTATATAGAATATAGGCCTGGTGCATGGGTGGGGCTGGCTGGTTTTCCCTGAAGGGTGTCCTGGATCAGGGTGGGGGTCCCCACTGGGGTGCCTGGACAGCCTGGATGAGGGGATGATGGCTGTTTGCAGCTGGTCACACACCCTTCAGGGTGGGGGTCCCCAGTGGGGTGCCTGTCCAGTCTGGGTGAGGGGCTGAGGGCTGTTTTCAGGCTGGGACTGAAGCTCCCAACTGCTTCTTTTTTTCTTTTTTTCTTTTTTTCTTTTATTCTGGGCCAGCTTTAGCTCTGGCTCCAGCTCTGAGGCTTCCGCTGCTGAAAGCAGGTATCTGGTTTGTTTAGGTTCTACAATCGAAACTCTGTATCAACTCCAGCTCTGAGATCCCTGGCTCACTGAAAGCTGGTTTCTGGGGTTTTGTTTAGCTTCTATATTTGTTACAATGTTTCTTAAACTGCAGGCTCAGAGGCCGGCAAGGCAGGCGGGGAACGTTGGTTTCCTCCATCACTGAAGCAAGCAAGCCTCATGTTAGTTTCAAGCTGCCTGGCTGCCGGCCGCCATCTTGGCTGGCAGCTAATTTGCATATCTCGCTGATTAGCCAATGGGAAGGGTAGCAGTCGTACGCCAATTACCATGTTTCTCTTTTATTAGATAGGATGATTACCTTTTTCTTTTGTTCTTTTGCAATGTAACAATTTTTATACCTATATACTGCCTTTTTATAAAATAACATACTTTTAACATGCTTTTTGATAATTTGTCATTTTCCTTTAACTGTGTATCTTGAAAAAAATTAATTGCCACTAGAAATAGTTTAGCACCTTTTCTTGAATGACTCTTTAGTAAATGCTTCATTGTATGAATGTTCTATCATTTAGTTTGCAAATACATTATTTTAAATATTTACTTCCAATATTCCATTTGTTAAATGATACTATAATAAACATCTTCATAGCCAATTTTTTGTGCAAAATCTTAATTCTCTTCATAAGTTTGTTATATATAGATAGACATATTTTTTATAATTTTGATAGATATTTAATACCTCCTAGAAGCCTTATTCCAATTTATATTTTATACTCCAGCTGTATATAAAAGTTCCTAGTATGTCATAATCATGAGAATGAGATATTTGAAAGCTGATCTATCCAGGTGGTAATATGGATAGAGTTAAAGAGCTTCTTCAGTTTCCTATGAGAGTGTTATTCTCCTTGGAAAAATCTAGAATTTAATATTTTGGATTTAAGATAACCTTTAAAAAGTTTTCCCCTTAGGCTAAAGGGGACAAATTAGTCATTTTTTTGGTATTTTTTTTTTAACATTTTATGTTTCAGTTTCTCCTGCATTCAGTTTAATGTTTTCTGATTTGTTTGAATCCAGTCTGTTTCTGTTATTTAGTTATTCCAATACACTGAATATTGGCAATGCTCTATAAATGTTAAAATATTAGTTATTTCATGCTTAATACTAGAAAAGAATTACTTTCTATTGCTTGGTCAAAAACAAAGAACTAAAGATATTATAAACATATGCTCATATCTCCCTCTGAATAGATTTGGTTCTTAGTTTGAATTTTCCTAAGAAGGTTGTATTTGAAACATTCTGTCAAATTCATAGTAAAGGCTGGGCAGATTTGACCAAGTTATTAAGTGACTGCTTTCAGATGTATCATGTCATGCATTTATTTTTTGGGTAAATAAGAATTCAGAAAATGTACATGAATCTTCGCATTATAGTTATAAAATTAACTGAAACATTGCATTGGTTATATATTCATAAAAGTAATACACATGTAGGGAAAGAAAATGAGGTAGTAATTTCCCTACTACTGGTTTTAATTCTGAAAACTTAAACCAATAGAGACAAAAATTACAAAATTGTAGGCATTAAAAGAGCCAATTTAATTATTACACATTGTCACTGTTGCTTCAATAATCTTATTTTTTAAATAAAATGTATCATTAGTTAGTCAACCTACACCTAAGGTGTTTATACATCATCTCTTATTTGCCTATTATTATTTCCATGCTCTAGATTATATCCCTTCCTGACTTCTCATAGACTGTAAAGTAGAATAAATATTCTCTGTATTTAATCTTTACTTTTCCCTTGTCTGCTATCCTTTTTACAATCATTCAAACATATGCAAATATCTACCATCTAAAAGAGGGGAAACAAACATATCTTCCAAAGTTTAACAATGCTGCTGATTATAGATAGTATGATCGTTACTATTTTATTCTTGAGGACATTAAGATTCAGCGATAGTGAGGGTCTCTTCCCAAGAGTACTGACATTGAAACTCTGGCTGCAGAATTTCAAAGAAGATATTTTTTGCATTATCCAGTATCTCAAATGTCATATTGCCTCTCTCAAATGTAGGCCTGTACTACTAATTATATGGAATATGGTATATTAATATATTAAGGAGCTGATGTTTCTAAGATAGTACTGATATTTTCCCAATATTTTGACCTTTTCTTAAAGTACCATCCTGATACTACCTAGTTCAGCGAGTCATATTCTTTCTGTAATTCAAGTACATTTCTAAACTAACTCTCCTTGTGAAAGACTGGTGGAGAATTGCACCAGCTGCAAATATATTGTGTTTGATTTTTGTAAATTAGCATGAAGACTGAAATTCCTAGAAAATTGATGGTTGGTAGAATTTACATAATTTCAGTCATATTAAGAACTTCCAGTTATTTAAATATAATTTGTTTCTTTCTGCTATAATATCATGCTATTTTTTAAGAAATGAAGATAACAGCTGAGGCCTAATTCATTTAAATTCTATTATACAGTCAGTGAACAATATATCACTTCCATAAAAAATCCTTTAAGGATGAGTCATCTATGCTAATATAACTTATTAATATAGTCACTTTTTATAGAACACTAGAAATTACTTCACATATTTTTTTTCATAGTAAATTAACTAGGTTTCTAAGTCATCCAGATACTTGCATTGTTTTGATTTAGGCTCTATTACATTCTTGTACACATAAAATGCAGAAAGACATTTCCATATATCTCTTATTTTCAAAATTCTCACAAAATTTATTTTTACCTGTGATGTCATCAACACCAAAGGGCTTTAAATTATCCAGATATGTCCTGATTCTTACTATTTTTCCTTCAATTTTGGTGGAAAAGTTGTTTCTTTGACCTAAAGCAGATAATTACACCTACATTCCACATATTATTCCCTCCTTCATTTCAGGGACTTGATTCATCAGTTATTCACCTCTCACAACTGAATCTTCCAACTCTACTTGTATATTTCTTTCAACATATATCCCAAGTCTTCTCAGATAAACTAGTAAATACCTTCAAATCTCTGCCAACCTTATGTCTCTTTCTAGATATCTTCCTATTTTCTGATTTTTTCCTTGACTTCTTTCCTGTTCCTTTCTATACATTCCCCTAACTTTTTTCTCTGCATAATGATTTAACTTCTTAAAGTGTCATGTCAAATTTAGTGTGGAGCAGATAGATAAGCAATCTAGACATGGGATGATGGTGGCTTTGAGTAGGTCATTGACAACAGAGATAGAAATAGATTTAGGATATATTTTAGAAATAGAATCAATAGAACTTGATCAGAGATTTTATGATCAATAAGGTTGATAATGTATAAGAAATACAGGTTGTCCCCCAAAATGTATACACATTTTGAATGTTTATGAAGTCATTGTTTATTGATATTACAGTTAATTTTAAAAATCTAAAAGAATCTACATAAATGCGTAAAATTTTTGTCAATGCCTGTTTTCAAACTGATGACCATTCTGGTTCAGGCACTTGTAATAATGTGAAGCAATGGAGCCTCAAACATCAAGAATCATTTCTTTTGGTATTTGTGTGTCCTCACTTCACCAGCAGTTGCCAGTTTTGCACTAACTTTATCTTTTATGTATCCCCGTAACAAAGGCCTAGTGAATAAACTTTAGGATACATTTTAGTTGTTCAAATCTCAGTCTGGTTTCACCTATTATTTTAAATCAGTTAAACTTGAAAAGGAGTGAATATTAGGTGAGTCATCAGCTGTTAAAATGTGTATTCAATTTTAGGGACACCCTATATATCTAGATGGACTTCCAGTGTACCAGGTGGATGAAAGCGATCTTCATTTAGAAAGGTAAGTCTCAGGAGGGTATGTTGGTAGTATAATACTAAGAGTTCACCTTCAGTCATTAAATTTTTGAGATAATTAAAAGAGCTCCAAGTAGAATTACCTTCTGAATCTCAGAAAAAAATCAGCTATAAACATACAACTGGGAGATGTTAGAGTTTATATTGTTTTTAAACTCTTGAAAATAGAATAGCTTTCTGAGGCAGAACATCCTGAGTGAGAATAGATTTGGGCCTGGTATTGACCCATGAGAACTGCTCCATTTATACCTCATTTTCTAAATGAAATATTTACTTATCAGTTTTACAGTTACTTTATCTGAGAGAGAAAAATTAAAACCCTTATTTGAAAATGTCAACATTACATTCATGCAATTAATGTGTTAGACTAAATATCTTTAAAGAATTCTCTGGCTCTTCCATTTCTAGCACATACCACATTTAATATCTTACTCAGTTCTGCCAACTTTTCTTTCAGACATTTGTTTCAATCATTCGTTTCATCTGCAATAACCATTGTTCCAACTATTACCTATTCTCTATAGATAGCACAGTGACGTTTATCACAGAAGTCAAATCAAGTTACTCCCCATGCAAAGCTCTCAAATGATACCATCACACTTAGACAAAAATCCAGATCCAACATGAAAGCCTGAATGATGGTTTCTGCTGCCATTCATAACTATGTCTCTACACTCGTCTCCTGTTTTTCTTCATCACTCATTGCATTGCAGCTATACTAGACTACTTAAATTTATCCAACTCTGTTGCTGCCTCTGGACATCCATACTTACAGTTCCCTCTGCCTATAAAGTTCATTCCCAACATACAGCCAAGGTTTTCATTTTATACTGGTATTGACTCAAATATCAACTTCTTAGAGAGGCCTTTCCTATGTATTCTATCTGATAGCACTTGTCTTTGCCCCTGTACTACATGTACCTCAACAAGGTATTCGAGTTTTCAAAAAAAAATTTACAAAGACTATTTTTTTAGATCAGCTTTACATTCACAGCATTACTGTGCATAAAGTACAGAGATTCCCCACATGCTTTCTTCTCTTCAGATGCATAGCCATCCCCCTTGCTAACATTCCCAACCAGAGTAGTAGGTTTGTTGCAATTGATTAACCTACATTAACACATCATAATCAACTGAACTCCATAGTTTACATTAGGGTTCACTCTTGATGTTGTGAAGTCTATGGTTTTCATAAATTAAATGTAGAATGGCATTTATCCATCATGATGACATCACACAGTATTTTCACTGTCCTGCTGATCCATCACCCCCTCCCCCAAACCCTTGGCACCACTCGTCTTTTTATACCTTCATCATTTTTGCCTTTTCAGCAGATATCATATAGTTGGAATCATACAGAATGTAACCTTTTCAGATTGGGTTTTTTCACTTAGTAATATACATTTAAAATTTATCCATATTTTGTCATGGCTTAACAGCTCATTTCTTTTTAATGTTGAATAATAGCCCATTACATAGATGTCTCACTGTTTATCCATTGACCTACTGAAGAACAACTTGGCTGCTTTAATAATTATGAATCAAACTACTAAATCATCTATGTACAGTTTTTGTGGGGATATAAATACCAAGGAGTATAGTCGCTGGACTGTGTGCTAACTTTAGTTTTGTCAGAAACTGCCAAACTGTCTCCCAAATGACAGAATCATTCTGCATTCGCACCAATAATGAGTGAGAGATTTTGTTATTCCACATCTCACCAACATTTTGTATGGCCAGTGTTCCAGATTTTGGTCATTTAATAGCTTTGCAGTGGTATTTCATTGTTGTTTTAATTTGTATTTGCCTAATGACATATGATGTGGAGTATTTTTTTACATTTTTTTTTTTTTTGCCATCTGTGCATCTTCTTTAGTGAGGTGTCTGCTAAGGTATTTGGCTCATTTTTTAATCAAGTTGTTTGTTTTTTTTTTATTGTTGAATTTTAAGAGGTCTTTGTATATTTTGAATAACTACTTTAACAGATATGATTTTTGTAAATATTTTCTCCTAATTTGTGGCTGTCATTTCATTTTCTAGCTTCTCTTTCTCTTGGTAGAAGTGTTTTACTTTTAATAAAATCCCCTTAATCTATTTTTTGTTCCATGGATTGTCATCTAGGTTTTCTCCTATGCTATCCTCTAGATCAGTGATGGCGAACCTTTTCAGCTCAGCGTGTCAGCATTTTGAAAAACCTAACTTAACTCTGGTGCCATGTCACATATAGAAATTTTTTGATATTTGAAACCATAGTAAAACAAAGACTTATATTTTTGATATTTATTTTATATATTTAAATGCCATTTAACAAAGAAAAATCAACCAAAAAAATGAGTTCTCGTGTCACCTCTGACACGTGTGTCATAGGTTCGCCATCACTGCTCTAGATGCTTAATACTAGCTTTACATTTTACACTTAGATCTATGATCCATTTTTGAAAAATATATTTTATTGATATTTTACAGAGAGGAAGGGAGAGAGATAGAGAGCTAGAAACATCGATGAAAGAGAAACATCGATCAGCTGCCTCCTGCACATCCCCCACTGGGGATGTGCCCACAACCCAGGTAACATGCCCTTGACCGGAATCGAACCTGGGACCTTTCAGTCCGCAGGCTGACGATCTATCCACTGAGCCAAACCGGTTTCGGCATATGATCCATTTTTAATTAATTTTTGTGAAGGATGTAAGGCATGAGCTAGGTTCATTTTATTTTTTATTTTTGCATGTGGATGTTCAGTTGCGTTAGCACCATCTGTTGCAGACACCATCTTTATCTTTGCTCATTTGTCAAAATCAGACTACATATACATGGACCTATTCCTAAGCTCTATAGTCTGTTGTATTGATCGATTTGTTTATTCTTTTGCTAATACCACAATGTTTGTACTGTAGATTTATAGCAAGTCTTAATATCAAAGAGTGTCATTCCTCAATATTTATTCTCCTTCAATATTGTATTGGCTATTCTGACCCCCCCCCCTCATTTAAACACTGGCATCAGTTTGTGAAGTTTACAAAATAAATTGCTGTAGTTTTTAGTAGAATTGCATTTAATTTACAGAATGAGGTGGGAAGAACTGGCAATTTAACAATATTGAGCCTTTCTATTCATGAAAGTGGTATATACTTTCATTTATATAGTTCTTTGATTTTATTAATTCTCACATGAATCTTGAATACATGTTTTATTAAATTTATACCTAAGTTTTTATTTGTTTATATGTTAATGTAAATGGTATTGTGTTTTTAAGTTAAAATTGTATTTATCCATTACTGGTATATAGAAAACAATTGACATATGTACATTTGCTTTTCATCTTGAAACCTTGCTATAATCCCTTGAGTTCAATGAATTATATTTGTTGGTTCTTTCAGATTTTCTACAGAGATGGCCATGTAATTTATGAACAAAGATAGTTTTATGTTTTCCTTCCCTGTTTCTATACTTTTTATTTCCATTTATTTAATCATTACATTAGCTAGTACTTCTGATGTTTTGTTGAAAAGTCGTGATGAGAAAATAACATACTTGCCTTTGTTTCTGATCTTAGAAACAAGTTTATGAACTTAACAAGTTTCTCACCATTAAGTATGATGTTAGCCATAGGATTTTTATAGGTATTCTTTATCAAATAGAGGAAATTTCCCCTTTATTCCTAGGCAACTGAAATTCTGTATGTTTAATGGTGTTGGATTTTGTCATGCTTTTTCTATACCTATTAATATAATTATGTGATTTTTCTTCAGCTTGTTGATGTGATGGACCCAGGGTAAATCCCACTTGGTCATGGTGTACCATTATTTTTACACATTATTTAATTTGACTTGCTAATATTGTGTTGATTATTTTTGCATATAAATACATGAGATACATAGGGTTTTCTTTGATTATCTTGGTCTAGTTTTGGTATTGGGGTAATGCTGACCTCATACAATGAGTAGGAAATTCCCCATTTGCTTCTATCCTCTAAAAAAAATTACAGAGAATCAATAACATTATGAGGCTTTTAATTTCTTCTATAACTCTTTATTAACTGACTCAATATTTACATGTTTATTTGTTTATTACCTCTCCCTCTCTCTTTTTCTCTCATGAATGTGTTTCATGAGATGAGAATTGTGTATTTTAGTTGTTTTCTTTAGTTTTAGTATAATATCTGACACACTGTAGGCATTAAAATAATTGTGGAAAATAAAGAAAATGGGGAATAAAATAAGTGCATTTATTAATTTAAAAAGTAATGCCATTTATTTACTCGGTCAATAAGTATTCATCATTTACCAATGCCATTTTAACAAGGTATAAGATAGAAAGTTTTCAACTGCCTTAAATTCAGAGTAACAAAATCAATTTAAAGGTACGTTGTTGACTAGTAACCTTGTGATTGTGCAATACTCCATGATATTTCAGATCTTTAAGCATATCACCCTAGACAGATTTATCTTCAAATGTTAACAGGTGAACTTCTAGAAATGTTTTTTTTTTTCTCTTTGTCATAGATGTGTCTATATTGTAGACAAACTTAAAATATTTACTATCTTTATTAGCCTGTACATTCTTTTGCATTAATAAGAAGTTTCCATGACAGGGTTTTACTCCATTGGATAATTCAACTGCTCATTAAAATATAGTAAAGATTTTGCTGAATCCACTCAGTACTACTCATGATTTAATGAACATTAATGAGCTTTGTGATTGTCCTGTGGAGCAAAAGTCACATCTCATTAGGTGGACTCCCAAAATGCCTAAAGGTGAGCTAACACAGCTTTAGATATATAAGGTAATTTCATACTTAATTGGTTCCTTACTTGCCACACCAGAGATACATATCCAGAGCTACAGCTTGAAATGGCATACATGTTGTTTGCTGTGACAAGTCAATACAGTTGTAGATTTCACAGAGATCTTCTGTGAGTAGTTTAAGGCCATTCTCTATTATGTTAATAACTTGTTATGCTATGACTCGATTCACTTAAAATAGAGTGTAAGGAAGAGAGTCAAATAAGTCTTAACTCGAGTTGACATTTATTTGCTCTATCTTTTGTATAGAATATGGCATTGGAAGTACCTACGTGTACTGGTATATATTCAGATGCGCATTTCAAAGACATTGTTTGTTTTCATTAACTGACTTACCATGTGGTAGAAAATTTATATATAATATTTTTCTTTGTAATAAAAACTCTGAAAGTGGGGACTATTATTTTCACTTTACAGATGAGAAAGCTGATGTATGAAGTTACTTGCTAGAGCTGTCATAATAAAATACCACAGGCTGGGTGGCTTGAAGAGCAGAAGTTTCTTTTCTCTCATTTTGGAAGTTGGATGTACTAGAGCAGAGTGGGGGCAGGTTGTTTGCTCCTGAAGCCTCTCTCCTTGGCTTGTAGATGTCTGCCTTTTTGCTATGTCCCTCTATGACCTTCCTACTATGTATGTACATTCTTAGTGTGCCTTCTCTTCTTATAGGAAAACAGTCATACTACATTAGGATCCCACCATTATATCTTCATGTAACTTCAATTACCTCTTCAAAAAACCTATCTTCAGGTGCAATCATGGTACTGAAGTTTAGTCCTCAAATTCTGAATGTTGGGAAGTCAATTTAGTCTGTAATATTTGCTAAATATCACACTGGTAGTAAGTGGTGGATCAATGAATTGAGTTCAGCTTTCTCTAACTACAATGTCCAGGATCCTATTCTGTATACTCCACTATGTAAATATGCATAGAATTCAGAATAATGGGTATTACTCTAAAAATATTATATATTTGAAAGGTCAAAATGCAGTTTATTGTGTCATTATAATAAACAGAAAATTTTAACTTATGTAATTGTTAAGTTCTCAGTTATTTATTTATTTGTAAAATATATTTTTATTGATTTTAGAGAGGAAGGGAGAGGGAAGAGAGAGAGGGAAGCGTAAACAATGAGAGGGAATCATTGATTGGCTGGCCCGCTGCATGCCTCCCACCAGGGATCAAGCCCGCAATTCCGGCATGTGCCCTTGACTGGAATGGAACCGGGACCCTTCAATACACAGGCCAATGCTCTATCCACTGAGCCAAGCCAGTTAGGGCTCAGTTATTTTTAAAAAGCTGTATTGTATGTAATATAGAAAAATTTCAATCATAAATATGTTAATTCTAGTTGTTAACTATACATGCATACAGAACATTCATCTTTAGTAAACTTTTTGAAGATCTTTGATTTAGATTTGTTTATGTAATATTGTTCCAAATATACATTTTCAAAGGTGGCACTCTAGTTGCCATTATCATTTGGCATAACTAAGAAGTAGAAAGTTTGGAGTAAAATTCATTTTATTAACAATGTTTAATTTGTATGGCTCATAAGAATATGGAAAACAGAATATTTTTCAGAATTGATTTTTTCCCCCAGAATTTCAGATTTTTTTTACAATTGTGCTACTGTCTTAGAGCAGGCTTCTGCTTTAATCAGATGCATTTGACCTGATTAAAGTAGAAAGACAAAATCTTGGAGCTCTGCATACTAGACCAGGCTGCATAGCATGTTGCATTCATGCTAACATTCAGCACACACTAAATTAATAGTGAACATTTGTGAAATTTTTCATAGAGTTCAAAGGGTTTTGAGTTTAATCATGACTCTCCAAATATAAGGTTATGCCTATAGAATGTCTCTGAAAACTGAAAAATCCTTATACTTTTTACTGTAACATTGTACTTAAGATGGGCCTTTGGACTGAAAGTATGGCCTCTATCTTGAGTGATGACTACCACCTTGTTATCAGCAAGCTACCTAGCCTCTGTAAGCCCCAAATTGTGCAAAAATGGGGAAAGTACCTATTAATCTAATACGATATGATAATTAAACTGAATCAGCATTTGCATATCACCCAGCATGATTCCTAGAGCATAGTAAATGCCTGGATTTGTCAGTGGTAAACTGACATAGTCATTGTGACAATTTATAATTTACATTCCAACTATGTAGTGATTTACTTAAGGTCTGTCTTCCCTTCTAAAGGCAAATTCCATGTAATTACAAATGGTTGATTTGTAAAATCTTTGCATAGCTAACTCTTAAAGTAATACTTGACCTATGGAAGCCCTAGTGAATGACTATTGAATAAATGAGTTAATTAATAAATTGAGTTTTATGATTTGCGTGATAACTTCAGTTATATTTGTGAAATTCCACATTGAGTGTCATAGAGAAGAATAAAACAAGACAGGGTGAATATCTCACTACTCACTAATAGTTTCTATTGCTTATTAACAGACTGAAAGCACTATATAATAAATTAATGGATGATATTCAGCTCTAAGAACACCTATGTTGATTTATGACCCTTGCTATATTTCCTGTGGTTAGTTTCAGCTCAAGGAGAGAGAAACAATTGAACAATTCTTGTTCTTGCCCTCACTGGGTACCTCAGTTGGTTAGCGCATCCTCCTGATAGACCAAGGTTGTGGGTTTGATGATCAATTAGGGTACGTACAAGAAGCAATCAATGAATACATAAATAAATGAACAAGTTGATGTTTTTCTCTCCCTTTCTCTCTCATAAAAAAAAAGTTTCTTTTTTTATCTCACGAAATCTTCTGCCATGCTACATTTTTATTTTATCTTTTCCAGTATTTCCAATAGTTAGTAGTTAATATATAGGTTGATTCAGTGTGCCATTTTGCTGAAAGTAAAACTTCAGAGAAAAACCGTTTTGCTCAGAGATAGTTTTAAATTTATTCAATACTTATGTATCAGGTACTCTTCTAGAATCTTGGAAACATCTGGGAATAATAAAACCACTACCTGCCGTTAAGCGTGGCAAAAATAGATTAAAAAATACATAAGAGCCCAGTCAGTGTGGCTCAGTGATTGAGCATTGACCTATGAACCAGGAGGTCATGGTTCGATTCCTTGTCAGAATACAAGTCAGGGTTACAGGCTCGATCCCCAGTGTGGTGTGTGCAGGAGGCAGCTGATCAATGATTCTCTCTCATCATTGATGTTTCTGTCTCTCCCCTCCTCTCTGAAATCAATAAACATATATTTTAAAATACATAAGTAAACAAAATAGCATATATGCGGATGCCAATTGCCATGGAGAAAAAAAAATTGAAGAGGTAAGAAATATTTGAGTTGAGAAAAAACAAGACAGTGCCCCTTTTGAGCAAAATTTTGGGGATCTGAGGGATTATGTTGAAGAATATCTGATTCTCGGCAGAGAGGACAGCTATACCAGTTCAGGGGTAGAGATAGCAAGGAGGACAGAGAGGCTGGAGCAAAGGAAGGGGGAGAAGTAAAAGTAGAAAAAGTGAGGTCATGCAATCAGAGAGATTAAATGTTATGGGAAATTATCTTTAGCTTTTTGAAAACATTGAATACTATAATCCAATTCTACAAGCTAACAAATGTTGGCTTCCAATTATGATCTCTTCAGGGTATTTCCTATTCGTTGCTGTATTCCCAAAGCATGTCATTGAATCTGTAGAGTAGGTGACCCACAAAACTTTGTTAAAGAAAGGATCCATCACTTGGATGCTGGTTATGAAATTTTTGTAGCCCAAACAAAAAATCTGATTTATAAAATTGGTTATCTAAAATACCAAAAATTTTATTTAATTAAAAAGCTTGTTTGGTGCATTGTAATGGTAATGTCTTTGTCATTTCTATAGGAAACTAGAGGCCCAGTGCACAAATTTTTGTGCACTTGGGGGGCGGTGTCCCTCAGCCCAGCCTGTGACCTCTCGCAAACTGAGACCCCTCAGGGGATGCCCACCTGCTGGCTTAGGCCCACTCCCTGGGGGAATTGGGCCTAAGCTGGCAGTCAGACATCCCTCTGGCAGCCCAGGAGCCCTCGGGGGATGTCCACTTGCCAGCGGGGAGCAGGCCTAAGCTGCAGTCAGACATTCTTAGAGCTGCTGAGGAGTCGAGAGAGGTTCCCACCACCACTGCTGTACTGGCTTGTGGCTGAGCAGAGCTCCCCCTGTGGGAGCACACTGACCACCTGGGGGCATCTCTTGCATTGAGCGTCTGCACCCTGGTGGTCAGTGTGTGTCATAGTGACCAGTCATTCCCAGTCTTTCTGCTGTTAGGGTCAATTTGCATATTACCCTTTTATTATATGCCTGGTGCATGGGTGGGGGCTGGATGGTTTGCCCTGAAGGGTGTCCCAGATCAGGGTGGGGGTCCCGCTGGGGTACCTGGCCAGCCTGGGTGAGGGGCTGAGGGTCGTTTTCAGACTGGCCATACCTTCTTCAGGGTGGGGGTCCCTGCTGGGGTGCCTGGACAGCCTGGGTGAAGGGCTGAGGGCTGTTTGCAAGCTGGTCAAACCCCCCTGGCGGGGACCCTCACCTCTTGAGGGTGTGGCCAGCCTGAGTGAGGGGCTGATGGCTGTTTGCAGGCTGGCCACAGCCCCTTTAGTGTGGGGGTCCCAACTGGGGTGTCTGGCCAGCCTGGGTGAGGGGCTGATGACTGTTTGCAGGCTGGCCACAGCCCCTTCAGAGTGGAGGTTCCCGTTGAGGGACTGGCCAGCCTGAGTGAGGGGCTGATGGCTGTTTGCAGGCTGGCCACGGCCCCCAGCCACCCAAGCTCCCAGTGGAGGCTGGCTGGAAGCAGGTATCTGGGATTTATTTATCTTCTATAATTGAAACTTTGTTGCCTTAGCGGAGACCACAGTGGGCCAGGGTAGGTGGGAAGCTTGCCTTCCTCCATCGCCAGGGCAACCAAGCATCCTGCTTGATCCAGCTCAGTGGCTGCCAGCCGCCATCTTGGTTGGTTTAATTTGCATATAGTTGCTCCGATTGGCTGCTGGGCGTGGCTTGGGGCATAGTGAAGGTATAGTCAATTTGCATGTTTCTCTTTTATTAGATTAGATACCTCAGGGATAGTAGGAATAGAGCAATAGAGCACAAAATTCTCCTGCAGCACCTCACAGAAAGAGATTAAGAGAAGGGGAAAAGCAGAACAGTAAAAGATGGAAGAAGTGGGGAGAAGAAAGGATTTTGTTAATTTGAGACTACATATGTGTGTGTGTGTGAGAGAGAGAGAGAGAGAGAGAGAGAGAGAGAGGGAGAGAGATTTAAAATCACAATCTGTTTCTGTTCATCTTCAGTTAGATTTTGAAAAGTATTTAACTACAATCCAATTTGTTTGAGAGCCTCAAATATTGCTCTTTATTCTCCTAAAAAAAAGGGGGGGGGATATCTTTTTCCATTACTAGAAGTATATCCAATTTCATTCACTACTAAAGAATAAAAGATGGTCATCTATGTATGCATAGGTACTTGGTAAGTTGAAAAAGATTAGTCTGATATGTGGGTAAATATTTTGTTAATACATGGACATATCTAGGAATCAATAGGAATTACTATGCAGTTCACCCTTAAACAACATGGGTTTAAACTGAATGGTCCACTTATACATAGATTTTTGTTTTTAGTAAATACCTGTACTCTTTTTAATTAGAAGTTGAATGTTTATGAATGCAGAAGGCCAATTGTATGCATTGATCTATGCTACTATCTATAGGGAACTTGAATATCTGTGGATTTTGGTATACATGGGAGTTACTGGAACCAATCTCCATATATACAGAAGGACAGACATGTTTTGTGGAAAATTATACTTAGATTTTCAATTGCACAGCTGTTGGTGTCCCTAACCTCACATTGTTCAAGGGTCAACTCTCTATTCATTTAAAAATAGAATAAATTATTGAGCAAGTTTAACTCAACTTTATAGTATTAGCTGTTGAGTTATATAATAATTAGCAAAGCATTTTCTAAGAAATGAAATAATGTTAAGATTATTTGGAGAACAGTATTTTTGTTTCAGAGGTTGTTTGTACTTTATAGATTGCCTTAGATATTAAATTAACATTTCTTTTGCCACACGTTACCCTTTGAACAAAATAGAAAATAAATGTATTTACTTATTAAACAACTGTATAGATTTATATAATATAACATTTGTTATTTAAATATATATCTGCATATAAACTTTATAATTAAAAATTATAATTTACTTAGGATTATTTTTTCACCTCTGAACTCTGAGTGCTATAAGATTAGGAGATTCCTATACTAATTATTCTTATTCTTAAATAGTAAGATAATTATTGCAGCAATATTCTCTTAAGGATGAAAATTGGATCCATCCCCTAGTACACTTAAATTAGGAGTCTAATTCCCCTTTTTAAATGAATATTTTTATGTTAGGAATAACTGCATTAGGTAAAAATGTCATAAATGTGGTTATACTTTCTATGCTCAAACTATAAGGGTATTTATTCTATGTACAAACAATGGTTCTATTAAAAACTAATTCTGCTGACTTTGCCCAGCCAAATGCATATAAGTTAGGACATGGCATGGAGGATAACATAATCTATATTGAATGTTACTAACACATTCTAAACATGGGATTTACCAAACTATGAAAGCCATCAATGTTTTGATGAAAAAAAAAAAAAAAAAAAAAACAACATTTTTTTTTCTTTACCAAAGTACTACCCAACAATCCAGGCCAGTGGTTCTCAATCTGTGGGTTGTGACCCCTTTGGTGGTCAAACGACCCTTTCACAGGGGTCGCCTAAGACCATCCTGCATATCATCTATTTACATTACGATTCATAACAATAGCAACATTACAGTTATGAAGTAGCAATGAAAATAATTTTATGGTTGGGTCACAACATGAGGAACTGTATTTAAGGGCCAGAAGGTTGAGAACCACTGATCCAGGCTAACATTAATACTCGCTACTTTGAGACCTACTCTATGCTGAATATCTATATATATAAAAGCCTAAGGGTCTGAATGACCGAATGGCCTATTGACCAGTCGAATGGTCACTATGAAGCACATTAACCACCAGGGGGAAGACGCTCAACACAAGAGCTTCCCCCTGGTGGTCAGTGCACTCTGACAGTGGGAGCACTGTTCAGCTGACCAACAGGTGCCAGACACTGGGCTCATGACTGGCAAGCACAGCTGTGGCTGCGCGAGCCTCTCCCGCCTCCACAGCAGCACTACCAAGAGGCGGCAGCAGGCGCTGCCCGGCCGGGATGAGCGGGAGTGGTGCAGTGCCTGGCCTGGACTCGAGCTCCTCCCCGGCCGCCTGCCACTTCGTGCACTACTACATCCCCCAAAGGGGTCCTGGATTGTGAGAGGGTGCAGGCCAGGCTGAGGGACCCCACCGGTATTTCTATAAAATATTGTTAACATTTTACTACAACTCATTCTGCTTGAGCACAGGAACTACATATTACTCTTTTGGTATCTCACAAATTCCAGGGCAATCCCTTGCACACAGTATACACCTCAAATAATGTTTGTTCTATTAGTAAATTCGTAGACACAGACCACACTGTGGTGGTAGTCAGAAGAAAAGAGGGGTGGAAGTAGCTGGAAGTGGACAAAGGGGAGATAAATGGGGACAGAAAAACTTTGTTTTGGGAGATGGGTACACAATGCAGTATACAGATAATGTTGTTTTGTGTTTTACACTTGAAACCTGTATGATTTTGTGAACCAATGTCACCAAAAAAGTCAATTTAAAAATACATAAAAATAAGTCACTCTGTTTCAATTTCTAAATCCTTCTTGGAAGTACAAGTATCTAGGTATGCATTATCAAAATGACTTTTTTTCCCATTTTCACCCAAGGATATATTATTTTTCCATTGATTTCAGACAGAGTGGAAGGGAAGGAGGAGGGGAGAGAGAGAGAAAGAGACATCGACATGAGAGAGACATATCCATTAGTTGCCACCTGCATGCACCCCAACCAGGGTTGCAGTTTGAACCAGTAACTGAGGTACACGCCCTTGGCTCATACTTGAATCCTTGACCCTTCGATCCAATGGTCTAACCACTTAGCACAGTGGTTCTCAACCTTCCTAATACTGTGACCCTTTAATACAGTTCCTCATGTTGTGGTGACCCCCAATTTCATTGTTACAAATTGAGCATAATTAAAGCATAGTGATTAATCACAAAAATAATATGTAATTATATATGTGTTTTCCAATGGTCTTAGGCAACCCCTGTGAAAGGGTCATTCGACCCCCAAAGGGGTCGCGACCCATAGGTTGAGAACTGCTGAGCAAAACTCGCTAGGGCAGTGACATTGTATTTTTACTCACAAATTGTGATTTAGTTTATACTTCCAGGGAATGAATATATATTTATCTGCATTCAATACATACATATATACACACACAGGCTCATGCACAACATGGTATTTTTTACCATGAACTTAATCATAAAATAAGTTGAAGATCCCATATCAATTGTGCTTTAACAAGTATGTAAGTGTTTGCACAGCACAAAATTTTTCACCCCTTTTATGGGATATACCTGTCAGATAAATTCACGTAAATCTTATATCCCTAATGGTTGTGACAGAACTAAGATAGACTGCTGGTTATGTGCATTTCCAAAGCTATAATTTCACTCAGTTGCCTTTCTCTCAAGAAAGCATATGAGTCAGCCTCACATTAAAACAATGACCTCTTAAATGTTCTAATCAAATACATTACTTACTTTGAATTTTTAAAGTAAATTACTCAAAAATTAGTTCTCTAAACTATGATTAATAACAAATTACTTGTGGCACTTTCTGTAATGAATCTCATTATAAGAGTGATCCTGCCTCTGGACAGGTTCCCATCTTGACTCTGCCTTCTACTAGCAATATAGCATTCCAGCGCTCAGTGTTCTGATCTGTAAAAATGGGAAACTACTATTAATGATTTGAATGATAATCTATATATATTGATTTGGGGGATATCTGCTTCATAGTAATTCTATATAATAAAAGTCTAATATGCAAATCAACCAAAAAGCAGAACGACCAGTGGAATGACTGGTTGCTATGTCATGCACTGACCACCAGGGGGAAGACCCTCAATGCAGGAGCTGCCCCCAGCCTGCAGGCTCCAGGCCAGCCAAGGTGGGTGCCAGCGGGTCTCCTCCCTTCCCAATTGCCCTGCCAGTCACCCCACAGATTGGCCCTGATCGCCAGCCAAGCCTAGGAACCCTACTCATGCACAAATTTCATGCACCAGGTCTCTAGTTATTTAGAAGGTGTTAGCTGTTGTGTCATTAAAGGATCAGTACTGGAAATTAAAATCGGTATAGTTATTTTAAGAAGAAGCATATTTAATACATAAAAATAACTGCTTAGAAACATCTTTGGAGGATTGGGGGAGCATGGTGAAGTCTAGGCTACATAAATAATCTCATCTCAAAACTGAAACTCAAACTAATGAATGTATCAGGATTGCTACTTACACTGCACACCCAGAAAGTTGTAAGGTCAGGGAGCCACCACTGCCTCACATGAGTCACAAGAACAAAGGGCTGTGGCTGTACTTGGAAGGTCTGAAGACTGCCACTATTATCACTTCATTTCAACTCCCATGAAGTGAATCATAGTTCACAGGAATGCTGCTATAGAAAAACTCATGTCTACCAATCTGCTTGCGAAGAGCAAAAATGAAAATACTAGGAGGTGCCTCACCTAATTCCTACACTCCAAATCTCATGCAAATTCATGAAAATGGCTAACCTTAATTTGAATTTAGAACCCTAGACGTAAGAGGATATCTGGAATTTAGTTATTTGTTTTCCATCACCAGTAACAAAGAATGATTATTGACAAAGATTAGTGCCAAATCATAGATATTGTAGTTATCTTATGGTTAGTATAAATATTAATAGTCTGTGCTATTTTCTGAAGACTGTATCATCACCATGATGTGCAGTATCCTCATTTGTAGTAATCAATAGCCATGCCATGCAAAATTGCCTGCTAGGATCTAGGATATACAGTTACATCAGTCATATTACTTTCCCTAAGATTTACAATAATAAAAAAATGGTATGTATATAAAAGATAAATGAAAATCTAAAACAAATTTTGCCAACTACAACGTGAATGCTTAACAGGCTATTATACCTATTGACAAGCATCTTCTCAAATGTGGTTTGCTTAGATATATAGATCATTTATTGAGGATCTCTGGTAACCATATATGGGAATTTACTGTTTAACAATATGAAATAGCTTTTAATTTTTTATGAGAAATAAATATGAGTTTATTGCTTGTGATGACAACTTTTAAATTAAAAACAAAACAAAACAGCTGTCAGCCTTCAATGCAGCAACTGGCACTGATAATAGGCAGAAAGACAGAAGGCTTGTGAATAGTACTTTTAAAAATCCTCCATTTTATTCTTCTCTAAATCACTCTTGGTTTTCATATCTTTCTTTATGGGACATTCACTATTTCTTATCCTGACAAACAGCAAGGGAAATGATCAAAGTTTGTGAAAGACTATATATATGACAAAAGAGGACAGTAGGTTAAACTAATGGAGACACAAGTCAGACAGACACCACATGAAAGAGGCTTTCTCTGCTCAAGGTCAATGTGCACAAAAATCATTAACTTGCACAGAAATTTTCTATTCTACTTTAAAAAGAGTAACCTTATTTTTAAGTATACTATTTGTCTATATTGGAAAATACATTTCTTTGTTTTGATAAACACCACTATAAGCCCTACCATATAATCACTGTCATAGTTGTTTACACAAGAGAGAGATTATCTCCCTGAATTCCAGGGATAGATTTATTAATTTTATCATGATGTGCAAGGTTCTGGCTGTGTACTATCTCTCTAACAATGGGTCCAGAAGATTTTTTTCCAGCACAATAATGTTCATAAGAGTAGGACCTAAAGAGTGGAGAGGAGAAGAAGGTAATTGTTAATCCTTTTTGTTGTTAAACTCATGTTGCAGAAACTAGAAGTAGAATTTTAAATGATATATTTCTCATTGACTATGTAGGAAGCAAATTCGCATTTATAAAAACATGTACATGAATTAAATTTTGTTTAAAAATATACTGATAAATAATAATACACTTGACTAGGGGATATAAAACCTATAACAGGAGATATTGTAATAAGTTACAAATAGAAATATTACTGGTAAAGACTTTCAGGGGATAATGTAAGTATCTTCCTAATGGGAAGATGAAGAAAAATTTCATCACTAAGAAGGTAAAAAAAATGTATGTAAAGGTTAAACAGTGAAGCATGCCAGATTTCTGAATAGAGATAGTAGACTAAATAAACAGAGCAGTTCTATACTCCTTTCCAAAGACCTATTAAAATGAATTTTTCTTTTAAAAAAGTAATTTTATATACACTATTGGGGAGAATAAAAAAGGAGACAATGGCAACAAAAATCTTAGAAGTTGGAAAGAAGGTGGTTGAATGATAAATTAGACAAACAAAGAACACTCATCCTAAGAAGGTAGAGGGGAAAGTTAAGAGGCAAATCTGATTTTTATTGGAGTTCATTTAAAATACTTAAGAACTATCTGCATAAGATACTTTTGGAAATAACATGAGGATGGAACTAAAAGCCAAAGATTTATAAAAAGTCTAAGAATCACTTATGGGCTTGAAAATTCAAGAGACCACAATGACAAATATCTGAGAACATTTACTTCAAAAATCATAACAGACTAGAAAAAATAACATCATCAGATTCAACAAGCAGTCACATATAAAGAATTTCAAGTAAGCATATCAAGCATGCAAAAGATCAAGGCGACTTTGTGTAATATTAAGGAACAAGAAATAATATAAAGGATCAAATATACAAGTTAAAAACATAAAAGTTTATCAAAAAATTAAAATGTTCAGGACAAATAATAGTATTAATTAGCAACTTTTAAGATAAATACAAGTAAGTCTCTAAGAAGAAAGCAGGGAAAAATAAAGAAATAGAGAAATATATTTTGTAAGTTAAGAGATATAAATGATAGGAAAGTGCCACCCAACATCACAATAGGCTAACAGAGCCCCAAGAAGAAGAAAGTTTTAAAATGTAAGGAATATATTCAATTACAAAGAGCAAAGATAAATATAAGAGAATAAAATGATTAAAGAAACCAGATTGAAGGGCCCATGTAGTATTATAGGGAAAAAAAGAAAATATTCTCCTTTCCAGAGAGAAAGGAGACACTGTTTACCAATTAAAAAATATTTAACTGACATCAAATGTATTAACAGCAATGTTGGTACAAGAAAACAAATAGTAGACTTTTAACAAGTGAAGAAAAATAACCTGGCCTAGCATTTCATATCCAGCCAAACTGATATCTAATCTAATAAAAAAGAAATGTGCAAATTGACCATAACTTTGCTACACCCAAGCCACGCCCACCAGCCAATCAGAGTGACTATATGCAAATTAACCCAACCAAGATGGTGCCGGCAGCCATGGAGGTGGAGCAAGCAGGAGGCTTGGTTGCCCCGGCGATGGAGGAAGCCAAGCTTCCTGACTGCCCTGGCCTGCTGTGGCCTCCACTAAAGGCAACTAAGTTTCAATTATAGAAGATAAATAAATCCCAGATACCTGCTTCAAGCCAGACTCGCTGGGAGCTCGGGTGGCTGGGGGCCATGGCCAGCCTGCAAACAGCCATCAACCCCTCACACAGGCTGGCCAGGCACCCCAGTGGGACCCCCACCCTGATCTGGGACACCCTTCAGAGCAAATTAGCCAGCCCCCACCCATGCACCAGGCATATAATAAAAGGGTAATATGCAAATTGACCTTAACAGCAGAATGACTGGGCATGACTGGTCACTATGACACACACTGACCACCAGAGGGCAGATGCTTAATGCAGGAGCTGCCCCCTGGTGGTCAGTGCGCTTCCACAGGGGGAGCTCTGCTCAGCCACAAGCCAGGCTGATGGCTGCCAGCACAGCAGTGATGGAAGGAGCTTCTCCCGCCTCCTCAGCAGCGCTAAGGATGTCCGACCTCAGCTTAGGCCTGGTCCCCGCTGCCAAGTGGACATCCCCTGCGATCTCCTGGGCTGCCAGAGGGATGTCTGACTGCCAGCTTAGGCCCGTTCCCCTGGGGAGCAGGCCTAAGCCAGCAGGTAGACTTCCCCCGAGGGGTCCCAGACTGCGAGAGGGCACAGTCCAGGCTGAGGGACCCCTCCAAGTGCACAAATTTTTGTGCACCGGGCCTCTAGTATATATATAAAAGGCTAATATGCTAAGTGCCCAACCATTTGGGTAATGACATCAAGTAGCAATGCCTGGCTTCCTCTCCCTAGTGACTAGCTTCCTTGCAGTTTCTTTATCCAAGTTGGAAACATTTCACACTTTAACCAAATTTTTTGAAGCATTTTCCCATGCCTCATCTCATTTGATCCTCACAGAAGTCCTGGAGTAGGTAGATAGAAGACTCAGTGGAATCCTATTTTCTTTTCATTAGATGGAAAATGGAGATTTAGAAAGCTTAGAAACTTGACCCAACTGAAAAGAAGTAAGAAATGGTCGACCTTTAAAATGACTTCAGGTTTTCTCACTGTGCAAAATATAGCCAAACACTGCTGCAGTTAAATATTTTACCCTTTGTTCTCCCTGCATGATCTACTATAATAATCTGCTTCATGTTGATATTTACTGCTGTGTTGCTGACAATTACCTGAAAGAGAAGATGGGGTGCTTCACTGGTCTGGAAAATGTTTATCTAAATCAGAAAGCAGGTCTAATTAAATAAGTTTATTCTATATCTATAAAAGGATAAGTTGACTTGCACATGCATGATGCATATAAAGCTCTTGTTGGCGCCAATTGCACGCATGTGTTTCCATCTGTCATTTTCAATCGTGAATTTGGTTGACACTTCTATTATAGAGAAAGGGTGAATAGCACCATTAAAATATTTCTTCTAATTAATTTCCTTTCAATGTGCACTAATTCGTGCACTGGGCCAATAGTATTTAAATTAGACAGCAGTACAAAAACCAAGTAATATTTTCAAGGTACAATACCTGGAAGGTTAGCCTCTCAAAAATTGACAATAAAACATCTTTTAAAAATAATACTTAAAAATGGAAAAAATACAAAAGATGCTGAAGATATCTGTGAGTTAAATATAATAAATTACTTTTAAAATGTGTTATTAAAGATAAACAAATATTACACCCTTGAAAAAACAAAATCTTCCACAAAAATGGAAAGATGAACACATATGCATGGTAAGAACCAAATTAAATTTCTACATAAATCTGTATGATAGGGATTCAGCTAGGCAGAATGTAAATGGAATAGAGGTGTTAAAGGGAAGAAATTGATAGTAATTAATATATGTACATATAAATATGTAGTTGACTTTTTGTTTCTATTCCTCTGATTGAAAATGATAAAGTGATTGAAACAAAATTTAATATTCAGAATTGATCACTCAGAATTTATAAAATAAAATAGTGTAAGCATTTCAACTAATTAAACTTTCAAAATGCATATATGTATATTTTTAAAGTTTTGCAACATATATGCTTCTGAAGTTATTAAAGCTTAAAATTGCTCTAAAACTTTCTAAGATACTCTGATTTTGCATGTGTTTTTGTGCCTGTGTGTATAATAACATGGGTAGTCCCAATGCGACTGAAAAGAAAGTATAAATGGAAAAGAAAACTGTGAGAATATTGTGAGTACAACCAATATAATAAAAATAAATGTAAATTAATACTTTAATATCATATACACATATATCCACGTACAATCACATACTTGTATACAAATACATTACTTATAATTAGGTATAATGTAAGCTTCTAAGTAAAAACAAGTATTTCAATCTTTCTGTTACTTCTCATGATATTCCGTGAAATGGGGACAATGATAGGATGCAGCAATTGGAATCAGTTTGGAAATATGAAAGATGACCTTCTTTAGCAAATTCAGATAGAATGTGTTTCCAGCCTGGATGTCAAGTGTGTGTGTGTGTGTGTGTGTGTGTGTGTGTGTGTGTGTGTAAGTACCTGTAATTTTGCCCTCTATAAATATTAAAGTTCAGCATTAGAACTTTTGCTTTGGAGTTATACATTGTTTGTGTATTAAATCATTCATTGAAGGGTGTTTTGGCATGTGTTTAAAAACATTTTTAGGAAAAGCTAAAAACCTATATTTTGAAAGAAAACATTTCCACTGTGCTTTTCAATTACTCTACAACAGAACAGTTCAACACAGCTTCTCATAGCTTTCCTCAGATTCTAAGAAATAAGTCTGAGCTTTCCCAGAGTTCTCCTTTGAACTTAGAAAATAATGGATCAATCAATTTAAAACACCTCAAATGCAATCTATGATATATATTTCTTTATTCTACAGTCATCAATACTGATCAATAATTGAGCTCTTTTTCTTTTCTTTGGGGCTTCCTCAAAAACCATTTATTTCCATGGGAAAGAAAGTAAGGGAATAAAAAGAAATCCAAATTTACAGTGGAAAATGTGTAACCTTTCCACAGCAGGAGAGAAGTAAACTGTGCAAGCAGGTTTTTTAAAATGACTCAAAACTGGCTTGCCTCTGTGCCCCTTGGTTGAAGTGATGATTATTTACTTAGCAGGTTTACCGTGACATGGACCTCTCAGGATGGCCACTAAAGAAACCTTATGTTGCTATGGCAGGCCCTTTATTAACACCAAAGTGATAATTTCAAACAAGTGATCAATTCTGGAACAAAGGACAAGAATAACATTTACTCATAATGCAATGTTCAGACCTTGGCTTGTATAATAAGAACAAGGTTACAGGATGCATTTTATTTGCATATTATTCTATTAACATTTACATTGACTAAGCAAATAGAGGCCACGTATGGAGTCCAGAAGAAGTCACCACCCCTGAATAAAGGTTTTTGACATAAGTACAAAGAGGAGTATGAACACATGCATCTTGGCTGAATTCCAATGGTGGAATTACCTTCTGTGTACATAAAATTATTCCTGCCTTTCTCACTTGAGAAATTAATATTTTCATCTCCCTTCCTAAATTCCATGGTTCTGTGGACTGGCCTCAATGGGTGCCTATTTCAGCTCTGGGAGAGTGATAACCGTAGATAAAACCAATGAGACATTTAGAGATCCTTCTGTGTGAAAGGTATAATCTACACTAATAAAAGAGAGAGATACAAATTGACCGTACCTTCGCAACACCCACCAGCCAATCAGGAGTGAGTATGCAAATTAACACAACAAAGATTGTGAGTTAATTTGCATACACAGGCACCGAGTGGCTGGGGGTGAGGCAGGATGCTTGTGTCATCACCATGGCGACGATGCAGGCATTTCTCACTGCCCCAGCTGCTCTGGGCCTCTGGGCAGTGTGGGAAGGCAGAAAGGTGGCTCCATGCCAGAACGGAAACAGAAAGGTGGCTCCAGGCTGGAGTGAAGGTGGAAAGGCAGCTCTGGCCAGAGTGAAGGCGGTAGCAGCCAGGGGAAGGAAGGCCCATTCTTGCACGAATCTTCTTGCATTGGGCCTCTAGTATAAATATAAGGCAGTATTTCTTCCCCTTGGGTGACTCAGTTAACATGTCATGCAAACATGTATTGGCAAGGCAACCTTGTTAATCTACTCTGTTATCAGGACTTGTTTCTGCTTTGAGAGGGAGTTTAAAGTGTAGCTCTGATTGTGCACATGCCACTTAATACCAAATGCACCTTTGCCTGAGAATATCAAGATTCCACCCGAACTTTGTGCTTTCTTCTGCAATATTTGGGTGTAGGAGGAGGTGATTGAGATGCCACCAAGCAATGAGCAATGAACTATTTTAAACTTCTACTGAGTTAAAAATCTGTGGTGCTGAGGGAGCTTACAGTAAACATATGACAATGTGTCTCATAGATACTAAAAAAATGAAGACAGGATAGAATCCATTCAATGTATAACACCAGGTATATATGCTGGTGTTGCAATTCTGGGTCCAGTTGAATCTTGGCAATGCAGCCTAATGTTGCATTGTACTTACAGGGCTGTCTGTTAGGAATAGTGATTTACCATCCATCTATCCAATCTGTAACTTGCCGCAAGCATGATAAAATGTATTCAGCTTCTCAAGGCCTTAGTTTCTTTACTCAAAAGTATTTCAGAGGGTTTGCTATAGCAATTAAATAGGTGATCTTTACTGAATGTAGGTAGCATAAGAACTCAATAAGTGATATATGGCAACATTAATTGTATTTATTGAAGTCAGTAAGTTTCAATTTCTATTTATTTTTAAAAGAATTGGATGCACAGATGGCATCCCTCTACACCTAATATATTAAAAAGAATATGAAAAGATACTTAGAAATCACAACAGAAGAAGAGGGAAATAAGCTCAGAAACTCAGGACTGGGAGTTACATTTGAGATTCAGTTTTTAAGCAACAGATGCTAAGAAATATGAAAACATGGAAGAAATATGAAAGCATAAAAAAGTTTATGTAATTTTCATTGTTAGATAAAGCAAACCTGTCATACCATTAGTAAAAACAAGCACTTTGTGACATTAAGTGGCAGATTGTCTTTAAGTTAGTGGCTTAATAAATTAAAAAATGTTTAACATCTTTAGTGCTACTGTGCTCTAACAGGAGATTTTGAATAAGCAAAATTAATTTTATAATACATTTTATTTGATCAATTATTTTTAAAAGACTGTTATTTCCTTATGCAATCAACATAAAATTATTAATAACATTTTGTATTTTTCCCATACTGTCTTTAAAATCTGTTATGTATTTTACATTTACAATATAGCTTCACTTGTAATAGTCACAATTTAATTTTTTAATTCTATTGAGTAGAGTGATTCTAGATTAACTAGTACTTTTATGTTAGACTAGAAGGCCGGTGCACAAAATTCATGCACTCGAGGGTGGGGGAGTCCCTCAGCCCGGCCTGCACCCACTTGCAGTCCAGGAGCCCTCAGGGGGTGTCTGAATCAAAGGAGGTGATGTCCACTGATGTCTTAGGCCCTCTCCCATGGGCTTACTAGTTAGCTGTCAGCCGGACATCCTTAGCACTGCCGTGGAGGCGGGAGAGGCTCTCACCACCGCCGCTGTGCTCACCAGCTATGATCTCAGCTTGTGGATGAGCGGCGCTCCCCCTGTGGGAGCACACTGACCACCAGGGGGCAGCTCCTGCATTAAGCGTCTATCCCCTGGTGGTCAGTGCATGTTATAATGACTGGTTGTTCTTCTGTCAGGCTAAAACGGGCTCTCCGACATCCCCTGAGGGGTCCCGCATTGCAAAAGGGTGCAGACCAGGCTGAGGGGCCCCACCAGTGTATGACTGGGGCTGGGGAGGAACGTGAAAGGTTGACAGCTGGGGAGGGACTGCAGGAGAGCTCTAGGGCGTGTCTGGCCCATCTTGCTCAGTCCTGATCTGCCAGACCCCAGCAGCAAGCTTACCTATTAGTCGGAGCATCTGCCCCCTGGTGGTCAGTACACGTCATAGCGACTGGTCAACCAATTGACTGTCTTCCCTCTGGTGGTCAGTGTTCATCATAGCAAGCAATTGAGCTCCTTAGCATATCATTGGCATATTATGCTTTGATTGGTTGAACGGCCGACTGGACGACCAGATAGCATATTAGGCTTTTATTATATAGCATACCATGGTTCAAATTTAATTTTACGTGAGTATAACTGATATTCAATTATTTAGAAAAGTAAACAGCAGAAAAGGATGAGCCAGCATGTCTATTACCCAAAAGTTTATATACACACATACTTATGATGACATGGTCATTGTTTGCTGTGCTCAAAATTATATTAATTTTCCATTTTATCTTATATTTAATGAATGTATGATTTTGTAAGATTTTTAAATACTCAAAACAGTGCAAAAAGTATTCTAGTCACTGAAGAGAAAGCAGCAAGCAAAATAAAATTCTTGCTTTTGGAACTTAAATTCAAGGAGAGGAAGGAAGATACTAAATAAATAATTATATATTTTGCCAGGTAGTGATAGGAGCTGATGTCAGATAAGAACTTTGGATGTTTCGGAGAGAGCTGGGTGGTCAGTTAAAGGATCTGATCAGAGAAACGACATGATGCCGCTTAGGTTTTGAAAGGCCATGTCTGGCTGCACTTTTCTTTGGAAGAGAGATAGCAATAATGGAAGAGTGGGAGCAATGGCAACCCAGATAAGAGACTATGTTGTTTTGGCCAAGACTACTAGAGATATTAAATCATCTTGATGAAAATAAAAATCATGTGCTAAATACATAAAGCCAATGGCTTTATTCTGCTTCCAGTTGAAACCATTATTGGATAAACTGTTCTACTAGCAGGGTAAGCCTATTCATGTGTTGCAAATTTAGTTTCCTATGTGGTATTATGTGCAAATTTCAATATTGAATTCAATACAAATTATTGTTGTTTCTTATGCCTTTGGCATGCAGTGTACTGTGCCAGATAAGAAGGTAATAATCCCGTGTTCCCTGTCTCCTTTCTTGCTCCCTGTCCAGGGCTCATGGTTTGAAAGATAGTCCCCGCACAGATTTATATGGAAACAATCAGACAGTAGTATGTGTTATCATAAAGGGAAAATCAAAATAAAATTAGGAAATAAACAAGAAAAAGATTAAATTAAACTGTTGAATTTATGCATATGTCTATCCACTCGATGACTATCATGTCAGAGGCTGTGATATGTGTTGGCTAGTCAAAGATGACTAAACTTGTAGAGTGTAGGAATGGTTCATGAACAAGGATTCTACCTGTGAGGGTTTACCTGGGATATAGCATCACAGAGTTGGGTAGGCTGCTTGGAATCTTTACCCAGGACAGTTGCTAGTAGCATAGTTAGAAAAATATTCTGCAAGATGACTACAGAAGGCAGCAAAAGGCCAAACCCAGAGCAGCAGTGCCAAGTGTCATGTCCAAAGGACAAGGTGGGCATCAAAGTCGGAATCCACACAGATCAGGAACTGAGTTAAAGCAAGATAGAGGGTAGTTCAGAGCAAGTAGATTACTTAATACAAAGACCATGTGCTGGGGCTGATGCAGGGAAAACGATGGCTGTATGAATCAAGGGCATACCTAAAGGTTTAAAACGAGCTGGATTCCACCAGAGATATTGTGCCTTTGGCATATAATTGGAATTGACAATGTGAGAGGGGACTGGATAGAAAGGGATTCCTTCCAGAAATGAGATTTTAATGGTGGTATGCATACCAAAGGTTGCAAAGCATTAATAGGGGACAGTAAGTATTCAGCATGTACATGACATGTCCAGTATGTGTGGCAAGATAGGTGAAATGGAAGTAAACCAAAGCCATATTATAAAGGGTTTGCTTATTTATTATTTATAATTAAATTTATTGGGGTGAAATTGGTCAATAAGATTATATAGGTTTCAAGTGCACATTTCTATGAAGAGCTTTAAATGTATCTATGTAATTTATTCAGTGTGTCTTTGCAAACATTCCATTAAATTTTTTGTTAAAACCTTGTTATTTAGGAATATAGCTTAGTGTTCAGTGTATATGACAGGTCAGAGGGAAGATGCAGGAATATTGAGAACCTAAGAAAGTGCAAGAATGAAGTGACTGAGAATAGAATGCGGGTAAGAGTGGAAAAGAGAAAAATTATACCAGAATAAAATAGAGGTGGAGTTGGCATTAGTTAACAAAGGCAGGGCTGTGTTAACTGTATAATTTTCATCTCGCCATACCCTCTATACTTTCCCTCATTTATATAAGCTAAATGAAAGAGGTCATATGTGATAAAAAATTGTGTGCCTTGAGGGAATGTGACTCATGACAGAGGAGAGAGCACAAAAACCTCTGGAAAAAGAGATAAAATTAAAAATAATAAGTTATATTGGGAACATGCTCCTCTTTTACCCATGCATTTCATAGTATGTATTTTCCTACCTTAGCACTGACCATGTAATTTATTTTAGAAATATTGATTGAGGTCATATTCTTGCCAAGTATTGTATTGAATAGTTGACCGTCTAGCTTTAAACAATCTGCTTAGACTATACTGACAAATTTTAGTTGAGAACTATGGGAGAAATAAAGTGCTCTCAGATCAAGGCTTGGAAACCTAATTAAGATAGATTGGGCAGAGAAATATATTTTTTTCATCTTTCTTCTTTTCCTAATTTCTCTCCTTATAGAGCATCAGAAAAAATCACAATTGGGAGGTATAATTTGGAATCATTTCTATATAGATATTAATTAAAATCATGGACCTGATCATGGATCAGATAAAATAGGTAAAGATGCTTATACAGAAGAAGGAACAGACTAGATCTTTAGAATATTTGAATACTCAGCCTCCACAAAGAGTAAGATAAGTCAGCCATGATGACTGGTGGAATGACTGAAAGACTGTGGAATAAAGAAATGATATGCAAAGAAGATAAATAAGAATAAAGAATTTGGGAATAACCAACTTAATCAAAACCTGTTTGAAGTTGAATAAGATAAATATGTAACTCTTGACTATGGTAGCATAGAGACAATTAGAAACTTACTCTTTAATTTACAGCCCTAAATGCACAAAATTACCTTAGTCTGAATTTTCACATGCTGTGTTTTTCCAACAATTTGCAATGAATAAAAAGTTTCTCATTCTAAAAATAACAACTGATTTTACTAGGGTCAAAGCCTTTCTGTTTCTCTCTTTCCCTCTCTATGGACCGGTTCTCCTTAGCAAACTGTTAGTATATTCCATTATCTTCTGTCTTTAAAATTAGGTATATAAACAAAGCTTAGATTCCAGTTCATAATGGTTCCCTATGATTATTATACTTGTTTGTTTGTTTGTTTGTTTTGTTTTGTTTTTGAGAAACCAGTAAAATGGCTTTTGGTTTTCATGAATCATGAGGTTAAGCCATCATAGACAATGAGAGTTTAGTTAACTTTGGACATTTTGAGAGAGATAAGGTAGAAAATTGAAGGGGAAGATAAAGGTTTTAGGGAGATAGTATAATAGCTGGTAGTCATGATACATTGCATAAGGCTTGAATTTTCATATTTACTTAACTTTAGGACACTCAAGACAAATTTTAAAAAAGGAAATGGAACTTTTTCTCTCCTCATTTGTAGAAATACATCCTAGCCAAAGTATGTGTATGTGTTATTAAACTCTATTTTTCTCAGCAATCTAGTAAGTAAAGTGCTTTTTGGGGGGGAGTTCCAGAATCCGAAAAGATAAGGAACAATACAAATTATTTATCATATTCAACTAATAATTAAACTGGATTTACATAAAAGGGTGTGGTGAATTAAATTGGAACAAAATTTCAAAGAAAATTATTATAGCCCAAACTGAAATATTTTATGTTAAGATACCAGAAGTATAAAGCATCAGAGACCAAATATGCATTAAGTGAGGCATAGTATTAAATTATAATTGAAATCTGCTCAAAATTAAATAGACCAAAAAACAATCCTTTTACCATTTGGAATTCTGTTCCTATGGCATATGAAATATAGATAATCCACACTTTTAAGTATTACAATGTTCTTGAACTTGATGCCACTTTGAATGTGAAGATAAGTGATGAGAATATGGAGTATTAGACAGAAGTTAGATACAGAAAGTGTGTTGGTTTTTTTTTTGCTTGCTATTTGAATAAGAACATACTGCATATTGTCTTCAGTGGTTCTCAACCTTCCTAATGCCGCGACCCTTTAATACAGTTCCTCATGTTGTGGTGACCCCCAACCATAAAATTATTTTCGTTGCTACTTCATAACTGTAATTTTGCTACTGTTATGAATTGTAATGTAAATATCTGATATGCAGGATGTATTTAGGCGACCCCGGTGAAAGGGTCATTCGACCCCCAAAGGGGTCGCGACCCACAGGTTGAGAACCGCTGAAGTTCTCAATTTGAGTTGGAGATGGCATATAGAATCTACATGGTCCTATATATCCACTCTCTACCCTTCTCTAAGTAATTTGGGCCCTGGAAATCTGGCTGCCTCAAAGACCTCCTGTGACTTTATCTTTCTCTTGGGTTCAGCCAATGAAATTCAGTTTCTGATAGGGTATTTGAAGATGAAAGGACACAGAGACCACAAGAATGGGTTGGTTACATTGGGTTGGCTATTTTCTTTCTCTAAGGAGCACTTCTATACGGTTATTTTCTCTAGGTTTTGGTAAGCCCTTCCTCCACTGCCCATTAGACTCAAAAACTATAGCTTCCTGCTTTACTAGGCCTAGGATACTGTATTATCCTTTATTAAACCCTGATCTCACCTTTTATAAATACTCCTTTACCAAAGCCTTCAAATCAGTGGCTTGAGAATGATATATTTCCTTCTGGGACCCTGACAACTAGGAAGGACTCTCAAGAGACAGAAGACATTTGAGTTGGAGATTGCATTGGTATGGTAATATTAGAGTCTATAGGAACTTTGAGTCAGGCTTGGAATAGTGCATGTATAGTCTGACTCTTAAGGTTCAGTGAGACAAAAAATCCCTGTTCCTCTAGATGACTTCAGGATAATAAGAGAACACAGATTCTGTGGGGATTCAGCACAGAGCCCTACCACCTAATTTTAAGAAATTAAATAATAATTCCAGGGCTATGCCAGGGAAAACAGACAATAAGCTAGGAGGACCTTGTAGTACCTGAAAGTAAGAAAGTGCCCAAAGCACAAAAGTATAGGTGTGTCAGCGGGACACAGAGAGCCAAACTGAAAGAGTTCCCAAAGGCTGGACCTGGGACAATTTTAACAGTAGAATAAATAATAAATAAATAACCTAGTACTGGATTATAAGCTAACGTAAAAAAATAAATATATAAATCTATGGTGACATAAATAAAAGACTGAATAAATAATTTGAGAGGAGATGAGTAATGTTTCTTACAGAAGAATCTTATATATATGTGTGTATATTTGTAGTAATTTTAAATGATTAGTTGGATATTTTAATGTTACAGAAACTATTCAAGATTTCTTTTAAGCTCTTTGGTTATACAGTCTAATTCTTCACTGAGAATAATGTGATGGATTTTCTAAAGATTCAAAGCTGTTATCCCTGCTAAATTCTAATATCCACACTCTCCCCCAGTCCCTAATATAAGTTTGGTTTATACAAATGGTACTTATTATACTGGCAGTAGCAAGAAACAGATTGAACCAAATGAAATATTGTTTCATTGTGTGTGGATTTTTTGTTTTGTTGGTTTTTTTAAAACAAAACAAAAACCCCTCTACTCTACATTTTTTCCAAGGAGAGAACAACCAGTAGTTTTGTTTATTCCATTGATTTCTATAAACTATTTCTATAAAAATAGTTCATTTGCAAAGATGTATTGACTATGATTTCATCCTCTAATGTCAGAAAGGTAAAAGGAATGCATCTTTCTGTACATGGAAATAAGAAAACTTTCCTTCTACTACTCTCTGGCTGCTTCAAGTGTGAATCATGATCTGAATGGAGAGATTTACTGTTCCTAAGAAACCTATAGAACAACAATTTCCCTTTTGCTCTCAAATGCCGGGAGCCGGTCCATGCTTGCTGTTTCAAGGGACCTGGCATATATGGCATACTGTTCTTAATATGTTTGCTCACCTTCTTGGCACTATGTGTTTTAACCAAGGTCTCCTCTCTGAGAAAGGTTGTTTTCCCAGGTAGGGATTTTCCCCTGAAGTTAGGGAGGGAATAAAACCTCTTAACTAAGTGCCAGGCGGGTAATTAATCACTTTAATTATGAACAATCATACTTAAGCTACATAATCTTTACTCCCTGGAATGGAGATAAGAAATGCCCTAACCTTTGTAATAGAGATTGATAGGATTGAATCAACTGGTATAAATACAGATGTAACAAGACAGCGACACATAGAACATAGAACACAGAACTTAGAACACAGAACTTAGATTGAGAGAACATGGCAAAAGATCCTGGACTGAACCTGACTACAGAAATTGGCAAGAGAACCTGACTAGAACCTGGTGACTGAACCTGGAGAACCTGGCTGGAGAACCTAGCGAGGGAACATGGCTACTGAACCTGGCTGGAGAACCTGGAGAACCTAGCAAGACAACTGGCTACCGAACCTGGCAGGAGATCCAAAGCAGAACCTCTCTGGAAATCCTAACCAGAACTTCGCTGGAGATCCAGACCAGAACTTGGCTGGAGATCCTGGCTAGGCTGCTGATCAACTGAACGCTGTCTCCATGTCATTCCTTTTTCGCCGACTCCGTCCACACCTTTGGGGACCCCTGGACCTGTTGGGGTTGGACCCCAGCACTCAAAGAACTGTAGGGATGAGTGATCACAAACATTGTAACAACAATAAATCAGCACAAACATATTGAACATATTTTTCAAGGTAATTTACTAGATACCAGTAGATATTGGGGGGGGGGGGGGTGATATATGCTTATCTTATTACATTGTACATTTCAGAGAAAATAAGGCTTGACAAGTTTTATGAAAATCAAGGTTCTTTTTGAAATATATGTGTGTGTGTGTGTGTGTGTGTGCGTATACATATATATGTGTGTGTGTGTGTGTGTATATATATATATATATATATATATATATATATATATATATCTACTTATATAAAAACCATGGGTGGTGTTCATCACGACCAGGGTCTGGCTGACGACCAACTGGAAGGAAGTCTGTCCTGCAGGGGTTGTCTTGGCAACGCTGTGCCCTCCCCCAAGCTGTTTCCTGTAAGGGCAGGGTTTGAGGCAGGAACCTGCCCTCGGAGTGTGGATCCACTGAATCCTGGGTCACTTTGCCAAGGGCTACGCCTCCCCAGCTGTTTCCTGGAGATGTTTCCGGCAAGGGCAGGGTTTGAGGCAGGAATCCGCCCTTGGAGTGTGGTTCCCTGGGAGTGTGCGGCATCAGCAAGGCCAGGGGTGAACCTGAGTGGGGCAGCTGAAAGGCTTAGAAAAGACAGACAAGAGAATGAAAGCCAGGTCTCGGTTGGATGCTGCTTCTCTGAGAGACAGAGACCACTCCACAGCCATGCCTTTATTTTATAGCAGATGCTACAAGGCAAAGTAAGGGCGTGACCAAGTTGTTTACAACATTCTCCTGGGTTTCAGTCCTACTCAACTACATGCACCTGAACTCTATCAAGCCTACATCACTCAGGCATGTGGGGCCATGCGTTTGGACTATAGGTTCAAACTTACAACTACTGCTGTTGGCTATAATTGTGCTGGGAGGGCCCTGCTGGGACTTGCACGTGGCAATGAGAGGACTGTGCCCTCTCATCAGTCCAAGGCTTGAATCTGTCCAAAACACTGGAGCGGCTCCCCACAATAAAGTTTTAATTCTGTTTCTTTGTTACTAATGTTGTGGTCCCACCCTATAACAAAGAAACAATTTCCGGAGAATGAGGCCCAGGAATCGGGATTTTAAAAAGATCCCCAGGTGATTCTAATGAGCAGCCAAGAGTTGAAAGTGGGTGCAATCATCATGCTATTGAGAAATCTCAATAGTAAATGGGATCTTTGTAATGGTACCAGATTTATTATCAAAAGATTACAACCTAACCTTATCAAAACTGAAGTATTAACAGGATTTGCAGAGGGAGAGGCTGTTCTGATTCCAAGAAGTAATTTGTCCCCATCTGACACTGGCCTCCTGTTTAAATTGATTCGACCACGGTTTCCCGTGATGCCAGCATTTGTGATGACTATTAATAAATCACAAGGACAAACTCTAGACGGGGTAGGCATATTCCTACATGAACCCGTTTTTGCACATGATCAGTTATATGTTGCTTTCTCTCGAGGTGGAAGAGCATGTGATGTTACAGTTAAAGTTCTAAGTACTTCATCACAAGGGAAATTAGTCAAGCACTCTGAAAGTGTTTCCACTCTTAATGTGGTGTACAGGGAGATATTAGAATAAGTTTAATCACTTTATCAGTCATTGTTTGCATCACTGTTGTTTTTATATCATGTTTTTGTCATTTTTATATCATGCCTCTGTTGTTATATCCTTTTGTTACTATTTATTTATTAATAAATTTATATATTATTTTCATATACATTTTACTAATTTCCTTTCATCTCTCACACTTCTATTATAAAGAAAGGGCAGATAACAATATTAAAATATCTCTGCTAATTAACCCCCTTTTTTAAAAAAAATATATTTTATTGATTTTTTACAGAGAGGAAGGGAGAGGGATAGAGAGTTAGAAACATCAATGAGAGAGAAACATTGGTCAGCTGTCTCCTGCACACTCCCCACTGGGGATGTGCCTGCAACCAAGGTACATGCCCTTGACTGGAATCAAACCTGGGACCCCTGAGTCCACAGGCCAATGCTCTATCCACTGAACCAAACCGGTTAGGGCAATTAATTCCCTTTTAATGTGCATGAATTTTGTGCACCGGGCTACTAGTATATATATAAATCTATTGAGAAAAGAGGTTAAGAATGAATATACTGTATGATCATAAAGTCTAATTTGGGGCACCAAGCAAAGCCAAGGGACTGTGAGGAGTCCTCTTATATCCCCTAACTGGAAAAGCAGCCATGAACAGACTAACATTAAAAAGCATTAGTCCTAGTAATAGGAACTTTGAGAGACTTACTTCTAATTAATATTTATTTTAAAATGAAATGTGAAGTTCTTTGAGTTTGAGAAATGTAATACTGTATAGCAAGCCATAGCTTAGCAATCAAGACAAAATACGGTTTGAGAATTCTTATAAAATATCAAAATGACTCAAGTTTGCAGACAATAATTAATGGAAAAGTTTCACATAAAAAATAGAGAAAACACATCTCTGTTTCAAGTATAGGTTGAATGAAAGATTGCAAAATATTCAAAAGATTAAGAAGTCACAAAAAGTTTCATAGAATGTTAAAGTTTTAGTAATCTGTATAAGATTATTTAGTCCATAATTGTTTTATTTGATTAAAAAATACAAGCAAACATGATTAAGCATTTTGGATTTCTCTGAAGCTCCATAAATCCTAGTAAACAAAAATTTTTTGGATAAATTGACATAATTATTCTGAACGCTGGCAACATTTGTAAGGAGTAAGATAGTACATAAAATGACTTTAGCTAAAGTCTAGTGGTCAAACCCAAAGAAGTTTATCAACAGAGAAAAAGACATTGTGTTTATCATCAGTCTTCAAATATGTTGCAAGTTTTACAAATGTCTTTGTACATGTTTTATCAGGGCTTCTAATAACTTACAAGTACCCTTCTTATGACAAAATCATGATTATTCTTAAGACCCTGCTCATATATTACTGAGGTTTTAATGATGTTCTGTCCTGATGTCAATTTTTAACATTCATTAATTTAGCATTTTTCTATTTTCACCCTGAAATTATATTGACTATCTCTTGTATTTTCTGCCTATCAACATTTGGAGTTGTTTTTTCCTTCATGAATGGAGAGGGATGTTCATTTTCAATAGCAAATCCTTATCTCAGAGAGTGAAAATGCAGAATATTTATAATTTTAAATGATTAGTTTGTTGTTTTAATGTTACAGAAAGTATTCAAGATTCATTTTAAATAGATGATGATTTAATACTTGAATAATCTAGAGATGAGCTGGGTTTGTCAGTGCTGTTTGTGTTCCTGGCATCTTAGCTCTGGGACAGAGGTTTAACTATAAGAGAGTGACTGTTATTCTTAAACAAAGAAAGAAACATGGGAGACAAAACTTGTATAGATAATTGTTTAATGGTTCAAGACTGGGAGTTAGACAAGGAAGGGATGCCAATTCTATTACTTACTAGTAGTATGAATTTGGGTAACTTACTCATGAAACGCTCTTGACAACGAAAGAGCCTTTTGTGCCTTGTTGGATTATGTTTAAACCTAATCCAATCGAGTTAATTAATATGAAAACAAAGATCCTATCCTAATGCAAATCATTGAGGAGATATATAGGTCTTTTCTATATTATTGGGGAAAAAACATCAGATGCATTACATCACAAAACATCTTAAAAATCCTTTAAAATGTGACTGCTCTTTTGGCAAAATGTCTGTTCTTTATGGCTGCTCTCACATTCATGGCCATTGTCCTGGCTCTCTTGGTTTTCCTCAACGCAGCTCCCTTTTAAATGGCTTCAGCTCTCTTCTCCAACCCTCAGAAACCCCTCTCTGTTCACTCATCTGTGTCTCCAACCTCATGTAAAACAATTTTCTATCTCTTGACTTCCCCAATTCTACTACTCAGACATTACCTCAGCATTCAGCTCAGTAGAAAAACAAACAAACAACAGAAAACTGAGTGAAGGAAGCATCTTGTTAGGTATCTTGAGGAAGCAAAGGAATCATCCTACTTAGGAAACAGAATGGGGTGATATAAAGGCTTAAATATTTTTGTATCCTGTTATATTTAATCTCTCTTAATTTTAGTTATTTTATCTGTAATGATAATAATAGAACAGTATATACCTCCTAAGACTGTTAGGATTTTAATGTGGTAATGTTAAAAGTGAGAATGGATAAAAATAATGTTGGCTTTATGTTAGCATAAAGGAACATTGTTTTTAGTCAATAGAGTGCAGAATCTCTGAGGGAAGACAAGGGAGGGTGGGTGGATGGGAGGTGATCTACTAAAGACCTTGTATACATATAAGCATAAGGCAGACAATGGGGTGGTGAGGGCCTTGGGTGGGGAGTAGGGGTGGGTTGAAGGGGATTAGTGGGGGGGGGGAAGGGGACATATGTAATACTTTTGACAATAAAGATTTTAAAAACTAGTATCAATGGATTTATTAGACATGTTTCGGTCTTTAAATAATGTCTTCACTTGGCCTTCTAAAGTCATCTCACCTACAAATTCTATTAACTATGTGGAAGTTATCTTCATTATTTGTCTAGAGCTAACTTCTGTTTTTAGGTTTTTGATTTTTAACTGAACAATGCCTGGAAATTTATGCCAAATGGTTTTCTGAGCCCAGTAGATGACCATGATTTCCCATATCAAATCATCTTTTTTTGAATAATGCAATGCATTTATGCCTCCCTCCTACAATCTGAATTTTCTTATCTATAATAATAAAAGTGTAATATGCTAATTAGACCAGACATCCTTCTGGATGAAGCCAGGGCTGTGAGGGAAGCCTGGGTCCCAGATGCCAGAGGGAAGCTGGTGCTGGCAGCTGGGAGAAGGAAGGCCTACTCTTGCCCGAATATTCATGCACTGGGCCTCTAGTAATTAAAATAATTGTGTTAACACAAAGCAGAAATCTCAAACATAAATATCCCCTTTTAGAAGGTACATGAACTTTGATATTTATTAGTTATGAGATCCTGGGGGAATTTTACAATTTCTTAGTTAGTACACTGAGTCATAATTTTCTACCTTGAATTGACCTGAAACCCCGTGCATATCTAAGTTGGATATATGGAGAAATGATTCCATTTATAGGTTGCTGCCGTGCTTCATTATTCCAATGTACTAACCTAGATTGTGTGTACAAGACATCCTAATTTCTAGGTATTTCTGACAGTTGAGTCAAAATGGATAACTCAGTAAAGTTCTATAGTCTCATTGTCCATAGCTTCAGATCTTTTGATAAGCTGAGCAATGATTAAGTGCACTGAAATATGTAGAAACTCCCAGAATTTACACATTCTCTACATTGCACATGTGCCGATATAAATAGGTAGCATATTAGAATAGTTCTATATTTCTTTTTTTCTATTTCAGAAGACAGATTTACTCCAATTTCATGGCTTGTATAGCTTGATGATTGTTCTTGACAGATGATATATTTGATCATATTGCAAATACAGTTTCTCTGCATTGATAAGGTAAAATGAATATCATTTCCTTCAAAATGAAAGGAACAAATATTTCTTCATTCTAATTGCTAAAGTATTTTAATAAGACATGGAATCTTTTTATCCATGTCCTCTAAGAATAAGACTCAGGTTAGGACTTCTTTATATCCCTATGCTTATTATTTAAAAAATTGTCTGATTGTAGCTCTAATATATATAACCTGACATACTGATTTTACATTTTTTCATTTGTTGAGATGTGGGGTGACATTTTTTTTAAACAAAATTTAATTAAAAGTGAGAAATTACTTTTAATGCTAATTAATAAGACAAATTTTACTTAAATACATCTTTAAGTGTAAGAATAATTTTGCTATTTTCAATCAGTTTTTCTAGGTAACATTAAACTTTTACATATTAATTGTAAACTTACTAAATCTTGTAGTGTTTAGACACATTTGTTTCAAGTAAACTATAAGAATTATGACCAATGAAAGTCTTGTTTAGATTGGCTTTATATATTATTAGTATACATTATAAGTGAATTATACTTTAATTGGAAAATATATGTAAAAAAACATGAGCAATTATCTGAGTTCAAGACTATTTTTATTGCTTACATCTTTATTAAATTACCCAGACTTATAATAAACCTTATTAATTCTGTCTTAAAATCTTTCATGGTGTTGAAACCTTAAATGGTGTTGAAAAAATGTCAAAAAGAAAATTTTATGTTTTTTGTTGCATGTGAGCATCCAATTATCCAAGTAATGAATGACTTGATTAATCTTTTCTCCCATTATGTCTATTACTTATCTGCCTTCTGTAAATGATATTCTTTATCTCTAAATATTTTAACTTTATAGTGACCACACATAACATCATCACATTGAAGTATGTCCTAAAGAAAGAAATGAAGTGATGAAAAGCCCAAATAAGATCAAGTAGCATATGAAAACATATTATCAAGTATTTCTTGGCCCTCATTAGATGTTGACAAGAGTATTCTAATCAGCTGTGGACTTTCATATAACAACTTAGGAAATAAAAAAAATATATGGCAGAGTACATATGCACATTGCAGTCTGATTTCTGAAATGTAAGTCTAGATTTGATTCGAGGTCTGAGATAGTATATATGAAAATGGTGAAAGCTGTAGATTTTCAGTTAGTGGTACTGGGTTTTGAGTCTTAGTTCTGCCACTTACTGGCTATTTCATATTGGACAAATTGCTCAAACTTTCTAAAGACAATTTTCCTTATCTGTAGTATAAATGTACATACAAAACTCAAAAATAATCTAAGTAAGGTATTTCCCAAAGAAAAGATTTAGTGCTAAAAATAGAAGCTAAAAATATTAAGTAGCTATTATGTATGTATTATTACCCATTATGCATTTACTTACTTAAATGTGTTTATACTTGTATTCCCCCTAACACCTTTCTTCATGGGATTTGGTGCAAATGGGGATCCCCAGAAGCACCTTCTGAGAAAGATATTAGAGTGCAGAAAGTTCTTAGGCAGTACAGTCAGAATCAGCACCTGTAAAGGAAAGGGATGGAAACAAGACTGGGCGGTGGGAGAAGTTAGGCAGCAGTGCAGTCAAAGCAAGGCTTCAACTTGCTCCACGAGGAGCTCTTCAACGGGGATATCCCTTTAGAGTTATTTCTTATTTTGGGGAAGGGCCTACACTTTCATATCAACCAAGTCATTGGACATAGGCTTCTCTGGAAGGAGGCATGAACTAGCAACACAGATCTCTCCAGACAAGTGCAGCTCCCTGAAATGGCTTAAAACTGAGCATCACCTTTCAGTAGCATTCTCAGCAGCTGGAAGTATAAGTCTTTCTTAAGGCAGATCCGAGCAGCCAACCAATTACAGCATCTGTTACTGTAGTGTAATTCCTCATAGGCTGTTGTTCCGGTGCTTGTTCAGAAGCTAATTTTGTTTTTCCTGTTTTATTTTTAGTGACTATCAATGGCTGTACCCCTTTTGGAATTAATCAAACAAAGGTAAGTGTGCTAGTAGTAGATGTTCCAGAATGATCCCTTTTCAATGTGCTATGCTTTTTGCACCTATTGGGCTTGGATATGGGCTTACAATATTTTTGAAACATTTTGCATACTATATGGTGAGTTGCTGATGTTGACAGATAAGCAACACTCCAATAAACCTTGTAAAGGAAATAAAGGAAACTTGCAGGTATGCGAAGTGATTAATTAAGGAATGGGATTATCACTTTTTATTCTGGAGAAGAAACTTTGCTCAGGAGTTGAGACCAGGCATGACTCATCCTCATTGTGTGCAGAAGGGATGAAAATAACTGATTTTTGTTTAATAGCAATTGGAAATTTGGGAACAATAAGTTAGGTTGTATTTTCACAGAGCCAAATAATTGGACAAAACAGAAGCCCAATTTTACCATTTGAATTAATTTGGTTACTGTATATTGATAACATTAAGAGAAAATAGATTTATTGAAAGAATGCTTATTTAAAAACCTAAGCATAGTCCATGGAGGAATTGGAAAACCAAGGCACAAGGCATCTTTCCCTGAACTCTGGAAGGAATTTCTGATCCTTTTAGATAGAGAAGAACCAGTGATGTGATTTAATTATCACAAGTCCTAATATAATATTTCTTACTTTCAAATTTGAGTTCACCAGAGATGATTGTGATGGTCTCAGATTCAGTAAGGCGCCCATTCCTTGGTCAAATAATGATAGATGATGAGTGCGATCATGTCATGCTCATGTGGTCTTTTATGCTAGTGATGTGCAAGGAGAAGGCAATTTCCAGAAAGTTCAGACTCTATCTCAGCAATCATGTAATCTGTTGAATTAACGACTATTGACTAAATTAGGACTGTATTCTGCTTATTCTATGCAGGCACAAATAAGAGAAGTGTGTGTGTGTGTGTGTGTGTGTGTGTGTGTGTGTGTGTTTTATAATATGGAAGTGAGTCGTTGAGATGGAATTATTTAAATGTATTTTAAAATGAGATATATTCTCATCTGTTTAGAATGATTTAAAACATGTTACTTTACTAACTCAAGAAATTATATAATTTATATAATTATAAAATAATCTGCCCCAATGTACCCCACATGAAATGAAAAAAATCCTGCTTCCTAAATAAAATAATAAAGTGTGAATATGTATGCATGCATGTATGTGTGTGCAGTTATTCCCGTGTGTAATTTTTAAATCACAGGATAGCATTGCTTTTTATCTATTCAAGTTATAATAGAGCTCAGTATTTTTCATTAAATTTGATGGTAATGTATCCGTATCATTTATTATTTTACTGCCAATCATATTGGTCAAGGACCTGTGCTGTGCTGATTGAATGTAGATATGAACTTAATTTAGAAAAAAAGGAATACCTAGAAATTTGGTAGCTAGCTAACTACAATGAGAAGTGCATGCAAAGTATATTTTTAAAGCAGCTGTTGAACTTTTAACCTATAACAAATGCTTAGTCAGACCGTACACCTTAGTACAAAAATAAATTCACGCATGTTAGTAGGCTATTCCCCTATAGAAAATATATGACAAAATATTTTCTTTCATTAGTAAGTCATTTGGACATTCATTATAGCACTGTAGTACCTTTGTAAGTTTATTGTCACCATCCTGACTTAGCAAGCTTGTATGGTGCCTTATATGTTGCTACAGTTTGGGGTTTAATATTTAGAATTAATTTCTGAAATAGCTTGGACAGGCTAAGCATTCAGCCTGTCATTTTTCTAAATCTGATAGAATGGAACAATAAGTAGCTGAACTATTCTAGAATTATATTACAGGCTTCAGTGATCACCAGGGTCTATGATTCATTCCCAAAGCAAAATCTCTTTCCTAATATGCCTGATATATTGCTTTTTATTGGCAATTTTCATATCTGAGTTGGTGACCCTGCCATTTGTTTTTATTGCTATTGTTCCATTTTTGTGGTGCCAATAAGAAATCCTATTCAGGCTCTCTGGCATTTATGTCTGCAGCCAGTTACTAGTGCTGTGCCCTTTGCTGGGTTCCCTTGCTGGATTTATTTCTTGCTAATCTTTTCTTGGATACCTGATTTCTGAGCAGATGCTCTTTTTAATCTCATCTCATGTTAATTGTAAGTATTTATTCATCAAATCTTTCCAGTTTCCAGTAAACTGGATTGTTTTTTGTATTGCTTTCGTGCACTCATTGGATTGTTTTCTCATGATTTCCATATCTGTCTCCTTTAAAAGACTGTTAGTTTAAAGAAGGCAGTAATTGTGTTTTGTTATTCTAGAATCAGAGTCTAAGTACAGAACCTTACATATTCTAAGCACTCAGTAATTTTTTTTCAATTTTATTTTATTGTTTAAAGTATTACAGATAGTAGTACATATGTCTCTTTTTTTTTTTCCCCCATTGACCTTCCCCCGTCTTCCCCTATCCCCTGGTACATGCCCTCACCCCATCCCCCCAGTGTCTTGTGTCCATTGGTTATGCTTATATGCATGCATACAAGTCCTTCAGTTGATCTCTTACCTCCCCACCCCCCAACACTCCTCAGCCTCCCCAGACTGTAATTTGACAGTCTGGTCAATGCTTCTCTGCCTCTGTATCTATCTTTTTGTTCATCAGGTTATAATGTTCTTTATTATCCATAAATGAGTGAGATCATGTGGTGTTTTTCTTTCACTGCCTGGCTTATTTCACTTAGCATAATGCTCTCCAGTTCCATCCATGCTGCTGCAAAGGGTAAGAACTCCTTCTTTTTTATAGCAGCGTAGCATTCCATTGTGTAGATGTACCATAGTTTTCTAATCCACTCATCTGTTGATGGGCATTTAGGCTGTTTCCAAATCTTGGCTATTGTAAATTGTGCTGCTATGAACATGTCTGTAAAACTGGAATCTCAGTGGATAAAAGTAAATGAAATTAAGAAATTAGACAATGGGATGGTGCCATATTACTGGTTTAGAGAGGATTACATAGGAAAGAGAGTTATTATTTAGGGGGTATCAAGGTTTGCCTATTTATCCCCTATCTTTTTAGATGGATCTGACTATACTATCTTATATAATAAAAGGGTAATATGTAAATTGACCAAACGATAGAATGACCAGTCAGCGAGGGGTGGGGCTAGTGAGCAAGCAGCACCAGACCAGCCAAGGCAGGTGCCAGCAGGCAGAGAGAGGGGCTGGTGACCGGGGGGGGGGGGGGGGGGGGGGGGGGGGGTTGGGGACAGGGCAAATAGCAATATTAGAATATTTATTCTAATTAATTCACTTTCAATATGCATAAATGCATGCACTGGGCCACTAGTGCATTATAAGTCACCAGAAGCCAGAATTCTTTCTTTTTAATTCTTCAAGAACATCCAACAGCATGTATGTTTGACCTAATATTTCCATTTCTTCTCCATTTTTTTTTCATTTTCCTAACTCTGAATTTTTAATTTTATTAAAATTCATCCTTGTTTTGATGATTTTTTTATATAATTTATTCAGCTTACTGAATTTACTTCTTATGCTCCCACACTATTCTAGCTTTCCATACTTATTTTTTTTTTTATTTCTTTAGTTTCAGTAAGTATATAACTCAAGTAATAGCTCATCTCTATGTAGCTACTTCTCAAGATTTGTTTTCAAACTAGAAGGCCGCGGATAGGGCTTCAACAGTCAGTAACTGTGCAATTATTTTATTTAAAGCTTGGGCCTGCATGAATCCTATATGTGGTTTGTTTTTTGTTTGTTTTAAAAAAAAAAACAGTACATATAATCTGTTTTTATTAATGCAGAACACAGTTACTTTAGACACTAACATTTTGTGCCAAAAACTATAAGATTTAACCAGTCAAAAACATAGGAAAAATAATAAAGATGATGAATATAGAAACATATTTTTCCCAGACAAATCTCACCAGCTTATGCCAGTTTATGCATGCATATGAGGTCAGATCCTATATGACCTCACAGACAGAAATGCAATGCTTATGAGAATGAGTAGTGACCTCAGAAAGCCTGAAAGCATCTCTCAGCTATGCTCTTTACTTGCTAGGTGACCTTTGACACGGGGCTTTCTTTCTCTGTAACTTATTTGCTTCATAGTATTGTGGAGATCAAATGTGTAAACAATGGTGAATTTTTTACTGTTATACAGCAAGCAATCAATTAAATATGAGCTTTTATTATTACCCTTATTATTTTTATTATTACAAAATATACTTTATTCTCTAAATTGTTCTTAATTAATTTGCTAGACCAAATATAATGGCTCTGGCAAGAAATGTACTTCTAATCCCAAATAAAAATATGCAAGCTGCAACGTATCAACTGTGCTCTCATATTGTTGGACAAATATTGTTGTTTTTGAAATCAGCGATCTTCAACAAAATCAAAGATATTCAGTGACTAATAGAGTTTGCCTTCTTGGCCCAAAAGGCTTCAAAAATTTACCTTTTCAACAAAGGAAATTTTTTTTTTCTAATCTCTGGACATAATTGGAACTTTCAACAGTTTAAATGCCCTATTTACTTTAACTCTGCCCTCCACAAATTTTGCCCAATCCTATGCCATCAAAATCAACACCACCACAACAGTTGTAAAGCTTCTTCATTCTGAGAAGGACCCAGATTTTGATAAACTCCATCTTTTCTGGTTCTTATGACAATAAAAGCTGAAGTTTATTGGGTGTTTAGGTATGAATACACTGGAAAAAGAGATCTTAGGATTGGTGAGATCTATTCTTGTATGCTCATTGTCTTCCATCATCCATTTCATTCTTCCCCATGCTATAACAACTTTGTTTAGGGTGGAATTGATCCTACTTTCTAACACAATGGATAGGTTTTTAACTGTTTAAATCAATCAGGGTTGTCCTATCCCCCTTTATACAATATTTACAATATCCCAGGTCTGAACCAATCAGAATATGACATTTCCTTAAACACAAGGATATATTCAGGGTCATTTCAATTAGTAGGAGAGATATTTATTTGATGACCCTGAGATGAAACTCTCCCCTGCTGGATGAGAATAAAGCATGAGCCTAACTATTGGCATCCATGCTAGGCCTCATAGGAGAGCCAACTTTAGAGGGAAGTCAGCTCTGTTTATGGCAGAACAGAGTCTGAGACAAACTGAATACTTGAGGACATCGACTTTCAAGTTATATGAGCCAATGATTCCCCTTTATTTTTTAAGTCACTAGGAATAGGCATTTCCTTTATAATCCAAACAAACTGATATGCTTTCTTTGGGCTATGTGTGTATGAACTCATCACCCAAGACCAATGCGCAGTTGCTACCAAGAGCCAGAAAACTAAATTATAGGAGGATGTCCCCTATCTGAGAAATCCTCATACCTGAGAACTAAAAGTGATTTTTACCACAGCAATAGCTAACTAACACAATTTAGCTTTGGCAACTGACCCATGATTGCCATATATTTGCTTGAATAAGATCCAGAGACATGTAGAGGCAGGCTCAAGGTCCTCAAAGATTAGAGAGTCATACCAAATCAAAATAGTCGGGGTGTATATCCCAATCATGCAAGTTTCCTCCAAATGTAGAAGCTTTGTGAAGCATTTCATGCATAAGGCTTTCAGAATGCTGAATCTGGTTCACAAGAACTATCTGTGGCCCATATCACAGGCTTAGTAAACTATCTCTGCCCAAGGCTTTCTGCTGGCTTCCTATTCTCTCAAAGAAAGTAATAGGATCTTTTAAATAATCTGTAAAATACTACCAATGTATTCCTCATTTAGATCTTTAAATTTATCTCTTAGCACTCTCCTCTTCATTCACCTAGCTCCAATCTTGCTGGCCACCTCGCTTTTCTACCAACACATCTTTTCACTGGCTACTTCTTTGCTTGAAGACCCTTCCCTCCAAAGTCTGCATTGCTCACTCTTTTAGCTGTTTTCTAATGTTCTTTTCACATTACTCTACCTTGGATATTTTTTTCTTTTCTTCATTTTTTAATAAATTTATTGGAATGGCATTGGTTAATAAAATTATATACGTTCCAAGTGTACATTTCTATGCTGCGTGACCTGTATATGGTTTCCTTGGCTAATTTTATTTTAAAAAGCACCTCTTTCCCTTCTCCTATACAGACTTTCCTATCCATGTTTCTGATTTGTAGTTTCCATAGTTCTTAGTATCTAGTGTGGAAGTTTTAAAAATAATGATCTTGTTCAATGTCTATTTCCCAATTAAAATATGATTTCCATGACCACACAGAAGAAGCTAGTGTTGGACTTATCATCCCTTACTTAACAAGTATACAATTAAACAACATATATGAGCAATGAATTTTAAGGAGTAAACAATAGGAAGCACAAGATGGTATATAAAAAAAATCACAGGAAGTGAGCATAATATCTTAGCTGAATTTTTGTGTGGGGTACTTCCCGGAACAGTGAAGGAAGTTGAAGCCCTCAAGTGGAAAAAGAGGTTAGGGGTGCTGACATAGCTGAGAATTGGCAGGGTGAAGAGCAGAATAATGGCCTAAGAAGCCAAGAAATTAAAAGGGGGGGGGGGGGGCAATAACAAGAGTTATTATATAGTGGGCACAATTACAATTATAAAAATAATGCCTATATTTTCATAAGAAATGGTAGAAGCCAGAAATCAAGGAAACCTCATTATTAAATTGAAAAAGAACAAAATTTAACGTAGAATTCCATATCCAATGAAGATATACTTCATAAATGAGGCTCAATTAAAGATATTTTTAAATAAAAAAATCCAACATCTAAAAATATACATTATTTACAAGTACATATACGGAATCAAAACCAATATAGATCATATGTTTGGCCTCAGTATATAAGACTCTCTAAGTCTCAATATATTTTAAAATTAAATTTTATAGAAAGTGTTTTAACACAATGGAATTAATTATAAATCAAGGAAATAAGATATCTAGAAAATCCCCAAATATTTAGAAATTAAAAAGCATACTTCAAAATAACTCATGGATCAAAGAAGAATTCACAAGGGAAATTACAAATATACATATAATTGATAGCACAGTGTATCTAAATATGCACCTAAGTGTAGCTAAAGCAATGTATAAAGAGAAATTCATAAATTTAAGTCCATATAATAAAAAAGCAAGTGTTGAAAATCAGTAATCTGTAGTTCCATTTTAAGGAGCTAAGAAAAAGTGCAAATTAAATAGAAGAAAAAATACAGTAAGAGAAACCAATGGAATAGAAATTAAAAAATAAAGAATAAGTATAAAACCCAAAGGTGATTATGTAAAAAGATTAATAATGTTAACAAACATTATTAGCAAGATTAATAAAGACAAAAAGAGAAGAAACAGACTACCAATAACTAGAATAAAGAGGATATTACCAAAGATCCTCTGGAAATTAAAAAGGAGAGAGAAATAATATAAGCAACTTGTTATCAATAGATTTGATAATTTTTCTAAATAGATTCTTTAGAAAACACAACTACTATAACTGACAAAAATACTAAGCATACTAATCTATTAAAAAGGAATCAAACTTTAATAAAACATTCACATAAAGAAAACTATAGGCCCTGCTAGTTTCACTAGTGAATTCAACTAAATATTTAAAGAAAAAATATAAATTATATACAAAATTTCACAAAATGTAGATGCACATACTTCTAATTTTATAAATCTAATAACTTTATAAACAAGTTACTTGTTTCACACCTCATTTTCCTCACCTCAAAGAAAAAAAAAAAGGTATCTCATAGAATTCTTGGGACGATCAAAGAATTAGCATGTATAATATGATTGCCACATATGCTTGGGACATCATTGGTGCTGTTTAACTTGATTGCTTTCTACAAGTCTATTTCAGAAAGGAAAATGAGACACAGGTAAACAGTACCCATATAGAGAGCTTTTATCTTAAAATAATAGGTCCAGTGCACATATTCATGCATGGGATGTTGAGGGGGAGGGGTCCCCTCAGCCTGGCCTGTGCCCTCGCAATCCGGGACCCTCGGGGAATGGGGAATGTCCGACTGCTAGTTTAGGCCCAATCCCCAGGGATCGGGCTTAAACTGGCAGTCAGACATCCCCTGAGGAATATAGCAGTGCACCAAGTGGCAGACAGCCAGGGAGGAGCCCAAGCCAGGGGTGGGCGCTGTGCTGCTGGCACTCATCCCGGCCCACTGTGCCTGCCTTCTCCGCTTGGTAACAGTGCCTTGGAACTTGGGGAGAGGCTCCCGCCACCATAGCTGGGCTCGCCAGCCATGAGTCTGGCTTCTGGCTGAGCGGTGCTCCCCCTGTGGGAGTGCACTGATCACCAGGGGGCAGCTCCTGCATTGAGCGTCTGACCCCTGGTGAGCAGTGCATGTCATAGCAACTGGTTGACTACTCGCTCTGGTCATTTGGTCATAATGGTCACTTAGACTTTTATTTATATATTATGATAGGTGTATGAACAAAAATTGAACATAAATATATTTTGTTTAATATGGCTCCTTTTTCTCCTTTAGAAACACAAAGAAAGTTTTGTAAAAATATATCAATAGCTACAATTTCTTTCTCATGACTAATAAGAAGCATCTTTTTCTAACCTGTCTTAGCTTACTAATTTCAACAATATATCTGATTATATTTTTCCATCCTTGAGATATTCAGATGTTTGGTTTATGGTAAATCAGGACTCCTACTGATTGTATTTCTGGTCAGGTTTTCAGTCAGGTTTTTACTCTTGTTATGATTAAAACTAGAGGCCTGGTGCACAAATTCATGCATGGTTGGGGTTCTTCGGCCTAGCCAGTGATCAAGGCCTATCAGGGGCCTGGGAGGCCAGGGGGAGGGACCCTGTGAGGTTGGCCAGCTGACCCCCCAATTGGGGCCTATTGGGGGGGCTGGTTGGTAGGGAGGAGGGGCCATGGGAGGTTGGCCAGCCAGCTGGGGAGAGGGGCCACAGGAGGTTGGCCAGTCAGGGGGAGGAGCCACAGGAGGTTGGCCGGCTGGCCCCGCTTATCAAGGTCAATGAGGGGGCCAGCCGGCCAGGGGGAGGGGCCCTGGAAAGTTGGCTGTGGGAGTGCACTGACCACCAGCTCCTGTGTTCAGCATATACCCCATGGTTGTCAGTGCACGTCATAGTGACTGGTCAACCAGTTGTTCTGGTTGTTCAGTCGTAATGGTTGCTTAGACTTTTATATATATACTAGTGGCCTGGTGTACAAACTTCGTGCATGGGGGGGGGGGGGAGAGTATCCCTCAGCCCGGCCTTCACCCTCTCTAATTTGGGACCCCTCAAGATTGGCCTAAACCGTCAGTTGGACATCCACCTCGAAATCTGGAACTGCTGACTCCTAACCACTCACCTGCCTGCCTGCCTCATTGCACCTAACCACTTCTGCCTTCCAGCCTGATCACCCCCGACTGCTCCCCTACCAGCCCAATCACCCCCAACTGCCCTCCCCTGCCAGCCTGATAGCCCCCAACTGCCCTCCTCTTCTGTGACCCACCTCCTCCACCAGGACTAGCCTCCTCCACGTGAGGCGGCAGAGACGCCAGAACTGGCCTCCTCCATGCTGCATGGAGCCACAGAACCCCCAGGCCTCACTGCACAGAGCAGCCACCACGCCCCACCTCCGCTGTGGGCGTGGCCATCTTGTGGCAGCCACCTGAGGCTGGCCCCCTGCTCGGGGAGGCTTGATAGGGGACCTGAGGCTGCGACCTACACCTGGCAGGGCTTGACGGGGGGACCTGAGGCTGTGGCCGCCTCCCAGTGGGCCTTGATGGGGGTGGGGCTGGCCGGGTCTGGGTCTCATGCAATTTCGAGGCAATTGTGTGTGGGTGGGGACTTGACTCTGGGTCCTGGGGCACACCGCAGACTCTGACAGGAGGGAGATTTTCATAAACATTTTACTAATTTTTCTTTCATCTCTTATACTTCTATTAAAGAGAAAGGGCAAATAACAATATTAAAATATTTCCTCTAATTAATTCCCTTTTAATGTGCACAAATTTTGTGCGCTGGGCAACTAGTATATAGATATAGATAAATAGTGCACAGTTTTCAGACATGTGTTTCATGGATTTTCTTTACTGTTCTTTCTTCCCTCAGATCTGAATGGAAGGATTAGCTCTTTATCATGGATACGTTTTGGCTTGGTTTGTTTTTTTCTGAATTTTCCTTAATTCATTTGGAGCTGGTATAAACTCATGTATCTTGATGGAGAGAGAGAAACTTTAAAGTCTCAGCAATTTCATATTGATAAATGGGAACTATTGGATCCCAAACTATCTCCAAAATATTCACTACTGTTGAAGTTCTATGAGGCACATGTATAGTTACCACATTCCAGAAAATTATAGACTTTAGAGTTGGCTTCTAATATCTATACTAGTTTTCTAAGGTTGAAGAAATATATGAATTATCATTTGTCAATGTTTTATTTAAATTAGATTATTACAAACTAACAGCCTCCTTTGTAATTTTCTCCAAGATCTCTAAAAAAGTAAAAAGCTTTTAAAAGGGATTTTAACATTTCTGTTAATTATAAGAGGAAAAAATCTGCAGCCTAATATTGGACATAAATTATACTTCTCTAAGATTGCTATTTTTGTCTTGATTACTAATAATTTTATCCCATGAGGTTGTGTGGAAGGGATTAAATAAAAGTGAGACTATACAGCCAATACTCTTTCATACTTGAACTTCTCATATCTGATTTAATCTTTATAATATACTAGGTGTATTGGTTAATAATGCAGATTTTGTAATCAAAGAAAACAGGATAATTTCAAGAGAAACAACTAAAGTGCTTTATTCAAAGTAATGTCCATCGCTAGCTACACATTTCCCCCATCTTTCAGGTAATTTGTGGATACCGTCCCAATAGAACATTTCTTGTTTTGAGGCAAGCCATTCAGAGACCCAATTTTCCACTTCTTCATATGTTTTGAAGTGCTGCTCAGAAAGTGTGTGTGCCATCTATTGGAACAAGTGGTAATCTGAAGGAGCAAGATCTGGTGAATACAGCAGGTGGGTTAATACTTCCCAGACAAGATCTTTTAATGTGTCTTTAACTGGTTTTGTAATGTGTGATGGCCCGTCATTATGAAGCAAAATTACTTTGCCATGTCCTCTAGCCCATTCTGGTCGTTTCACGATCAAAGCGTGGTTCACATTGATTATTTTTTGTCAGTAGCGATCAGTATTAATGGTTTCACCTGGTTTTAGATCATAATACACCACACCTTCCTGATCCCACCAAACTCAGAGCATTATCTTCTTTCCGAAGTGATTTGGCCTTGCAGTCAATGTTGATGGTTGACCTGGATCAACCCATGGTTTTGTGCATTTGGGATTCTCAAAATAAATCCACTTTTTATCGCCAGTCACAGTTCGATGCAAAAGTCTTTCTTTCATGCCGTTGAAGCAACATTTTACTGATGACTTTTCAGTTTTCCATTTGTCTTTCATTCAGTTGATGTGACACCCATTTTCCTTCCTTTAAAATCTTTCCCATTGCTTGTAAACTATCAGAAATTGTTTGCTGAGCAACGTTTAATCTTTCTGCAAGTTGTTTTTGAGTTTGACACACATCTTCATCCAATAATACTTGTAATTGTTGGTCTTCCAGCTTTTTCGGTTGACTTGGATGTTCTTTGTCTTTCACATTGAAATCAAGACTTTTAAAGGATGTAAACCAGTGTTCACAAGTATCTTGAGATGGAGCATGTTCACCGAAGTATTCAGCAGCACTTTTCTTCAAAATAAAGTAATGAATTAAAACTTCCCTCAAATGCTCTTTTTTGGCACAAAATTCGACATTTTTAAGCATAAAAATATCTATGATGTTAACACCTTCAGAAAATTTGACATATGAAGTTTTGAAGCTTGTTGTCAATACAAAATAGCATATGTATCAAATCGCATATATATCAACATATGTGTAACTCAATCTATTGAAAAAAATCCACATTATTAACCGGTACACCTAGGAATTTAAATAAAAATCTTGTCAATTTTATAGCAGAAGAAAGTGGTACGGAGAAGGTAGTCCACTTACTTCAAATCACAATGCTTTAAAGGGCAAGGCTGGATTTGAAGTCAGGCCTTTTGACACTGGAGCTTATAATTCTTTCCTCTAAATCACTCCTTATTTGAAGGACTTTGAACAAATGATACCGTATTGTAGTAGACCCAGCAATAACACTTTGCTTCATGCTGTGACAAATGACTAACTTTGTGATATATAAAACAACATAACATAACTGGCATATAGTCATTTTAAAATATTTTTAAAGCTACCACAAAATTGCTTTTCATAATTTCCATTGTGAATAATGACAAGAGAGTTAATTCTTGAAGTGTTAAATTATATGTATACCCATGCTGTGTATATATTCATGTAAAATCTATTTTATGTAAAATAGGTAATACATGGATATAATACTTTTCAAATGCCATTGTTTTCAGTAGATTTGAACTGTCATCTGCTCTAATAACATGAAACTCTTATTCTACTCCTGTACCATAAACAGCAGCTACACTATGGTTTTCTGACAAGCTGTATTTCTATTTTATATTTCATTCTTGAAGCTTCAAAAATTGATACCAATTCTTTTCAAGACAATATGTTCAACACAGTGGGGTAAACATTATTTTTTCTTATAGGAAGAGTAGAAGAATCTCAGGGGATTGACTTCTAATACAAACTTTACTCATTACTCAGAAGCTTATAGAATACCTTGGTATTTATGCAAACATGTTAACTTTCAGTTATAAATTGTCATACTATATATCTACAGATGCATTCATATTTGAAAAGCACATTTTCACATTTATAATTCAGGATTTTAAATAGTAGGGTCTCTGCTACAAGTTTCTTTAAATATCTCTAATAATGTTATATATGTATGCATAAGTACAGGTAATTACAGAGTATTCTTTTATTCTAAGCAAATAGTGCTTATGATTAGGGTTATGGAAACCTTACTAATTTTTTCTTAACTTTCTATGTCTTTTCACTCTGTCTGTCTGGATTTGAAATCTGCCTTTACTTTTGTTATTCATCTATGCCTATACAAAGTGAATAATCCAACTGAAAGATGAAAGTATCTCTGAATTATGAACATAAGTAGAGACTACATGAAGTTAAAAACGGGTACTTAGAAAAACATCCATTCTTTTTTCATTAACATCTGTATGGGCTTTAAAAATTCATAATCATCTGTATGTTTATATATATCGTGCACTAGTGGGGTCACTTGGCCTGGCCTGTGGAATTGGACCAAAACTGGCTCTCCGACATCCCCTGAGGGGTCCCAGATTGTGAGAGGGCACAGGCCAGGCTTAGGGAACCCACTGGTGCACCATCAGGGCCAGGAAGGAACGCAGGAGGTTGGCCAGCCCGTCTTGCTCAGTCCCGATTGGCCAGACCCTAGCAGCAAGCTAACCTACTGGTCGGAGCATCTGCCCCCTGGTGGTCAGTGCACGTCATAGTGACTGGTCGGCTGGTAGACTGTCTGCCCCTTGGTGGTCAGTGCATATCATAGCAAGTGGCCTTAGCATATCTTTAGCATATTATGCTTTGATTGGTTAAATGGCCGACTGGACAACCAGACACTTAGCATATTAGGCTTTTATTATATAGGATTTATACATATAAATAATAAATATAAATGCTAGCATTTATCAAGCAATTACCATTTGACTGGTGTAAATCAGATTATGTGGATCCAGAAAGTTTTATAATTTGAAAAGCCTTCAATAAGAAAAAATATATAAAATAACATATACAAAGTAAACTATGAAAGTGAATATTTACTTAGAATAAGAAAATAAATCATTACTAGTTTTAAAAATCAAACCAATACTCATAGGTGCCAATTAAAAGAATATATAATGTTTTATTAAAATATATCTTATTACATGCTTATTTATTTATTTTTTATATTCTTACCCAGGCATATGTTTAATATGTCTATTGGTGCCCTAGCCAGTTTGGTTCAGTAGATAAAGCATTGGCCTGTGAAGTGAAAGGTCCTGGGTTCAATTCTGATCAAGGGTACGTGCCCAGATTGCAGGCTTGATCCCCAGTAGGAGGGCTTGTAGGAGGCAGCCAGTCAATGATTCTCTCTCATCATTGATGTTTCTGTCTCTTCCTCTCCCTTCCTATCTGAAATTTATAAAAATATTTTTTAAAAAATATGTTTATTGATTTTAGAGAGGGGAAGGAAGAGAGAGAAGAGAGAGAGAGAGAGAGAGAGAGAGAGAGAGAGAGAGAGAGAGAGAGAGAGGAGGGAAGGAAAGAAAGATTAAAAAAGAAAGAAAAGAAGGAAAGAAAGGAGAAGGAAAGAAGAAAGAAAGAAAAAGATAGAAAGAGAGAAAGGAGAGAGAAAAAAGAAGAGAAATGAAAGGGAAGGAAGGGAAAGGAAGGGAAGGGAAGGGAAGAGAAGAGAAAGGAAGGGATGGAGGAAGGAAAGGAAGGAAGGAAGGAAGGAAGGAAGGAAGGAAGGAAGGAAGGAAGGAAGGAAGGGAGGGAGGAAGGAAGGAAGGGAGGAAGAAGGAAAGAAAGAGAGAGACATCAATGTGAGCCCTGGCCAGTGTGTCTTAGTTGGGCTTCATCCATGCATTGAAAGGCTACTGGTTTGATTCCAGGTCAGGGCCCATGCCTGGGTCTTGGGCTCCATCCTCAATAGTGGGAATGCAGGAGGAAGCTGATGGATATCTTACTCTTACATTGATGTTTCTCTCTCTCCTCCTCTCCCTTCTTCACTCTCTGAAAATCAACACACAATATATATTTTAAAATATATGTGAGAGAGAAACATTGATCAATTGCCTCCCATATGCACCCTGACCAGGTGTCAAACCCACAACCTAGTTTTGTGCCCTGACCAGTAATCAAAACTGTATCCTTTTGATATATTCTTTCTGTGTCCCAACCAACTGAGCTACCAGGCCATTTATTTTTAAGTAGAGAAAATAGAAAGATAATTTAGTCTTTTTACTAGGCTGGTGGATTTTCCTTTAATCTAATAGTTTAGAAAGGATTATCTCAGCCACACAGTTTGTTTAAGTAACTTTTTATTATTGTCAAATTTGGGAAAATTTCAATCAAGTTTTCTTTAATATTCTGTAAAATTTCAAAGTATTTCTGGTATTCTTTTGCAATAACTCATCAGCAATACTTTGAATTGAAAATACTCATTAAACAATTTGTCATCCATGTCTCCTCACTGCAGTGGCTTATTATAAATGGTATCTTTATCTTTGTGTCAAATCAGTAAAAAAATTAATTTTTCCCAATGTGAAAAATTTGTATGAATTAGACTGTCAAGTAATTTAATACTATATTATTTCTATTTAAAAGTGTCTTCCATTTAATGAATTATCTAATTTCAGAATGATTTAAAAAATTGTACTTTATTTCTCATTGCTGAAATAGCTTCTACTGATTTTATATAGGACATGCAAAAATTATTTTATTACATAATCCAATTTAATTTTAAATTCTGCTTTATCAAATGTATTTATTACAGGATAAAAGTGTCTATTTTGATTTGGCCTTTATACAATTGAGTTCTCCACTTACATTGTACATGTTTGATGACTGGAAGAATTACTCAAGGATTTGTTTGTAACCTCTGCTGTAAAGTATTTCACATAGATTATATGATACAAGACTAAACAAAATCTTTAAGTTATAATTCAGCTTAGTCTTCTTTTACAAAAGAGAAAACTTAGAAAGAAAAAGAGGAACAGACTTTCTCAAGATGATAGCTAGAATGTAGGCAATATGAGTCAGAAGATTGCCTTCTTAACCCTCTTAGAGATTTTTATTTGGATAGGGAAAAGTGACTTCAGAACCTTTCAGTGTCTGTCATTGGCCTTGCATCTGATCAATTTACCCAGTGCTTTCATTAAGCTTCATTTAGATTTTTATTCTCTTCACTCACACAAAACTGGTGTGTAAGGCCTGAACTTGGTCTTATCCTAGGCAATCCTTTTATCTCTAACAGAGAGAAGAACTAGAAGAGTGACTGCCATAAAGCTAATCCTATATAATAAAAGGCTAATATGCAAATAGATCAAACGGCAGAACGATTGGTCTCTATGCTGCACACTGACCACTAAGGGGCAGATGGTCAAGGCAGGAGCTTCCCCCTGGTGGTCACTGGGCTCCCACAGGGGAAGCGCTCACGGCTGGCGAGTGCAGCAATGGTGGCAAGAGCCTCTCCCACCTCTATGGCAGCACTAAGAATGTCCAACTGCCATCAGTCGGACATCCCCCGAGGGCTCCTGGACTGCAAGAGGGCACAGGCCGGGCTGAGGGACTTCCTCCCCACCTCCCCCCGAGTACACGAATTTCGTGCACCGGATCTCTAGTTCAATAAATAACAAAATATATGTTAAAATGCATTTGGTCTATAAAGGAATTACAGTATGTACATCAACATAGATAAAACTAATGAAGATAATATTCATCATTTAAAATAAGTTGCTTAAGTTTGTACACAGTATTATTTCATTTACATAAAGCTCAAAATATGTACTGTGTGTGTGTGTATGTGTGTGTCTGTGTAAAGAAAGCAAGAAAATTAACATGATGATCACAAAATTCAGGATAGTGGTTACCTTAGGTGCTGTGGTTAATAGGGTCAAGGGAATAGAATTATAGAAGGGGACAAAGGGAAGTCCAAAATATTGGTGCTATTTATTGTTATTTGTATGTCTTCAAAATATATTTAAATATTGTAGCTATTAAGTATTTAATTAAAACATTAACACTCTTCAATGAGATTTGCAATAACCAGGTAGGTAGAACAATAGTTTCAGCCTGGGAAAGACCAAGCCAAAGAAATGTAGACAGGAGTAGAAGGACTGGGTGATGTTAGAGACTTGAAAAAATGTGTTCATACTGGACATTGTTATTCTGAGGATGGCTTCATGGACAAGCACATCTAAATGTAGGCCAGAATTTGAGAGAGTGAACTCATTGAAAAGGCCAAATGAGATAAAAACATCAATGGCCAGTGTCCAAGTTGAGCCAAATATCCTCAATACGGAATGAAATAATAATGGCTCTATGATTAGCACTGTGTGAGGGGCAAGTGTTTGAGGGCAATCTAGAGAGCTAGAGGGTTGATTTTGCAATGTTGGCAGTCTTTCAGTCACTTTCAGCAGATATATGTCAAGCTTTTACTACAGGTCACAAATTGTGTTGGGCTTTGTACTAAGATATTAAAGAAATAGTCACATGGACTCTGTGATTTTCAAGCGTATGGATTCTCTGGTCCTTAGAAACCATTCCTCTGAGAAGATGGAAAACAAGACAAAGACCTAATTTATGAAATACTGGGGCAGATAAAGAAAACCAGCTTGGCATAATTAACATATGACCTATAGATCCCAATTATTGCAACTGAATATTTGAAAGTTAAAGTAGAATTCTAGTTTGGTGAAATAGGTTTAGAAGACTAGAAATGGAATGATAGCAATATGATAATTGAAGAAGAAAATCTTCAAGACTCTTTGTAAACATAGGTATTAGAAGTGAGACAATATATTTAGCAATATTTAATGTAAAATGAGCTGAATATTTTATGTGGAACACACATTCAAAATAGAATTTTAATCATGAAACAATGAGATCAGGTTTACACTATCAGTAGTCACATTGCCTCTGGAATTTCATTTTTTTAAACTATTAAAATAGGAACTGTTTTTGTTTATGGTTTTTGATATATTAAGTGTTGATATTTTCCAGCGATCTGTGAAGCTATCAATAATCTAGCATAGTTTCCAGCACATGATGTGCTCATATTTCACTTGCATTTTCTTGCCCACTCTTCGTCTTTTTCTGCCTAACTCTATGCCCAGGGAGGTTGATCTTTATGGACTGCATCAGCTGAGCATTCTGCTTCCGGCTTCTGGCTGCCTTTAACTAATAAGAAGTATCAACAGGAGATCAGAAGGCAGGAAGATAGTATGAGCAGGCATTTAATTTCTTAGCTCTCTGAGGCTGGGCCGCCTGGTCTCTACCAAAAGTCAAGGCTCCTGCCAAGCAGCCCTCTCCTACACCTACAACTATGCTCGCTGAGTGGTGTAACCCTTACCCTTTCCCTGTCAGGCCTCAGGGAGGTAAGAGCTCTGCGATGCTGTGAGCCCCAGAGTTCTTCACCCATTCTTACGGGCTGTTCTAACTTTGACCACAGTTTATGACAGCCCTTTGTTAAACTCTCCTCAAGTACCCATTTAAAGTAACATCCAATTCTTTCCAAAACCCTATTTGCTACACAAAGTACATAGAAGGTGTTATTTTAACGTGCTTTTCTTTTCAGATAACATGAGACAGCAGTTGCAATTTATCCTCATCGGCTAATCCACAACTGAGACTATTTCAACAGGCACAATGTGCAGTGTGTGGATCAAAGGACGGACTCCAGAGCTCCTAACTAACACAGCGAAATCACACATATCATTTTACTTATTTTTATTTAGATTTCCCTCAATAAAAAGCAAAGTATTGGTAGTGAACATAATTATCCAGAGATAAAAATAACAACCTTATTGGAAATGTGCAAGCAGAGACCCAGTCACCATTGTCTGAGCTGTTTAAAGAATATTCCCATATTAGGTACAATTTGAACTTCATGAGTTCTCAGGTCTCTTATTACTCTGAGTTTTTATTTTTATTTTAAGATGCCATTTGTGTGTTTCTATAACCAACCAACTGAAATGTGGGAAATATTCCTAACAACCCTGAGCATGACATGATATAAATTGAACCTTTGGAACAGAAAAATCCAATTTCCAGGGTATACATTTTCAAAATTAAGGATATTGCAATAACTCATTCTTTTACATATTATTTTTATTATTTCAGAAAAAAAAATAGTGGACTGAATCACGTTTTATTAAAAGAGCATAAATACTGAGATTTAGAGCACTTTGCAGGTATTGATAGAGAAGACACCTAAAGTTATTGTCAGACTATTAAAAAATCAGTGATTTCATATTTTGTTTTTATATAGTTATCAAATTAATATTGCATTTATACAATTTAGATTTAAATTGAATATAGCTGTTATTTTCTTTAAAATATGGATTCATTTGGCCTTGTATCCAACACTTTTAAACACCATATTCTAAATCTCAGAAGCATAGAATGCAACATGTTTTGAGTAAGTATATTTTTAACCGAATGATTTAGGTAGAAAACATCTTTTGCTGTCAAAAGCAGCATACTTTTCCTGGGTTTATGAACTGAACGTATGCAAGTATTCACTATCACCGAAGTCACTGGGGCATGTTACCATCAAGTTGAAAATCATATTTTACACAATGGCACTTTCTTTAAAAAAAATGAACTTGCCTTAGATTTTGTGGAGAGTCTTGAGAAATGCTTTCAGTGAAAGAGAGCAGGGTCTCTTCAGTTGCAGTTATAAAACCCATCAACCTCTTAACTAGCCCGAGTGTCAAAAATCGTGAAAAGGTAGACAGCCTTACCCCTAAATATAGGGTAAACTTTCTCGTTGTGTGGTTGTCTTTGCCTTCATGGAACTTGGGTCTGAGATATTGGGAACTGCAATTCTTTTTTTAAACTAAAGTATCTTCTTTCATTATTTAACTCAGAGGCCCTTAAAAGACAGTTCTGTGAGATATGTTCTCTGTGAGTGCTAATTTATGATTGGCATTTTGATGGAAAGCTGTCAGGTGGCCTTCTTTCTCCTTCCTTCGTCTACATTGATTTATTGGAAGGAGAAAGATGCAATTGCAGTGGCAACTTTTTCCATTTAGGCTTCACAGATATAGTGCACACAATTTCCGATGATTAAACAGAATGCAGCTGACAGACTGCTGACCGGCAGGCTTTCATTACTGAATCATGGAGAGGAGATGACACAATTTTTAATGGCACTGGCTTTTTCTTTTTCAGATATTTAGGTCACAAATGAGTACAATTTTGGCAGGCCCAACCTTATTGCCATTTGAACATATGAGAACCTTCTGATTTGGCACCCTAACTGTGGAACTTTGATTGGCAGCTTTAGTTTCACAGTGAAGGATGATCAAAATGAGAGATTCATTGTAAGTCAAATTGTTCGGCGAGATAGAAAGAAAAAAACTCAAGTACTTGCCCAAACCCTACCTGAAATTTGCTGGGAATAAATATTGTGTTTAATTATTTTTGTACAGAAAACAATGGGTCACACAGACTTTAACATAGATAACTAGTGTGGGATTAACCATTTACCCTATGACCATCCTATCCCACAACCCATTTGTGTTTCTGCCTGCATGTTTTTAGTTACTGGCAGAGCCATCAAAGGTTATGTATGGCCTACAATGGGGAAAGGCAGACTTTATGGGCACATGTCTATGACAACATAATTTGATTTGATTCAGTCTAATCGATGCAATGCGAAACAAGATCACCAGAATTAAATTCAACGAAAGCGATCCCCGAATTCCTGTTGCTGCCTTTATCTCCGTTGCTCAACAAGTCTATACTAAAAAATTAGGTATCTGACATCAAGGGAATTTGTTTGATAATTGGAATTAATATTTTTTACCACTTGCAGCTATCAAATGATAGTCCCCCAGAGAGATCCTAGGCAACTAAGCCTTATTCTTCTATACATGAGGGTAGGAATAGTGAAAGACCATTAAAAAATCTTTAAATGAACACTTTCTAAATACACACATTTTAGGAATTATAATTTAATAATATTATTCAACACAGAGACTTTCTAAGAACCTGCTATATGTTTCCTGTCCTTTTCCTGGGATTCTGATTGATATAGGTTCAGGGGGAAAATGCCATTACCCAGTAGTACTTCTCCCAATTGGAGAAACACAAGTTCCTGTACTTTGATTAAAGATAACTGAATCTGTAAACATTCATGGGAGGAATTAAACATTTATTTATATCTACTTATATGAATTAAACATTTATTCATATCCACTTACACTGCTCCCAAGTGTTAGGTACTACAGTTAACACCATTTTTCTTTTTTTATAAAGAGAGTTGATTATGATATTTGTGTGTTTTAGAAATTGTTTCCAAGTTGTTTATTTTTGCAATGATACTGTTTTATATTTCTATTTAATTCAACAAAACAATACAATTCAGCCTTTCTAGTACTCTACTATGTGCAGGTTCTCTGCTAGCATTTAATATGTGCTAGAACCTATTCCAGGTACAAAGGATACAGGGTGAACATTTTCTTTTATAAATACATTTTTATTCTAAAATATGTCTCTTTTATACTTCAAAAGATAAGAGAGCAGTCACAGAGAGAGAGAGGTGGGAAGAGAGAGATTACAAGGGTCTACCTATATTGGAACAGTAGGCAATGGTATATTAGGTCTTGCCTTTTTCCCTCTGCCACCACTAATCAGATCTCTGACATTCTTTCCTGGGTTTACGGCCTTTTCAGTATATTCTCTCTCTCAAAACAACTCCCCTTGAGCTTGGCCTTTTTGATTATCACAATGACTTCTAAATGGTGTGAGAGTAATGTGTGTACAGGACACATTAAAAACTAGTTACATCACTTTGAATATTTCTTGCCAGCTTTATCCAGCAAAGCTATCATTCAGAATAGAAGGTCAGATAAAGAGCTTCACGGATAAGAAAAAGCTAAAGGAGTTCATCACCACCAAACCAGCAAACTAGTTACAGATTAACTAATTTTATATAAACTAACAAATGTATGTTTTGTTTTGTTTTGTTTTACTCATAGACTACAATTCCAATTCTGGCTCTACTTCCCACAAGCAGATTTCTAAGGATGGCACCTGCTAGATTCCTATCTCCTTGTTATTTAATCAAAGGCTAATTTAAGCGCTACTGTAATAGATTTTTAAGAGGTAATTAAAATCTCAATTCAAAATAAAAAAATAAATAAATAAATCAAATCTCAATTCAGTTTACCTTAAAACATAAAAATTATTTTTGTAGGTCTGACCCCATTGGTGCGCCCTTTTAAAGCAAAGCAAAAAGTTTTCTCTGGCTGGTGGCCAAAGAGGACGTTAAAGCGTTTTGAAGCATTATATGGATTCAACATGTCATTGTTAGCTTTGAAAATGCAGGAGGTCATATGCCAATAAATCCAGCAGTGCTGAAAGCTGAGAGCAGCCTCAGCTCAAGGCCAGCAGAGAAACAAGAATCTTAGTTCTACAACGATGAGAGATGAATTTTGCCACTAATTTCCATGAGCTTGAAAGTGGATTCTCCAACTTGGTCTTCATACAAGCTCTCAGGTCAGCCAATATCTTGAGACCAAAAAGAAAGAATACATTCATAACACTCCAGACTTCTGGCCTACAGAAGTTTGAACTAATAACCGGGTGTTGTTCTAAACTATTATGTTTGTGGTAGTTTGCTACATACATCAGTAGAAAACTAATATATCAGGAAAGCTTATTCAATTAAATTAGAAGTGCTAGAAGTCAGTTTACTCACCACAAAATGGAGGTAATTATAGTACATAGAGGTTTATTGTGATATTTGAATAAGTGAGATAAATGCTTAGCACAGAGTAAAATCTAATGCAAAGGTTACTTTCATTATTAATAGACCATTGTCAGGGCATACATAGCTGTATACAGAATCTAGTTTTTGGATGTAACTGCTGCTAGCTTTCACACTGCATAGTCCTATATTATTATATTATATTAATTATATTATATTATATTATATTATATTATATTATATTATATTATATTATATTATATTCCTATCCCAGGGTCCTTTTGTGTGGAGACATAAGATCCCCATATGTCTTATTTAGCCATCAGTTAGAGTTGTTATTTCTTGAAGTGCCTAACAAGTAGGTATGTTGAAAATTTTAATATCCTCTTTGATATCTTCTTAAAAAATAATATCATTTTTACCCATTCTTATTTCTATTTAGGTAGTTAAGGACATAGCCCTGATAATTTTTATCTTCAACAGATTGATTAAACTGAAACAACCATGAATAAATTAGTTTACCCATGAAAAATTTCATAGTTCTGCAATGAAATGGACCGATTCCCCCTATATCTTTAAATGGAAATCTACCATCTTCATAGCTGACTGTGTAAACTTACTTTTCTCTATAAGTGGAAATTAAAACTTTTTAATGGTATCTGGGGGTTGGGTATAAAAAAACAATTAGAGAGAAATGATGGTTACCTGTTATAGGAAGGACTATATATTCAGATTGGTCGCTTGACTCCATTTGAAAGGAATAACATCTTAGCAATGTTATTATTCTGACATTTCATAAATATTATACTTATACCTCAAAAAACAGTATAAATGTTTTATATTCACAAATGTTGAATAAATATGTTTTAGTATAAAATTGGAAAATTGGAAAGTGGTAGATAGATAAAAGTATGTTTAGATTGAGCCAAAAGTATTGATCCTGCTCTTGAAATAAAATTATTTTCAATATGGATCTCATTCAGGATTGCCAATTGACTTTATTCTTGCTTATTAAGAAATTTTATTCATATCTATTATTTCTAGCAATGTGACACTATTTCTACTAATCCTCTGCAGTGATCAGCAAACTCATTAGTCAACAGAGCCAAATATCAACAGTACAACGATTGAAATTTCTTTTGAGAGCCAAATTTTTAAAACTTAAACTATATAGGTAGGTACATTGTTATTAACTTAATTAGGGTACTCCTAAGGCTTAGGAAGAGCCACACTCAAGGGGCCAAAGAGCCGCATGTGGCTCGTGAGCCGTAGCTTGCCGACCACAGCTAGGGAATGAGGAACAAATTTTGGACCATTTTTATTTTCTCTGCTTAGATTAATCTTGCATCTGTAACTTTAAACTGTCTCTAAATGAGAATAAAATATTTTGAGTGCTTTTAGAATGTTAAATCTTAGCCTAAATATTCATATATATTTCCAAATGTCTTTCTATCTTGTAAGAAGCTTTTTCTGAGGAGATAGAGATACACTTTCAATACTCTATGACCTATAGGACTATAAGACCTTTCAGAGATTGTCAAATTATACCACAAAGAAGCAGAATCATATCAAGGATGCATAGACAGCTGATCTGCACTGTTTGCCAATTACTGTGTCTTAGATTGCAGTCTGGCCTTCATGTACAGCTTTACTGTGCCTGATATTATCTTTGATAATGTGACAGTTTTGAAAAAGTTGGCCTAATAGTCAATTAAATTTCCAACTGTGAGAACTCATTGATTTGACAAACTTATGTCATTGGACTATTCTCTGATTTATTTCACAGTTTCTCACTGATTGACAATCATTAATTCCATGTATTATTAAATTCCCTCTGGCTGGAGACTCAGCTTTCCAATTTGAAGGAGCCTAAATAACCCACCAAACTCTAGGACCCAGAATTCTCTTGGTTGACATTAAATGTAAAAAGTATGAAGACAAGAGAGAGTAATAGAAACTTTCCTCTTTGAACATTAATGTTCATTGAACATTAATGTAGTTCAGTGGAAAAGGATATAAAATTATGGCATTTTTGTCATCCTACTATCATTTTTATCTTGTGTGGCTGAAACAATGTGGGGATTAGTATTTTTCAGTATTGTTTTAGTAAGTTTGCTTCTATCTGTTTTTCTACTGCTATTTATACAGAGAAAGTGAAACATATGCAAATATATTCAAACTATCAATTGCTGATGATCCTGAAATTGTGAAAGGCAATACTATATTTGATTATTCCAGAATTTCAGCTGTACCGACTGTTGTAGACCAATGCAGGAGAAATATTAGCTCAAGAGTTCTATAATTATGGTCCACATTTCCTACTATTTGTAATGTAAATAGTAGATTAATTCTATCTATGAGAGCAGGATGCCTTTTATCTCTTTGAGTTGCCCCTTCCTAGTTGAGTAGCTGCTTATATTTTAATTTGAATGAAGAAAGTATCTTGTAAACCAGAGAAAATGTCTCATTATATAGGAACTAGAGGCCCAGTGCATGAGTTCGTGCACAGGTGGAGTCCCTCTGGGTGGCCTGCAGGGATTGGGCTGAAACCCGCAGTCCAACACCATCAGCAGCTCCTACCTGCCGCTCCCGCTCATCCTGGCCCCACTGTGCCTGCTGTGGACACGAGCCCAATCCGTCCCAATCGGGAGAGGCTAGTGCTGCCACAGCAGTGCTCACCAGCCATGAGCCAGCACCTCTTGCCCTTCCAAGGGGTGTGGCCTGTGGGATTGGGCTGAAACCGGCTCTCTGACATCCTGGATTATGAGAGGGTGCAGGCCAGGCTGAGGGACCCTACTGGTGCACAATCAGGCTGGGGAGGACTGTGGAAGGGCTCCAGGGCGTGTCTGGCTCATCTCTCTCAGTCCCAATCGGCCAGACCCCAGCAGCAAGCTAACCTACTGGTCAGAGTATCTTCCCCCTGGTGGTCAGTGCATGTCATAGCGAGTGGTTGAACAGCCTTAGCATATCATTAGCATACACTTTGGTTGTTTGGTTGTTCTGCCATTCAGTCTATTTGCATATTACCCTTTTATTATATAAGATATCATATATAATAGGAAACTGGAACATACTGTCCTTGACTGTCATTGATACCATGTAGAATATATGAACCCTGAATGGTTTCATAGATTGCAAGTTCACATCACTCTGTTGAAACTCCATTTCTGTGGCATAAAATACTAATTTCTTTTAATGAATTTAAAATTATATTTATAGGCTAGAAAAAAACCTACCAAATTTCTTTTCCCAGGATCATACCAGCCACTTACTCCTTTCTGACTTATCTGTAACTTTCTATCTCCCAAATGCTTCACTTATACTAAATCATCTTCCCCATGCTTTGTTAATGTTATACTTTTGGTCTGTAGAGTTCATCCTACCCATCTTTTGCCTATTTCTTAATGTGATAGTCTGATCATAAACTATTATTTCAAAATCAAGCTTAAATATTACTACCCATTTTCAGCCTTCTCTAATCCTTAAAGACAGACTTTTCTGGGTGACTGTATCACTTGTACAGACATCCATCATTATGAGGATTCAGTATTATATACAGTTGCCTCATTTGTTAGAAGAAAGAGTTCTTTATGTCAGAAACTATGTTTTATTTACCTTGGATACTTTTTTTTTTTAGTTATTGTACAAAGAAACCCATTCTAACAAGACATGCGATCCAATGTTACAATTGTGTGACTAATACTGGGGTTTTCTTCTCTTACACAATATAGTCCAGCTGGCCAGGTGGCTATTCTCTATGACAGGGATTTTCCACTGGTGTGCACTGGCACACTGGTGTGCACTAGAGTTTTTAAAACATGCAATATCTGACTCCTTAGTCAGGGGCACTGATCTCTTTTCCTTTAGATTGTCAAATTCCAAAAATGACAATGGCAAACACAATAGCCATCTGGTGTAAATCGAATCATACCTATTTTTTTTGTCAGGTTGGCAAAAATATGTTTATTGGTGTGCTGCAGAATTTTAGTAATTAGTTTATGTGTGCCAGAGATGAAAAGGGTTGAAAATCACTGCTCTATGGAGTTATTAGGGAACCAGGACTTTTCATTGCTTTATTCTCCTGTCTCCTTGTGGTTCTCATCTACAGGGTTGAAGGAGGCTCCTGTCTTCTTTACTTCCCACAGAATGAAAAAAGAGGCAGTGCTTGGGGAAAGTTTTAGTGTTATAGATGACCTGGAAGATGTGCACAATGTACACACAATGATTTATGCTTGAATATATTAGTTTAAACATGTTTCAAGGTTGTACTCATCTGCAGTATAGGCTAGGAATGGTAGTTAGGTGCCAAACAAAGTCCTATATGTAGGGCATATTATAATGCAAAAAGGAAGGGAAGAATAATGGATAAGGGCAAATGATTAATAATTTTACCCAATATACCTAAATAGAGTATCTAGCATATAATAGGACAATGACTGTTGTTGAATGAGTGAATGAATGAATGAGTGAATAGAATTACATATGGCAATTGACATAAAAAGAAAACTATATTTTCTAGATATTAAGGGACAAATGAGCAGATTCTATACCTTAGAATTTACAATATTTTAGCTGAACACAATTATTACTATGATTCATTTCAATGGAACTTCTTTTTATTTACCAAAATTCTATTGCTGCACAGTAAGATTTTCAAAACAGAAAGGGTTAATCAAACTAATTTGTATTATGTCAGTGTGATCTAGTTTTGACACTATCTTGAATATTTAATAGCACTGTAGGTATCTTGTGTTTAGCATTTTGAATGTCATCTTAATTAACTTCAGTGGAAACTGAGAGTCTCTCCATAAGTGAAGGTGACAGATACCACAAAACTCTAGATATTTATAAAATCCAACTAAACAAATACTTTATTTTCTTCTGAGAATCAACAATGGTTATATGACCTTAATTATGCATCAATTACATACATTAGTTTATAAATCCACTCTATTGTATTAGCAAAAGAATATCAAGAGTTTGTCATCACTTGAGGTGCTCTTAAAATTTTTCACTTTTCTGCCATGATGGAGTCAGGTGGGAAAGTAAATGTAGATCATTAAAGAAATTTATTTTTGAAATTATTTATTATTAAATAAGGAAACAAATCTACCTGCGATTTACAACATCTGTAAACACTAGATGGAGCTCTATGACTAAAGCGAATACTAATATGTAATATATATGTATATGAGTGTGTCTGTATGTCTTTGAAAACACATACAGACACTTAGAAAGCTAAAGATATTTTATTTTTTAAATTTTTATTGAATTTATTGCTTAATAACATTCTATAGGTTTCAGGTCTACACTTATATAATATATCATCTGTATATTGTATTTCTGTGTTCACCATCCAAGTCAAGTCTCCATCACCATGTAACCTCAATTTATACTCTTTTACTTCCTCTAAACCCCTTTCTCTCTGGTAATCTCCATACTATTATTTATGTCTAAGAGTTTTTAAATTTTTTTTATTTTGCTTAATCCCTTCACTGTTTTCATCCGGCCCCCCTAAATCCCTTCCCTCTGACAGGTTTCAGTCCGTTCTCTGTATCCGTTAGTCTGTTTCTATTTTGTTTGTTATTTTATTTTGTTCATTAAATTCAACATATAAATCAAATAATATGATACTTGTCTTTCTCTGACTGGCTTATTTCACTTAACATAATATTTTCATGATCTATCCATACTTTCACAAAAAGTAAGATTTCCTTTTGGTGGTGTTGTTGTTGTTGTTTTACAGCTGAGTAGTATTCCATTATGTAAATGTACCACGGCTTTTTTATTCACTCATCTACTGATGGACACTTGATCTGCTTCCAAATCTTGGGCTATTATAAATAACATTGCATTGATCTTGGGTGTACATATATTCTTTTGAATTGGTGTTTTGAGTTTCTTCAGATAAATTCCCAGAAGTAGAATCCCTGGGTCATAAGACAGTTCCGTTTTTTATTTTTTTAGATAACTCTATACTGCTTCCCACAGTGGCTGCATCAATCTGCAATCCCACCAACAGTGCAGGAGTGTTCACTTTTTAAATGTCAAAATGCAAATATGAAACCTGGGAATAATGCAGCTCCGTCAGTTAAGCACCGTTTCTTGTTAAATATTACATTAACACACTCATAGCTATTTTTCCACAGCACTTCCACCCTCTCAAAGTAATGATTGCTTATAAGTGAAAATACAAGAATATGCTAGTAAGGAAAAATAACTTTTCCTTAAATCCCTGCAATAGTTTTTTGTACTTTCAGGAAACTGCAGGAGCATGGAAGTAACATGTTTATAAAACACAGTACTACATATTAAGACTTTTCATTCATATGCAAAGAAGCTGATTAAATAGGAAAAAAAAAAAGACTGTATATTTTGTTACCCAAGACATAGTTTAGAACCAGCCAAAAAAAATCCAAAATTAACCTACAGAAAATTCCAGAATGGAAGCTAAGTACTTATAGGAGTTTTGGTTGGTTTGTTTGGTTGGTTGGTTGGTTGTTTTTTTCTTCTCTTTTCTTTTCTTTTCTTTCCTTTCCTTTCCTTTTATTTTATTTTATTGGCATACAGATTAGCATTTCTTTTCCCGATAACAAAGATAATAAACAAAAATTTCTGAACAGAAATTCACCTCTGATTTTTTTGTCTGTTTGTTTGTTTGCCTTTAGTGTTTTCTCTAGGTGTGCTTCATCCACCTAATCAAATAGAATACTGGGACAATTTTGGTTGTAGACTCAAGCATGGATTATCTGTCTGTCCAGAAAAACAACAACAATACAACAACATTTTCTTTTGTTGTCACCCAATATCTAGTCTTTCTTTGTTATGTCGTAAAATAGTTTTGCTAAGGAACCGAATGACCAGATACAGATTACATTTTTCAACCTTCTTTTGCTGGACAGGCCTTATGATTAAATTATTTCTGTGATGCCGATATGTGTGCAATTTCCATACTGTGGCCTTAAAGGAAAGTTGGGTGCTCTCCCCTTTTCTAGTCAAGCTGCCTGGTTGCTTCCATGCAGGTCAGCAGGCTGGGGCTGGAGCAGAATCCCTAAATGGCAGAAAGTGGTGTTAATAAAATGGAAGAAATTGTAATCCTGATCCCATGTACCTCCATATTTAGCTTGGATTGTTTTTGATCAGGTGATAACCTGAGAGAAAAATAAAATACCGTTTCTGTTAAGCCATTGTTAGTTCAAGTTTCTTTGTTGTATTCCTCAATCAATACCCTGACTATTGCATGTGCCTTTCTCTTTCAGAAACATTCTTAAGTAATTCAGTTCTATTTTGTGATAATATCTATTTCAAAATAAAAGTTTCCATTTAGTGTTGATTGTTGACTTTTCTAAGCCCATAGAAAAGGAAAGAACCTCAGGGAACATCTAATTTGTTTTCATTTATAAAAAAAGAAAGTTAAAGTTTTTTTAAAAAAATATGATCTTTTTTAGTATGATCATTTTTTTCTTACTAGGTGGATTAGAGAATGGAATTAGATAACAGAGAGAATGTGTTGGAGTTATTGCTTTGCCACTAATTGTATGTTCTGAGACAAATTAAGTGAACTCTGAGTGCCTTAGTTTGCACATCTATACATTAAAAATAGGAAGTTAACACAAAGTACATATGAGGATTAAATGAGATAAGTAAAACATTTAGCATAGATTTTGACAAATCATAAGCACTGAAAAAAGTGTGAAACATCACAGAGCCATCATGATTTTCACCAAATATTTCTGTTACAACTATGGCTCAGAATTCATCCACTATCACACAAAAGAGATATCCTGCCAACACCAGATTCTAAAGCAACTATATTCTCAGAACTCTTGAATACTGTTTATTCTTAGCAAGAAAAACAAAAGTCCTATTGACTTAGTTTATACATTAAAATGATGATTAGGATAATCCTCAAGATCTGGCTAGTTTAAGAAATATTTTTTTTCAATTGTAGAATCATAGCACAGTTATAATAATTATGTGTTGGGATTCATAAAAAATTATGTTCTGTTATTTCTCAATAATCCTAAATTGAGATCTCTTTTAAAATGAGTAAATAGAAAAAAATTAAAATTAATTTGAAGCCTGTGTGGGGAAAATGCTGATGCACAAGGTAAAAGCATTGAAGATTAGAGGTAAATATTTTCCTCTGAAGTAGACATTTTTCAAGTAACAGAGGATATTTTGTTAAAAATTTAAGGTAAAGTAAAATGGACACTGAGTCTATGAAGCAACATTAATTCACATTCAGAAAATAACATGAGGTAACAATAAACTGCATGACTATATATTGAGCCAATACTTAACGCTAAACAAAAAGTACCTATAAAATCACGAAAAGTATGAGAATTGCCGGTATATTTTATTGATAAAATAGTAAAAAAAAAAAATGAAAAATCTATAAACAATAGAAAATATAGAATGTCATAGTTTATTTTTAGGTAAAAAGGAAAAAACAAAAATTAGTTAACTCATCTTTCAACTCCCAAAAAGTAATAAAAAGAAAACCAAAACCTAACTGACCTAAGGAAAGCAAAATTGATAAAATAATAAATATAAGGGTTGTAGCAAAGTTGCAATCATAAAAATAAAACCAAGATATTAATCCCAGTTCTGTTTCTCTTCTCTGTGAATTCAGTGAAAAAGAAAAAATAATAAAAACAAATATAATAAGACATGAATAGTGGCTATAATAAAAGTTAGTGAGTACTATAAACAATATACAGAGAATAAAATTTCAAGTTTAACTTGGCTTTTGTCTGCTTTACCTGCCAGTCCCTGACCGTCCTCAGTCACCCTCTGCTGTCCTCTCACTCAGTCCAGATCTGTTGGCTTCTGGCTGTTCCTCAAACAGGTCAGTCACTCTTCAGCCTCAAAGCCTTTGAATTGTGTTTGATCCGTCTGGATTGCGTTGACCCTATATGCCAACCAGATTAACTTTCTCTCTTTGTTCTGGTGTATGTTCATATTATATTTGACCAGAGAGGCCTTCTTCAGCTGCTTTACATAAAATAAGTCCCTTATGTGTGTCATTCTCTGTTTTCTTTAAACATTATTTTCCTTTATAACACATATTGCATAGCATGCTATTTATTTACTGATTTGTTTTGTTTTGGTTGTTTTATTGCTGCCCTCCCCCGCAAAAAAAAAAAAAGGTAAAAAAAAAAAAACTGAGGACAGCTATGTATTGTTTTAATGTTGTTTCCATAGCATGGAATACATTAATGAATTAAATAACTTTTTTAACTAACATGAAAATTCTACTAACATAGATGGTTATCTGAAAAATGTACATGATCATAATTGCTTCATCAAGAAATAGCAATCTTAATGCTTCAAATCTAAGGGAGCATTACAGAAAGTTCAAACTAGAACTTGTGAGGACTGAACGAGGTAAGTAAAACATTTAGTATAAAGTTTGACAAATCACGAGCATTAAAAAACATTATGTATCACAGAATCTTTGGGATTTTTATCATTTGGTTCTGGGGTTCTCCACCCTTACCTTGCCCTAACCAGTAAGGAATTCACTCAAAAATTCAGAGATGCTAGGCTCCCATCCTAGATGCTAGGGAGGTCGTTATTATATGATGCTTGACTCCAGTTGCCCCTCTCTAGGGAGGAAGAGAAGATTGGGAGACTTATGGCTTCTAATGTTGAAATATGACTTGTGAGTTTTCCCTATAAAACCTACTCTTTAACCCAATAAATAAAATAGTGGACACAGCCATGTTCCATGACTGAGATAACCTTAATGGGATATGGTACTTGTCCTTCCCTACCTTCAATGACAATATGTATTTTTACCTTAAAAATTATACTGATTTAAAATTACGTTAATTAATAATTGAATTTAGCAAATGGGCCATACGGAAAATAACTATGTAGAAATTAGTTGTTTCATATTAGAAAAAATTAAAATAGAATAGAAAATTCTTATTTACCTTTTTAAAAACTATGTCTGAGTCTATCGCGGAATAGAAGGAATACATTAATTAGCTATTTTAAAATTCTATTAAGTTTATTTTAAATAATTATTTCCACAACAGCCATTTTATCTTAGGCATTGCTCGAGGCCCTTTGCTATAGTGCACAAATCAATAAATGGAGCACCTTCTCTATTTCTGCTTGTTTTGTTCGTGTGTTCATGTGCTTGTGTGCTTTTTAGTTTGAAGGTGGTTGAGATAAGTCTTGCTGCCTAGTAAACAGTAGGAAAAAGTGTGGTTCAACCAAAGGAATATGCTATTTAAATCTTTCCTGCAAGTTTTCTTAGGACAGCTGTTAGGTCTCCTGTCTGCTGGCAGTAACCCTACATGGAACTACTGTGTGATTTTTGAGTTTCAATGATGCATCCTCAAGATTCACTGAGCAATTATGTGGCGCTTCTTATATACTAGATCAATTACTAGACTTCATCACATATGTTTTCCTATATAATGACATATGCAATGGACCTTGAAAACTTTGCAGGGGGAAGTCTATGAGACGAATACAACTAATAGAATATCCTATAATTAATCAACAGTGCTTCTTCCTGTTTCCTTTTCCAGCAAATATTTATGAAGTGCCTAGTATATGACAGACATATACAAAATCCAGGGAGCAGTGATTGTAAAGGGTGGTGTAGACAAAGATACCAAAAGTCCGGTTCAATGGTGCCAGTTACTTACTTATAGTATTCTTTCTGCATAACTGGCTGCTAAATATATTTTGATTTCAGAGAAGAAGGAAGAGGGAGAGAGAGGTAGAAACGTCAATGATGAGAGAGAATCATTGATCGGCTGCCTCCTGCACTGGGGATGAAGTCCACAATTGGGACATGTGCCCTGCCCAGGAATGGATCCATGACCTCCTAGTTCAGAGGTTAAAGCTCAACCACTTAGCCATGCTGGCCGGGCTAAATATTTTTTAATATTACCTTTACCATCGAGCTCATTAGAATGAACTTTTCAGGTCAATAAAATGACAATGTAACAAATAGTTTGGCTTCAAATTTTCCATATTTAAACAGTTTTTCAGTTTTAGCATACTTAACTATTAAGTTTATTTTAAATAATCATTTCCACAACAGCCATGTTGTCTTAGGCATTGCTCGAGCCCCTTTGCTATAGTCTTGATGCCATGATACACAGAGTCATTTAACCATTGAAGAATGCGGTTATAGATTATTTTCCATAAACAAAACTTAGGGTATTTTATAAAGAATGCTAGTGCTCTTAATGCCTTACTATTGGTACCACAGCTATTGTTACTACCACTATGTTTACTAGTGCTAGACTAGTCCTCAAATGACTTCCCAAAATGAACTTGAAATAAAATCAAACCTCCTAACCCTGGCTTCTAACACTCAATATGAGCCTGTCTCTGCTTGCAGTTCCTAACTCATCTTTCTTTACCTTTCCCACTGCTATGTTATTCTCAAGCCATAGTTTTCCATCTCAGAAGTTTTTGTACTTATTGTTTGTCATTTTGGAATGTTCTTCCTCTAACTCTTTACATAGCAGTGCCTTTCTCATCATTTAATTTTAAATTAGATGTCAGCTCTTCAGAGAGATTTTTATCCACCATCCAAAATACAATAGTGCCTCACTTTCCCTAATGCCATACTTATTTTTCACTGCACCCATCAGTGCCAGAAATTTTATTTTGTTGGTATGTTTATTTACATTAACCATGTCAAACTCAAATGTTAACATGGGCCAAATAAACAAGATTTAAGTTTATGTGGGCTGCAAAAAAACAAAAGTTACAATTTTCATAGAAACGTAGGTTTATTTCAATAGAGACATGCTTAATACAAAGGGCTGAAATAAATGAGTAATCTATAATAATAAAAGCATAATATGCTAATTAGACTGGATAGCCAAATGACCTTCCAGATGTCATTCCGGATGTCCTTCCAGATGAAACCGCGGCAGAGTGGTTAGGGGAGATCAGGGAGGCAGGCGAGTGGTTAGGGGCAATCAGGCAAGTAAGCACAGGGGTTAGGGGTGATCAGGCAGGCAAACAAGTGTTTAGGACCTATGAACTAGGCAGGCAGAGTGGTTAGGGTCAATCAGGCAGGCAGGCGAGGGGTTAGGAGCCAGAGGTCCTGAATTGCGAGAGAGATGTCCAACTGCCGGTTCAGGACTGATCCTGGGCCTAAACCGGCAGTCAGACATCCCCAACGAGTCCCGGGTTGTGAGAGGGTGCAGGCTGGACTAAGGGACATTCTCCTCGGCATGAATTTTGTGCACCAGGCCTCTAGTTGTTAACATAAAAATAATAGAACATTCTAATAAAAATTAATATTTTTTCTTGAACATTAACTTGCCACAACATTAACTGCACAAATTAATAAGTACAACACAAATAAACCTATTTTTCTTGTTTCCTGAAAGCAAAATATTTCCTGTTGTGCACACCAAACAAATCAGCCCAAGACTAATGACATGGCAATTGGCCGCTAAAATATTCACTGATAGTATTAGTGGAGGCTGCGGTGGGCACAGGGTTGGTCTCAACCCTTCCTCTGCCCCTGCCTGGCCCCTCCTGACATGGCCCTTGGTCCCCTGTCTGCCAGAAACACCGCTTCTGCCACCGCCACTCCCATGCACTGAGGCTCCAGCCCCACTCGCACTCACTGATGATGCAGAGCAATTGAGGCCAGCACCAGCAATGGGTGCAAGCACTGGCTGCTACCCCGATGACCCCTCAGGATCAGGGGAAGGTGGAGAAGCCCTCAGGAATGATCGGGGCCAGCAGCCGCCACTCGCACCTGCTGATGGCACCAAGTGATCAGGATCGGCGCTGCACACTGGCACTGGCTGTAAGCAGAGGCTCCGGTGCCGGCAGCAGGTGTGAGCACTGGGCAGGACTGTGGCTCACTAGAGCTAAGAATTTTCAGTAACCATCAGAGGCTCGCCCCGATGACAGCAACTGGTGCCCCCCATTGGTCTGGTGCCCCTGGACACTTGCTCCACCATCCTGTTCTGCCACCTGCTGCTGCCTGCTGCCACCACCCACCATGTTCCACATGCGCCCCCTGGTGGTCAGCGCACGTCATAGCAACTGGTTGTTCAGTTGTTTGGTTGTTTGGCCATTCGGTCTATTTGCATATTAGGGTTTTATATACATATATAGATTATGTATAACAGGATATTGTAAAAATTAAGTTATAAAACTTTTATTAAAATGTTTCTTACATACCATTATAGTGGCTGGGCTGCAAAAACATTTGTTGTGAGCTGCATGTAGCCCACAGGCCGTGAGTTTGACCGGTTTGGTCTACATTTTGATCATGGAATTTAAATTTCACTGGGGAAGTGATTTTGTCTGCCTCATTCACTGCCATCAGAGTCTGGAAGAGGGCTTAGCATATATTATACCTGTACACTAATGGACCTACTAACTAACATTTATTGAATATTTTTCTTTGATAGGTAGATAATGAGATACATAATTTACATAAATTCTGTCATATAATTTTCTCCACAACCACATTATTATGTTAACATTATTAATATGAACCTTATTTTTCTAATAAAAGTAAACCCTGAGGCTTAGAAAGTTTAATAAATGCCCAAGGTCACAAAGCTAGTATAGTATGGAACTAAGATGGTCTGCCTGCTAGATCTCACTCTTCTCAATATCCTGTTGACATGGAATTGCATTCACAAAACTTTCAAACAAGTTGGGTATGAATGACATAGAAAGAGGGAGAATATCTGCTTATATGTATTTGTAGGGAGTTAGGGAGGTTATTTTGCTATAAATTGTATATTATGACAATTTTATTCAACTTAATTACCTATTTACTATTATAGGCATGTCAATCATATCCTCATGTCTGCAAAATCACAATTATTAATTTGTAGAAACGTTTCAAGAGAGTTGAATGTAGAGAGAAGTGAGATGTATTGTTATTATTCTAATATTTATTATTTAAAACATTCTTCATATTTTCAAGATGAATTCCAGTCATTAATTATTCCCTGTCATGTTGCCTTGGTCACAATTACTCATAGTAACTGAAGCTGTCGGATGCTGCAGGCAGAACATGAAATATATTGAGTCAGATTAACACTGAGTTCCATAGAATGAAATCTAGTCATCTTCTCATTTAAATCACACTAAATTCTTCTAAAATTGTTTTATTAGAAACATATGGCGAATAAAATATATGTGTGGGCGATTTCCTTACAAAAATATTCACTTCAAATTGGTGCCACTTATTCTACACTAGAATATTTTGCCTTTTATAAATAATCTCATCCAGCCCCATATTCAGATACTCTGTACTTCACATGCATTTACAATGGACTTCAATTAGTGTGTTTCTGCTTAGTAAGTAAATATTTGGAACGCAGTGAATAAATAGCAAAGATACTATAGAATTTCACCATAAGCAACCTGGATATGCAATGCTAGCAAATATTTCCTAATCTGAAGAATGTATGTTGTTTTTTCTCCCTCCCTCACAATTGTGGACTATAAAACATTAAAAATTCCTAATGCCTACCAAAAAACTATGCTTGTATACTCCAAAGAAAATGAATTAAAAAACAACAACGTAATAACACTTTATTTTTATGTATGCTGAGAAGCTTTAACTTGTATTATTTCCCCCCCTAAGTCCTGTTATAACAAAGAAATGTAAGACAGATGGCTTACAAATGTTAGATCAGTTTCCAATCGCCAGCACTATAAAGGAACAACACTCTATACCCAGTATTTTTCAAGAAATTATTTTTATTTTATAGCTAGGATGTGTTATTTTTTGCATCACTGCTCGTCTCTCAGCGATAATAATGTTAGCATCACTGACCTCATAAGGTTGTCATAAAAATGAAATTATCCTGAATACTTTGTTATACATGCTTTGTTTCTGGGTAGCATATATATATATATGACCTCTGAATAGTTTAGATATTGGAACAGGTTTTTAATATCATAATAGCTCAATATGTGTTCCTAGACAAAACTCATGGAGAGAATATTTGAATTGTAAATCCTTTTATGTTGTACAGTCATATGAAAATAAGGAAGACCAAATTATAACCTCTTATTCCAGGAACAGTATCCTGGGTGCCTGGATAGAAAACCAACTTGAGGTAAAATGCTGATCTGGCTGCTTTTCATTCTGATAGTCTGGATGTTAGTGCAAACTGTTGTTCGTGTTCATACAACTTGTTTCTGGTGCATGTTTTACTAAAACTATGCAGTCACTGGTAAAAAAAAAAAAAATGCATTTCTTCAAAGTTGAAAGTCATGACAAATATATTGAAAATGCCAGCAAAATGGACTGAGGGAGATTATGGTACAACAGGTTCTAGTATATCCTTAGACTGAATGGAATAGTTATTGATTGTCTACAATTCATGTAGAAAGTCTGGGAATGAGAACTAGCTATAGAGTAGCATATTGCTGAGGTCAGGTCAAATCTCAGCTCTTTGCCTTTGGACATGCCCTTGTAGCTGCTTCCTCAATCATGGTAGCACATGTTGAAGTAGCAGCCTTTCTGCACCTATGGCCACTCTTTCTACGTTGAAAGCTACTCTAGAATCAGGAGCAAATAGACTCCACTGCCTACCATCTTATGTAGTGAGAGCTTAAGCCACATGCTTTCCTGACTCTACCTATCCTTCCTATTTCCCCAATGTTCACCTTCTCATGCCAGCAAAATACCTTTATTATATTTTCTTAGAAACTGTTTAATAACTATAGTGAATATTTTACATTGGATAAAGTACTTTATATTATTGTATTATTTATTTTTCTTATTATATCCTGTGGGTAAAACCATTATTGTGTTATGTCCCCTACTTTCTAGCAGTATATGTGAGTTGACAAGTTATTTTAAAATGTTAATCCTTGGGATATGCTAGAGAAGAGTTTACCCCCTTCCTTCCCCACCCCAACAACATTTAGAAATTAATTTGTACTAAACTACTTCAAAGTCCAAAATTGTTTTATGATAAGATCTCATTAATTTTCATCAAATATCTGGCTTATGTCTAAGTAAGTATCCAGAGACAAAGAAGAAATAAGATATAAGCTAAAAAATTCTCCATAATTCTATCTTGTAGGGAGCATATTCTCTTCAGTCATAGATTTTCCCATATTCTTGGAAATGGAGTAAAATAATAGCAAATCTAGAACATTTTATTTCAATATTAATAGATAGAAACAGAAAACTATAAATATAATCTTCTTTACAGTGCCATTCTAAAAGTTGCTATACTGATCAATTCAAGAAAGAAAGAAAAAATAGAAAACTTTATTTTTCAACAAATAAGAAATTTAACCACTTTTAGCCTAAGCTAACTTTTAAATTACTTTTTAAAAAATATAAACCAGATTATTTTAGATATGTCGTAAATAAGGTCTTCTAGTTATGTCCAAATGAGGAGGTGGGCAAATTTTCTTCAAGAAAAGAAACTATAAAATTGACAAAAACAGCTATTTTCATGCTCTGTGAATTTACAAAAGACAATTTTTGATAGGCATTTACTCGTATGCTTTAAGAACTGCAGAACTTTGGGTAGTACTAATGAACATTTATAGTGCTCTTCCCTGTGGCTATTCTTCATAGTTCAGTTAATAGAGGTTTGGCCTGGGCCTGGAAAACTGAGAGAACAGGCTACTTGGTTACTGATGTCAAAAGGGCTCAGTTTATTGAATGAGTACAATCCCCATAACCAATGGCATTATTGATAAAATAAACAATCTTTTTGGTATGTGAGTAAGAATAGCTGATGGTTCTACTCGGCTTGACATGGTGGCCATGCTTGGTGGAGACCACAGAAAGTGCACTCCACACATCCCTGTAAACACCTAGTCTGTGTTCATGTACAGAGGATACTTGGAAGGAAACACCGGAAAGAAAAAAGGGTCATCAGATTGAAAAACAAAACAAAACTCAGAAGCTTGAATGCTCATCCTCACCACAAATTGATATATTGAAAGTCTTACTAACTCAAGGTTGATGAACACATTTTTCCTTCAATAATTAGTAGCCACTAAACCACACAGACACAGAAGTGACTCCTAAGAAATGTGGCTTTGAATTAAAGTAAGAATTAAAAAGAAACAATCAAAGCAAGAAAAACTAAACTAAACATGGTCATTAGAGACTACAAATTCTTGGGCAGATGTATTTCACAGTTTTATTATAGTCAAGTTCCTAAACCCCAAAACGAAAAGCAAAACAAAATAAAAAAAACTCCAACAAATTTTTAAAGTAAAAACAATAACAACATAAATCCACAGGGATGAAAATAGAATCCAGAGTTGCTATAATATGTCATTTATTTTAAAAAGAGAAAGAGATACATGAAAAAACAAACAAGGAAGATAAGTGGTGGCAGATGTTAGATTTATCAAATAAAGACTTCAGATCAGCTACTAAAATAAGGTCAATGAACTAAATGATATCTATCATGTTTAGAGTAAACTAAAATTATAACATTAATGAATCAACAAACAAACTAAAAACAAGGACATAGAAATGATAAAACAGAACCAAATAGAAATTATGGAGTTAAAGAAATACAATTGAAATAAAAAAATGGTTAAACAGAGAATTTGGGGTAACAAAAGACAGAATTAGTGAGTTTGTAGATAGAGCGATAGAAATGTTATATATATATATATATATATATATATATATAAAAAAAAAAAGCCAAATGAGTAGAGCTTCAGAGACCTGTAAGACATCATCAAATGTATCAATAGATGTGTAATGGAAATCTCAAAAAATGAAGAGAAAACAGGGACAGAAAAAATATATTTGTTAAAGTTTAGACAAATTTCACAGTGGGGAAAGGAAGCAAATATGATTTCGTGGGCAGAGCCCTTGGAGCCACCTGCTGAGCATACATTTGTTTTGGCTTACATGCTTTTGTTGTAATGCTCAAAAAATGCCAGATGGGATTATCCTGACCTGGAAGGGCTGTGTGTAAAGTAATACCAATACCACTGGGACATCACAACTCCAATGACCCTGTGAGCCCCAGGTCTTTGTGACTAATGATTTTGCTTATTAGAGTATATGGCAAAGGGAGGCAAACCCAGAGACGCTTTACCACTCATTTGATGTGCTACTAGCTACATATATTTTGAAAAGTATCTATTAGCTTCCTACTGGGTTCTCTTTAAAACAGAATGCCGAACCTGTAAAGGTCTTGTGATTCTCTGGTCACTTATTCTCAATTTGGGGTGAGTCAATTCAGACTCCGTGACTAACAAGAAAGGACCAAAAAAGCCTCTTCTATCAAATGGAAATTCAGGAATATAACTGACCTCCAGTGGCACCTCAGCTTTACATGAAAAAGTAGTAGTTAGGTCTTTGTGGGAAACTTTCCAGCCATTCTACTGTGTGAAGCAGAACTGCCAGTTCAATAAGACCTTTGATTCACAGAGGTCTCCAAACATGCCTGGATCTGGTTCACTGATGGTTTGGCTACTAAGCTACTGTCATTGTTCACCCTCAGTACCAGCTATTCAGAACCAAAGAGGTATGTGGCCACTTCACTCAGGGAGGCAGAACTCAAGCTCATTTTCACATCTCTAGTCAATTCTTCCCTTATTGAAGCTTATATATGTTATCAAATTATGGGCTGTTGCTTGAATCTGTTTTGTTTTCTACTTTGAAAATATAGACTGCCAGATTAAAGACAGATCAAACTGTCTCTCACTCACAGTTGCCCACGGTAAGGTTTCATTCTTTTATGAGACTGACTGGAATCCAGTTGCTGGTAGAGATTGCACCACCCAGAATGCCAACATTGTTGTCCGGACCCATCATCCTATGAACATAGAAATATGTCCACCATTAAAGGCTGGACATAAGGTAAAGGGCTTTGTTTTTATTTCAGGGACTACCATTGCCTGCTAGACTTGTGAATCCTGCCAAATGTTGGCTGACTCCACCTGACTTACCTTTCCAGGGCTTTGAGTTAAAACCTTGGACATCAAGGCTTGGGTTAAGGGCCCTGGTTGGCAGCACTTAACACATGTTGTCAGACAACTTTGCTGGAAGAATAAAATGCATATTCATGAAACTCCACAGGGAGGAGACATTTAAAAGCTTGAGCCTGGTTTCTTCTGGATCTCACCCTAACTGCCTTTTCCTTTAATTGATTTGATTGCTATTCTTTCACTGAGATAAACCATAACCTTGAATATAACAGTTTTTCTGAGCCCTTTGTGTCATTTTTTGTAAATCACTGAGCCCACGAGTGGTCTTGGGGGTCCCCTGACATAATCTACCATCCTCTGCTAGATGTCTTTGATGATGATTTGATTTTAAAATCCCTTAACTTTACTGAGAAGTCACTATGACAGATTAGGGCAGGGGTCCTCAAACTACAGCCCGCGGGCCACATGCAAATATAAATATTGTATTTGTTCCCTTTTTGCTTTTTTACTTCAAAACAAGATATGTGCAGTGTGCATAGGAATTTGTTCATGGTTTTTTTTTAAACTATAGTCCAGCCCTCCAACGGTCTGAGGGACAGTGAACTGGCCCCCTGTTTAAAAAGTTTGAGGACCCCTGGATTAGGTTGGCCCCTAGATCTTGTTATTCTATACAAAACACCTGTCAGTACTTCTGGATGTCTTCTACTCCCACTCCTAGAGCCATCACTTGATCTTTTCATGGGGCAGAGGATTGCCACTTAACTTGTGATATGGACAAGCAGAATCTGTTGGACAGACAATCCTTTCAAACAAGAATTTAACCCATTTATTTGAACGATGAACCTGAATGACTACCAGGCAGTCAAGAGTATACTTTTCAAGTAATGTCAACCGGTGCCCCCAGGATGATGTCACAGTAGGAGGGCCTTAACTACTGTTAACAACACTTTTTTGTTTTTGTTTTTTTGGCCAGAGGTACCACATTGAACTGCAGTTCTTGAACTACAGTTCTTTTCAAAATACAACTTTCACTTGAGAGGTGGTCATAGACCTTTGAGTGTTTAAGGAAACAACAATAGATCATGCAATCCTCTTATGACTGTAGAGATCTTCAAGAGGCATAACAAGCCCACTGTTGATGCAGACCTTGTGGTCTGTATTTCTACAAATCGATCCATTCAATTAGAAAAGGTGGCCCAAAATGTGTTCCTAACTTTGACTGAAGTGAACAATGATACCACCTCAGCTCTATAAAGTATTCATGTCTGACTCAGCTTTCTGAACATGGCTGTTATGGATAATAGAATTGCCCTAGATTTCCTCCCTTCGGGCTAAAGCAGAGTCTTCACATTCACTAATATATTTTTTTGTATCTGGATTAATTTTTGGACTAAGTGGCAATATACTATAAATATAGAAACTTAAAGAGAAAGCTACCTGGCTTTTGAAGGCAGACTATGATAGTTTAAGAAATTTGTTTAGTTGGCTTATTCTGGCTGGGTCCCTAGGCCATGGAAGAGGTCAATACATCAAGTTAATTTTATCTTGCTGATTAATAGTCCTGTCCTATATAATAAAAGCATAATATGCAAATCAACTGAACTGCAGAATGACCAGTCGGCAGGGGGCGGGGCTGGTGAGCACGGTGGTGCCAGGCCAGCCAAGTTGCGTGCCAGCAGGCAGAGGGAAGGAATGGCAATCGGGGGTTGCAACGGTGACCAGCTGTGGTGGAGGAGCGATTGGGGGAGCGCACCTAAGCTGTCAGTCAGACATCCCCTGAGGGCTCCCAGACTGTGAAAGGGCATAGGCCAGGCTGAGGGACCCCCCCTCCCTGAGTGCATAAATTTTCATGCACCAGGCCTCTAGTTGATTATAAATTTAATTTATTTATTTTGGGGAAAAATTAAACAGATATTGTCCTAGTCTCTAATGGTCAGATTAACCTGGTGTCCAGTATGATATAATCACAGGAAGCTTCATCAGAAGCCAAAAGAATATAGAAAGGGATGGATATTGTTAATACATAATTTTTAAAATATTTTATTTATTGAGTTTAGAGATAGATAAGAAGAGAGAGAGAGAGAGAGAGAGAGAGAGAGAGAGAGAGAGAGAGAGGTTAAGTTGTTGTTTCTCTTAGTTATGCATTTATTAGTTGATTCTTGTATATACCCTGTCCTGATCAGGGATCAAATGTGCAACCTTGGCATATCAGGACAATGCTCTAACCAACTTAGTGACTTGGTAAGGCCAAGAAATAATTCTCCATGGGTCTCTTTTTGTGTGCATATTGCAAGTCAGGATTTAACTGCTGTTTATTCTGTTTATTGTGAAGTTAACAAACAGCCTTGAAAGAGTTAGCGTTTCCTACTATAGCAAAAGGAAGGTATGCTTGCTGACCATTTTAAAAGATGCTGAGGGATACCCAAAGCTCAGAGCTTCTCTCCTAAGATACTGTGGAAAAAAGGAAGAGAGCAAATATGCTGATGTTTATGCTACCTTTGTGCCATGAGTAGTAAGGGCCCATATCTATGACCCAGGAATTTCTTATTAGTATCTATAAATAGGTAACAGGTTAATTTGTTTGCTTACAAGTAGGACAAAATACCAGACTCTTCGCAGTAACAATATGCCGTGCAGAAGTAATTCTTCTTGGTCTCTTCAAAGATATATCCTCCCTGACAATCATAAAAATTCATGCTTTAACGGTTTCTGGAGAGTTATTTATTTATTTATTTATTTTCAAATTTGGAGGAGCATAGGCTTTAGAATCAGAAGTCCCTGGAAAGAAAGCCAGACTGGCTGCTCATAAAATATCACATCAGTAAAACAGGGGTATTGTAATGAATGAGTGAATGTAATGTTATTAATAATAAAGCTCTTATTTAGCCCCTGGCCTGCTAAAATCAATTGACGATATATTTTTTTTTCTGTCTAAGATTTCTCAAAGATTTAGACACCAAGTTGAGAGGCATATAATAAAGTACAAATAAAAATATTTTATAGCATCAATATAAAGTCACATACTTATTTAAAAGAAACTAAAAATAGAAAAAAAAATAAGTAGAAAAAAATCAACTATAATTTCACCACATAAAATGAGCAGTTACTAGAGGCCTGATGCACAAAAATTCATGCAAGAATAGGCCTTCCTTCCTCTGGCTGCCAGCACCTGGACTTCCCTCCAGCCACCTGCAGGCACCTGGGACCCAGGCTGCTTCCCTCCTCTGGCCACCGGCAGGCACCCAGGACCTGGGCTGCTTCCCTCCAAACCTGGCTTCATCAGGAAGGACGTCCAGATGATGTCAGGAAGGACATCTGGGCTAATTAGCATATTACCCTTTTATTACTATAGATAATGTATCTTCTTGTTATGTAATTGTAAAAAAGCAAATTTTATAAAATACATTATATGCAATTTAGTATCCTAAAGTAGAAACATTTTGATAGTGGTTCTGGTGAATTTATTCTCAAGGAAAACAATATATTAATGTCATAAGCCAGAAAGCTTGGCTGTTGAATTTTGGTTAAACCCACCAGTTAAGAACACAAATGAGACTTTCACAGGCACTTTTCTTAAGCCCAACCATCTAGATACTTGCTTTATTTTTATTAAAAGCAAAAACCAACCAAACAAAAAATGTTTGATAGAGTTAATTCCAGGCCTCTATAGACAGAAACTGAGATAAAATAATACATAAAAAGTCTGAGAATAGTGGTTGTTGCATCAAAAATTTCATTAATTATAGTAATTATCTGGGATTGAAATTTTTAAAACATCTGCAGTGACACAAGTGACTGTGCTTAAACATGCTCAATTCATTTTTCAATCACTTAAATATAACTATTGTTAAGGAATTAGTTAGAAGTCATTAAGAAAGTAACTTTCAAAAAACTAATTCTGGCATGTCACAGAGACAAAATTGAAGGATTAATAAAGGAAAATGTGCCCAAACATTATGATCTCAATCATTACATATACATTAGTATAAAAATGAAGAAAATCCAGTTGACAATTGCCTTCAATTATACTTCTCTGTTTAGATATTAACATCATTAATTTCATTAGCTAATTCACATCTGCATTCATGCAATTGTAATGACTTCTTATTTAATGAAGACTAAGATCATTTACTTATTTAACAAGCATTTTGTCAGGTCACTACCATATTCCTGGCTATGAGGTTAGCATCAAAGGTAAGAGAAAATATGGTAATTCTAATTACCCATTTTATTTTTTATTTTTAATAATATATTAGAGGCCTGGGGCATGAATTCATGCACCAGTGGGGGCCCTTTGCCTGACCTGTGGGATCGGGCTACACCTGGCTCTCTGACATCCCCCAAGGGGTCCCAGATTTCAAAAGGGTGCAGGTCAGGTCGAGGGACCCTACCAGTGCACGATTGGGCCTGGGGAGGGACGCAGGAGGTTGGCCAGCCACGGCAGGACAGCAGGAGGGCTCCAGGGCATGTCCAGCCCATCTCAATCAGTCCCAATCATCCAGACCCCAGAAGCAAGCTAACCTACTGATCAGCACGTCTGCCCCCTGGTAGTCAGTGCACATGATAGATAGCATTGGTTGAGCCGCCTTAGCATATCATTAGCATATTATGCTTTGATTGGCTGAATGGCCAACTGGATGACCAGACACTTAGCATATTAAGCTTTTATTATATAGGATATAATATCCTATCTAATAATAGGAAAACATGGTAATTAACTGTAACTTCACTACCCTTCCCATTGGCTAATCAGCGAGATATGCAAATTAACTGCCAACCAAGATGGCGGCCAGCAGCCAGGCAGCTGAAATGAACACGAGGCTTGCTTGCTCCAGTGATGGAGGAAGCCAAGGTTCCCCGCCTGCCGCTGCCGGCCTCTGAGCTTGCACCCTAAGAAACAATGTTGCAATTATAGAAGCTAAACAAACCCCAGAAACCTGCTTTCAGCCATCAGAGCTGGAGCTAGCAGGACCGCAACACTGTTACAATTATAGAACCCAAACAAACCCAGAGACCTGCTTTCAGCAGCTGAGGTCTCAGAGTGGGAGCCAAGCCTCAGAGCTTTAGCTGGCTCTCAGCTCCAGTGACAGCCATAGAAGGTAAATAAATCCCAGAATAAAAAAAAAAAAAGAAAAAAAGGAGAGGTTGGGAGCTTCAGTCACCCGCCAGCCTGAAAATGGCCCTTAGCCCCTCACCCAGACTGGCCAGGCACCCCAGAGGGGACCCCTACCCTGATCCGGGACACCCTTCAGGGCAAACCAGCTGGCCCCCACCCATGCACCTATATAGTAAAAGGGTAATATGCAAATTGACCCTAACAGCAGAAAGACTGGGAATGACTGGTCACTATGACACACACTGACCACCAGGGGGCAGATGCTCAATGCAGGAGCTGCCCTCTGGTGGTCAGGGCTCTCTCACATGGGAGGAGCTCTGCTCAGCCACAAGCCAGGCTGATGGCTGCCTGTACAGCGGTGGTGGTGGGAGCCTCTCCTGCCTCCTCAGCAGCGCTAAGGATGTCCAACTGCAGCTTAGGCCTGCTCCCCGCTGGCAAGTGGATATTCCCCGAGGGCTGCCGGGCTGCCAGAGGAATGTCTGATTGCCATCTTAGGCCCAATCCCCTGGGGAGCAGGCCTAAGCCAGCAGGTGGTCATACTCTGAGGGGATGTGAGAGGGCACAGGCCTGGCAGAGACCCCCCTCCCCCCCGATTGCACAAATTTTTGTGCACCTGTGTGCATACACACACACACACACACACACACATATACATACATACTTTGGAGGAGGAAGGGAGAGGGAGCGAGAAATAGAAACATTGATGCTAAGAGATAATCATTTATTGGCTGTTTCCTGCACACCCCTACTGGGGATCAAGCCCCCAACCTGGGCCTGTGCCATGACCAGGAATGGAACTATGACCTCCTGGTTCCTAGGTCAATGCTCAACCACTGAGAAACACCGGCTGGGCCTAATTATCCATTTTAATCACTATGTATCTAGAATCAGAAATCTCTTTAAAACTGTAAGTGCATAGTGTTGAAAATATTTTATCAAAGAGGAATTACATGAAATTTATTTTTGTAATAAAATGGTTATAATTAATAAACAAACAAATATATTATTAAACTTAAAAATGAACAAAACAGTATGTACAACATCTCAATTTGTAAAACAGAAATATTAAATAGATAAACTGGTAAGATTATTATACAAGGGTGGTAGGGCTACAGGTAATTTTTGTGCTTTTTGATTTTTCAAAATTTCAGCAATTGGCAAGTGTTATATTTATAATCTAAAGCAGTTATTTTTAAAAGCAAAAATTCATATATCTTTTATATTCCACTTTCTCATGTCTTTATTTTGTTGAATAAAGTAATATAATTACTGCTAATGAGTATAGGTACGGCATAAACTTTCAAATCAGATGGCCTGGGTTTTGTCTAAGTCAGCCATTTATCAGCTTTTTGATCCTAAGCATAAGGTTTTGTGTCAATTTTCCTTTCATTGTATTTTGATGGATTTTGACTGGGTGAGCTCTCTAAGAAAATAATAATTATTATTAAAGTAACTAACTCATATAGTGCCAGGCTCTTTAAAAAATGTATACACACATGCTCCCAAATCTACTTAATTTTGATAACTATTCATCAGAGTTGCAGATATTATCCATTTTAGAGATAATGTGGCTAAAGCTTCTCCATAACAAAGGTACATTTCAGAACCAGGTAGTCTGGCTTTAGAATCTATGATCTTTACTCCTATCTGAAAATGCTTTAACTTTTTAACATTTCTTCATTACTAATATATTGATTAAACTACTTATATTTCTAATAATAACTGTATTAGGGTTTTCCAGAAAACCATAAGAGATAGATATAGATAGATGATAGATAGATGGATAGATAGATAATAGATAGATGATAGATATTTAGATAGATAATAGCTAGATAGAGATTAGATGATAGAGGATAGATGATAGATGATAAATAGATAGATGATAGATGATAGATAGATAGATAGATAGATAGATAGATAGATAGATAGATAGATAGATAATAGATAGATAGGATAGATAATGTAGGGGCTAAAAAATATTAATACTTATTAATGCTTTTTCTCCCACCTTCTAAGTTCTTCTGGCTAGGCTAAATAACAAAATGAACAAAGACCAGTTAACAGGAGAAAAATAAAAGTTCAATACATACACATAGGGAATTCACCTAGACATGATAAATCCATGAAAATTCCAAAGACAGTGAGGTATATAAGACATTGTGGACAAAGAGGAAGGGGGTAATGGAGTATTAGATTTCAGGAGTGAGAATGGGTAGTTTACAGGTAGTTGAGGAAGAGCAGAATACCATAGCAGACAAACCGTTGCTAGGCTCAGAAACAGTGGGACCCAGTGGATGTCTAGCTAACACACCTGCCTGAAACCCTCTAGTTGACCATTCTAAATTTGAAGATCTCCTTCCTGAAGCAGGTTTCTCTTGGGGAGGAAAAAAAGTGGGGAGAATGTCAAAGGTTCTTTCTAGCCCTAGCCAGTTTGGCTCAGTGAATAGAGAGTCAGACTGTGGACAGAAGGGTCCCGGGTTCCATTCTGGTCAAGGGCATGTACCTTGGTTTCAGGTTCCTCCCTGGCCCAGGCCCTGGTCAGGGTGCCTGCAGGACACAATGTTTCTTTCACATTGATGTTTCTCTGTCTTTCCCTCTCTCTTCTACTCTCTCTAAAATCAATGGGAAAGTATCATCGGGTGAGGATTAAAAAAATAAATAGATAAAATAAAACAAAGGTTCTTTCTACATCTTTTGTTTCTTAATAAAGAGCTTAAAATTGATGTACCAAAAAGCAGCTTCAGCGTGGCAGAATTTTGGTCCCTTTAATAGATAGTCAGATAGATAATAGATAGATGATAGATAGACACTGATTTTTAAAGGAATTGGCTCACATAATATGGAGTCTGGCAAGTTCAAAATCTGTAGTTCAATTCTAAAGGATATTGGACCAGAAAACCAGGGAAGAGTTAATGCAACAGACCAAGTACAAAGGCTATCTGTTAGTGTAACTTCCTCTTGCTCAGGGAAAGACAGTTTTTTGTTCTCTTTGTTACCAGACTGAAGGGTACCATTTGCCTATGTGCACCAAGCCCAATAAGACACAAGGGACAGTTTGTAGCCAAGGAAGTAGGGATTTATTAAGGAGATGGTGCCATATTCAGAGTCACAGGCAGCTCATGCTCAAAGACTAGTCTCCCCAGTCGCTTCTAGGGGATGGGTTATATAGGGAGAAAATAATCATGGTGACTAAGGAAGTGAGAGTCATGGTCAGGATATGGTCTCTACTGACTGGTCAGTACTAGGGTAAGGGGTAGTTGATAATTGCATCTGGTCCTGATGTAAGCCATGGCACTGTTTCATTTAGTTTTGTAAGGATATGGCCAGTGGGGTCATTTTGGAGCTGAACACAACTGAGGCTCAGATGTTACGTCTAGTTTGACTGAAACTCTGCCTCTGTGGTCAACAGATCCAAGGCTATGTTTCTAAGACTACTGGATGCTGACCAGAACCTTATTGTCCTGCAGCTTAATGATTAAACAAGAGAAAGGGAAGTGGGAGAGTCAGGTTGTTATTGTCATAATTAGCTAGCTAATAGTAAAATAGGAAGAAAGCAAAGGGGAGGCCAGACATTGTAAGTGTGGTCATCTGGACAGCTTCACCCATTCCCTGCAGATCACTGCGGAAAGGGACCCAACAAAGGGGAAGACGGGCTAATGGGCCGTGAAGTTGGAATGATGTGGGAAAGGTGCTTGTCTGTTAGTCTAACCTGGGAAAAAGGTAACTGGCAAAGGGGTGGAGCACTACAAGGGCACACAATCTTATTAGAAAGTCAAAATCCACAAGCAAAGGAATTCTCTCTCTTGCTTGGTCTTATGCTCATGCTCCCTTGCACTCTCTTGCTCCTTGACCCACACTCATACGTGTACTAGCCCACCATGTGGCCTTAGGTCCACACACAGTGGACTGTAGCTAGGAACACAAGCTAAGCTGGCCAGATACTGGACTGAACTGTGCTTTAATATGGAGCAGAAATCCTGGGCAGTGGCCTTAATTCTAGCCCTGTTGCAGGCAAGGCTGGACTTTTTCCATGGTGAGAGGAGGGGAATGGGACATTGGAAACTCAGGAGATTAATTCCACCCAAATAAAAATCACTCATTTTCCCATGTGTGTCTCAGGAAAGTCCTTTTCATGGAATATCACAGGAATTCCACTCCCACTAGCACCGGTGGGGACACAGAAGACCCCCTACTGATAACAAGGGCACTAAGTCAGGCCAATTTGTGTCAAAGGGAAAAAAATATAAAAATAAAAGGCCTGATGAAAGAAAATAAGGTTTCTGTGTGGTTACATCTGTAGGCCTTGAACTGACTATGTGAGGCCCACCTGCATTATTGAGGTGGATCTGCTTTATTCAAAGTCCCCTGATTTAAATATTACTGTCATTCAAAATCATCCTACAGAATCACCCAGAATAATGTCATACCACACATTTGGGCACCATGCTTAGCCAGGTTGACACATACAATTAATCATCACAGTGATTAAGCACTAGTTATCATTTAAAGTCACTACGGTATCTGATATTCAGATATGAAATTAGAGAGAGTTTGCTGCACCTGAATAAGCCTTGTGTGCTATTGCTTCTCTAACTCCTAGGATTTAAACTGTTTAAAATGACTTCAGATACTCTCTTACTTATATAAATGAGCCAATTTTATTTAGATGTTGCGCCTAAACATCTGTGTGTACACTGACCTCCCCCTACCCACCCCCCCACCCCCCGTAATGTCAGACATGTTTTCTCAATATTTCTCATTGCTTTTTGGTTGGATATGGCTCTAAGACTTCCAGCCCTAAGTTTTTGATCCCTTGTTGTTCCAATTTATTTATATTAAATATTGAGTAAATCTATGAATAAGTAATTAAAAATGTTTCACCATGTCAGTGTTTCCGGTTTTTGTTTGTTTTGGCAACATAAACAATGTTCAAACCTGTAGAGAATTTTTTATGAGTTTATTTGAGCCAAACCGACACCAATTGCCAGGAAGGATTGTTGAAAAATCTCCAGAAAATGATAGTTTTACCACTTATTTTACACATCAGAATCAAAGGGGAATACGAAAGCATTAAATAAAATCCATTGGTGGTAGATTAGGGAAGCAGGGGAGGGAGAGGAAAGCAAGGGAAGTGTCTGGAATTGGCTAAAATGTGAAATGAATAAACACATCCTTCTTTTACATTTGTCCTATAGGCTGTTAACAGTTAACACTTACCATGATAATAATAACAATGAGGGGATTTGTGGCCTCTGCTCTAGTGCAGTGGTTCTGCTTTGAGGGGTGGGGGGGTTGGAGGAAATTATTTTGATATTCCAAAAGTATTTTACCATAAATGCAAGGAAAAAAAAAAGACGACATGCTCAGAAAGGTAAAGATTGACTTGTATTAGGGAAAAACACCCACTTGGGACATGACTACCTGCCATGAACTGCTTTCAGTTAGAAAGTTTTCATTTCAGACCATCCCATGGGGTTATGTTAGGTCTCTAAGTTTGTGAGGCCACCATACAGGCCTTCCCTGAGCTTGTTAAGTTTATAGTATGTGGCCCCTTTTTCATTCAGAGTTAGTTTTTTCCCCCCCAAATTATATTCTATCCATTTGGGTTTGTACACTACTGCTAAGCTGTAAGAATAGTTTCTGAGTTTTAAAATGTTAATTTTATTACCTAAATCCTCTTAGTTATTTAGTTACTTGTTTAATGGTTGTTATAACGGGGAGCTTACTGCCCAGGCTGAGTCAAAAGTTAAAATTCTTGGTTTTAAAACATGCTTTTATTAGATACTTAGTACTGTATACTATGAATACTCTGAAGTATGTTTTCCTTGATCTAGTGACTCATTTAATTACTGAGAAAACTATTTATTGAGCGGCTACTGTGTGGCAAAAACTATTCCAGATACTGAGAATACCAATAATAATAATAATAAAATATTTTCTTTTCCTCCTAAATCAGTGTCTTGAGAAAGCTTATATATAAATTAGTAATCAAGAATAAGTATATATGTAAAATATGTAGAACATTCTCAGTAGTTGCTATGAAAAAAAAATAAAAAAGAGAAAAAAAGGAATGCCAATTCAGTTATAAATAATAGAGTAGGATTTAAAGAAAGACTCATTGAAGGAAGTGATATGTTTAAGTGGTGGAAAGTACAAATAAAAGGACTTAAGGCAGAAGTGTCCCCTGCAGTTTCTTAGAATGTCAATTTGGCCCATGTAATGATTGAGTGGAATAAATAATAGTGGGAGAGTAGCAGAAGATGAGGTCAGAGTATAATGAAGCATTGAGCTTCGGGAGGAAATTGTGGAGCCATGTTTAAGACATTGGTTTTTACTCTCAATGATAGGGGATACCACCGGTAAGTTTTGAACAAGGATGATATTAACCAACCACAATTTTCATCTCCCTTGGGCCACAGGGAAACCCATTAGGAAAACACTACAGCAACCCAAGGCCAGGTGAAAAATGATGGTGGCTCAGACTAGGGTGGTAAAAAGGGGTAACAAAAATAGGCTTAGTTGGGGCTATATTTTGAAGATGGTGACTTTTGTATTGCAGAGAGAAAGTGAAAAATCAAGAACCACTCCACGGGTTTTGCCCTATACCCGTGAAAGCAAGGGAAGAGTGTGAGAAAAATAAATTCCATATTTCTTTTTTTAACCAACACTTTTAAACACAGTGGTGAAATGAATGAAAAAGAATATGTAACCTCTCCTGTCACGCTTCATGCATCTTGTTGGGACAAGCAGTCAAAGTTCCTGAATCAATAATTGTTCTGATTATACCTTTCCAGAGAAACAATGTACAAAAACATATTCCAGTGCAATTTTTCTGTAATCTGTTTCTCCTGTCCCATCAAGTGTGACAGTGGATTATTATATATTGACAGAAAACATCAATATGGATGATGTTAGACAGTGGGAGGAAAGCATTTTGGTGTGCTGGTTTTGTCTTCATAATAACAGCATTGATCTGTATTCCAGCTTACCTCTTGTCAGCAGCTCACAGTTAATGTGCCCATATCTACACTGGCATGAGCAGTAATATGGTGAATGTCAGAGCTCTGCAATTCATAGTAACAGCTCTGCAGCCTAATGACTTTTGTCAATTGTGAATTAATTGCTAATCTGATTTGTCCTTCTTTGTGGAGATCTCTGCAAATGTTTATAAATCAGGGCCTGCACAAACTTTTAGTAGAATTGGTGTGATGCTAACCAGCCACTTTTTGGTATGCTTCCTTTCCTCTTGCCTGGTTAAATAAAATATTCTGGTACTTACCTGACCTAGGGATTGCCATGTTCTCCATTTTACCATCATGGCCTTAAAATAAATTGCCTGCTTAGTGATTTCATAATTTACAGTCTTCTTTGTTGGAGACTTTTATCATTCTTCTTTAAATAACATGAAGGCTTCCATCTTATTCTTAGGTCACCGAATCATGTTAACACTGAGGCAGTGTCTTTGGAAAGTGAATTCACTCAATTAATAGTTAAAAACGTAGGCAAGTTACCAGGAGGAGCTTCAAGTTTCTTACCTATGTTATTGAATTAAAATCACTTATTTCAGAGGCTTATAATGAGCATTTAACAAGAAAATGTATATAGAACTCCTTAGTTTCTGCCAATTGCTTTTTCAATGTGCCTATTACAGTTGAAATGGCAAGCACACTGTATGCCCTTTAAATCAAGTTATTTCCCTACTTAGATGACTAGTTAGCTAGAGATTTCGTCAAATCATTAACTGAATTTGTAGTAGGCATGAGCAGAGATAGGATGGGGAGCTAGGCACAGAAGGTCACCCAGTTGGAAAGCCTGGTGCCTGACATATTGCTAGTCATGTGGTTCAAACCCTCTCCTGACCTTCCCTCTCTTTGTATGTCACTGCTCATGTGGAAGATACCCCCCACCCTTATAGGAAGAACTGAGAGGATGGGGAATAGCCTTAAGAATCCCATATTGCAGGGCCCTCAAGACAATGATGTTTTAATCTGCATCAAAAAAAAAATCTTGTAACAAAGCCTCAGGTCTATTGACCACAGAGAGAGTTTTGGTCAAACTAGAGATAACATCTGGGTCTCAGTTTTATTTCAGCTCCAGACCCAGAAAAGCAACAAGGCCAGGGGGGCAATGCCATGGCTGACAACAGGGCCAGCTGCAATGACTAAGGATGCCTCCCCTACTCTCCACCTCTCCCACCCCGCCACCCCACCCCCAGTCACTGACCAATCAATGGAGATCACAACCCTAAAAGGACACACCTGGAAAGCTGATGAGATCCTCCCACTGGGACTGCCCCTAAAATCTCCACCCTTAAAAGTCCTTAGGATGGAGGAGCCCAGCACAGCTCTCTCTCCCGCAAAACTGGGCCTTTCTCCACCCAATTCTTTCCCTAGGAGCCAGGCACCTATTTCCTTGCTGTCTTTCTCCTAAGTTGTAAGGGAGGTTTGTTTTTTGTTTTTGGATTTTTGTTTTTTTGCCTCAGTAACTTGTTTCCTGGTCTCATGCAGCCTCACTTCTACCTCTGTGACTTTCTCAAACTTGTTTGTGTATTTGAAGTCTTGGCTCTGGATTTTTTCTTACCCATAAGTCAAGTATCAAGGCTACTGAACTGAGGTCCAATTGCCTGTAACATTCTGGTGGTGTTTTGCCAACAAATTGATGGAAAATTAGCACCATTCAATAATTGACATTATGGAGGTTAAAAAGAAAATTAGTTTCCTCTCACCTCCTAAGTTCTTCTACTGGAATACTAATCAAATGAATAGGGACATATTAATAGGAGAAAATGTCCAAAGTTTATTATATGAATGCACATATGGGGGCGCCATAAGATTGAGACCCGAAACACATTGGGCAATTGCGGCTTATATGTCCTTATGGATAAAGGAGAAAAGGGGGCAGCGGTCTGGCATTTTAAAGAGAAGTAGCCAACTTACAGGTAGTTGACATTGCTGAACATGTGGGAAATATTCCTGGTAGGCAACCCAGAAACAATGGGACAGAGATGGTGGTGATGGTGGAGGTTGGGGATTTAGTTAGCAGGTACCTGCTTGGGTCCTTCTTAGCTAATGCTAAGGTTTCCTTCCCAAAGGAGTGTTCCCCATGCAGCCTTTTCCAGCTGAATCTCTTAGGCAGGAAAGGGGGAGGGTCAAAGGTTCTTTGTGATTCTTTTGTTTCTTAGTAACGAGCTTAAAACCAGTATCTCAAAAGACACATTTTGGGGAGGCAAAACTTTGGTTCCCTTCAGCATACAAATGATTATATTAAAATAATTATTCCACTACTCACCTGATCCATTCATCTTCTTACAGATAGAACATATAAAGAAAGTTCCGCATTAAAGTGATTTACATTCTCCAGTTAAAAGCTGAGGATCTTTATATCATCTAGGGTTAGAGTTTTTTATTTTCCATAGTATATTGGCTGAATTTGAAAGTAGCTAGAAACCCGAAAGGCTAAATTCCAAAGTACTGAAGTATGAATTGGGCTTGCAGAAATTGTTCAAAACAGCCTGGCTTTTCAGTTCATAGGCATAAGCGTGACAAACAGAAAATTAGACACCTGGCAGCTTCAATGTTTTGGTTTTATGTTTTTAGATACATGGCCAAGATTACACTGTGAGTGCCAAATTACTATTTTAATTTAAAAGCAGAGAAACACATTAGATTTTTACCACCTAGAAAATCATGTTATATCCTTGCTTAAAAACATCTTTATTTAAAGGAGAGAGTAAAAAAAAAATTTTTTTTCTTCAAAATTATCACCCACTTTGTAGGGTTTAGATCTTCAAAAAAAAATCTGGCAAGCCTAATAAACCTTAGGAACAGTTTCTGGGTTTTGAAATGTTCATTTCATTGCTGAAAGCCTATTAGGGCAAAGGGGATAATGAAATGGCTCAGGGGTTGGTAACAAAATGAAAATCAAACCTCTGTTAGTTTTTGTTTTTATTTCCCGTTTTATATTTTTCTAGGAGTGTGGCTTTATGTGGATTTTCCACTAGACACAGTCCTTAGCTTTAAAACCAGATAAATAAGAAAGTTGTTTAAATAAAAACAACTGTATTAAAGGTAAATCAAACTCTACACAAATTATCCCTAACTCTAAAGTACACTTTAAAGAAAGCAACATAGTGCATTTGAGCTAAACATAATCCAAGAGGCAAATAGGACACATATTTCTGCCCCAAGCAGATAAGCCATCAGATAGTAATGATGGAGCATGTAAATGCTAGTATAAAGAGCAAGAAAACCAGTGACAAAGAATCCGAGCAATAGATCTCATCTTTAAAAAATGAGCTGAGGGCCCAGTTTCTAAACAAAAGTGTGTTTTGTTTTTTTCCTGGCTTTTCTGTCTTTTTTGTTACATTTCCGAGTTCATTTAAACTAGCCAATTATGACATGAATTTGGGTAAGCAAAGACAGATATGCTTGGCAAGGTCACTGGAGGATTTGAGTGTCTCCTCACTCATACTGTTGTTTCCTGTCCATCTAACGGTATTTTCCTCACCAGCCCTCTTTCCGTGCCAAACTCCTGTTTCTATTGAACATCCCCATACACCTGTTACCTCAGAACTGTTCATTCTGACCAGTATCACTGACCCTTGTTCTTAAGCCAATCACATCGATCTAGGGAGTAACTGCCCTGGCTCCTACACAAGTCATTTCTCCAAACTTTTAATCTCTTCCTAAATTTATTCCAGTGCAAATCAAACACAGAATTTGGTCCTCATAGAAGTAGCCCCTGTGTATTTCCAGTGATACTGAGTAAGAGCTTTCTTCTTTTTTAAATATATTTTATTGATTTTTTAGAGAGGAAGGGAGAAGGATAGAGAGTTAGAAACATCAATGAGAGAGAAACATCGATCAGCTGCCTCCTGAACACCGTCCACTGGGGATGTGCCCGCAACCAAGGTACATACCCTTGACTGGAATCGAACCTGGCACTTTTCCGTCCACAGGCCAACACTCCATCCACTGAGCAAAACCGGTTAGGGTATAAGAGCTTTCTTTAAACACTGTTAACTTCTTTTTCATGATGAATCTCTAAGTTTCTACTTATTAACGTGCTAATTATCTCAGGTAACTTTCAAAACTGGGACCTACCTGGAATCTAGAACTGGTGGGAGATACCATGTCAGTCACTCGCCTTGTTTCTGTTGTCTACATTAAGGCAAAATAACCTTAGCATGCTATTCAAGGATCCTTCCAGCTTTGTCCCAGATCTCACTTTCAAGTCTCATAACCTGCCCCTTGCCCAGGACACACTAACCACCTTTCCTAATTTATGTGTTCTGTAAAGCTTTCTTACCTTAAGCTCTTCCTCTGGCCAGTTTTCCTCTTCTGCTCTTTCCTACCCAGTTTCTATTTATCTTTTATACTCAACTTTAATATTGCCTCCTCCATGAAGTCTTTTTCTTCTCTATAAAATCCTATAATTACTCACAAAAGTAATTACAACTCTCCCAGAGATGCCATAGTACATTTTTAAATCATTATTGTTGAAAGTGTTATAGATATCCCCCTTTTCTTTCCTGTTGACCCCCTCCACTTACTCTGGCCCCCTCCCCAGGGCTTCCTCCACTATTGTTTGAACAAAACAGATCCAGATACATTGAAACATGCCATAGTACTTTTAACAGCTCTAGGAGAGCACCTAGGATCCAGAAGGTAGCTTAATTTGCTCTGTATGAGATTTTTTCAGAAGATAATGGCAAGGAATCATGGAGAATTTTGCCTCTACTTCCACCCCAAGTGATGCAAGAGATGGTCCAGATCAGAACAAAATGTATCTTCTCATTAGAGTGACATTTACTTCCTAAAAGTATAGATAATTGGGTTCAGAGATTAAATAATTTTCCATACAAAGACCATTTCTTTTGCATGGCTAATTAAGGAAAATTAGTTTTATAATACCGTATAAACATGTTCTTTTAAAATTAAGGCATTGTCTAGAGTTGGAAATAAAAATGACCTTGGCAGGAAAGATACACAGATTCTTGACAAAGAAACTTCCCTTGAGCCACTATAAGATATGGAATAGTAAACATATACATATGGAAGAAATGTCTACCTATCTGTATATTGTTTACAATTGTGCTTATCTAAGTTCTGAAACCTTGTTTCAAATTAACTAGTTTAATTTGAAGGCCAAAGAAGCATTAACATTATATAAGAGACCTAATGAAAAGATTGGGTGCAAATTTAATCCAATAAGACGTGCTGGAGTGATGTTTACCCTACCCCTCTTAAGAACAGATTGGAGTATTAAATAACTAAGTGAAAAAACAAAACAAACAAACAAACAGAAAAAAACCAACCAAAGCAGGAACTATGGAGGATGGTCAAAAGTAGAAACTCATGCATCTGTTAGACAAGGAGAAAGGCTTAACTTAGGGTATGGGTTGAGAAGTAGTGTCTAAATGGGTGTCTTGGGGAAGAGGGAGGTAACCTGTGGTAACTTGTAGTATTTGCTGCTCAATACTGACCATATTTTGTTGGACTGACCATGAGGAGGATCAGGGAAACAAGATGGAGTCCAACAGTTAGCTATGGCCTATGGCACTCAAAGACAAATTACTCTAGAAAGGCTACTCAGAAATAAAACTCTATCAGGTGAAGCATGAAAACTGGCCTTTCTATTGAGAACTGAACAAATGGGACAAACTTTTAGAAAATGAGCAAAATGAGGATAGGGAAACTGACATGAGAGCAGATAGTCCCTCGTCTTGTCAACACATAAGGGAGGAACTGTAGAGGGCTAATGAGTGGACTAAGAATATTCATGGGCAGAATTAGATTCAACAAATGATTTAAAAAAAAAAAAACCCATGGGTTTTTTTCACCACTAGACTGCTTGTTTACAACATAACAGGAAGGAGGAAAACGTAGTACCAAGTTATGAAAGATACTTACCACCTCTACAGTGAATTCTTTTCTTCGGTCACCAAAAGATTGAACTAACAATGAGAAATCCTTTCCACATAGAAAATGTCTTTGTTCTAAAAAAAAAAAAAAAAAAAAAAAAAAGATAATAGAATCAATAAATGAACTGTCAAAAATGACATTGGATGATTTTTGAAACCCATGAAAAGAGTCTGGTATCTTTTTTTTTAATATATTTTATTGATTTTTTTACAGAGAGGAAGGGAGAGATATAGAGAGAGTTAGAAACATCGATCAGCTGCCTCCTGCACATCTCCTATTGGGGATGTGCCCGCAATCCAGGTACATGCCCTTGACCGGAATCGAACCTGGGACCTTTCGTTCCGCAGGCCGACGCTCTATCCACTGAGCCAAACTGGTTTCAGCCGATTCTGATATCTTAAATTCCAAGTTACTTTTCCACTTTTTTTTTTAAAGAACTCAATTTTTCTCTCATTTGTTTATGACCTTAAATGTATGTGGATGTTTGCTTTTGGAAGGCTTATTTTCCGTTTGCATGCTCACTTGAGCAATGGGCTTTTTAAATGATCAGTTCAAATTATTTTTGTTTTTTTTTTATTTTTCTTACTACATTTATGATCTCTTGCTATTCTGATCAGCTAATATCTGCAACTTTCTAATATGTCTAAATGTACCCTATTCAATTACTTTCTTAACCAGCACCAACCCTTGCTTCTGTACTGAATTATGGCATTTAGAGAGAAGAGTCTTTATACCTTTTTTCATTTGCATGGTCCTAGCATCTATTACAGTGCTTTATATAGAGCTACTCAGTATATATTAATTGTTTGATACATGAATGATTTAATTAATTTTATATAAAGCTCTTGGAAATAGAATAAATCTTCTTATACAAAATTTTGTTAAGTAGGCTGTTACAGTAACTATTCCACTGTAACAAACTATACACATTTAGTAGCTTAAAGCAGCACCATTATTTTGTAGGTCAATAATTTGCACAGGGCTCTGCTGGGTGATTCTTATGCTCCCATTGGTGGTGTTTATAAGGTGCCTGGACTGGGCTCAGCTGGGTTTCTTTCATTTCTATGTAGTCTCAATGCCTCTTTAGCAGGCTAGTTAGACTTTTTATGTAATGGCTCAGGGTTCCTGGAAATCAAATAAAGACTGCCAGTTTCCTTGAAGTCTGGATTCAGATATGCATAGTTATACTTCAGCCATACTCCACTGGTCAGAGTAGTCACAAATCAGCCCGTATTCAAGAGGAGAAAAAATAGACCTCATCACAATGGAAGGAGTGTAAAGAAATTATGAATACTTCCAATCTGCTACATATAATGAGAAGAAGTAGAAACTTGCTATATATTTAACCTCACTTTCTATGCCTACATTAGATTTGTATCTATGGAATCTTGGGAAAAAAAACACTTTATCAAAAAAATATTGGTTCATCTCATTGGCACAGATTTTTCTAGCCTTGATTACCCTAATTGTTAGAGTAACCAGGTTACTCTGATTTATTATTTGCAATGCCTCTGACATTTCCTTTTACATTTTCCTACTTGATGCTATTAGCTTCCACCAAAACTGGTCAAGTCCATGGTAGTCCATGAATTATATCAATACCTTTACACATAAAAGAGAGGAAGACAACAATCAGGGCTTCTAGAATTCTCCTCCAGTAACCCATTGCCATTTGTCCAAGCCACTTTCACATTTTATTTATTTAAACTCTGTATCATTTTTCATGTCCCTGCTCATAAACCTGTCAAAATAAGTACTACATAAGTATTAGCATTTTTCTTTAGATGTCTATTTATTTTTATTCTAGTTTATATTAAACATTTTATAAGTCAAATCAAACACATTTTAGAATAAAGAAGAGTAGGAACAAATAATAAACTAGTTAAACATAATCCTAATTTAATTCTAATTTATATTAAACTAGTTTTCAAATGATCACAAACTCTTCCTATAAATAAAGACCTCACTCAGTACCTATGTGATATTATTCAAATATGCATTGTATTCTCCCACCTAATGTCTTTCCTCTGGCTCCACCTATAGAACTCTAGTTATCTTTTGAACACCTATTCAAATGTTATTGTTTTTAGGAAATTCTGATTCTCACCATTGAAACTTCATTCTTCCTTCAAAGCATTTATAAACAGCTTTCATTGTACTTCTTAATCTAGTTCTTATGTTATTAATCCTTGTAATATTTATATTTTCAAAGCACTTTTTTCCCTTACCCAAATAAAATATTCCAGATAAGAAGAAACTATGTGATTTTCACAATGTAAAAACTCAGTAGCAGTTGGAATTAATTAATGGATGAATGAATGAAAGACTCAAGAGTAGAATATTTTTTAATAGTAGTATCTTACTAGAAAATACATATGCTCTTTCGGCAAAACAATTTTGAGAAAACAACAATGACAACAACAAAAAACCCTGGCAAAGATCCAGCAGAGAATTCAAACATTTGATTGGGTGGTATCACTCCCTATGTTCTCCAAAAAAACAGTCTTTTACCAAATATTAGGTAATAAAAACATTCCTTTTTCTACACTGAAATTCAAAATATGTTTAAAAGAATGTTGAATCAGATTTGCTAAATTCAAGTATTTTTAGATTCTTAATGTACATGCAAAAATATCCTTATGCATTGTTATCTGCATTTTAAAACATGTATAATCATAAAAGTAAAAAATGTAATACCTGGTTTTATTTTGTACATTTGAATAGCTTGAGCATTGACAACATTTTTATAACTTGAAAATATAATCAACAATGCATAATTTTAATTAAAGTTGATGTACAAATAACTTTTTTGAATTTTCTAAATATTTATTTTTTCAAAATTGAGATAGGGCTATGATTAATAAGGCAATGATATTTTGCATATTTGGGAAATATAGGCTTTTAGCTTAAAATAAAATATTTCCTTCATTCTTATTTAAACAAGGATACTAAATGGAACTAGAAAATAAGTATATCAACATATGTATAAGAATTACATATAAGTTTCACAAAAGTTTTCAGTAGCATTGATTTCCAGTTCCAGTAATACTAGCTAGTAACTTATCTATGACTAACTAAAGCACATCACTGATGCTTTGACTTAAGAAAGTACAAAATTTGGAGTTTGGGCATGGCTAGAATAGAAATGAATAACTTTAAGATATTATAAAAAGTCTTAAAGTCTTTAACATTTACAGCAATGTCTCACTTTGCACTAATATAACCTATTTTTAGTCTGTAAATGGTTCAAATGCTTTTAGTTCCACATTGGATGGCTCTTTAGGAAGGTCCCTGGTCTCTCAAAGGCAGTATATATAATGAAGGGAAATTTCAATGACTTTTTTTCCAGAACTGTGGGACAATTTAGTAGTCTGTAGAAAATGAATATCAATAGACAGCTTGGTAGTCATATGAAACTTGTTAAAATTTGGTCAACTTATAACTCCCTATAGTTTCCCTTGTAAAAAGCACTCATTTTTTAGAATGGCTTTTCTCTTTTCATTTGAAATAGTAAAAATTCTCAACTCTATTACCTACTTTAATCTGCATATTGACTAGTTTTTAAATGTACATGCAAAAAAATCCTTACGCATTGTTATCAGATCTGGAATATTGTTGAAGGATCAGGTTTGGGGCATGTTTAAGGAATAAAAAATAAGAATATCCATAATAATAACAATGTTAACAACTAAGAAAGTTAATACCTAATGAATGAATATCTAATAACTACAATATATTGAACATTGACTATTCATCGCATACTCAAAGCTACAGAGATCAGAATATGGTAATAGGCACTTCATATTGCTTAATAAGGGACTGTAGTTATCATTTCATATACATTATCTCCTCTATTGGTGATCACATGGGAAGGTAGTTTTATATTCTCTCTTTCTAAAGAAAGAATCTGAGGTTTAAGGTGGTTGATCATCTGGACTAATTAAATGCCAGTTACATGGCAGAAATGGGATTTAAATGTAGACCCAGTAGGCTCTATGTCATGTGTACATGTCCAGCACACATGTTATACAACCCATTCATTCATTCACTTAGTTGTTAAAAGTCTGTTTCTAATATGTATCAAGCTAAAAAAAAAAAAAAAGAATAAAAAGACGTTTCATGCTTCAGTTCAATTTAGGCCCGGTGCATGGATTCATGCACCAGTGGCGTCCCTTGGCCTAGCCTGCACCCTCTCGCAATCCAGGACCACTTGGGGGATGTTGGAGAGCTGGTTTCGGCCTGATCCCTGTAGGCCAGGCCAAGGGACCCCACCAGTGCACGAATCTGTGCACCAGGCCTCTAGTATGCATATAAAATCTTTGGTTAATCTCTTCCAGTACTCCCTCCCCCCTTCCCTCTCAGATTCATCAGTCTGTTCCATGTTTCCATGCCTGTGCATTGAGCATCTGCCCGCTGGTGGTCAGTGCGCATCATAGCTACTGGTCGAATGGTCAAACGGTCACTTAGGCTTTTATGTAGAGAGTTTTTTTTAAATGCCAGCTCCTATATGAAGTTTTCTAACTATCCCTATAGAACATTTTTTGTGCCTTAATACAATACAGATTTATTATTTTACTGTTCTGATGATGAAAAGTCTGAAATGGGTCTCCTGAGCTAGAATTAAGGTGTCAGCAGGGCTGTGTTCCTTCTGAAAGTTCTAGGGGAGAATCCATTTCCTTTCCTTTCTAGCTTCTACAGAATGCCTACATCCTTTGCCTCATCCCATCTTCAAAGTCAGCAATGGCCAGTAGTGTTTCTCTTGATGCATCACTCTTCTTTAAAATTATTTTATTTAATTTTTCAGTTACAACTGACATACATTATTATATTAATTTCAGGTGTACACCCCAATGATTACACATGATGTAAATTATTGTGATCATCCTGATAAATCTCACACCCATCTGGCACCATATATAATTATCAGAATATTTTTGACTATATTCTCTATGCTGTGCTTTACATCCCCATGACTATCCCATAACAACCAATTTGTACTTCTTAATCCCTTCACCTTTTTCACCCATATCCTCAAACCCCCTCCCATCTTGCAACTGTCAAAATGTTCTCTGTATCTATGAGTGAGTCTGTTTCTGTTCTGCTTGTTCATTTATTTTCTTTTTTAGAGTCAATTATTGATAAATATATATTAATTGCCATTTTATGTTCATATTTTTTATCATTTTTTCCCTTCTTCTTAAAGAAGACCCTTTAACATTTCATATAATACTGGTTTGATGGTGATAAACTGCTTTAGCTTTTTCTTGTCTGGGAAGCTCTTTATCTGTCCTTGAATTCTAAATGATAGCTTTGGTTGTAGGTCCTTGTTTTTCTTACTCTGAATATTTCTTTGCAACCCCTCTGGTTTTTAAAGTTCTGTTGAGAAATCATCTGACAGTCTAATGGGAGCTCCCTTGTAGGTAACTAACTACTTTTTCTTGTTACTTTTTTAAAATTCTCTCTTTGTCTTCAACCTTTTGCATTTTAATTATGATGTGTCATGGTGTAGGCCTCCTTGGGTTCATCTTATTTGGGACTCTCTGCTCTTTCTGGACTTATATGTCTATTTTCTTCACCATATTAAGGATGTTTTCCATCATTATTTTTTCAAATAGGTTTTCAATTTCTCTCTCTCTTCTCCTTCCAGTATTTCCATGGCACACATGTTGGTACACTTGAAGTTGTCCCATTTTTAAATTATCCACATTTTGGGGGTTTCAGTTTTATTCTTGCTGTTCCGACTGGGTATTTTTTGCTTCCTTATATTCCAAATAGCTGATTTGATTATAAGCTTCATGTACTCTATTGTTGATTACCCATAAATTAGTCTTCATTTCAGTTAGTGTATCTTTCATTTCTGACTGGTCCTTTTTTATACTCGAGGTTTTCACTAAGTTCCTAGAGCATTTGTATAAGCTGTGTTTTAAATTTTGCATCTAGTAGATTCCTGGTCTCCATTTTGTTCTTTCATTTGAGACATGTTTCTATGTCTTCTCATTTTGGCAGCCTCCCTGTTTTTTTTTGTTTGTTTGTTTTATTTTGTTTTCTTCTTCTATGTATTAGGTAGAACTCCTATGTCTCCCAGACTTGGTAGAGTGGATAATGTAGTAGGTGTTCTGTAGGGCCCAGCAGCACAGCCTCCCTGATCACCCAAGCTGGGCTCTTGAGGTGAGCCTCCCCATTTAGGCTGTGTACACCCTCCTATTGTAGTTGAACTTTGATTGTTGTTAGCATGTCAATGGGAGAGATTTATTCCCAGGTTGATCAGCTGCAAGGATTGGCTGCAAACACCAACCACTGACCTCTGACCACTGTAGAGGATCAGCTATGCAGGGTCCACCCCAAACAGCAGGATTTACTTCAACAAGGTTCTGGTGCCCACTGAGTGGCCACCCTTTGAGTGTGTTACTTGTGGAGGTGGATGGAGAGTGGTACTTCAACATGATCTAAAACTGTCCATTGGGTGTTCTGACTCTGAGGCTTCCTGGAAGGGACAAAGGTCAGTTGCCACGTGTGTTATGCCCAGGCCCACCCAGCATAAGCTAAAAAGCAATCTACAGATCAAGACCACTCTGTGAATCAAGGCTGGCTGCTGCTAAGGCCAAGCCTAGGGCCACTTAGCAAGAGCTACAGGTCAGGCTAAGGCCAGATTCTGCTTATTTGAAAGATTTTAGGAAAATCTGAAGCATGACCCAAAATGGACCATTCGTGTGGAAAAGCCACTGGCAACCCTTGAGTGAACCCAAAAGTTTGGTGGGGTGAGGACTCAGGGAATAATCGGAGCAGGGCAAACAGTGTAAGCTAGGTGGATGGAGTCACAGGGATGGCACCTGCCCTTTGGCTCTGTGGGGGTTGGGGAGCTCATCAAAGGAATAGTGGCATTTTCCAGCATCTCTATCTGGGAGAAAGCTGATCCCCAATCTCCAGACCCAACTCTGTTCTTTCCCGTGTGTCCCTGGTGCCCCTCATACTGCAATTTTTTTTCCAGTTCTGGAGCTCAGAGGCAGCTAGTCTGTGTACATCTGTTTGTGGACCCTTTATGAGGAACTGCCTGGGTCTCCACCAGCTGTCCATTTCACTCAGCCTCAATCCCTCTGGGTTTTACAGATAGAAATTGTAAGGACTTCCCTCCTGGTACTGGAACCCTGGGTTGGGGGCCTGGTATGTGGCTGGGACACCTGGCTTCTCAGGGGGGACCTCTGCAGCCAAGATATCCTTCCCAATTTTTATCTGCCTCACATGGGTGTGTGATCAGCTTGTCCTGCATCTCTGCTCCTCCTACCAGTTTGGATGTGGCTTTTTCTTTAAATCTTTACTTATAGAACTTCCATTCACCAAGAATTTAGGTAGTTCTTAATGATGGTGGTTCTGTAATTTAGTTTTAATTTTGATGTTATCTCTGTAGAAGTAATTGCTCACTTTTTTGTGACTCCACTTCAACATACATGTAGTAGATACTAAATAAAAGTAATTGAGATCTGGTCAATGTGACTCAGTTGGTTAGAGCATCTCTCATGCACCAAAGGGCCACTAGTTTGATCCCTGGTCAGGGCATACACTCAGGCTGTGGGTTTGATCCCTGTTTGGGGTGCATACAGGACGCAATCAATCAATGTTTCTCTCTCACATCGATGATTTTTCTCTCTCTCACCCTTCCTCTCTCTAATAATAATAATAATAATAATAATAATAGAAAAAAGAATGGTGATGTGTCTTTTTATATGTAAGAATATTTCAAGGTTTAACATTTTCCTCAAATAATTGAAATTAGCATGTAATTTGGATTAGACCTTTAATATATTAGATATTATACAATATATCTCATACAATTAATCTTTTTAATTTTATACACATACTTACACACAAATACAATGAAATAGTTAACAAGACTATCTTTTGAACTTCTGTAAAGTAGCTAGAGAATTTTAACTTGGGTAGCACTTTCATTGCTTTTGGCAAAAACTAATTATAAGTCTCCTGCAGTCATTTTTATAGAAATAAGAAATACCAGATTTATTGCATGAAATGTTTTGCTGTGGAAATGTTTTTCATAGTCAAGGAAGTATTATCCTTCAACTAACAGATGCAAAATTATACAGAGGAAACAATTTTGAACTGGCCAAAATCTCATTAAAATTGTATGAGGAAAATTATGTATGCCCCATTTACAATTTTTCTTTATAACAGAATATTAAGTAATTCATGATTTGAGAGCAAACTTTAGTTTTATCCTAGACCTACTTGACCTGGTAAGTGTTTCTTGATTTTAAAGGATGACATTTAATTAAAACTGCCTTGCTGAAGTATGGTAATTATTGGTGCAGATAAAAGAGATTTACAAAAACCGAAGCCAGTGGGTTGGTAAAAGCAACACAGATTTTTCTTAACATCATGATGTACCATTTACAAGTTGTGATATACTATCCAGCTTTGTATCATTTAAAAGCACATCAAGTTTGCTGGTTGAATTAGCATACACAGTTGTAGAAGAGGCATTTCAATTACATGAGAGTCAAACAGACGTCAAGAATTTTCTACCTTTATTTGTAATGTTGTGCATAAAATTATTTAAGCATTACATTGAAGGATGAGAACTCATGGAATATGAAATCGAACCAAAGTCTCTCCCCTTAACAGAAGACATCTGTCCTTCTTCATAGTTTGCTGATCTCCAATGAATGACATTTAGTAATATGCATGAGTAATAGCTGAGTTTACCTCTTTAAAAATCCAAGGAAGTAGTAAGCACAGACTTTGATCCTTTTATGAGAACACAATTTTCATTTATAAAGGTTAAAACAAAATAAATGATCTTTATTTATAATTTTATAGCTTAGCTACTTATTCTTTTTGATACCAAAATACTTATGATTATGCTTTCAGTTATACTTGTACAGATTGTCAAAAAAATAAAAGGGCTCAAAAAAGCAATCTATTCCTTTCATTCAAAAGATGATTTTAGTATTCTTTCAACAATACTTTAATAGAAAAAGTTCTAATAAAAATTAAATCTGATTTATTTCCCAAGAAAGGCATATAAGATATCCTCTTACATACATTCATAATTAAAGGTATTATGAGAAAATCATGTATGCATATCAACTATATAAATATAGTATGTGAGTGAAATCTAAAATATTCTCCTAAGATTATATACAATATTATTTTAAACAATTTCAACTTGTATGCATGAACTATATTATGGTAGCTAACATCACTCCAAAAATAAAGATGAACATGTTCAACCAAATTTTAGTCTTATTTACCTTATTTGATGAGTATTCACATGAGTCTAACTTAACAGGTTCTACATGTTAACATAGTACTTCATAATAATTTATTTTGAGCCCAAGATAGCAGGTGTTTAGCATATTTATTCTAAATTGGTACCAATGTATAATGAATTTTCTGGTCCTTGAGGTATTTATTGGATGTTTTCAGAACCACCCTAGTGACTAAGATGATAAATTGGTTTTAAATAACTTTAGCTTTTTAAAAATTCAATAAGAATAATGTATGTCAGTTTGCTTAGATAGATCCTAAGTTATAGTTATTATCCAATTTGATTTCTATACTTGCTAAATCAGAGAGAAGCATACATTATTAGAGTTAAATTTGGGGGGTCATGAGGTAGTCTCATTATGGTGTTTATCCCCCATAGGGTCAGCTGTTGATTTTATTTCGTGACTCTGGAAGGCATATCTTAGCTTCCTACAAAGGTGACACTGAATATTGAAATAGCCTTAATTTTATGTTATTAATATAACCATGTTGATAATGATGATGATGATGCATTCATAAACATAATAAGCCTTGTTACATAAGTTTCCAATTAAAATTAAAATAAACTGACAAACAAAATAGAACCAGAGGCATAGATACATGGAATCGACTGACAGAAGTCAGAGGAGAAAGGGATGAGGGGACTGTATGAAAGAAGGTTAAGAGGTTAGCCAACGAATACACAGTATATTCATAACTCATAGACACAGACAATAGTGTGGTGATGGCAAGAGGGCGGAGTTAAGGGGGACTGCATGAAGGTGGTTAAAGGGGGGAAGAGGGCATACATCTGTAATAGTATAAACAATAAACTTAAAAAATAAGGAAAAAAGACAGGATCCACAATTTAAGATAAATCTACCTCTTAAACATTTGTAAATGAATTATAGTTGAAAATGCAAAATCACATACTAAGAAATGCATGGTATTCAAGCTGATTTTTATCCACACTTTTCATCATAAAATATAAAAAACAATGCAGAATACTTCAGCAAAAGTATTCCTTTACAAACATTGATTTGTTGACTACTGTATGTTAAGGAAAAAAGCCCACTCAATTTCTATTCCTCAAATCCGTTAACCACATTCACATTTCAAAAAACTTTTGTCTATAAAACTGACCCTTTTGTTTCTGCCAAAGAACAAAAAGAAGTAATCCATAACCTAATTACCCTTGATCATTTTTATCATGCTTATTATGGTTGTTTTTTAAATTAATATTTGAATATATTTCTTTATGTTTTACAATCTTTCAACTTAAAAAATACTTATTTTTCATATTGTTAGAAGAGGAAATTGAGATTCAAAGAGATTACAAGATTTAATTAATGTTCATGTAGAAAGATGTTAATAGCCAATCTTTTTATAAAGGACTAGGGGCCCAGTGCATGAAATTCATGCACAAGGGGGGGGGGGAGGGGGCGGTTCCCTCAGCCCAGACTGCACCCTCTCCAATCAGGAACCCCCTGGGGGATGTCCAATTGCCTAAACTGGCAGTCAGACATCCTCTCACAATCTGGGACTGCTGGCTCCTAACCATTCACCTGCCTGCCTGCCTGATCATCCCTAACTGCCTCTGCCTGCCTGTCTGATTGCCCCTAACCCCTCTGCCTGCTGGCCTGATCTCACCCCCAAGTGCCCTCACCTGCTGGCCTGAACTCTCCCCTCGCAGTTCACCCAGATTTGGTTCTGATTGGTCGGTTTCTATGCCAGTCAGTGTCAAAAGCTCCTCCTCCTAGGCAGCCATTGACTCCTCACAGTTCACCCAGATTTCGTTCTGATTGGTCGGTTTCTATGACAGTCAGTGTCTCCAGGCCTATCTCCGGGCCTGATCAGAGAGATGGGGCTGATCAACAGCCCCTGTGGCTGGTGGCCAGGCCCAGAGAGAAAGAGAGGCATGGCCGCTGCTGAGGGAGAGAGAGAGAGAGAGAGAGAGAGAGAGAGAGAGAGAGAGAGAGAGATAAGGGCTGATCAAAGGCTGCCATGTAGGCTGAGGATCAGACCCTGCTTCTGTCTCCAGGCCTCTCTCTGGGCCTGATCCACAGCCCCCTTGGCAGTCAGTGCTGGGTCGCAGTGCCCAGCACTGACTGCAGGACTGACTTCCAGTGTTCGGTCGTCCGTTCAATCATTTTGGACGTTACGGACCCTGGCCATTTATATATATATATATATATATATATATATATATATATATATATATATATATATATATTCCTGGCAGCATAGTTTCTTGGAGATAAGAGAGAAAGGTAATAGGACATTAGAATTGGGGGGAGGGGTGGGGGAGTAAAGGAGCAGCAAGGTGTTTTAGAAGAAGACTTATGCAACCAGAAGGCATGGCTCAGCGGCTGTGCATCGACCTATAAACCAGGAGGTCACAATTTGATTCCAAGTCAGGGCACATACCAGGGTTGTGGGCTCCATCCCCAGTGTGGGGCATGCTGGAGGAAGCTGATTGATTATTCTCTCATCATTGATGTTTCTATCTCTCTCTCCCTGTTCCTTCCTCTCTGAAATCAATAAAAAAAAAAAAAAAAAAAAAAATTAAAAATTGCCGAGACCGGTTTGGCTCAGTGGATAGAGCGTCGGCCTGCGGACTGAAGGGTCCCGGGTTCGATTCCGGTTGGGGGCATATACCTGGGTTGTGGGCATATCCCCAGTGGGGGATGTGCAGGAGGCAGCTGGTCGATGTTTCTCTCTCATCAATGTTTCTAACTATCTCTCTCTCCCTTCCTCTCTGTAAAAAATCAATAAAATATATTAAAAAATAAATAAATTAATAGAGCAATATCTCTTCCCCTATACCCACTTGGGAAGATAATTTTTAAAAAAAGAAGAATTGTGTAAACTTTTTAGTAAACTAAGAACCAGAAATCACTGGTAAGAAAAAGAGGGAAGATGCAGTAGAAAGAAGAGGTGATAGGGCCTGATTCTAAATGGAGGAAATGGAATCAAAGAAACTCCTTTGAGTTAAGGTGTTGTCCTTCTTAGAAATATCAATAGAGAGGAGGAAAAAGATAGGTAAAGGCACGGAGACATATTCAGCTAGAAGAAAGGAAAGTTGAGAACACATACAATAAAAATAAAATGATCATAATTATAATTAAAGATTGAGTCACCTATAGAGATTAAGGCATTATGATATTATAGAAGATTGAAAGATAAGGAAATCAACTAGGAATGTTAAAATTATTGCTAAGTAGTATTGAATGTCAACTAAAAATCAGTATCACTAATATTTAGCTCTTCAACAAAATACATAGACATATTCTACCAACTTCTGTCCAGGGAAAACAATGACTGAAACAATCATTTCTCCAATGATGAAACTTGAGGCTAAACAGTTGAATTTTCCTTTTCATTTTATTTTTTTAAATTACATATATTGAGGTTACATTGGTTAATATTTTAAATTAAATTTATTGAGGTGATATTGGTTAATAAAATATTATCATATTATTGAATTTTATACAATATTATATGTATAATTCTATGATACATCATCTGTATATTGCATTGTTTGCCCACCACACAAAGTCAAGTCTTCTGTCTCCATATATTTGACCTCCTTTACTCTTTAATACCCACTCCACAGGCCTCTTCACTCTGATAATCACCATACTATTGTCTGTGTTTAGGAACTTTTATTTGTTTTTCTTGTTTGTTAATTTGTTACTTTCACTTTTATATCCCTCAAATGAGTGAAATCATATGGTCTTTTAATAATAGTGTCTGTAAATTATTGGTGTCTCTGTAAATTGTTTTTCATTCACTCAAGTATTTATATTATCTCTATAAGGTATAAATTTTTTATAGATGATGAAACTAACATTTAGAGATGCGAAACAACATCTCCAATATGACATAGCCATCAACTATCAGAATCACAATATTATCTGGAGATATCTGAATATAGATTTTGTGTTTTTCCCACTATGCAACACTGCCTCATCTACAGGGATGTGACTTTCAAAACCAATAATGTTGGCTGAAGGATCGTGCCAGTAGGTTGTAGTAGAAATTTATCAGTTGGCAAGGAGGCTCTGCTCTCTATATTGATGGCTATAGACCTACCTTCACCCGTACATGTAAACACAAACCCTGGTATTGAATGTTGGGTCATGGGGTTAGAAAAAAGCACTTCCTCTTCAAGGAGTAATGTTGACTCCTTAGAGTATCTGGGATTACAAAAACAACCTTATTTTTTTGGTATATTTTCAAGGATAAAATAGACTTTCTTTGGGCACTGATAATTGAACAATGCCTTATAGAAAGATCATTAAAACAGCAACCTACTATTGACAAGGCCACTTAACTTCTAATAGCTATATATAGACTGACCTTCTAGCTACTTGGTGCAATCAACAAATTCATTTAGTTATTTTCCCTGCATTATATAGTTTAGAATAGAAATTGCAAATTTCATTTAGGCTTCTAGACCTCACAAAGATAGCATACTCCATTTTACCATTGGGAAGGCCTGTGGCAGAAAGTGGACTGGAAAATTCCATCAGTCCATCACTGATGCAGATTGAAGACAGATTTCGTGTTTCTATCAAGTGAGAAGATTTCTAGAATTAAGGATAGTAAATTTACTTTCTGTAATTCAATGAAGAAAATAAGCATAGCGTTCATCTTTGTCAGACACTACAGGGTAAGTTGATAATGAATCAGAGAGCCAACCCAGATGATGAGATAATTAGTCAATAGTGATAAAATTTAATTCTGACATTTCCCCACTTCTTAAAAATACTTTAAGTGACTTGACCTTTCAGGCCTGTACAAATCCCAAAAAGCAAAACTTCAAAGTCGCCAGGGCCAGCAGAAAACTAGCTTGACAGACTTTCGTGAAAGGCAGTAGCTGCTCACAGATAAATACTGGTAAACCTTAAAAATAAAAATAGAAAATAAATGATTCTGGAATTTTTTTGTCCAGATGAGAAAGCCTCTTGAGGACTAGGCAGGCCAGTGTTAGGGAAGACAGAACCTAGAATCCAGAGTCACATTTTCTGTCTTTTTGTTTCAATGGACACTATTTCAGGCAAGAGGATTTTTATAATGGTACCTTTGATGCTCGTAGCAGGGTGTATGATGAAGGCAGATATACTATCATATAGTAAACTGTGATAGGGAGTGGGTAACAAGATAGAGACCTGCAAGCCTTCAATGCTTCAGCATCCACTGTAGAACACAGAGTAGATAAAGGAAAAGCAGTAACATCAGGCTTCAGAGGAGATAGGTGAAAAATGTTTCATATAGGCAAGAACTAGAACAAGAACCGAAGCAATAGATGTCAAAAGCTAGACAAATAAACATATAGGAGGCATTGGAACCCAGGCTAACTCTTTCCTGAACCCCTGTTGTTTCTGAAGTAGTTTACCCAACAAAGATGTTTTACCCCCATGTAATAACATGCAGCTCAGCTGGTAGGATCCGTGCAATTTATTTAGTCAGGTAAAGGAACTAGACTACTATAGGTAGAGACACGTCAAAATATTCTACTATTTATGTACATGACGATGATTTCCAAAAGAAGGTCTTGATCTGACACATTGTGTCCATGTGAAGGAGTGCAGATACTTCAAGTATAATTACTACTTAGATCCATTCCAATCACAGCAAGTCTTAGGGAATATTTTCAAATGGAAATATACAAGCAACTCATTAGTTCATGGTTTTTTTTTTAATTTATTTTTTATTGACAGTATTACAAATGCCCCACCCCCTTTACCTCCTCTGAACCAAATTTTGGGTTGGAGGACAATTCCACATGACCTCCAACAGGGTAATTCAATGAAACCCTGCCACAATGCAATAACCAAGACCCAAAGTTCTACCAAGTAAAATTCAGGGTTATATTACTGCCAAATCAATGACAAATATATATATATTTGTAATTAGAGACCCATTGCATGAAGAGATTCATGCAATAGGCCTTCCCTTCCCCTAACTGCTGGCACCGGTTTTCCTCCAACACCCAGGACCCAGGCCTTTCTCCGACCGGAGCCTTCAGTCTTCGCTCCGCAGCTTTGCCCCTACGTATGCAAACTGCCATCTTTGTTGGGTTTATTTGCATACTCTCCTGATTGGCTGGTGAGTGTAGCAGAGAGATGGTTAATTTACATGCTTGTCTATTATTAGGTAAGATAGATATAGATATAGATATAGATATATATACATATATATATATAATTGAATCTGTTCTAATAGACACAAACTAAAATAGTGAAAATTACATGCATGCAATTGATGATGTATTAAGAAAGTTCCAAGTGATTATGAAATTAAAAATTCTAAACTTATCCTTTCCTTTCCAACAGAAACAAGAACATTATTATTTTCTTTTTGATATATATATATATATATATATATATATATATATATATATCCCACTGCATGAAATTTGTGCAAAGGGTGGGGGGGGAACAAAGGCTGTCCCTCAGCCCAGCCTGCACCCTCTCCAGTCTGGGACCCCTTGGGGGATGTCTGACTGACGGTTTAGGACAGTCGGACATCCCTCTCACAATCCGGGACTGCTGGCTCCTAACTGCTCATCTGCCTGCCTGCCTGATTGCCCCCTAACTGATCCCCTGCTGGCCTGATTGATGCCTAACTGCTCCTCTGCTGGCCTGATCGCGCCCAAATGCCCTCCCTTGCAAACCCGGTTGCCCCCAACTGCCCTCCTGTATAGGCCTTGTTGCCCCCAACTACCCTTACCTGCTGGCCTATTCACTCCCAACTGCCCTCCCCTTCTGGCCTGTTCACCCCCAACTGCCCTCCCCTGTTGGCCTGATCGCCCACAACTGCCCTCCCCTGCCAGCCATCTTGTGGTGGCTATCTTGTGATGGCCATCTTGTGATGATGTGGGGATGGCTGCTTTGTGACAACATGGGGGTGGCAATCTTGTGATGATGTTGTGGCAGCCATCTTGTGATGAATTCGAACGGCACCACCTAGAGTTTTATTATATAGGATATCTATACTAATAAAAGGGTAATATGCTAATTAGACCAGATAGACTGGACGTCTTCCAGACGTCCTTCCAGACAAAGCCACGGTGGCAGGGGCTGAGGCAGAGGTGGTTATGGGCAATCAGGCAGGCAGGCAGAGTGGTTAGGGGCGATCAGGCAGGCAGATGAATGGTTAGGAGCTAACAGTCCCAGATTGCAAAAGGGTGCAGGCCGGGCTGAATGATAACCCCCCCTCCTGTGCACGAATTTCATGCACTGGGTCTCTAATATATATATATATATACACACACATACACACACATATCCTATAAGAGAGGGATATGCTAATTAGTCATGACTAGTATGCAAATTGACCACCACTCCATCACAATATTAAGAGAGTGATATGCTAATTAGCCCTGATATGCTAATTAGTCATGACCAGTACGAAAATTGACCATCACTCAAACACACAAGATGGTCACCCCCATGTGGTCAAAGATGGCCGGCAGGGGAGGGCAGTTGGGGGGGGGCAGGCCTGCAGGGGAGGGCAGTTAGGGGCAACCAGGTTTGCAGGGAGGGCAGTTGGGGGTGATCAGGCTGGCAGGGGAGCAGTGAGGGGCTTATCAGGCAGGCAAGCGGTTGAGAGCTTGCAGTCCTGGATTGTGAGAGGGATGTCCCAGATTGGAGCGGGTGCAGGCTAGGCTGAGGGACAACCCCCCCACAGTGCATGAATTTCATGCACCGGGCCTCTAGTATATATATATATATATATATATATATATATATATATATATATATATATATACTGATTTCAGAGAGAGGAAGAGAGAGGGAAAATGATAGTAACATCAATGATGAGAGAGAATCATTGGTTGGCTGCCTCCTGCATGACCCCTACTTGGGATTGAGCAAATAACCAGGAATCAAACCATAATCTCATAGGCCAATGCACAACCACTGAGCCACACTGGCCATGCTAGCCTTTTCCTTTTTGGAAGGAGCGACAATTGTGGCCACCTGAGTACATTTGCATTATCACAAGAAATGTTTCTCTGGGAGTTTCCATGCTACCTTTCTTTTAAGAATGCTGTGAAGGTTAAAGAAGCTATCTCTGATCAAAATAGCATTTAAATAACTTGTGCTTCCTCACATCTCTTTCGATCCCAACCTGAATTACTCAGAATATGTAGGTAATCCTGAGGCTGCTAGCTCATAACTCTGGCTGCAGTAAGTGAATGATGGAGTGGGTAGGAAGACGTTTTCTATTACTCTTAAGAATAACTTCTAAATAAAGTACATTACACAGACTTCCATTTATAGTGGCTGTAACTCTATCATAATATTACTCCACAGAGGGGATAAGGAATTTAAGTTTTACTAACTCTTTGAGGCTTGAGTTAATAGAGCTAATAAACTATCTACAACATCTCTCTGGGGAAGGAGATACAAATTCATAAAAATCTACCCTTTGACATTCTGAATGGCATTTGTCTTAGCCCTACTTTTATAGGCCAAAGTCATGGAAATTGTCATAACAGAGGAAAACTATCTGATTTAAAACCCTAATAACATTTGTTGGAGAGTAAAATAATTGCTAATCTTTCCTTTTTCTAAAACCCAGATGAATCAATAATAAATGGCATAGCAAACAGTAGGTCCAGTGATATTTAATAATTTTTAACATATGGATGGACTGGAGATAGAAATATAGGTTAATTAATTCATGAATACTAACTCATTTCATCAAACATGTGTTAAGAACTTCCTCTATGCCATATACTGGGATGAAGCCTGGTAGATGGGGTGGGGAAATAGAAATATATGTGGAATTAGACTCAATCCTCAACTAATATAAATTTAAAAGTAGCGGAGATTTAGTGAATAATTAATACCCTAAAGAAGGGAGTAAGTGTGAAATAAAGGTATAGGTGTTCAATGTAGACAAAAGGAAAGAGGAATTAGCATTTAACTTAAAGTCTGAAGATTGAAGAGCATTTTAGGCTAAGGAAATAATGCAAGAAAAGATCTTTAACATAGACTTGAGCAAGTTGCCTTTGTAATGATAAAGTGTGTGTTGAGAGAGTGTGTGATAATAGAGGAAGCTGGAAAAAAGTGTTAGAATGTAGAAGGCACTGAGTAACATACAAAGGAAGCTTTTTGTTGTTGTTGCTTTGTTTGTTTTATTTCCTCTCAGGTTCTTAGGTATAACTGGAACTTTTTGGTAAGAAAGTAAAACTTATTTTTGGAAGCTAAATATAAAGTAATAAAAGTAGTTACCATTAACTGGGCATCTGTTAGACCCAGCATGTACTAAGACCTTTGTCATTCTTGTGGAGGACTAGTCTTCCCCACTCCAAATATTTCTCTTCATGTATTTTTTTCTATGCTCTTTTTCCACCCACTCTCTCATTTATCTCAAAAAAGTAAGGATATACCTGATCTGATTGGTGAATTTACAAAAATGAGATAAGCAAGTATAGCCTAATTTCAGTTCTCTCTCTCCTCTCCTAGAAGTGAGATGCTCATGGGATCAAGCATTTCACTCTCCTCTTTTGTGTCATGACATTAAAGGAAGTGTGCTATGCTCATAGGGGGAAGACTTTTCCACTCAGCATTCCCTGTAACAGGTGGCTGAGTCTATTTAATTCTGGGATTCAAATTAAGAAGCCCACATGACCAGCAACATAAGCCATACTTTATAATATCAGCATAATAATAATAATAAATGTCATATTTCAGTTCTACACCTAAAGATTTTGTAATTTCAAAATTGATCCTGAGCATGGACTGGAAATAGGGGTATTTCCCCTTCCAATGCTCCACTACTTACTAGTTTCAAAATAAATATATATAAATATATAGCCACCTTTTTTTTTTTTTTTTTAAAGCGGCCTGGGTAGGTACATAGCCCAGCCCCTTTTTTTTTTTAATATATATTTTATTGAATTTTTACAGAGAGGAAGGGAGAGGGATAGAGAGTTAGAAACATTGATGAGAGAGAAACATCGATCAGCTGCCTCCTGCACACCCCACACTGGGTATGTGCCCGCAACCAAGGCACATGCCCTTGACGGGAATCCAACCTGGGACCCTTGAGTCTGCAGGTCAATGCTCTATCCACTGAGCCAAACCAGTTAGGGCTCATAGCCACCTTTATATATTTGATGTAAAATATTGAGCCTTAACATCTCAGATGTCATACAATTAAATACTCTTTAAAACTGAGGGATGGAGAGAACCAAGATGGTGGCATTGGTAAACACCTGTACTTGCTGCCTCCCACAACCACATCAAAATTACAACTAAAATACATAACAACTATCATCCAGAACAACGGGAAAGCTGGCTGAGTGGAAGTACTACAACTAGAGAGGAAAAGAAGAAAGCACATTGAGACTGGTAGGAGGTATGGAGGTGCAGAACGGCTGGCACCCGGGTGTCCCGCTTTTTTAATTGGGAGGGAGATACAAGCTCTCACTTTCTCTGAGCTCCAGTGCCGGGCAAGACTCGAGGTGGGGGGGACCCAGCACATATGGGAAGAAACTAGACTGTCTGGCATTGTGGCAGGAATGCAAGGCAGCTTTCTTTCAGATGAAGGTGCTCACAATGGTCATGGTTCCTGTGCTGGGACCTCCCAGGTGCAGGGCTAACTGGCAGCCATTGCTGTTTGCTCCACCCTGGAGATTCCCTGAGACCCCACCTTACCCAATGTACAACCCCACCCAAGCTGTGCGCAGTGGCTTTTGCATATGAATGACCTGTCTTTCATCAGCCTAAAACCTGTCAAACAATCTGCAGCTGGGTCAGGAAGCCCCAAAGCTATCAAAAGAAGGCCCAAGGCCGCACGAGCACCAGCCTGCCTTGCTTCACAGCTGTGCCTCGTCTGGTCACTTCCAAACCCGATACAAAGAGGAGGAATCTGCAGATCTCTCTGTAGCTCCTGCTGGGTGGCACCAGGCAGTGGCTAACTTTGCACCTCCTTGGAAATCCAAGAACCAGTGTATCCAGTGGTCAGTGCAAGACCATACGAGATTACAATTCTTCACATCCATAAGTGACACACTCAAGGGGCAGACTCAATGAGCACCAAAGACCACAGAACAAGTCTTGCCCCATAAGGGTGTCTCCTGCCCAACAGCTCTCCCACTGTCATCCCAGCTGGTCCCCACAGCCAATTTTCCTAGAGATCAATTCCTCCCAGTGATACCAACAGCAATTGAGGCTCAACTACGACAAGACTGTGCGCAAAGCCCACAAAGGGGTGCACCAAGAGTGTCTACCTCAAGTGACTGGGGAGGCTGAGCCATTGGGCCCTATAGGACACCTACCACACAAGGCCACTCTATCAACTCAAGGAGACTTAGCAGCTACCCAGTACATAGAAACAAACACAGGGAAGCAGCCAAAAGGTGGAGACAAAGAAACATGTCACAAGTGAAAGAAATGGGAGAAAGCAAACTACTGGATATAGAGTTCAAAACCACAGTTATAAGGTTACTCAAGAATCTTGTAGAAACCTCCGAGGAACTTAGTAAGACCTTCAAGGATCTTAGTGAGAATGCAAAAAAAAAAAAAAAAAAAAAAAAAAAAAAAAAAAATTGGAAAGGACCAGTCAGAAATTAAGTATACACTGACTGAAATAAAGGATAATATACAGAGATTCAACACTAGACTAGAGGATCCCAAGAATCAAGTCAAAGATTTAAAATACGAGGAAGCAAAAAAACACCCATCTGGAAGAGCAAAAAGAAAAAAGAATCCAAAATATGAAGATAGTGTAAGTAGCCTCTAGGACAGCTTCAAGTATACCAACACCCAAATAATGGGGGTGCCAAAAGAAGAGAGAGAGAAAGATATTGAAAACCCATTTGAAGAAATAATGACAGAAAACTTCCCCTACCTGGTGAAAGAAATAGACTTCCAAGTCCAGGAAGTGCAGAGAACCCCAAACAAGAAGAATCCAAAAAGGACCACACCAAGACACCTCATAATTTAAAAGCCAAGGGCAAAAGACAAAGAGAGAATCTTAAAAGCAGCAAGAGAAAAGCAGTTAGTTACCTACAAGGGAGTACCCATACAACAGTCAGTTGATTTCTCAACAGAAACTATGCAGGCCATAAGGGAGTGAGTGGCAGAAATATTTAAAGTGATGAATTGCAAGAACCTACAACCAAGATTACTCTACCCAGCAAAGCTATCATTTAGAATTGAAGGTCAGATAAAGAGCTTCACAGACAAGAAAAAGCTAAAGGAGTTCATCACAACCAAACCAGTATTATATGAAATGCTGAAGGGTATTCTTTAAGAAGAGGAGAAAAAAGAAAAGGGTAAAGATAAAAAATTATGAACAACAAAGTGAAAACAAATACATATCTATCAACAAGTGAATCTAAAATTCAAATTAATAAAAAACCTGATGAACAGAATAAACTGGTGAATGTAATAGAATCAGCGCATGGAAATGGAGTGGACTGAAAATTCTCGGGGGAAGAGTGTGTGGGGGGTGGGGGAAGAGGTTGGACAAAAATCTTATATGCATGTATGCAATACCTATGGACACAGACAGTGGGGTGGAGAGGGCCTGGGATGGGGTGGGAACCAGGTGGAGGGGAGATATGGGGGGAAAAAAGAGGGACATCTGTAATAATCTGAACAATATATATTAAAAACAAAACAAAACAAAAAACTGAGAGATGTTTGTGCCCAACCTATGTGGCTCAGTGGTTGAGCATTGACCTATGAACCAGGAGGTCACAGTTTGATTCCAGTCAGGGCACATGCCTGAATTGCAGGCTCAATCCCTGAAAGGGGATGTGCAGGAGGCAGCCAACCAATGATTCTCTCATCATTGAGGTTTCTATCTCTCTCTCTCTCTCCCTTCCTCTCTGAAATCAATAAAAATATATTTCAAACAAACAAACAAACAACCCTGATAGATGTCTTGTTATCTACATGTGGGAGTTGACAATATTGAAGCTTAGAGTATTTATGTAATGTTCCCCAAAAAATCACTCGGAGGGGTTGAATAAAGACCAAAATTATAATTATCTGACTCAAAAAAAAAACAATGTTCTTTCACCATTAACATGAAATTCCTTTCTAAAATAATCCGTAAAATAATCCATATAGATAAGCATTTTTTATAAAGACTTGTTAAATAAGAGCAAATGTGTTACATTTTAATAGTATAAACTAGATAAATAAAGACTTGAATTAGGCACTAGGATAGGGATTTAAAAGGATGGACAGAAAATGAAAATATTAGGGTGACAATAAAAATAATTATTGGTATGACATGAAGGAGAGCTAAGAAAGAATGATTTTTGAGGCTGATAACCTTTATTGCTAAAGAAGGTGATGTCTATAAAAAAAGAATAATGATGATGAGTTCAGTTGTGGGAATAGTGAGTTTCAGGTAATGAAGTAATACATATTTGTCAAGTAAAAACTTTAATATGGATCTATAGCTGAAATGAAATTTGTAAGTACTCATGATAAAGGTTCATAGATACACTGGTATCATATAAAGTATCTTTGAGTAAAATATAGCTAAAGAAAAATGTAAATTTACTTTGAAGCGCATCTGGGGATGGAGGTGTTGGAGAGCAGAGGCCTTAGAAGCCAAGGTGAAAGAAACATATGGTGATGAACCTAAGAGGAACTGTATTCTAATGGCTGTTTAATTAATTCTCAGAAAGAATTAAAAATATTATTCTGCTGAGCTCTTGATGTAATATAGATTCTCCCTTATTCATTTATTTAGCAAAAAGTTATTAGTGTTTTTGCTCTTCTGTGAATGAGGGTTACAGTATGAAGATTATAGCAGCTTCAGTTATATGGAATTATAGAAGATAGACTAAGGCTATCTGGTGTGAAGAATTTGGGGAAAGTTTAACAGAGTAGAAAATATTCTAGTGAGACCTTGGCAATTGGGAAGGGAAAAAATGACATTCTAGAGTTTAGAATGGCATAAAACAATACCCAGAGTCATAAAATTATGTGTAATTTTCCAAGCACATTGGGTTTTCTTGGGAGCATGGGAGAGATAGTACACATGTAGACATAAGCAGGACATGAAACTGTTGCCAAGGGCAGATTGTGAAGAACCTTTTAAATATCACAGAGATAACTGACATAGTCAGCACCAAAAAACCTCTGAGTTTTTTCAAAATATTGAAGGATTACAAGCAGATATGTTTAGAAAGATAATTGACAAAAATCAGGAAAATGTAGATGAAGCAGAAAGGCAGGGAAGAGAATAGTCTGAATGTTATTATAATGATGCATAGAAGAGAGAGCTATTATCTGAATTAAGTTGCTAATACTAGTATGGGAAGGAGCAAGGATGAAATTTTTATATATATATATAAAAGTAAATTCTATTTTTTGAAGATTATTTGAAGTCTAAAGTATGATATAGAGACTTGTCAATTTTTGATCACCTAAAGAAAACCATAACTAATATTTTGAATATTTTATGATAGTGGTGCATGCATGTGTATTTATACACATATCTAAATACATATATATGGTGAAGCCAAATACCAAAGATAATTTTGCACATATTATATATATCATAGCATAAGCACATGTTATATTGATATAATCTTCAAAACACTAGGCATGATTTCATAGTAGCACTGGAACATGTCACTGGAATATCGAATATATAATAATAGACCTAAGCATTGTTTTAAATTTAGATTGTTTCCAATTTTTAACCATTATTTAATATTGAAGATCTTGATTTACACTGGCAACTGCTCAACAGAAATATTACAGTGATTTTCATTTTTTCAAGTTATATATGAGATCCTATCATTCTATCCTTACCAATTAGCAATGGCTTTTAAATATTGCCATTTGATAGAAGAAAATAGTATCTTGTTATTAATCATTCATACAGTTAAATTTTTCATTAGTTTTATCTGCCACTTATATATCAACTTGAATTAATTACCTATTAATATAAGACATATTCTTTGTATTTTATTTTTGTGTGCATATTATAGTGACTTTATACATTCAATGGGTATAAATTCCTGAATAATAATGTAAAACTTATTGATTGAGTAAGCTTATTTGTGTCCCTTGGTATGTGTCAGGAGTGGTTCCAAGTTATTTATACTGCATTGGGTATTTAATAAAGTTGAAGTCCAGCATCAATACACTCTGTGTCTACCAGTAGTCCTCAGTTTGCTCTGTAAAATGTCATGTTTACCCTAACCTCAGCTCATGTTTTGGGTGATGTTGGCCTAATTTCTGGTCACTAGAGTTGAAATATGTTACTTGGGTAAAGCCAAATGGCACATTCCATTTTTCTTGCTATGATTATTTCATCAAGGAGATGCACCAGTCCAAGTGAAGTCAGTCAAAACTAATGAGAACCTATTTTCCGTAAGGAAGTCATGCTCTCTTGTCCATTTGGTTTGTTGATGTTGGAAAACTGAAGAAAACTGGGACAATAAAGTAGCATTCCGGAATGGCTGCAGTTCAGCAGGAGCAGACCAAGGCAGCTCTGAATGTGGGCCACACTCCTAAGGCCACAACCAATCTTGTACTATTGAGTTGTGTGAGCTTATGAAGATTATTTTTCTTTAAACTTGTCTGGATTTGATTTTCTGTTGTGTACAACAGTTCAGATAGATAGAGTAATGAAGAATTTACAACCATCCACTCAACATTTTTATAACTGTACTTGTCAGTTATTCATTTAGCTTGATTTAACTTAAAACATATATTCTCAAATCCTTCAACAGTCAGTGTCTCTAGGGCCTTGGATATTGGGGTTACTTTTCTTTAGTGTAAACATAGTATAATGATATGTCCTAGAATCTGTCATTTTAATTTTTGGAATTAACTGTGTTCCTATTCTTGGAAAATCTTCATTATAAACAGGATTAAAATTCATGAATATTTTATGAAACAAATGAAGGGATTAACTCTCTATATTTAGCAGAGTCAGTTGCCTCTGTCACGGTGTAGTTCAAGGATTATAGATGTTTCCTACATCATAAGGGCAAAGCAAAAATTTATCTAAAACACAAAAGTTACACCTGTAGTCATGTTAATAAATTCCTGTTTTTAATCCCCCAACTTTTCAGCTTCTAGGAAATAATATAGGATATAGGAATATAAATTTAATATGAATACTATTTATGTACTTTAAAGATTCTTAGCCCTTGAACACACACTGGGGGACCTTGATATCCCAATGATTTTTTTAAAAATCGCCCTTTCCAAAGATATCATTTTAATGTTGTGTTGGGTAAGTTTATAGACTTGGGATCCAGGAAGATTTGGGTTAGAATGATATTTGTTCATTACCAACTAGGAAGTTACAGGTATTCAAGTTCTGAGGAAAACTTTCTGATGAGTGAAATTGGAAGATAAATGTATTTTCTTTTATTATTAGGAAGCTTAAATGCTATGGAACATGAAAAAAATTATCAGAGCACAGTGCTTGCCTTATATTATTTCCTTAATAAGTGTTACAGATTTGTTATGAATGTTATTATTGACATTGTTGTTGGGCTTCCTGAAACTTTATTTTCAAAATCTATTTGTTAAAACACACACTGTTCTAGTTAGGATAGGATGTTAATAATCTTTTCAGAATGTCAATATGCTAAGGAGACAGACATAATATTGATATTGTGTAAAAAATAGTTGGATATCATTCAGTAATTAGTTAGCTTCTCATCATTATTTTATTTCTTCTCATTAGCCTGCTTTTAGAATTCATGTTTACAAGTGAAGCAAAGTCAGACTATTAAAAATACGCATTTAATAATATGATATATTTGTACGTGATAAAATAATTTGAAGAAAATTTGAAGGATACAAAGAATAGTCATTCGTTAGAACACATATTTCTTGCAATGTGCCTGGATATTATTTATTATCATTTTTACTTCAAAAGTGTCAAATTATAAAAGCTAATGTAACACCTTCCAAAAAACTAAAACACTGAAGAGGCATAATCCCGCTAAGGAAGGAAGAGAAACCATTTAACAATAGTGCAAATTATTTGTAGACCTCCTGCTTGAACAAGATAAGTTGTTAAGATTTTCTGAAATGATTGACTATTGTTTTAACTGCTATTTGTATTTCAATGCAGGGGTGATAAACACACTTTGGATAGGAAGTCCAGAGGTTTTGTCTCTTTATTATGGCATCTGGCAAGGCATTTTTATCTCTCTGTACCTCATTTTCTCATCACAGAAATTAGCAACTTTGAATACATAATGTCTAATCTACATTAATAGCCATGCTGTGGCATTATACAAAGATCCTGGAATTGCATAGATCTAGAGACTCTATTCTTTACAAGTTGGGTAATTTGGCACATAATAATATAATTGAGACTTTTTTCCTGAAGAATGAATATAATTATATTTACTTTGCAGGTGTGTTGTGAGGAATATGCATTAACTTATGTACTCTGCTTTGCAGATAATAGGCATTCAATAAATGTTAGCTATTATTAATGTTTTATAAGCTTTCAAAATATGCAGACCATAATTTTCCTCAATAATGTTTAATCAGAATGCATACCCTTTCAGTTAATTATTTGAGTGCTTTTTATTTATTGATTCAACAAATATTTTATTAGGCTTGGACTATTTGCCATGCTCAATACATATCTCTGGGTATACTATGATTAGCAGAACAGTCATGGATCCTGCCTTCATAGAGTCATGTGGGAAATAGGCAATATGCAAGTAACACACAGTAAGTATTTAATTAGAAAGCACAGTAAATGACAGAAAGAAACAGAAGGAAAATTTTGTGAGAATCAAGAATGGATGAGGTATTTTAGGTTGAGTGGTCAGAGAAGGCCTCTCCCGGGAAGTGCTGTTAAGCTGTAACCCAAAGTTAGAAGGAAAACAACCAAAGTGAAGAATGATTGTATGGGTATTCCGGGGTGGGGGGTGGGGGGTGGGGTGGGGGAGTGGAGGGAAAGACATGGCTTGCAGGCAGGAGGGCAGAGAGAAAGGAAGGAAGCCAGGAGAAAGAACTTGGCATGGTATAGGAAAATAAAACCTCTTTTGGCTACAAATGAAGCATTAAAGCTGAAAATATGGGAAGGAGCCCGGTTATATTTGGCATCACAGAATAGTACAAGTATTTTGAAAATCAACCTAAGCACAAAGGGTTATGGGAGAGAAGAGAGTCCTAATACATGGTAATAGGAGAAGATTTGATTTGGGGTGGTGGGTACACAGTGCAATATTCAGATCTTTTAACATAGAAACCTACATCTGAAATCTATATGTTCATGTTGACCAATGTCACCCCAATCAATTTAATAAATAATTTTTAAAAGAGATATAATGGAGGATTTTCATTAGAAGAATAATATGATATCAATTTACATTTTTAAAAGATCATTTAAATTGCTGACTAAATATGCATAAATGAAAAAGAAAAGAGACCAGTTAAGTGACATTTTACAGGATGAGTCCTACTTTCAGGAACTAGGGTTGCATCATTGAACATAGAATAATGACAGCACTATTAAAATAGCTAAACTTTACGGAGAATTTACAATGTGCTACACAGCATCCTACACATTTTTCCCTCTAAAGTTTCCTCTGTCCTCAGGTCCTGACCACTGATCTTCTATTGTCTCACAATTTTGCCTTTTTCAGACCATCATAGAGTCGGAATCATATAGTATGCAGCCTTTTCACATTGTCTTCTTTCACTTAGTTACATGAATGTAAGTTTCCTCTATGTCTTTTCATGACTTGATAGTTCATGTTTTTATTTTGTTGTTGTTTGTTGTTTTGTTTTGTTTTTAGTACTTATTAATATTCTATTTTCTGAATGAACCATGGTATATCGACTTACTGAAGAATATCTAGGTTTGTCAATTTTGAATATCCCAAGATTTGTCAATTTTGAATAAAGCTGCTATGAACGTCTGTGTGCAGGTTTTCATGTGGACATAAGTTTTCAAGTCATTTAAGGTAAATATCAAGGAGAACAATTGCTGAGTTTTAGCATATGCTAAGAATATGTTTCATTTTGTAAGAAATTGCCAAACTAGCTTTCAAAGTGACTGAGCCATCTTCTATTCCCCTCCGCAGTGAATGAGTTCCCCTTGCTCCATATCCTTGCTCAAACTGGTATCCTGAATGTTCTGGAATGTGGCTATTCTAATAGATATTCAGTGGTATCTTATGTTATTTTAATGTGTGTTTCCCTGATTGCATATGATGTGGACCATCTTTTTTTATATGCCATTTGCCATGTGCATGTCTTTCTTAAAGAGCTGTCTGTTAAGGTCTTTCGCTCATTTTTTTGTCAGGCTGTTTTCTTATTGCTGAATTTTAAGAGTGCTTTGTGTATTTTGGATGCATCTTTATCAGATATGTTTTTTATAAATATATTTTTTCCCATTCTGTGGCTTGTCTTTTCAAACTCTTGAAGTATCATTTAAATAGCAGAAATTTTGTTTCTAATGAAATTCAACTTATCAACCATCTCTTTCATACTGTGTCTTTGGTATTGTATCGCAAAGGTCTTTGCCATAGCCAAGGTCATCTAGATTTTCTTGTGTGTATCTCGTGGGAGTTTAACGATTCTGTGATTTACATTTAGATCTATGATACATTTTTAATTAATTTTATGAAGAGAGGAAGATCTGTGCATGCTACTCATTTTATGTGTGCGTTACTACTACTAAAATCAGATAAGGAAACCCAGCTTGGAGATTTTATCACTTTCTGAAGATCACACTCCCTGAAGATCGTACTACTAGTGATAGGACAGAACAGGCACATTCCATGCTCTGAATTATGATGCTATACCACCGCATTATAAGTCAGTGATCTCATTAGAGATAGGCTTTAATGTGTAATATATAAAACTTAGAAATGGCTTGGATATTGGAGGTAAGATAGAGTGAGGAATCAAAGAATCAAAGACTGAGGTTTTTGGTATATTTTTATTTATTATTATTATGTTTAAATTTGTCTTTATTGCTGAAAGTATTGCAGATGCCTCCTTTTTTCTCTCCCATAGACCCCCTCCACTCCACATCACCCCTCAGGCTTACCACCTTATTGCCTGGGCCCATGCATATAAGTTCTTTGGTTAATCTCTCACCACCCCCCACCCCCTGAGATTTGTCAGACTGTTACAGGCTTCCATGTCTCTGGATCTATTTTGTTTGTCAGTTTATTTTGTTCATTAGATTCCACATATAAATGATGTCATGTGATACTTGTCTTTCTCTGACTGGTTTATTTCACTTAGGTAGGTCCCTTCATGCTGTCTCAAAGGGTAAGAGATCCTTCCTTTTACAGGTGGATAGTATTCTATGGTGTAAATGTACCACAGCTTTTTTATCCACTCATTTACCGATGGGCACTTGGGCTGTTTCCAAATCTTAACTATTGTAAATAATGTTTCCATGAACATAGAGGTGCATCTATTCTTTCTGATTTGTGATTCAAGCTTCTTAGAATATATTCTGAGAAGTGGGATCACTGGGTCAAATGGCAGATCCATTTTTAAGTTTTTGAAGAAATTCCATGCAGTTTTCCACAGTGGCTGCACCAGTCTGTCTTTCCCCAGCAGTGCACTAGGGTTCCCTTTACTCCACGTCCTTGTCACACTTGTTGCTTGTTGATTTGTTGAAGGTTGCCATTCTAGCAAGTGTGAAGTGATAACTTCTTGTCATATTAATTTGTATCTCTCTAGTTATTAGTGACTGACCATTTTTTGACTATGATGTTTTTAAATTAAAGTTTCTATGGATGTATACCATTAACAAAAATTGTACAAGAGAGAACTGGTAAGCAGTATACTTTAAGAAAATATAGTAGCAGCAAAAGAAGAACCACAAATAAGTCAACACTGTTGTGTCTGATAGCAGAGGGAAAAAAGAAAGGGATCTTATCAGAAGCCAGAAAGGTGAAAAATAAAAATATTTAAAAATAAATAAATAAATAAATAAATAAGCCAGAAAGGTGAGAGTATAAATCCAGGAGTGTGTGAGAGTAACTAAAGGAGAGAGCTGATAACAGAGTTGACTATCACAGAGATAAATGAGGAATTAGAAGTGTCTTATTTGGAAACAGAAGTGATTGGTGATATTAAAGAAACATTTTTAGTGAAATAGAGGAGTGAAGCCATGTTGGAGTGTGTCTGACCTGATTAGGTGGGGTATGAAAATTTGAAGACAGTGTATGTAGATAAAATTTTCAATACAAAAAAATAAACAAATAATTGCTTACAAAATTAATATAAATATCATGAAATAAATTGTGAGCTATTAAAAATAGACTAATTAAGAGCTCTGGATGGTTTGTGAGTGAGGTTTAAAACAGTCTATATGGAGCACTAAAGCAAGGGATTATTGAGGAATGTGAAGAGTTACTTGGCACCATGTAGACTTTTTTTGAGTGTAGAAATCACAAATTTACGTTGACCTCTATATTTTTAGTGTATGATTTTTCTCATTAATGTTCAGTTTTGTAAGCATGGGTGTGGAGAAAATAAGAAATGAGTTCACCCAGGAATAACATTTTCCAAATCTTTACAAGAGTCGATCAAAGAAATTAAAATATTATAAGGGATTGATTACTTTAATAAATTGTGAAATATTAACTGGAAAAAGAGAAAAATAAAGTCTGATGAAAGTTAATACGGACAAAAAATATTTGGGTCAATAATGCAATTAGAATTGGTTTAAGATTTTGAATGCATTGCAGTTTCTAATATTGATAAGATCAAGAGTATAACCAAAGTCTTGAGATAGAAAGAAGAAAAGGTCATTAAAGTTAAACATATTTGGGGGCTGTCAAATAGATTACTGCGTGATTTTTCCATGCAGATATACATAGACTGACGATATAAGTTGAAGTGGAAAAGTACTTGAGTTTTCAGTGAATGGAGGACAATGGATTTCCACAGACAATAGCAAAATGTAGGAAAGAAAAAGAGAATTTCATTTTCTATAAACAACAAAGTTTCAAGAAGTTTTCTTAAGAGGGAAAACTGAAAGAAGAAAGGAAGGAAGGAAGGAGGGAAGGAAGGAAAGGAGAGAGAGAGAGAGAGAGAGAGAGAGAGAGAGAGAGAGAGAGAGAGAGAGAGAGAGAGAGAGAGAAAGGAAGGAAGAAAGAAAGAAAGAAAGAAAGAAAGAAAGAAAGAAAGAAAGAAAGAAAGAAAGAAAGAAAGAGAAAGAGGGAAAGAGGGAAAGAGGGAAAGAGAGAAAGAAAACTATTACATCTACTTGGGGATGCTTTAGGCAAAGCAACATTCTTATGTAGCCATTTTAAATTAATAATACATGGCCCTGTCTGGGTAGCTGAATTGGTTAGCAAGGTTGCTGCTTTGATCCCAGGTCAGGGCACATGCAAGAATCAACCAATGAATGCATAAATAAGTGGAACAACAACTTGATGTTGCTTTCTTTCTTTCCCTCTCTCAAATCAATCAATCAATAAAAGTAATAATACATGTTTTAATAAGTTTTGTTAGATATACAATAGATGTTTCAAAAGGTTTACACAGAATTCTCCCTCCCAGTTTCTCAGTTCTACCTCATGCTTCCCACATATGAGGAGAAAATGGAAGTGAGTCAACTTGAAAATATTAATTAAAAGCAATAAAAAATCAATGGGACTTCTATTTCTGGACAAGATTACATAACTGGTTTAGGATTAATTTATAGTCCTATCTGAAGAGCCACAATTTTATATATGAAATGGCATATGTTATATTATGAAAGAACAGTTTTTAACACTGGATACAAGGCAATGAATGAGTATCATCCTTGAGAGAAGAGAAACATAGTTTGCCCAGTCCTAAGGCAGGGTCAGAAAATGCACACAAGGGCCCAGACGATTCCCAGAGTTGAGAAGGCATGCCTGAGCGTCTGGGGAGACTAAGGTGGCTAGTGTTTGCACAGCAGAGTATGGGAGAGAAGAGAATGCACTGGGAGAGAACTTTAGGGATCTACAGAGGGTCCTCCTTAGGTATTTAACAGGGTACAGATGACTGCATACATGCTGGGAAACAACTCGGTGAAAGAATCACCTGAAGGATTAGAGGGAAGAGTGCTCAATGCTCATGTGGGATCTGGGATAATGGCCATTCCCACCAATGACTAAACCAGTGATGGTGAACCTATGACACTCATTTTTTTGGTTGATTTTTCTTTGTTAAATGGCATTTAAATATATAAAATAAATATCAAAAATATAAATTTTTGTTTTACTATGGTTTCAAATATCAAAACATTTCTATATGTGACATGGCACCAGAGTTAAGTTAGGGTTTTTCAAAATGCTGACACGCCGAGCTCAAAATGTTCGCCATCATTGGACTAAACAAAGATGTAATTCATGGTGCCTGAGGAGAAATAACTGAGAAAAACTTTTCCTCAGTATATGAAATAATTACCCTCATCTTAACACTCCTCTGCCCCTGCCCAACAAAGCTTAAAAACAATACTTGAAAATACAAACCATTTCTAAGTAACTTAACTGCATCCCAGAAAAAAAGCTCAAGAATATTTACATAAATGCAAAAATATTCAGCAGAGAAAAAGGTAAAACTCACAATATCTAGTATCCAATTAAAATCACCAGGCATGCAAAGAAGCAGAAAATAGAACTCAAAATAAGATCTAAAATCAGTCACTCTCATGAAATTGACCCAGAAATGATGTTGATATTAGAATTACCAAAGTTGTTAAAACAGTTAGGTATAACTCTATTATATCTATTAAAAGTTAAATGTAAAAACTAAATGTGCAACAAAAAAAAACCCTGTATTTTTAGAGATGAAAACTGCAAAGTGTGAGATGAAAAATAAAATGGAAGAAATTAATGGTACATTAAACATTGCAGGAAAAAAACTAGTAAACTTGAAGATACAGTGATGTAAAAAACATATAAAAGCAAATGCATTAAAATAATTAAAAACCTAAAGAGTAGTGAATGTAATTTTTCTAAATTTGAGGAAAATTATAAACCTAGATACAATAAATTCCAAGCACACAGGCGCAAGCACACACACACATAATTGTACTAAAAACATCATGATAATATTATTCACAAACAATGATAAGGAAAAAATTTAAAAGCATCCAGAGAAGAAAAGGCTACATTATGAACCAAGGAAAAAGGATCAGGGTCAGGAGACCGGCACATTTGTCATTGGAAATAAGATAGGTGAGAAAGTTCCGGAGTAACAACGTTAAAGTATTGAAAGATGAAAATTATTAGTCTAGAATTTAAATTGAGAGAAATATCTTACAGTACTGAAATAAACTTATTTTGACATGCAGAAGCTAAAAGAATTCATCACCAGCAGACCTATACTATAAGAAATTTCAAATTAAATATTTCAAATAGAAGGAAAAAGATACCATATGGGCACATTTCAGAGCAATACATATCACCAAAGGTGTGATTGGCAGAATAGTGCCCTGCACCTCCTAAATATGTTTATGTCCTTATCCCATAACATTGCAAAAATATTACCTTACATGTGGAAGGGCCTTTTCAGATGTGATCAGATTGAGAATTTGGAGATGGAGAGGTTATTTTATATTATCCAGGTGAGCTCAATCTAATCACGTAAGTTCTTCCCCTCCCCCCATCTCCTATTTTCTAGGAATCATCTTTCAATCAATTCACCTGAAGTCCTACCTGGAACTTTACTCTTCTTGATTGTATAAACTTCTCTTATATTATCTGACCAAACCTCGGCCATGATAAATCTAACTTTTCCTTACTAATTACTATTATTATCCTTGGACATTTAAGATCCATGTTTCCATGTTAACATATAGATAACCCCTGGTTTCTTATATTCTTTAATTGATTAACAAAAGTGATATTTTCCTCTACTTCAATTTGGGCAAGCACTCCCATGCTAATATTCCACTTTTTATTATCAAAAATAACACCTGTAGAATCCACATTTTTAGTATTCTACTCTACTTTTTTTAACCACCAAATTCTTTAATTCTTACTCATCTATTCTTATCCCAAATGCCTTAATCTTATCAAGACCTACTAAGTTCATTTACCACTTTTCACTTATGCCTTTACCTTCTCCTGACCTAACCCATTTAGAGTGTATAGTTTAGCACAATAATTACTCCCTCGCAAATGTCTTAATTACCTCACCCCTTTCTTCTGCCATGCTCACTTGGAAACATCAAATCTGAATTAATTCTAAGAGTCTGCCTGATCTGCACCTCCATCTGAGATACCAAATTAATAACAAAATGATGCTGACTGGTGTCACTTAAAATGTAGAATACAAGTCATAAGTGGGCTTTTGATATTGGACAACATTATGTTACATTCTCATATCAAATTAATGTTCCAATGATAGAGACAACATTTTCACTATTCTCTTACCAAAATATCAACAGGCATCTCTGTTTTGAGATGATAAAATCTCCTTTTTTTATGTTTTCTCCTTTTAATTTTGGTAACATTGTTATTTTCTCCACTTTTGTTTTCTCCTTAAATATATGATTAATCAGCTCAAAATGCTCAGTTGCTTTCTATTGCAATTAGAATAAAATACAAACTGCTTACTATGCCTATACTATCTTCTTTGGTCTGGCTCCCTCTTTCCATGTCTCCCACATTCACTACATTCTGGTTACATATGCATTGTTTTTATTTTCAGTGATTACTTTTTCCTTTTGATTCGATCATTATGCAAAACAATGAATTAACTTCTCAGCCTTTCCCAAAAATGTCCATTGTGTCCCACAAACTCACACACTTGGAAATTTTAGATATCTTTTGATTAACTCAATAATTAGTTTTATTGATGCTTAAATTGTCTATAGTTGGTCAGTGTATCTTTCCACACTCCTGAATCCCTCGGACAGGTCCATAGTAATCTTTGGTAGTTTCTTTGCTTTCTGGTTTGAGAAAATATTCTTGATGTATCTAGCCTCAGGCACGGGATCATCCATTCATTCAGAGATACCCCTTTTTCTTTTTAAAAACAAGTTATTTTTAGAGCACATCTGTGTGCTAAAGTGCTTGTTGTTACTGGAGTGATAAACACTTCTTTGTCCTCTGTCTTTACACAATGACATTTTTCTGGTATTAAAACAGACCAAGCTCTTCCTATATCAGAGCCTTTGTATTTGCTCTGTCTAGAATGCACTACACTAAGAAATTTGCAGAATTGATTTCTTCTTATCATTCAGGGATTATCTCACGAAAAGAATACCTCCCCCCTCATTTATGTTTACCCCATCTCCATATTTTATATTTTAAACTTTTAAATATTGTGTTTATCATTTATTATTTTCCCCCTTCTCCTTCTGATAGAAGAGTCCATGGGAGAACACTATCATAAAAAAGCCAACTGGTGCTTTTATTCACCTATATTTTTAATTTTTAGAAAATGTAAATTTTAGTTTTGATGTTGTGGATGAAAGGGGCCACATGCTGACCTGACAAGCTCAGGAGAGGCCTTCTTGGCAGTCTTGCAAACTCAGAGACCTAAAGTAACCACAAAGGATTGTCTGAAATTAAACTTTAAAAGCAGTTATGGTGGCAGTTACGTCCTAGGCCGGTATCTTCACTGACAAGGTCAACCTTTACCTTAACTGAGCCTATCTGTCTTTTTGCATCTATGATAACATACCCTTGAAATGTCTGGCTAACTTGTAACTTCCCTTTTTCTGGAGCCCCTGGGACACAACCAAACATATGGGTGCCAGGACAGATACCACAAATTCCTTCATTATCATGTTAATTGTTCCTGCACCCACCTAAGTATGTGTCCATCATTTTACATTTTATCCAATCCTAGGGGTTTTCCCTGCTTTGCTCTATCCCACCTCCTTACTCTATCACCAATGAATTTCATGTAACCCACCTATGTCCCTCCTTTGATTGCAAATGTATAAATACAAATGCAACCCCGCCATTCTCCGGAGCATTATCTCAATTCATTGAGGTTCTGCTTCCCAGCATATGTCAACAGTTTGGCTCAAATAAATTCACAAAAATTCTTTACAGGTTTCAATGGTTTTTTTACATTAACAGTGTCATAGAGTAGCTCTTCTTTGTTTGTGATTCATATACTTGTTTTACTTTTATAATGTTTTTGGTTTTTAGAGAGGCTAGTTTCTCTAAGTCTTAGTTTGTGTTTGTTGACTATTCTGAGGCAAGCAAATATAAATTAACAATTTAATATTAATATTAAATATATTTAATAAATATTATTTGAAGTTAAATATTTAAAATTATAAATATAAGATAATATAATTCATAAATACATAATGTAAATATGAAATACATCACAAAATATATTTTATAAATATAAAACATTTATAGTAAAATGATTTATATTAGGATATTAATTAACATTAATTTAAAATTAATGTTGTAACTACTATGGTACTAATTTATGCAAGTATACTCTTCTGATTAACTAATCTTTTGTCTACATAAATCTTGCTTCCTGAACATATTTGTATGCTCAAGTAGGTATAGTACTAATAAGTACACATCATATTTTGACTTGTATCCACCACAAATAGATTCTTAGAACTTTTGAATTCTATCACTCTCCTTTGAATTCTTAAATTTAATAAGTTGAGCACTGATGACACACATTAAACAACTACAGAGATTTTTTTCTCCCTCTGTTCTCCTGGAGCATATCCTCCTGTGAGGGACAGGAGATAGACATTAAGAACATGTGTATGTTTGGAATCAAAGCTATGTAGGTGAAAGGCATTTTAGAGATAAAATAGGCAGGTTTAGGGGAGTTTTAGGAGTAAAGAGGGTCCATGGGGGAAGAATGCATAGGTGAGGGCTTGGAGCCACCAGAAGGCATACATTCATAGAGAATAGAAAAGTGCCACAGGAGAAGGGGAGAGGAAGACATGCATTCATAGAAGATAGGGAAAAGCCACAGGGTATGGGGGAAAAGGAAACAAACTTTCACAGAGGATAGAGAAATGCCACAAATGGGAAAAAGAGGAAAACAGATTTTCACAGGAGATAGAGAAATGTAACAAGACAAAGGGAGATAAAGATGGGGGCGTCATGTGGGTTTTGGGCTTTGAAGCTGACATTCTGCAAAACAATTAGAAAGGAGCATGAAGAGACAAAGAACGACAGCATTTGTAAAGCTTAGAAAAGGGCTTTGTGGGTTACCCCCTTGAGACATTCTCCCTCTGTGGGAGTCTGTATTTGCTTCCAATGCATGTCCACCCTTTTCATCTACCACCTTTTGTCCATGGCTTCATTTTTCCAATCCATCTGGACAAGGATCCGGGAAAGAAATCACCCTTGCATCCTGCTCAGGAAAACGACCTACATCACAGGGCTGTGAAAGAGAAGTGGATATTGCTAGGGAATTGTGGCAGATTTTAACTGAGGAGTTTATCCAAGAAAACTTTCCTGTGGCAGAGACAAATAAATATTAAGGAGGAATAGTCACAAACTAGGCAAACCAGGAAGTAAAAAAAATTCCAAGAAAGAAATTAATTCAAATCTGCAAAACTCCGTGGCGGGAGTTATCAAAATGAGCAGAGGGAAGTAAAAGAAGCCATTGCAGCTGGGACAGAAAGGTCAGAGGGACACAGAGTTTTATGAGAGTAGAGACTGACAGGAGGTAGACTGGGTAGACCTTCAATACATATTAAGGAATTTAATCTTTTTATTTCCTTAAATTTTAAAATTCTGTTTTCTAGGAGTAATACAAAACCACCGAAGGGATTTCAGCAAATATTAAGATCTGTGCTTTTATAAAATCACTCTGGTTGGGATCGGAAAAGTTGTTTCAATGAAGAAAGCGTGTGAGAAACCTGTAAGAGATGATTACAGTAGTTCTAGCAAGAGCTGGGGGAAACAATCTTTCTTAACTCACTCTGCTCTATATTGAGGTCTTTTAGAAAGTGACCTAGGCAATTCAACCTTAATGATATTTTCCTTGTCATTAGAAAGTGAAAGGAATAGTTTTACCATAAGGACAATTGCTTCTCTCCGTATGGCATATTTCTTTTAATATCCTGATTCATAACAGATACTGAAGTCATGTGACAAATGCCTTGTTAGTGACAAAAACAAATTATGATCACGCGAATTCTCATATCTCATCTTCTCTTATAGTATATTTGAATATGCCTCAATTTGTATCATAATGAGCTCTTACACAGTTCTCCTGTGTACTGTTGCTTCCATCATGGCTGTATTTAAAAAGAATATTTGGAAGGAATTTCTATAGATTATACAACCAAAAGAGGCAAAAAATAAAATAGTAAGCAGGCACTGATAAACTCAAGGATAGTAACATATTTAAGACCGATTTTTAAAACCTATGCACAGAGCTATAGCCCATACCTATGATTCTGAGGGCAGGACAAAGAGAATGCTGGTTTCACAGCTTTGTTGCTAATAGTGAGAACCCTTCTTCATTACATGTGTGGAGTGCAATGTATTTTAATTTTTTATGATGTACAAAACGTTGGCTTAAGAGAACTACATTAAAATGTGTTGAAATATCAGGTCTTCCTGTAAGTAAAACATTAAAACATGATTAGCCATTTCAATATTGAACTTTTTCCCTATGCTTATCTACTATGTTAATAATTGTTCTTTCCTCATTTTTGTTTTGTTTTAACTCTCCTCATATGGTCCTATTGAGAAAACCCTTTCTTTATGCATAAATGATAAGTAATATTGGTTTCCTTGGGCAATGTGTTCTCTGGGGCCCCCCTCCCCTCACTGCCAGGGCCTTATTCATTCACTCACTTTGCCTTGTCTTGATGTTTCAAGTTTTGATGTTCAGATCAGAGATTTTCACCTCTTGTTTGAAGGCATTATATGATTAAGTCTCTAATCTATTGGGATGTATATACATCAAATTATTTTGTTAGCATGAAGGAATTAGAAGGGAATTTGCTTCAATAGTCTAAATCAAAATTTATTTTCCGTATTTCTTTCTCTAAAAGTTAGGTGTTAATGGTAAAATAACTAACATGCATTTAACTGGTAAATAGTTTAAATTAATGAAATTTTTTCATTCTTAAAATGTTTCTTTAAATAGACACTTTAAGAGATTTCATTCCATTTTATATGCAATTCAATGAAAAGAACAATAGAAGCATAATCTTTCAGGCTAGTGTGATTTTCTTGTTTAAAGATCCAATATATTTAGGATATGTATCTCAGTATATAATGGAACTTTTGTCTCAAAAAATTACTGATGTAAAATTTCCACATTTTTCATATGCATAAGAGCATAAATGTCTTCAAACTGCCCACTAACTAGAACTTGATCTCTGATTTGTGGAGGTCACTTTTAGAAAATAAATTTCGTCCAAACCATTTTCCTCAAAAAATAGTATAAAATTAGTCATTCTTGATACCTTTGTAATTAGCTAGTTATTAATAATAGGAAAGGAGTAAAGGGAAGGCCAGATATTATAGGTATGTCATTTGGGTAACTTAAACAGGAAGCTACAACTCAGCACTCCCCAAGGAGGAAGGGGTCCAACAAGGGAATATAGACCAGTGATGGTGAACCTTTTGACCTCGGCGTGTCAGCATTTTGAAAAACCCTAACTTAACTCTGGTGCCGTGTCACATATAGAAATATTTTGATATTTGCAACCATAGTAAAACAAAGATTTATATTTTTGATATTTATTTTATATATTTAAATGCCATTTATCAAAGAAAAATCAACCAAAAAAATGAGTTCGCGTGTCACCTCTGATACGCGTGTCATAGGTTCGCCATCACTGATATAGACACTTGACTAGTGAAGTTTGGGTGACATAGGGAAAGTACTTGCCTGTCAATCATACCTGGGGGCAGAGATGATTTCTAGAATGGGTGTGGCCATTGCAAGAGCATGAACATTTGGGAATACATAATCCCCTAAACAGAGGAATTTGTGGTCTTGTGCTCCACTCTTGGCTTGTGGGGCTCTTTTGCTCCTACTCACTTGCATTCATCCCTATGGCCCACGGCCATGCAGACCCCACTCAGAATGGACAATGGACTACAGTGTGGAGGACAACCTAAGCTAGCCTGTTGCTGGATTGGACCCAGCTCCAACATGGGAAGGAAACTCTGGACACTAGCTCTGATGTTAGCGCTATTGAAGCCCCCTCTACACTACTTCTATGACTGGACTAAGGGAAATAGGACTTTGGAAATCCAGAGGTGAAATTTCACAAAAATAAAAGCTTTACACCATATCCTTCTGTGGGGGCCTCCAGAAATGCATTATTCCAGTGGTACCCCAAGAACTCCACCCCCAGCAACAACTGGGGGAGACAAGGCACACTCCCCTCCATTAACATTCTGACTGGCCCATTATTACAATAATAATAAAACCTCGAATCTTTGTTTAAATTTAAAATTTCTCTCCTCCTCTTTGAGTTGACTGCCTGTTACAGAAAAAAAAAAAAAAATGTGCCCATTTTCTACACGTTACCTACCTGAATCAATTTGGCATTAGCTTCCTCTAGCTGTGGCAAAATTGGAAAATGGGGGACATTGCAACAGTGTCAACAATAAATTAAAAATAAAAAAATAAATAAAACTGACTCTTTCAGAGGTGCTTTTATGAGTTACTTAGAATCTCTCTCATCATGAGGCTCTCTCATCTCTACTTTCATTGAGATATGCGGATGTGTCTCATCTAGCAGAACATTCAGATTTATTTCTCATTTCTAGACATTTGGCAAAACTCTCTTCACCTCTTTCTGCTGAGATCCACTTGCTCCACCATTTGTCCCTGTTTCCAAGATCTAAACCAAATCTTGCCAATTTGCTCCTGTGTATAGTAGAGGATATGCGCCCCTTTCATCTACCATCAGTGGGAGTACAGTTATTTTTTATTATACCTTGCTTTTCATTAAGCCACCCAGCAGACAGCTTCTGCTACAGCCTGTAGCCCTTTAAAATTTTCTCTTGTGAATCTGACCCTCATCCAGTGTGTCACAACACTGCTGGGAACACAATCAAGCATGCGGAGCTATCTCTGTGAAGCGCCTCTCACTAAAATAAGGTCAGAAGACAAGCATCTCACCCTAATTCCCCTAGGGAAATGGAACTGGCGGCATAGGTTTTGTCATAAAAAAATACTAACTTTAATTTCCAACTTACCTCTTGGCTTTTCCAATCTCTCTGACAGACTAAAGATGGTTGGTCAGATAACAGCAAATAAACCAGGTAAGTTCTTCACCATCTCCTTGGAAAGTTAATGTGTTCTTGAACCTCACATTAAAATATGGGTTTTATCTTGAGAGAAAGACAAGCTAATGCTGAAAGTCTCATTTTATATATTTTTGGGGTGTGTGTAACATAATAGACTCTATTTTCATGCACCCTGCATATTGTGAGGAACCAAATTGATGCGTAGTAAATGTTAAATCACACACAAGAACATCCAACTCTGAAATGGCATAATTTCAAGTGGTATTCTGTGCTTACAAATCTATGGAACCTGCTGGTATCCTGCTGGTACTTCCCCACACTAATTTCAAGCAGAGGAGTCTGAGGTAGGCTTGTGGGGAACAAAGCAGGACAGGGAAACACTGAGAATGAATAAATGGAGTGCAAATGAAAGATAGCACAAAATGTTAATCTGTAACAGTGTATATGATAAGTGGGTGCGGACTAGAGGCAGGCAATCAGTTAGGAAGCCATTAGAATATTTCACTTGAGTAATAACAAATGATAAACAGAGGTAAGGATTAAAGAGAAAAAATATTCCAATTACTTGTTACTGGAACTAAAACTACAGTCTAGGACAGAATCTATACAATTTCTGTGTATAAAATATAATGAATGGTATTGTCAGAATGCTCACAATATGTTTAAATCTGAGTATGAGTATGAGCTACAGCAAAGGGAATGAGTACACAGTCGCTGTCCCAAAGATACCCCTTGGCAATCATCATTTCAAATATGTTTACAGCTTCTTGCTGGAAACTGCGGTCTGGATCTGTGAGTGGCTGTGAGATCCAGGCCCAGAAATATGGCTGGTTCATGCTCTGCGTAGGTAGGTTCTAAGTATCTAGGAGTTTGTTCAGCCTATAGTAGCCCTGCACCAATGTTAAGGGAGAAACTCCTTACTCCTTCAGCAAGTTAACTCAGAAGTATCTTCTAGGCAGTCTCCTGTTTATTTAAAATTTTAAAAATATATTTTTACTGATTTCAGAGAGGAAGGGAGAAGGAGAGAGAGAGATAGAAACATTAATGATGAGAGAGAATCATTGATCAGCTGCCTCCTACACACCCCATACTGGGGATTGAGCCCGAACCTGGGCCTGTGCCCTGACCTGGAATTGAACCGTGACCTCCTGGTTTATAGGTCAACACTCAACCACTGAGCCATGCTGGCCAGACACCTGCTTATTTAATGCAGCTGGTACTGGCTTCCCTTCCTTTCTTGCCTCACTGTCTCATTCCCCTACTCATTCTTTCTAAGATATTCCTTAAATCAACTACTTGCACTTGAATTCTGATCTTTGGATCATCCTCAGATGAGTTGGGATGAGGGATGGCATTACATAGTCCTGACATTTAGGTGTCTGCAAAATTGTCTTGAAGAGAATAATTGGTAGTTCCTTCTATTATATTTAGATGTTTACCCATCCCAATAGCTTTTTATCTTCTTGGAGGCAAAACTTATGCAGTACTCACCTGCAGCTTCTTCAGTGAGTAGCACATTGTACTGCCCAGAAAGATCCACAATAAATATTTGTTGAAAGGCCAAGCCAATAAAGAACTAAACCACTTCTTTGATATAAGCACTGCTCTTGGTTGCTGTAATAACTGCTAACCTTTGCATTCAAACCTTTCCTACATGATTTTTCTGCCAGGTGCAAGTACTTTATTCAGGAAATGGACTTAATGTTTTCTTTTGAATCTAGGCAATATTATTGTTATGCATATGCAGCAGCTCAACAGAACAAAGCACACAACTGCTCAGAGTTAGGTCGATAACAGATTCATCATAGCTCTTTTTCTGTGGCCTTTATTGTATATTGACAAAATCATAAGTTAAATGCCAGACTTTCAAAGGTAAAGCAAAACTGTTTCCTATTATTGAGTAAACAATTGTTGTTAGGCATTTCCAAAGGATACTGTATTTCACAGAGATTGGGCATTCTATTCTGTGCATGCAGTTTCAGGAATACATCCTGATTCCAACAGGAAAACAAGGGTTACTGTGGTTTGAATGGAGCTGGAATTCTGTTTTCAGTGGAGGACACTAAAGTGAACATAAAACAGATTTAGAGCCCAAATTGGCAGAAAGTATTCCCTGCAGAGTTGCTCAGTGCTGTCTGCCATATGCAGCAATCTCTCAATTCATGTGTTCGCCGCGCTTGATTGAGAGCTGGCTAACGAAGTGGCAACAATCCAGTTAGTTTGATAGGAAGGAAAGAAACAGCATCCACGCAGGTATAGAACACTAAGAAAGTCTTCAGAAGATTGTTTTATTTTCAAAGATATGTAAATACGTTACATATTTAGGGAAGTGTAAATTAAAATAGGAGGACAAATAAAGTTGCATATGACATGTAAGTTTGATTTAGTGTGCTATAAAATGCAGCATATGTGTGAAATAATTATTTCTAATCACCTCGCTATGAAGAAAGAACAGTGTTCATTTATAGGCTGTTCTATGGTTAGATGATGCTTTAAAAAAAAAAAGCCAGAAAATGTATCAATTGACAGTTTAACTTTGCAGTGGCTTGGAAAAATATGATTTCCCTGTCAGAGCAGATTGATAGGATTGGATGACCTCCATAACGCACAGTGAGCCAATCCTCATGCTAGGAGAACCTGAGATGCCTCCAGGAATGACACGCCTCTGCCGCTTCCTTTCTCATGTGAGGAGAAGCAGAGGTTAGCCCCCAGGCTCAGTGCTGAATGACCCAGGCATAGCATCTGACCTGCCATTTCCGCAGTCTCACAGAAGTCTTGTGCTCTTCTAAAGTCGGGCTGGTGGCCACACTCTGGAATCCTCAGGCTGCAGATACTAAGGAACCACTCAGGCCTCTCTGCAGAGGGCTCAGAGCATGCGGGACTTTTCCCCAAATTCTTTTCCTAAGGGCAACTGGCTGCAAAGTGAATCTCTCTCACAGGCTGCAGCCACACAGAGCAAGTGGAGTGGAAAAGGAGAGAAATCACCGTTATCTGTAAAAACTTGGAGTATATTACCAAAGCCTAGAGCCATAATTGACTTCTCTTGTCTATTCTTTCTTAAAAGCCTTAACCTATCATCGTTAGGGCAAAAGGCTTTTATCCTGACAGAAGAACTCAGGAGAGGAGAAGTACTATTCGCAGAGGATAGGGGAAAAGACTAAATTCTTGGTTTTCTGAGAAACAAGTTCTCCACTAAGGGAAAGATTATTCATTTTAGAAAACGACACAGTCATCCTTTCAGTTCTTCTCATTGTGAAGATGCAAAGTCTGAGGCTGAGCGATTTTTAAATACCCAGCATTATGCCCGTTCAATGTTATCCAGCTGGCACATGCTGACGTTTGGGTTCTTTAACATCTGCTTGTACAGGGAAATCTTTCCTGGGGAATTATGTCCACTTAATGCAATTGAGGTTAAGGATTAAATTTGGACGGTGTAGACAGTCCTATTATATCATACTCATACACTCATACGGTTACATCATTTTTATACAAAAAGGATCATCAAAGGTTATATATATATATATATATATATATATATTATATAAACTATCATTGAAAAACTCAGAAGTACCTAACTCAACATAATTAAGTGGTTTCCTAAATAAGAACAAAACAAGTTAGATGCTCTTGATTTTCAAACAAGCTTTCTACCCTGTTCTGTCTAAACACAAAAAGTGGTTGATGCATATGGAATGTAATCTTTTCCCTCATTTTGGCTGTAGAAATTACAAAATGCTTTAGAAATTTCTGAATATCTTATTAAGAAGTAGGGGTGAATTTCTACTTAGAATCCATGTTGCTTGGAGAATGAACTGGTAATTATCAAGGAATGGAGGTTTCTGCAGGAGCAAATGACTGATCAATAAAGGAACAAAGTGCTAGGTGTTACTGCATGAATGTGAGAGAACAGAGATACTATTAGACCCAGTGAGAAGTAATCATAAGGTAATGAGACTCTTCCACTAAAGATTCACAATACTGTCCAAATTCCTGATGTATAACCAATACAAATATGATATCTGCCCAACCCTGAATGTTCTTATAAACCCAGAGAGGCAGATTAGTCAAGTTTCCAAACCCAACATGAGAGAAATCTAGAGTCAGATCAGTTCCCTTCTGCCTTTTATTCTAAAGTATGGATGGTTTTATTTCTTTGGGACAATGTGTAAATCAGAACCAAAATCTGTGAAATCTGTGAGCTGTGGTCACTATATCTAAGTGCCATGTGGTGTGGCTGTTGAACATTTGGTAGAAGATGCTGGCCCACTGCTAGGGCAATGGCGCTTAGTATTTTGTAGTTAGGTTAATAAGTGAGGGTTATCTTACTTCCTCACTGTTAAGTTTGGCTGAGGCATTCTAGGTCTGGATCCTCAAATTTATTTTATCTCAGCTCATTTAATTCCCTTCAAAACTACTTTCCAAGTTTGTGGGCAGCCACCTAAAATCTGAATTTAGAGTCATATCTTTATTTGTAACCTGAGAAATGAAGAATCAGTGAGTCTGCTTCTCTTTGGGAGATATACAAGGTACTGTTCTAAACAGCTATATTTCTAATAACCCTTTCATTCTATCTTTCTTTCTTCCCCTCTGTCCTCTGTGCTTTGCTCAATAAAGGTGAGCACTGAAGTCCAGGGCGGTTTTTAAACATGGATCTTATCCTACATTTACTCTTCTGAGTACATTATTCTCAGCGCAATCATGAGAGCTTGTATCCACTCTGCTCAAAGAGGCTATATGTTCTGGTTTCAGAGAAATGTACATCTTTTTAAAGTGAATCCAAGAAATCTATGATCTTTAGAAATTCCCAAGGTGGTTTTCTGGTACAAGCTCACCAAAGAAGAAGTACAAAACACACACACACACACACACACACACACACACACACACACACACACACTATACACAAATTGCACAAGAGCAAACTGACACACACATACTTTAAATAGGCAAGTTTTTTCTCCATAGTATACCTCTATTATGGCAACTTGTTACATTATTAAGCATACCTAATTCTCTATGTCAGTTTTGAGTATAATTCATTGCCTTTTGGGACATTCCACCTAGAATATTGCCACTTGACTATAATATCTATTTTCCCAGGTATTAAAGTAAGTTCATCTATGTGTTGTGAGTGACTACAGAATAGTGATTAAAATTTGTAGGTTTTGCTATTTTAAATAACTAATAATTGTACAGCTGTTTGCAGTTAATCTAATGCTTTTGAAATGCAACATCAAGGAATTATGGGTCAATGTACAGCAATTACTCTGGGAATAAAGAAATACTGCTCAATATGATAACATGTATCCTGTTTCTTTCCTTCCTTCTTTCCTTCCTTCCTTCCTTCCTTCCTTCCTTCCTTCCTTCCTTTCTTCCTTCCTCTGTCCTTTATTCACTGCAGATAAAAACTGAACTCTAGAATGACTGGCTTAAATATGCCAAACTACAATGCTCTTGTTGTGAACAGCATTTTGAAATGTAGCTTTAAAAGTGCAGATAGAGGCAAAGCATGACTTTATAGAGAAATCGTGGCAGTGACAGCTTCAAATTGTGAGATTTGGCCTTGTAATTAAAATCACATGTTTCATCTCAGTTTCATTTGCATGGGCTACAGGCTATAATTAACATCAAGTGCCAAGACAAGATCACATACAATAGGGTCCTGGAGTACAATTAGATGAATAAAATTGAAACAAGTCTTTCTGTTACTGAGCTATGTAAGACTGGGTCTGAGTGGTCATGGAGAGATGACTATAAAGTATGTAAAGACTAGCTGTGTGTGGAAAAAGAAGTGGGAGTGCAGTTCACCATTAAATGTAGTAAATGGAATTTCATTTTATTTTTATATCTTTTCACTTGTCTTTCAAAGTTTGATGCCTAAATTCTTTAGTTACCTGGCTTTTGCCAACTTAATTTCTCACAAACTTTACCACATATGCCAGGCATATAGATGTAATATGAAATTCCCTGATAAAAATAAGAAAGATAAAGTCAATCTCTGATTCCATGCTATATCACCATGTAGTTCACAGGCAAGAATGCTTCACACATGTTCCTTCACTTCAGTAACTCCATATGTTCTTGGACTAATTCTTACTCATCCTTTAATATTCAACCCAACTATGTCCACTTCTGGGATGATTTTCCAAGGCATGCCCCCAGACTCTGCCTCTACAACTGCATTTATCACACTATATCATTGTTACCTGCCCAAGCGTAAACTACAAGTCTTTGAAGCTTTTTCTGTTGTTTTTCTATTCTTGTTTTATAGCACAATGTCTGACTCATATAAAGAGATTAATAAGTGCTTATATAATAAATAAATGACTCTCTTCTTCCTCACCATGTCAAACACCTAATACATGACCAGTTCATTCAAGTCGTTTCTACATCTTAAAAAAATTTATATTTTTGAGTAATACTCTTATTTTCAGAATTAGAGTACTTTTGAAGTTTAGAAAGCCTCTAAATTAAACAGGATAATCTTGGAATGGTAAGTGAGACTTGCAATATTTTTGGAGGCAATAGTGAATTTTCAAGTACTTCAGTTTTTATCCATCAAGTGGGGGGTATATTTCTCTTTCTAATAAATTGTTATAATTACTGAATTCAGATTGAATGACACTATGTCCTCTCATAAGCAATTCTCCCTCAGTGGATAGCTGAGGTAATCTGTAGATAATTACTTTTAGCCGGATTAGTCTAACCATGTGCATACCTTGGACCCCACACTCTGAGCTCTTGAAATGCTAGTTGCTTCTCAAGAGCCGTCTTCATTGTTTTAATGGGATGTGAATAAGATTCTCACAACTGCTCTTCCTTGTGCTATAAATGCATGCCACATAATCGAATCTGTAAGTGGTCTTGGGAGACCTAAATCCACCCATACAGATTCAGTGGGTGTGTTTCTTGCGTACTATAATTTGTTGCCAGGAATCCTCTGTCAGTCATATTTGAAATGTGTCCTTAATATTTTTTGTGATATGTAGGGAAGCAGTTTCATTCATAGTCATTATGAAAATCAATTCAGTTTAGTTGAAAGGTACCGTTGGAGTGTGCTTTCCACAAACTGGAAGAACTCCATTTATTCCTGTATACAATTGATGGATGGTTATTGTTCATCTTAAAGCATTCAAGTTAATAAATAGCAAAGGGGTTTTAAAAGTATGTCATCTCCATTCTGCAAGCACAAATAAAATTATGTATCTAAGCAATCATCAGCAGAGGCTACCAACATCATGAAGATATTAACAGCACAACATTATGTGACATCTGATGGAAGTACAATGATTAAGTATTCATGCCCAAACAAAATCAAGCCTAGAGCTGATCAGGTCTCAAGTTCTAGCCACCAATGAAAATAAAATATGTAGGTAAATATACTAAAATTTAGAGATATAACCATTAAAGTCTAGGCTGTATGAATCCTTACTAGTAAATAAAATATAAGATAAACTCCTTAATTTCTCCAGAAGTAAGATAAATGGAGTACCTAAAGATCAACATTGGCCATTAGAAATAAAATATATGTCACAAATATAAGCCAGATATGTAATTTAGATTTTGTATTAGCTACACTGAAACACTTTTAAAAGGTGAAATTAATTGTAACACATTTTTAAATATACACACACATATATATACACACACATTTCTATGCATATGCATAAAGAGACTTATTGCAAAGAATTGGCCTACACAATCATGGGAGTGGACTAGGAAAGTCTGTATAGCAGGATGGTAGGCTGGGGACACCTCAGGAGAAGCTGGTGCTTCAGTCTATATGTAGCCTTTCTTCTTCTTCAGGGAAATCTCAGTTTTACTCTTAAGGCTTTGTAACTGATTGGATTAGATTTACTCAAGAATAGACCACAGCTCAAGATGATGTGTTAAATGCAGCTTCTAGACATCCTGAAGCCCAGAAGGCCTAGACTCCTTAGCCAAAGAAGCTGCAAGATAATTAAGACATATGTGTTGTTTGAAGTTTGTAGCAATATTTTTATATTTTTTAAAATTTTAAAAATTTTAAAAAGTATGACAGTCTTTTTGAAAGTATTCCATAGGCTGACTACCATAACTAACAATTCAATAGAAGATTAGATTGTGTAATTTTACTTTCAGTTTTTAGGATGTCAACCTACATTTGTGTTCAAACAGGATCAAGTCTTCCTTGAAGAAAGAAATAACATGGCTATAGTAATAGTGTTCACCAGTTATCCTTGGTGAAATTCAATGAGAAAAATCTTCTATGATCAAATTGTATCTGGATTTACTATCCTATATAATAAAGAGGTAATATGCAAATTAACCCTCACAAGATGGCTGCCTACGACCAGGCCGGTGGGGGCTTAGTGAGGGACAACCAAACGACTGAACAAGCAGGCTGCGTGGGGCAACCAGGCCGGCAGAAGGGTTAGTGAGGGATGACCAAATGACTGAACAAGCAGGCTGCGTGGGGTGACCAGGCCGGCAGGGGGGTTAGTGAGGGACGACCAAATGACTGAACAAGCAGGCTGCGTGGGGCAACCAGGCCGGCAGAAGGGTTAGTGAGGGACGACCAAATGACTGCACAGCAGGCTGTATGGGATGACCAGGCCAGCGATGGGGCTGTGAGGGGCTACCGGGCTGTCAGGGGGGCAGTTGGGAGCAACCAGGCCAGCGGGGGGAGTGGGGGGGAGACAGTAAGAGGTGACCAGGCTGGTGAGGGGGGGGGGCAGTTAGGGGCGACCAGGCCGGCGGCGGTGGGTTACAGTTGGGAGCAACCAGGCTAGCAAGGTAGGCAGTTGGGGGCGATTAGGCTGATGGGGGGGGCAGTGAGGGGCAACTAGGCCAGAGGGGGTGGGCAGTTGGGGGCAACCAGGCCGGCGGGGGGGCAGTCATGGGTGAGCAGTCCAGCAGATGGGGGCAGTTGGGGACGACCAGGCTGGCAGGAGGGGCAGTTAGGGGTGATCAGGCTGGCACACAGAGGCAGTGAGAGGTGATCAGGCTGGTGGGGGGTGCAGTTAGGGGCAACCAGGCAGGCAGGCAAGTGAGCGATTAAGAGCCAGTGGTCCAGGATTGTGAGAGGGATGTCCCCCGAGGGATCCCGGATTGGAGAGGGTGCAGGCTGGGCTAAAGGGACCTCCCCCTAGCCCCCGTGCATGAATTTTGTGCCCCAGGCCTCTAGTAGTCTATAATCACAGGAAACAATAAACAAAACTCAACACTTAAATAAAAAAGAACTATATGGTAGTGTTCTTTATATCTGAGCAGCACAAAATACTGTTTTTTTATTGTATAGGAGAAAGAAAATTTGGTTAAAAAATTACAAGATTAAAAACATTTTCCTGTGACAATTTATCATTTGACAATGTTCATTTTGGGAACCAAATTGTTTCATAGAAAAGGTACTTGAAAGATCTTGCCCTTAGTTCTGTTTATAAAATCTGGTTGTACCTTTCATTAAATCACTTAAATGATCAGTTTTTAATCTATAAAATATGGCTATATAAATGCTAAGAATTCTTTAGCTTTAAATTGTCAAGATTTTCTTAAATGACACAGCATTTTCAGAACAAGAATCATGGGGTGATAATCAGTGCCCTCCCATCAGTGTTGCACCAACCATTAATAAATATTTTGACTCTTTTTAAAAAATATATATATATATTATTGATTTTAGAGAGGACGGGAGAGGGAGAGAGAGATAGAAACATCACTGATGAGAGAGAATCATTGATTGGCTGCCTCCTGCACACCCCCTACTGGGGATCCAGCCGCAACTCAGGCATGTGCCCTTGCCCGGAAATGAACCTGGGACCCTTCATTCCGCAGGCTAATGCTCTATCCATTGAGCCAAACCAGCTAGGGCAATATTTTAACTCTTATGCGTCTAAAGTTCATATTTTTCACAATAGGTTATACCTATTGTATACCAGTTGTATAATATGTAGAATGTATAGTTAATTTGGAGAAAATTGTAGGCTAAACAAGATTGCCATTGCATTTGCTTCCTTTACTAAATTTATATTTCACTTAGTTGTAGATTCTAAGTTAAAGAATTTTAGTACTCTTTATTTCCATTAAGTAAAAAATACAATTTATATTTCTGGAGTAAATGAGGTGATTCACCCAAAGAGACAGGGGAAAACAATAATAATAACAACAAAAACACACACCAGCTTTTACTTGTATAAGTCAGCTTACCTGAATTCACTTAAAATAAATATTTGCCTTTATTTAATCTTCTTATTCAGTGAATTGCTACTGCCACTGTCAGTTGTTATTTGAACATTTACACAGAAATACTTCAAAACAACCCTGCACAATTAAGAAACCATATTGGTTAAGCAAATCTACAGAGGGCTCCTGAAAGGGCAGGCTTCATTCAACTTTCCTTATCACAAGAAAACTTGCCAGTTCTGTACATGCTACCTTAAGAGTCCCCAATAGACTCCTGGAACAAAACAACAAATAAACAAACAAAAAGCCTCTTCTAAAAGTTGATGCTTCACATGCTTATTAGTGTAGCATGAAAGAAGACAATAATAAAACAGCATCTCACAGTATGAAAGGTACAATGTTGGATAGAGACAGCATGTGTTGTCATTGGTTAATGTGCAAATGTTCACAACCAGGAGTGAATCATGAAACAATTCCATTCATCCTGAAATGTCAGCAAAGCAAAGAAGTGATGAGTAGTAAGCAGCTTTTCCTGAGCATGATGAAAGTACTTACTAGAGCAGCAAAAATAACATATTTAATATTTATATTTTATTAAGAGAAGGACACTTATGCCTTTGAATAATATTAGTTCAGGAGGCAGAGGCTGGATTTAATATGTAAATGCTTAGTTTGATGTCATCATATGTAGCCCCCTTCGTTTCCAGCCTGCTGGCCTACTGCCTCTCTCCTTTCCTTTATATCCAACAGAAAACTCACCAGGAAACTGTTCCTAATTAACATTGTCTACTTTTCAATTTTACAGTTTCATGGACTTTTAAACTCTCAGCATTGGAACAGATTTTGTCAATAATTTAGTTCAGCCCCATTTGCTCCATTGGGCATGTGTTTCTGGTTCTTCTGTATTAATACACCTTTTCCATCAACAAATTATATTTTAAATCAGCTGGGAAAATATTTATTTATTTAACATTTTTGTATCCTTAAATACTTGAAAAAACTTTATTGAAAAAAATAATTCAGATGATTAATGATCAATTTTGTACTTTCATTTGGGCCATTTCCCTGATGTTGGCTGCACCTCATCCTGGGAATTACTAAGGCAAATACTGAAAAATAACTGTAATCTAATCTACAAAGATGTTTTTAGTCATAAGTAGCATGGCAGCCTCGAAAGAATAGGACATACACTATAGAGTCTTAGGAAGAAAGATAAATCTGTATATATTGCCTTTGATAGTATATCAGTTTCAAATATAACCTATCATTAGATATTGGTTAATTTATACTTAACTAGAGGCCCAATGCACGAAATTTGTGCAAGAGTAGGCCTTCATTCCTCCGGCTGCCGGCACTGGCTTCCCTCTTGCTCCCAGGACCTGGGCTTCCTTCACAGCCCTGGCTTCGTCTGGAAGGTTGTCTGGAAGGACATCTGGTCTAATTAGCATATTAAGCTTTTATTATTATAGATTTTTGAAGAAGATTTTTTTTTTCCTTTCTAAGCCTAAATGTTTACTATTGTCTATGAGATATAATTCAGGAATTAAATAATTAGGTGATATCACATTAACACCACCAACAGCTTTGATTACTATTGGTTGATGTAGTAAGGCTTAACATGCATTTTCTTCTGAAGAAAATGCTTCATGGTAGATACTGTTCATTAGAGATGAGAAAGCTGAGACTTTTGCCTAAGAAGTGAGATTAGTGGCAGAGTTGGAACTTGATACAATAGCTCAATGATGCCATCTTTCAAGTGTTCTTACCCGTTCTACTCTTCTTTCCTTTTGTACTACACAATGACCAGCTCTAATTAATTTAATAAAACAAGAACTTATTAAGGGATCTCACAGAATTTTTGAAAGGACTGAAGACCAATAGAAGCATTTCCATAATTAGCTGCCAGAATCTCAACCCCAAGGGGACCTGATAAAGGTGCATTTATTATTTGAAAGCTCTCCGCTCAGGAAAGCACCATGAGAGCTGCCAGCTTTAGAACCATTCCATCTTTTCCACGATCAACACGCTGCTGACATGACTGGACATTGTAGAATCGCACTACCTCTATCACATGGCACATTATCAAAATGAATGGTTCACATTCTGTATTTCTCAGCAGGTAATTTAATTCAAAATCTACGCTTTATGTGGGTGCATCTGATTAGCAGAAGCTGTATCATGAATCTGTACCTTTTGATTCAGTGGTGGCTGGGCAATGCAGCTGTGGGGTTTAGTGCTGTTAATCTCGTGAATGAATCAGCAAAATGTGGAGAAAGTCTTGTAAGTATGTGAACCACCATTATTGAGAGCTGTTTACTAGAATGTCCTGGTACTTATTTAGTGACTAATATATACATAAATCACATAGTGCAAAGATTCAGATCTGAAAATTAAAGAATAAAATGCATTGCTTATATTTTCTATTTTGGTTAGGACCTGTGGAGGAGACTGGGGATAGAAAAACACAATAAGATATACTGCCTACCTCTCATATTTTATTGATGTAAATCAAACTTGCATCTCAGTTTAACTAATTATTTATTTTAAAACAGAGATTACTTAATATATAGTTAAAATCTCTTTTCTCTATAATTTCCCCATATGCAACATGTATATATGTATATATATAGATATATATATATATGTATTTAAATATATAAATACATATAAACACATATAAAACGCCATATTATAAGATTACCTCAATGTCTATATTGTTTAATTGCATATTGGGAAAATTAATACCAGGTTGGTACTTTCATATTTAGACTAGTGGCCTGGTGCATGAATTCATGCACATGTGGGTTCTAGCCGCCTGCCCCGGCCTGTGGAGGGGCTGGCGAGGGGGAGGGGATGCGGGAGGTTGGCCACTGGCCCTGCCCCCATCAGGCTGGTTGGCTGGCCACAGTGTATGTCATAGTGACCAGTTGTTCAGGTCGTTCCGGTCACTTGGCTTTTATGTATATAGCCCATTATTAAGCAGAATTTTATTTTCATCTGGAAAAATAGAGTTGTTTATTAAATATCAACATACTGTTTTCTGTATCTTAAGGAAGCCATATTTGATTTTTATTGACTCATCAACCACAATCTGGATGGTAACATAATAGCTAAAAGTGTGTTTGGAATTTACACATAAATAATCAAAATTATTTTTCAAATAACTTCTGGAATATATTATTACTATATCAATTTACTGCAAAAGAATTAAGGCAGATAGGAAATAGTCCACTCAGCAGACTGGGTTTCTCAAATTCTGCACATTCCAATAACAGGCCTACATTCAGGACTGATCCCTAAAATATTTTGACCTCAGATTGTTTTTTATGTTTGAGGTCTTGGGCTACTCTGCTATATAATTTATCCTAACAATGTGTATTGTGTTGAAGTTGGGTTTATGCTTGAAAAATGGGGAGATAGCTGGAATCTGAGTAACCAAGGCCAGTCATTTGGGTGACCCCCAATAAAAATTGCTTCAAATCAAGACTTAGGTGAGCTACCCCAGTTGGCAACACTTCACACATATCGCCACAAATCAGTGTTTGGGGAATTAAGTGCATTGCCACACACCTCCACTGGGAAGAACAACTTCAAAATTTTTGCCTGCCTCTTCCTATACTTGGCCCATTTGCCTTTTTCCTTTGCTGACTTTAATCTGTTGTTTCTGCTGTAATAAACCATAACTGTGAGTATAAGGGCATTTGAGTCCTTTTAGGTTATCATTGAGCTGAAGGTGATCTTAGAGACTCTTGACCAAATAAAATGTGCTGAAGATCACACAGTTTTCTAGGATAATCACAGATTTTTTAATGAAAAATATCACACATTTTTAAGAGGATATCATTTTTATACATATGAAAATATAATTTTTCAGAGCTGCAGGCATATGTACTTTCTCTTTAGTAAAGTTGTGAGCAGTGGCGCTTTGCCTTCCAGTGCTCATCAATATTGTCTAACAGAGTTGGAATATTTATTGCTCATGAAAAGTAAAGCATAGCTGTATTCTGTAAATGAGATATTATGGACAAAGTCGGTTGTGTAATGGGTTTTTAACTTCTTTTTTATAAAAAGAAAGATGAAGAAATATTGCCATCTCTGAATCTTCCTGTTGTAATTAGGAAATATCCAGTGGAGAAAACATTGATCCTTCTTTTCTTTTGTTTCAGTGGGCAACCCTTCCCCTGGCTTAGTTTGCAATAATCTCAAGCATCCTTCTAGTGAGGAAATATCTTTGGCATGGCATCCTACAGTACAAAAGTTACATTAGAACCATCACTTTATTGTTCTGTTGTTCTGGTTTAGTTATTTCCTCTTATATTGTACCTAAGACATTCATTTCCATAGTGATGATTTGCTCTTCCATATCTTTATTTGTTTTGATATCAAGAAGTCCCTATGATGATCTAATATGCCCATAGTTGCTAAGATTTAGGAGAATTTGTTAACTCTAAAGTCATATTCAAAAAGTCATAGATAAATTTTTGTTTTGATTACTCTAAGTATGAAATTTATTATGCATTTATATATATAAAACATAAAAATATAAAAATTATATGTATATGAATTTATATGAAAATTATATATATATATATGAAATATATATTCAAATACTTGAAGGACATAATACTGCATTCTCTTAGCTAGTGGAAGTACTACATATTTAGAAAGCAACTTACTCTATTTCAATAGGTAAATACATAATAACTTCACATAATAAAACTAAAAATATCATTGGTATAGTTGAGATTTGTTTTTAAGTTTTACTTTAGTTTGACTTTAAAATTCTATATGCTATTTTAAGAAATTGGAATACTTGATGAGATTTCAAATATTGGCAATCCTCAAAAGGATAGGAAAGAAAAATTCAATAGTAGTACAGTAAGATATAAACTCTGCAGGCCTAACTGGTAGTTATATTCCATCTGGCTCATGCTTATTTCAAGAGCAGAAGCACAAGCTACACACAATGAACCTGATGCTTTTCCACTGCTGGCCAACAAGCTGTTGCATTTGAGCCAGTTATAACATTCATATGTTATTCAGTTAGTTTTACTGTGAAAATGTTTTTCTAGTCTAATGACATTTATGGATTTCCTTTTACTTGGAGGTTTTCTACAGGCTTTATATGTTTATTCTTATTGTCTTGTCTTTTTTTTTAAGCCTTGCAAAATAAGAAACTATCACAACATACTACTTTGTTCTGATTTTGACCGTAAGGCATATGTATTATTCAAGTAGCAGACCAACTGGAACACAAGTATGGCACACAAGTAGTTTTATTACGGTCATATAGGATTATCTGAATTTTATTAGCTGCTGCTGGTTTGTTCCTGAAAGAAATACCCTTTATCACCATAGCAAACTTGAAAAATTTCATTCTCTGAGACTGGGCTATATTGCGATCTCTGGCTTAATAAAATAGTTAGGAACCAGTAAAATATATATATATATATATATATATATATATTATATATATAATATTTATATATAATTTATATATATAATATTTATATATTTATTTATATATTATATATATTTGATAATTTACCAATTTATTTACTTTTTATTTGATTTTTTTATGGAAAAGTTTTTCTACTCTGGAGGTGGGGCATACAGGTGTGGATGCCAGTTTTGATATTTTCTATCTAGATTACTTTCGTACTTAAGACTAAGAAACCCAAAAGACTATCTCTCTCATCACTTATAAGAGGGAAGATAACAATTAAGTATCCAAAAACAAGGTGCCAGCCAGGAACAGTAGGTGGTTGTTCTCCATGGAATATACAATCCTGCCTTAATTCATGGAAGATAAAACACAGTAATTCACTAGCCCCTAAATTCAGGGAAATTAAACCCACATTGGAATTGTATTACTAATAGATAATGGATAGGAAGTGCATAAATTGTATTTGTTTCTGCTGCACAGGTTTTGACTCAATCGTCCCACTTATTTCTTTAGCAATATGACAAGTAATAACTTTTTACATTATTCCAGCACTAGGGTAGGAACTTAATCTAAATTATCTCAATTAAGTCTAAAAATAAATATTTGAAAAGATGCCATTATTTTCTTGATGATTGAATATTCACTAGAGTATAATCTTCTAGAGGACAGAAACCATGTTTATTTCACTCATCAATTTACATTCAGTGCTGTGGTACTTGACACATAGCAGAAGCCAATAAATATTAATAGGTGAATAATCAAATCCAATTTTCATGTGATGATTCGGGGCTCTAATTTACCAAATTATTTGTTTTTGTTTTCATAATGAAAAAGTAATGCAATTAGTTCACTAGCCCTAGCCTGTTTGGTAGTTCCAAAATTCATTTTCCAATCTATAATTCTAAGGAATCATCATAGCAAACTTTGAGGACAATGTATTGTATTCACCTTACCTTGTACATTAGTTTCTAGGTCTTTGCATATTGAATTTGTCTTGTTGAATTCGGGGGAGGGGGGATAAATTAAATGCAATATACACACTTGATTGGTTGCAGACATTATACTTGAGTGATAGATTTATGCCTGTGTTAAATATTGCTTTATTGTTCTGTGGAATACAAAGTATAATTTAATTGCCTGTGATCATACAGAAAATGGTCTAATGGTCTACCCCCAACAGCCCTACCAAATATAGGTAGATCGATAGCTAGCTAGTTATAGAGGAGTAGTTTTATCCTAGAGATTGTATCCAGAAGTTGCCTGCAGTTTAAGTGTACATTTTTATTTCACTGTTGAACTTTTCTTTCTTTACCTTCTCAGTACATTGGCTGTCTGGCTGAATTTATGACCAGTGACCTGCATTTTGCTTTATTCTTCAAAAAGTGGTTTAAAAGCATTCTTGAACTCTCCAAACAATAAAGTCTAACAAGAGTAATGCTTTCTAAACAATAACTCATTTTTTAAATGGTCAATAAATACAAACAAGGCAAGTCCCCAAAGTCCTCTTTGTCACTTACTCATGAGAAGAAGAATCAGGAATAAAAACCCATGTGGACTTGCTACACAGTGACAGCTCTATGGATCCTTCCAGGCCAGCGCTGGACCCCAAGCCAGCTCACTGTGGGTCATTTAGCACAAAATGGTTGGAAAACAACACCTGGAAGCAATGGCTCATGTCTTTTAGGCTAGTTTATCTTCAGCAGTTCCACTAGGTGGGATTGGAATGAGATGGGAAATTCTACTGATTTTGTAGCAAATTTGGCTTCTCCTAAATTCCAAGTATTAGGTCTCATACGATTAATGGTGACTGTATAATTAATATTCTGAATCAGAACAACTTGAGTGTAAAAGATAGCGCTATTAATAATTACACTGGGACAACTGGCTCAAAGAAGGATTATATTAGGCAACATAAGAACAATGGTCATATTAAATATGATAAATTCTGACTAATTACTATGTTTCCTTGGATCCCAAGTAAATAACATGAATCAGATAGTCTTAACATATATGCCCACACACAATAAAAATATTTTCTTAATCTATACATTAACATAATCATACCTCAATATATTTTAAACCTCCCCAATAATTCTTAAAGCGTATCAAAAACTTCCCTTCTTTCTTTTTATCATACTTACTTATTTATTGAAATAACATTGATTAGGTAATTTGCATGCCTCTGAATATATTAAAGGCAATTATTCAGGAATTTAATGTTATCTTATAAGAAAATACAAACAGGATAGTTTTACTTTTTAGAATTTCAAACTATATTTTTAAAACTGCATCTAGAATTTGGTCCTCATTTTCTTTTATCTGGTGATCTTTAAAAGGAAAGCAAGTATTTTCTATTTAATTTATTATGTGGGTTTTTTTTCCATCACCATTTATCCCTTCCATGCCCTCTTCCACCCCCACCCACCCTCCTCCCCACCCCAGCAATCACCACACTGGTGTCTATATCCATGATTTCTCTCTTTTTTTTTCTTTTTTGCTCAAACAGAAAAGCTTTGTTTGATTGTGCACCATTATGTGTTACCTACTCGACTAATAGATTTGTGTCTCTATTAAAGCTTCATTCTCATGGGCAATGAAAATTAAGCAGCCATTGAATGACCTGCTAACTCTCCTGGGCTTGTCCCATCAGAGCTGGGTCTGGAATACTTCCTTGGCTGTGTGTGTTTTCCTTCTTGACTCTGTTACCAAAATGCAGTGGGGCTAAAGTGTTTGGACTTCTTCTCCTGATAATAGATAACAGATGTCATTTGTTCTACATATAGGTTTATAGCCTACAATGTAGAAAACTGAGTAGATAATCTTTACTCTAATCGTTGTACCTTCCCAAATTGTGTATCCTAGAGACTATTTCCAAAATTTACCTGCATCTTGAATGTGCTATTCATGGTCCATTAAGAGTTTGAACAAAGAAAATGAAATTAAATCAGGATCAATAGGATGTTGCAGAACAAATTTAATTTCCTATTGGTTAATGTTTTAGAGTTATTCTCAGATGGTGCTAGGAGCAGTTTTTATTGGGCTCTTTTCTTCTTTCCTCCTTTATTGTCCTCTAGTTTTTACCCTCAGAGCTTGATCCTGGCTCAGTTCTGCCACGGATGCTCCAAATGGTCAAGCCAGTGACCTCATCCTTTTCCTGACTCTGTGGTTGAGTCATGGGAGGCCATTTAAGCACTCCATCTTTTCTCAGCTAGTTCTAAAACTACCATTGAACAGGGTGCCTAACTTGTATTGTGCCTCAGGAAGATACTCTATCATTTATGAAGATTACACAGACATTCGTACTTATTGCAGACAGTAAGAATCATATAAATGAAATTTTTACTGTAGTTAGGTTTAAATAAGTGCCTTGAATTAAGATTTAAATCTGGCTAAGTTCTCAGCATGGGGGGGGGGTTCAATCATTCCACCTCCAACCTCCCAATATCTAGCTGTTCCTTTATCAAGGATATTAACTAACTTTGTGTACAATATTCTACCCTCTAACTAACTTCACTTATATTTTAAATTAGAGCATATTTGCTTTTTAGGTTATTTAGTATTAAACCATGTGCCAAATGTTTGTTTAACTTAATTTAATATTCACAATAACCATAGAAGGTGACTACCATGATTGTATTTCTTTTATAAGTAAGGGAGCTCTAAGGAATCATGCAGCTACTAAGTGGGAGGACCAGGCTCCTGAAGTCTTTGCTTTTCAATCTTCAAATTCTGTACATATGTGACTAATTGCATATGCACCCATAATTCTCTACTAACAAGAACATAATACTCAATTTCTATTAACAGGTATTTAATTGAACTGCTTATACATATATAGGAGCAAGCATAAATTACAGCTGACTTCAGCTTGACTTTACATTTTGAGACCCAAAATAGGCATCTCATTTTAAATTTCATGGGTTCAATAAAATCAGTGAATGTAATTTATTACAGCATTAACAAATGAGTCATTTTTGGTAAACCACAGCTGTTTCTTCAAAGTTTCTATAAATGATGTTTCCTACATTGGCAGCAAACACAATCAAAGAAGTTTTATTTTTGTCCTGACATCAAGGTGCAGTGTGAGACATGATGCCTCTTGTGAATGCTCGCAATAGCTTGATACACTTTAAATCCCATTTAATTGGATATTCCAAATTTTATTATGACAATAGGTAAGGTACAGAAAAAGAAAAAAAATACAAATTAAAATTATTGTTTTAAGCATTAGAGTAATCTTGTATACAAATGTCTAAAGTTCATATAACAGTCATGATCAAAGGCTGTGTGCGGAAATTATAAAACCCTCAAAAAGAATGCACTCCCTTTGTGTATGTACCTTAGATTGAAGCATTGAAGATTTTCTTATTACAATTAACTAGAGAAAGACCTATGGGACAGATGGTAATTTCTGATTCTTTTATCTTCAGAGATCATACATGAATTTAATACTCATTTCAAGGTGCCACTATGTGAAAACTTCATTCCCTGTTTGCTTTCCAGTTCATAGATGGTATGAAAGAGGAAAAGAGGGAGGTACTGTTAGGATATTCTTTGAATTATGCTTTCTTAACTTTCAAGAATGAGAAATCCACTCAGACTAGCTAAAATTAAGGGGATGGAGTTGTCTCAAGGTGAAAATACTAGATCTCAAGGAAATTTGAAGCATTCTAATATTATAAAGGGAACAAAAGTTGAAATTTTTGGATAGATTTGGGCAGTGGAGTTTATAACTGTTATACCTGTTATAACTGTTATTAACATCAATCAGTTATACCCAATGTTTCTTCTTTTTTCCTATCTTGCTTCTGAGTGAACACCAGTTCATGTACCTAATTCCAAATCCAGGCATATGACACATTTATTTCAGGCTAACAACCAATTGGGCATCTCTTCATCTCTAGCTGAAAATACAGGGTCACGTGACATATAGGTCCAGGGGTTGTAAGAAGGGTAAAACATATTAAGATAAAATAGAAAAATTGACATACCAATTCCTTTTCAACCATGTTTTTGTATAATCCATATTAGGGCAGTTAATCTATTCTTGACCATATTCCTTAATATAAGTCATACAATTCATGTCCTTGCATCAGAATGAAAGGACAAGTGTAAAGACTTCTCAGTCTGAATGTTTTAAATTATCTAGAGCTCAGTTTTAAACTGAAAGAATAGCTTTCTTAATAGCTCAAACAATCACTGTTCTTGTTTTCCATTTTAGAAATTCATGAACTGCTGAAGGTGATTATCTCTTAGCATTGTCAAGGATTCTGCAAATGCTTTCTACAAATCACCATGTATGTGTCTTCACAGGATGTGGTTTAATGGTTTTTATAGCCTTCATTGGGTTAAGTGGGACTCTTAAATTCTTCTATCCTTATTCAAAATCCTGGATTTCATATTCCCTGCCTCCCACCATCACAAAACACTTTTGTCTGTCTCTCTGAGTTTTTTCCTATTTAAAAATGTCTGTCTAATTCCATGTAACTTGTACTTGCTTTAAATTTGTATCACATAAGCAATGATATTCATGATAATAATCTATAATAATAAAAGGGTAATATGCTAATTAGACCAGACATCTTCTGGATGTCATTCTGGACGTCTTTCCTAATGAAGCTGGGGCCTAGAGAGAAGCAGCTCGGGTCCCGGGTGCCGGAGGGAAGCTGGTGCCAGCAGCCAGGGGAAGGAAGGCCTACTCTCACATGAATTTTTATGCATTGGGCCTCTAGTATATAGATAATATATAATTTTAAAATATTAGTTTATTTTTATTTAGGCAGAATATTATTGTAGAGTCACAGAAACAAATAAGTTAGGGGTAAAAATGCAGTTGCTATAAATCATGTTATTGGCAAAATGAACATTATTAAGTATAAATTGGATAAGTTGATTTGTCAATCTGTGCTGCTACAATAGTGAAATAACTCAAAAGAGCTGAGATGGCTATTGTTTTTTGTTTGTTTGTTTGTTTTTAGAATAAAACATGGCGTTAACCTTGGTGTTATCCAAAGTGTAGTGAGTTTCATATAAATTAAGTAACAAAATCTGATGGAGAGCTATCATTGAATCTGAAATATGGTGTTATTACATGTCCATGACTTATCACTAACATAATAAACTGGGAAAATTATAGAAACACTTAATATAGAGACATCCAGGTTATAGCTTCAGAGTTTTGATTCAGTAGGAATTTGTATTTCTAAACATCACTCCCATCTGTTTTAGAAATTACTGAATTTCATGCATTTGGTGTTGGGAGTTAGATTCAAGCAAGCCTAATATCGATTTCAAAATTTACTATTTGATCATGAGCAAAATAAAATACATAGTCACTCAAAGCCTCTTTCCTTAGCTATAAAATTGCTGTAATAATATGAATAGTCAACTATAGGGCTTCTGTGAAGATTGAGATAATGAATATAAAATAGTTCATCTCATGGCCTAATACAAATTTCCTAAAAGTAAGTATTTGATGTTAATATCATCATCAACAGCAACTTCTCCTAACTTTGTTACTTTAGACACATTACAAGAATTCTCTGTGCCAGTTTCTTTATCTGTAAATAATGATCAAAGAACCTATCTCATACAGCTATGGGGCAAATACATAAAACAGTGGCTGATTTAAAGAACCTAGCACATTACTTGGTATAAAATTGGTGGTCTAATTGTAATAACTATATTCAATGTCGGTGAATTAAAATAATTATTGTTCTACTAAAACCTGTAAGCTGTTAATTAAGTAAAGCAGTTATTGAGGGGAAAAGAGTGTGTCTCTTCCAGATGATATTGTAAAAGAATATAGGATTATTTCCCCTACCATCCATCCAAGCTAAAATCATCATTAGGCAGAGGGCAAAATGCCTCTTTTTCTTACACATTAAACAGGAAGTCATCTAAGATATATTCCCTCCTAAAGAGTGTTTCCAGCTTTAAAATAAAAATGCAAAACACCCAATTAAATGTGAATTTCAGGTGAACAATAGCTACATTTTTAATATTTTCGTGTTAATATGCCCCATGCATACTTCAGTATAAAGATATTCTGTGCAATATGTGGACATACTTGTAGTAAAAATAATTTCTTGTTTTTCTGAAATTTAAATATAACTGGATATCTTGTTATTTTTATGTTTTGTTGTGTGTTTTTGTTGTTGCCAATCGTATTTTAATCGTAGTACTGGATATTCATTTTAAACTGACTTCCTATTTGGATAAAAATGTTCACAATGGTTAAACCACAGGCTAAATGATTCCTCCTCCCCAAAAGATGATCCCTGAGACTGCAGACAGCCTCAAAAGGCATTTTTCTGATTCTCAATCACAAAGATCAGAAATGTGGGCAGTAAATTGATATCTATTTGACTAACCTGTAATTTTTCTCAGCTGGCTAGATAATGTCAGTCATTTTAATTCCATTTCTCTGCATACTCTTTTTTCTCCTGAGCTCTTCAGCATCTCACCCTCTTTAAAAAGCAGATGTCCATAATGCATTCCTTATTACTACTCTGCTGAGTGTCCCTGGGGACCATCTGTCTGCCAGCGCTCTCCTGTCAGTAGTAGGGGGTCAGGGGTGACTGCTAACCTGAGAAAGGCATTGCCGCTATTCTTGATATAGCACTTCCTCTCATTTCTCAACTTCACAACAAAACCAATTTAAAAATAGCAAGCCTTGCTGTAGAAGTAATACATAAAAAGGTCTTCTTTAGACCTGATGAAAAGATTTCACTTATTTGTACATTGCAAGGTCAAAGGATCTAGGATCTACATGAAAGGCTGGATTAAACAAAGAACAAACCAAACTGCCAGTATGGTGGATTGCTCAGAACCATGAACTAACTGTGAAATAGAAGATCTGTGTTCTAGTCCCCAGTCTACAGAGTGATTTTGGCAAGTAGTGAAGGTTTAAAGTGAAGGTATTTCCATACTTTATATAGTAAAGTAGCTGCTGAGAAATAGAATTGCCTTTAAAATAGTAATACTCAAATATGTATCTGGTCTTATTTTAGATATTATCCTATATAATAAAAGGGTAATATGTAAATCGACCAAACAGCAGAACGACCGGTTGCATGATGCACACTGACCACTAGGGTGCAGATGCTTAACAAAAGAGCAGCCCCTTGGTGGTCAGTATACTCCAACAGGGGGAACACTGCTCAGCCAGAAGCCCAGAAGCCAAGCTCATGGCTGGCGAGCGCAGCAGCGGTGGCGGGAGCCTCTCCCACCTCCGCGGCAGCGCTAAGGATGTCCAGCTGCCATCCCCCGAGAGTGGGTCTAAGCCATCAGTCGGACATCCCCCGAGGGCTCCCGGACTGTGAGAGGACACAGGCCAGGCTGAGGGACCGCCCCCCCTCCCTGAGTGCATGAATCTCATGCACCGGGCCTCTAGTATTCCATAGTTTCCAAAAGTATCAGGTGAATTTTTAAAATGACTTCTTGGAAATCTGCATCACCACATATCACCAGTAAAAATTAGGATAAATCATTCTGTAGCTATTAGGACCACGATATAGTATTATAGACACACTCCTTTGTTATATCTCTGTCACAGCCCTGAGACTCATTCTTCTCCTACAGGCTTTCTTGGACCATTTGGTCACTTCCCTCTTAGTTCCTATCACATAGTGCAGGTATGGCTGACTTTGACCAAGCTGTAAGCTTCTGAAAAGCAAATCCCACCTCTACATAAAAATGTGCATTGAGGGATTATGTGCTGAGCACTATGTAAGAAGTTCTTTCTAAATGTTATCTACTTTACTTATCACAAATTTTTTGGGGGGTTGATATAATTAATTCAATCTAAGTAATTCATTGAGGGTGACCCAGATCCTACATATTTGGAATTTGAAATTCAAAGCATTTCATCTCTGTACTATAAATCCTTGTGTTTCACAATGAACTTTCTGCCCAGTGTGTGGCATAATGACTAACAAAATATGTGTAGAATGAACAATTATTAAATTAGTTAATTAATTCCAAAGTTATGTAATTGAGACTCTGCTTATGCTGCTCCTGCTTCTTTTTAACTCTTGGATATTGGACACTTCTTTCTATTTTCTAAGAAAATATGCAAGGCATTCCATTGCAATAAATGGTACAGATTATAAAATACCTTGTTTTAATACGTATAGCAGTAAAAATATTAATTCATTATATATAGAGTATCAATATAGTTGTTAGAGTAAATGAAATATTTATGTAAATAAGAAACAATGTTTTGCTGCAGGGATTAAACATTCCAAAAATTAGCATATTTGTTTAGAAGGAAATATCTTTTTGTTAGCTATTTATAACACAGCTTCAAAGAAAAATTAACATTCCAAAATTTATATATATATATATATATATATATATATATATATATATATAGAGAGAGAGAGAGAGAGAGAGAGAGAGAGAGAAATAAGCTATGTCTTCAAGGAAATCAAAGTTAGGAAAAAATTAAAATAGCAAAGCAAGTGCAATTATAGAACTACTAGAGTGGGGAGAGGGCCCAAGCTGGCAGTCAGACATCCTTAGTGCTATCCCGAGGTGGGAGAAGAGCCTGCCATCACTGCTGTGCTCTCCAGCCGTGAGTTTGGCTTCTGGCTGAGTGGTGCTCCCCCTGTGGTAGCGCACTGACCACCAGGGGGCAGCTCCTGCTTTGGGTGTCTGCCCCCTGGTGGTTAGTGCATGTCATAGCTACCAGTCATTCTGCCATCAGGCTGAAACCAGCTTTCCAACATCCCCTGAGAGGTCCCGGATTGCGAGAGGACGCAGGCCAGGCTGACGGACCCCACCAGTGCACTTTTGGGGCTGGAGAGGGATTCAAGAGGTTGGCCAGCCGGGGAGTAACCATGCAAGAGCTTTAGGTTGTGTCCAACCTGTCTCGCTCAGTCCCAATCAGGTGGACCCCAGCAGCAAGCTAACTTACCGGTTGGAGCATTCTGACCCCTTGTGGTCAGTGCACATCATAGTGAACAGTTGAGTGACCTTAGCATATCATTAGCAAATTATGATTTGATTGGTTGACTGGCCGACCAGACAACTAGACACTTAGCATATTAGGCTTTTATTGTATAGGATTAGCTTTAAAAGATGGGTGTGGTATGATTCTAAAATGTATTAGGAATTTGAGAGATGCTACATAATGGAAATAAAAACTATACTTTTAAAAAAAGTATATATATATACATATATATATATATGACAACTTTTAATAAAATTATATTAAGTTCAAGAGTTCAGTTTTACTGTAGAGATAAATTTAAAAAAAATAAAAAGCCTTAAGTAGGAATATATTAACCACATCAGTGAGTTATTTTATTCTTATTCTTTCATGTTCTTATGCTCTAATTTATTACATGATTTCAGTTTTGGGGAAATAGGTAAAATGCTCAGCATGATGACATTTACTAAATAACTTCTAAGGCAATATATTCCACTTTTAGTATTTTGAGGAAGCACATTCATTTAATTCTCTAAATGCATTATTAGTGGTATTTAAGGAAAACTTGGAAGTATATTTACTCTTAGTCTTAGCTGTCCAATATGTAATTTATTTGTGAGGAATTTTTTCTTATTATTTGCTTGCTAATATTAAAACTTTTCATCTATCACTAATAAAAATTTATTTCCATTCAAGAAAGACCATAATGTCTAACAGAAAATATCATAAAAAGAACAAAAATGCCTCCTAATAATAAAATAATGAGTATCCTGGTTATATCAAAACACTTTTACTTAAATTCTATTAAAATTTTGTCTTAGAAAAGGTTTATCTATTTAATTATTCATTCACATTAATGTTCTGTGTATTTTTCTGGTACTTTTTATTTTAAAAGTATTGACTTCTCTAGTTGTTAAGTTGTATGCTCTACTTCCTGATTAAAGGCACTGTCATGTTTTTCAAGGTTTTGCTTCTGAACAATTTCTATTCAAATATTAACTGGTATTCACATGTATGATATTGCTTGACTCTTCTGCCCAGCTTTATTAACAATTACTATAATATTGTTGCTGAGGAACTTCGATATAATTTCCAATAGCCCTTCCACAAAAGAACACAACCAAGAGGGAATGTCTATCCTTTATTCTCATAATTCACTATCAGCCAGCAGTGTTCAATTTCAAAAAAACTCAGACCAACCCTGACTTCACTCTGTTTGGAGTTATCATCATTTTACAGAGGAAGAAAAAAAAATCCATCTATTTTTAAATGGAAATACATTTTCTCATTTAGACATCCTCCCAAAAGGCATAAAAAGTAATTTTCTACTCTTGAAACTTCTGTGTTTAACATTTTATTTTGTCTGATCTTATGAAACATGATACAAGCAGATTTCACTAGGGTTATGTGGAATAGAAAATGTTGAGACCAATTAAATCATTCTTTCATTTATTAAAAACCAAAATGAAACTAGCATCCTATTAAAATGATTCTGGAAAAAAAAGAGAGAGACTTTACCATAGTAAATGAAATTTTATCAATGCATTTCAATAAGTATTTACTATAATAAAATATCTATCATTTTTAGATTAGAAGTAACATTAAGGAACATTTGATTTTTCACCAAAATCAACTTATAACTTCCCTGACCGCCCAATTAGAAGTAGCTAACATACCTTCTAACATACCTTAACACTTGCCACTACCTCTTAATTCATTAATTTATTTTAATTTGTTCATTCCAATAGTTATTCCTACTTCTAAGAAATAAGCTCAATGACAGGAAGGATCTTTCTTTTCAAATCTACTGCATTATTCACAGTACTTAAAAAATCCAGTAATGTAAGCATTTGATTTTTAGTATATATTTTTATTGATTTCAGAGAGGAAGAGATAAAACATCAATGATGAGAGAGAATCATTGATCAGCTGCCTCCTGCAGACCCCACACTGGGGATCAAGCCTGAACCTGGCCGTGTGCCCTGAACGGGAATCAAACAGTGACCTGGTTGATGCTCAACCACTGAGCAATGCCAGCTGGGCTAGCATTAGATATATTATGACTGAAGAAATATATATGGAGGCAGGATGAGAATTTGGGTATTAAGTTAGTAACCTAAGATATAGCTGATACAACATTCTGGCTGGAGAAGGGTGTTGATAATTTGTGAGACTGCTGAAGTTCTTTTAGAAATTTCATCTGAGAAATGTATAGAGAATCTAATTATTGAAAAATTGGCATAAAAAGAGAACAATGTATTTTGGCGACCAGCTTAAGAAACAATGATCAGAAATGTAGCTGCTGAGACAGAAAGACAAACTTCACCTCTAGAGTTTGCTAGGACCCTGAATTAACTCCCAGGCCTAGTTTTCATGAAGCCTAACAATACACTGGCTCCTAGAGTTGTGACTTTCTGTTCCCTGATGTAATGTGTATTTTTATAGCGCAGTTTAACTTAATGCAGTTTGCAAAATCTGTTGGTTACAAAAGAACAGGGTCAGCATAGTCCATCAGACCTACTCAGGTCCCTTCTTAAATAGCTCTTTTGTCTTCTTATAGGTAGACTATTGCCTTGGCTTACTTGTCTTAAATGATTTAAAACTAGGGTCTGCTCCTCACATCATTTTATATACATAGACCATATTCGGTCAGGCAGATAACTGAGACATAACTCTCCTATCCTCCATCAGCCTTGTTGGTCTCAGTTTCTAAAAATAGGAAGATGTCAGGGAGCACTGCTCTCTCCCAATGTGGTGTAAGTTGAAGGACAGAGAAAGGATTGCCTGATCAAGCATACTTCCGTGATATATCCTCCTGCAATTCCAAAATATCTGTTTTTGGAGCCATTTTTAGAAGACACTCTGGATGAAAGCACATTTAAATACAGCTATTGAATAATATTTGTCAGTTTGTGAAATGTTCAATATTAGCATCTAAATAATAAAACTGTAGACTGTTTTATCGTGGGTGATACACAGAAAGAGAAATTGGCTTAAAAAGACATTTTATAATTTTACAAAATATATGGCATTTTACCTTTTCTTAGTTTTATTTCTTTTTTTTCTCCCTAAACTTGCTGCCATTGTTTTACATTCTGCTCAGAATACTATTTTGCTTCTTGATATTTTTGTCTGATCTGCAGAAGGGTTTCATCATAGATTTGAATGATTGGTATTTAAATAGAATAATTATATACATATATCTCCTGAGAAATAATAGGTCTCCTAGCTACCTTACAACTACTTGTTAAGCTGCCTGTCATTTTTGTCACACTCTGATTCCTCCTTTCATATCTATGGGGCCTTCAGATTGATCATCTTATCTGTAAGATAAGGAAACTGAGATCTTGGGAGATAACATGACTTCACTAGGAGTCACTTGGAGGGTCCCTGGACCAATGTTATTTCAACCAACCATTTGTGGGAGTAAGCATAGTAGGCAAAAAAGCCCTATAACCCTTGGAAAGGTACTATATAGTACCATATGTTCTACAGGACTTTAATAAATATTTGTTGATTTTAATTACAATTCTTTCAAAGGGGTACACATTCATTTTTAAGTGTCACTTCATTTAAGAACAGCAGTCATGTTGATCTTTGCCTCATAATTCTAATCCTTTCAAGACCTTATGTGTACTTTTAAACACTTGTTAGTTTTACGTACTAGTTTATAGTTCTCTCCAAGTAAATTTATAAGAAAAACAAAATTGTGATTATGCACTTGGCCAATATAGATTACACTGCAGTTCAGTGATTACATTTTCTAAAAATCTGTATTATGTATGTCCTTTTGAGTCAATTCATTTTATCAATTAATTATGTAATTAGGGCACTTTTTGGTAACATATTATGCACTTCATAGACTAGGATAGTTTCTTCAAAGCCATTCTGTTCTAATATATAATTAAGTAATTAAGTTTTATGCTCAATAAAGAAAATACCCTTTGAATAATTAGTGGAAAAAGACAGACTATGAGAAGCGCACAATATGTTTTCTTTCACAGATTTGTTACTGAAAGCATAATGCATCATATGGTAATACACATCCTTGATTACCATAATATGAAAATGATGGAATGGTATCTCTGACTATAATGAAAACATCAAGAGCAATTTATTCATATATAACTTCCACATAGGAGAATCCAGTGTGCTTTGAGAAAAACTGAGATTCATTTCATTGTTAAAGCAAAGGAAGTTTTTAAAGTCAGTATTAAAATATTTTTACAGTTAAAAAAAAAACTAGAAAAATGGTTAAGACTTTCAATAAAAGAGGTAAAATTTTATCATAAACAGATTATAGTCCTGATGTTATTGGATTTTGTTTCTAGATCCCACTTTAAGTTTATATTTTAGTAATAAATTAATTTCAGGAATAATAGTAGATTAATTATATTTAAGGCTTTATTTTTTAAAATTATACTATTTTAACATAAGTGGACCTAGAGGATAATAAGGAAAATTAAATAGTTTATAAAAAATATTTCTACAGTTTTGTTTGGGCCTCTGTTAGAACTATTCAATGTTACAGATCATTGAAACACAGATCAGAGAGTATATTCAGCTCTAAATAGTAAGAAAATTCCTGGGTCACTTAATATTCTTCCATTGAAAACCAATAATTGTATTTTTGTAATAACACTTAGGACAGACAGACAAGGCTGCTTGCTACTCAGGGGCAAGTGTCTTCGGACCTGAGTAGGTCAATCCCTAAGCCTTGAGAGTTACAATCCCATTCTTAGCATACCAAATTTGTGCTGCTTAGTTTAAGAAAATCCTCAATACAATATGATAGTTCAGTTATGGTCATGGCATAGGAAAAAAGACTCAATAAATTGTCTATGGGGCTTAGCAAAAGTTTCAATTAAATGAAAAATGACTAAGAGAGTTCCAGTCAGGAAAAAAAAATAGGAAAGGGTATTGTAATAAAAAAAGACAACATTTTAATGACTAAGACTATGATAACACATTTTGTGCTCAAATAACTGTAATTTTATATTACAATTAGGTTGAAGGGAAGTTGGGTTGACTATCGCTTGTGACAGGGAATGAGGCCAGAACTTAAGCAGAATCCAAATCTTTGAGGACCTTTATATGTCTTACTAAGAAATTTGAACATTCCTCTCTAGCTATGGGAAACTATTACTTAATGGTTTTAAGTAGGAGCTCTGAATGACCAGAAATAGAGTTTGATACTTCATGATGAAAAATAAAACATAATAAAATAACTGATTGGAGAAGGAAGATATCTGAAGTACAGGACCCGGTTGCCAAACAATAACTCAGAAAGAGAAGTGTAAAATGAAGAAGTAGCCCTGGGAATTAGAGCAAAAGGATACATATTTCTGAGTTATTTCAGAGCCACAGTTGATAGAATTTGCATAGATGAGATAGGGAGAGAGTATGATAGGTAGCCTTCAAGATAGTCCCCAAATTATCCCATATTCCGATAGTCACAGCCTTGTGTAGCACCCTCCCACTTTATACCAAAATTGGTCTGTGTGACCAATAGAATAAGAAGAATTGATGGTATGTCACTTCCAGTAAGAAATTGTAAGAGATCTTTCCAGTTGGTCACTGTCTCTCTTTTGGGTCATTTTCTCTGGAGGAAGTCAGCTTAATGTCATGAGGTCAACATGGTAAAGAACTGATCCAAAGGCCAACAGTGTCATAAATGACCCATCCTGGACACAGATTTTCCAACCTCATTTGGGTTTTCAGACAAGTGATAGCCCGCTTAGCAATTCAACTGTTACTTCATGAAGGACCTGAGGTAGCACCACACAACAATATTCTTCACTATGTTTTAAGCTGCCAAGCTTAGAGGCCATTGGTCATTCAGGGAGACAACCATTGAAAAGGGGAATTAAACCTTGTGCACAATTTTCTGGTTTGTGCAATTAAGAAAATGAGACCATGAAAGAATGCATTTTAAAAATCAGAGTGGAAGAATGGCCAAAAAGATAAACTAAGTTGTCAGCGAAGAGGATTTGTCAGTAATTTGTCAATTGATGTAGCGCTCAAAAAAATGATCTCAACTGGAGTAATGATTTGCTGAATTGATAAGCAAGGAAATGTGGTTGAGAAATAAATTAGCTTTTATTTAGGCTGGTAGTTTCATGGCAGCACAGCAATCCAGTTATTTTTTTAAAATATTTTGAAGGAGAAGCATTTGTGATATCTCCCAATTATGTTCTGATAATGTCTAAACTCATTGGCTTTACTTCCCCAGCGTTATTTCTAATTAATAATTTATATGTATCCAATTAATAATTTATCAAATCTATGTTGCTATTATCACAGCATCTGACCTAAATTCTCTATCTCAGTGTTTTTCCTTATTGGGTTTCCTGCTAAAAATCAAGTTTACCAATCAAAATTTGTTCTGCTTTATATCCCCAATTCAACTGTCATGTCTTTTATTAGAACCTCCCTCAATTTCTCCAAGATAGTGTGTTGTCCTTCTTTTGAACTCTCGTGCACAATGCATGCTACTGTTAAAATATGTATTACAATTGAACTTACATCATAGGTACTTGTGTACATCTGTAATTAGACTTTTAGGTCTATGAATTATGTTTACTTATTTTAATGCTAGAGGCCCAGTGCACGAATTCATGCACCAGTGGGGTACCTCAGCCTGGCCTGTGGGATCGGGCCAAAAGTGGCTTTCCAACATCTCTCGAGGGGTCCCGGATTGCAAGCGGGTGCAGGCCAGGCCGAGGGACCCCACCGGTGCACAATCAGGACCAGGGAAGGACCGCAGGAGGGCTATAGGATGTGTCTGGCTATCTCCCTCAGTTCTAAGCAGGCAGACCCCAGCAGCAAGCTAACCTACTGGTCGAAGCATCTGCCCCCTGGTGGTCAGTGCATGTCATATCGACTGGTCAACTGTCTGTCCCCTGGTGGTCAGTGCACATCATAGCGATCAGTTGAGTGGCCTCAGCATATCATTGGCATATTACACTTTGATTGGTTGAATGGCCGACCAGTCGACTGGACACTTAGCATATTAGGCTTTTATTACATAGGATACTACATAATTCAAGGATATCTAATACATTGTAAATCTTAGTCTCCAAATGAATAAATTCATGACATGTCTCAGCTTTACAAACATATGTCAGTTAACCTCAAAGCAGTGGACTATTTCAATAACAGAATTTTACTTTAGGGAGGATGTGTCATGCAGTTGGTATATTTTCTTGATTCTCACTCATTCATGGAATATAATGAACAACATAAACTGATGAACAAAAATAGAGCCAGAGTGAAAAAAATATTCTAGAATATAATAGAAGTAATCCTGTTATTTGCAGATTTTTAATATTTCCTACAACTTTTGTGATTTCATACTATGTTAGTACAGTTTTGGTAATATTATTATACTTAAAATTATCTTATTCTTGAAATATTAACGTTTATTGACTAATATTTTATGTAAGATAATTTTTCTTGAATAATTGGTGTTTATTGCATGTAACATTATCATATTTAAAATCATTTTTCTTGAGATATTAATATTTATTTCATGTAACATTATTATACTTAAGATTGTTTTCCTTGAAATATTAAGGTTTATTGCATGTAACATTATTATATTTAAAATTGTTTTTCTTGAAATAAAAAAAAAAACTGAAAAAAAATAAAATTAGATTTAACCAGATTTAACTTTTCTTTTTTTTTTAAATATATTTTATTGATTTTTTACAGAGAGGAAGGGAGAGAGATAGAGAGTTAGAAACATCAATGAGAGAGAAACATCGATCAGCTGCCTCCTGCACATCTCCTACTGGGGATATGCCCGCAACCCAGGTACATGCCCTTGACCAGAATCGAACCTGGGACCTTTCAGTCCGCAGGCTGACGCTCTATCCACTGAGCCAAACCGGTTTTGGCTAACTTTTCTTTTTTAATTAAACTTATTGAGGTAACATTGGTTACTAAAATTATATAGGTTCAAGTGTGCAATTCTACAATACCTCATCTTTATATTGCATTGTGTTTACTACCCAAAGTCAAATCTTCTGTCGCCATATATTTGACCTCTTTTACCCTTTATTCCCTCCCCTCACCCCATAGATCATTCATTCCATTTTTTAATACAGTTTTTATTGATTTCAGAGAGGAAGGGAGAGGGAGAGAAAGATAGAAACATCAATTCTGAGAATCATTTATCAGCTGTTTCCTCTACGCCCCCTACTGGGGATTGAGCCTGCAATGGGGTATGTGCCAGTAACTAGAATTGAACCTGGGGAGTCCCCAGGCCAATGCTCTATCCACTGAGGCAAACCAACTAGGGCAATTCATACTATTGATATTGAAGTAACTCAGCAGCTGCTGGTCAGAGGAATACATTTTGATGCATTTATTATTGTCAATAGATGTGCCCAATATTCAAGTGTCTGTTCATGATTTTCACACCAAATGAATTATTTATCTGGAAAACCCCTAAAATAAGGGGTTTTAGCGAATAAAAATTCACTAAAATTTGGATATTTACCTTTTATTTAAATGTTCTCAAAAATATTACCCTGTATTTCAGTCTAGCAAGAAAAATTATTGTATATATGGATGTTTTATTGACACATTCTGTACAATATAATTTCTAAAATTGCCAAATTTTTCATAATATACAATGGTAATTTTAAATAATGGTAAGGCTAGTATGACCATTTATAAACCTTGAATGGCTATTATTTAGATACCAACTATCCATCGATAGCTTCTGACTCACTTTCAAAAAATGTATTTAAATTATAGCATCATGTAACATCTACCACAGATTAAAAAGAAAGTACAGGTAGGACCTCAATTATCTTCACTATTCTACAAAAGTGTACCATCAAGCTTAATGAAGCTGATCAAATCAGTTTATGAGTACATTGCTGTATTGCACAGATCCAGGGAGCACTTTTCACGTTATATACAGATTGAATGATGTATTTGAGGTGAAAAATGAAAGATCTCTGCTTATGAGCCCAGTTTGGAACACAGTGTTTTATTTTGATGTTATGCCATCTCTCTGATATGAATAATTTAGAAAATATGCAAGAATCTGAACATGAAGAATGTGTAACTCAACCTTGAATTCTATTCTCATCTTCAATAAGAAATTAAATTTATATAAAATATATGCTCTTGGTACTACGGTTTTTGTGTATTTAGTTTATACAGATTAAAAATAAGTTCATCTATCCCTTATCCATCTATTATATGAATGGAAGATCTAAAATAGGAAAGTCGCCAAAGCCGGTTTGGCTCAGCGGATAGAGCGTCGGCCTGCTGACTGAAAGGTCCCGGGTTCGATTCCGGTCAAGGGCATGTACCTGGGTTGCAGGCACTTCCCCAGTGGGGGATGTGCAGGAGGCAGCTGATCGATGTTTCTCTCTCATCGATGTTTCTAACTCTCTATCACTCTCCCTTCCTCTCTGTAAAAAATCAATAAAATATATTTAAAAATAAAATAAAATAAAATAAAATAGGAAAGTCTTAGCCCTGGCCAGTTTTTCTCAGTGGTTAGAGTGTTGGCCTATGGACCGAAGGGTTGTGGGTTTGATTCAGGTCAAGGGCATGTACATCAGTTGCAATCAATTGTGTCTCTCTCACATCAATGTTTCTCTCTGTCTTTCCCTCTCCTTTCCATACTCTCTAAATAAATAAATACATACATAAAAATAAATCAAAGGAAAAAATATCTTGGATGAGGATTAACAAAAAATAAAAATTAAATTAAAAAATAAAATAAAATAAAACAGGACAATCTTGAGTGAGAATATATAGTATTTCTAATCCAAGGAAGAATATTCTGCCAATTTAAGTTGCTATTGTATCTGCTTATTTAATTGAAGGCCATTATAAAGTCTACAGATTTCATTTTAGAAACAATGAGGTTCAAGGGCTGGTATATTGTTCCTTTGATTGATTGTTTATGACAGTCAAGTAAAGACATAGCATAAAAATAGCCAGATAATTTGAATGTGTGTAACTATTTAGATTTGGGAAATACAGATTTTTCTCTCTTTGTCCCATTTTGCTTCATTGTATAAGTGTGTGTGTGGAGAGAGAGAGAGAGAGAGAGAGAGAGAGAGAGAGAGAGAGAGAGAGAGAGAGAGATTGAGAAGGATATCATGGACAACTGCAGAAGGCACATGCTCTCTCAGCACAAATGAATTAGGTATGAATCATTTCATTCATAGATTTGAATGAAAATAGCTACTGAATCAATCAGGACCTATGCCCTTTTTACTTTCATGAATGTAAAAAATAATCCTTATTTTTTTTCTTAATGATAAATGTCCTTATTTTGATTATAATATAGTTTAGAAAATGAGTACTTCCCCAGTATGTTGAAGTTTTACCCTTTCTTTGTTGAGGCTTATGTATAATTAGAGGTATGAAGTTAATGCATCTAATATTTCTTCTTATCTTTCCTATTGTTTAGGATTTGGAATGTTCCATTTTTTTCAGAAATCTTGAAGCTGATTCTTTTATTTGTTGTTATGCTAACTGTACTGTGATCCTTTAGTAAATGAACACAAATTATTTGTTTTTGAATCTAAATGTTTGTTTTATCTTTGTCTTCAGTAATTCTCTAATTAATCCATATGTACAAATTGCATTTGCTATGCTTTTTTTTCTACCTGTGATATTTTGAGCTCCTTTTCTTTTCTTCTAAATTTTCCCATATAAACTATATTATTCTCCATCTTTATTGCAGTACCCTATATTCTCTGATTTCATATAAAGTATTATGTAGACATTTTAATACCATTTTCTTAGAAACATTATTCAATATTAATTTTAATTATTTAAAATTCTTCTGGACAATTAAAGTATTATTTATCGACCCATCACTTGGTGAAGGTTCATTCTTCAACTCAAAATTGAGTACAATTGGATTATGATCTAATAAATTTGTTGTAAGAATATTGAGTTTTTCTGTCTTGAAGATTCTCCCTTGGGCAGTAAGCAATAATCAATTCCACTGTGTCATTTATTTATTACAGGGAATATGTAAAGCCTTTTTTATTAAGATGTTTTCAATCCTCATGGTTCCAGTTGCAATATACAATTATATTTTAGTTGTTTATAAGCTGATGTGTTCTGTTACAGTATATCAATCTTCATAAGTGACTAATGCACAAAAACAAATTTAAATTTGCAATGCCACTATTACACTTTTCTTTTAAAAATCTAAACATGTAATCACTATCCTGTTTCATTTGATAAATGGTCTAAGTCAAAATAAGCATTCTAATGATTTCAAATTATAATATATGCTGGAGTCATTACTCACAGGTGAATATATATATATATATATTTTTTTTTTATCTCTGATAAACTTCTGGGTTTCTCAGAATAAATAAAAGCAGTAAGAAAATTTTGTTTACTGAATTGGAGCAACACACATACTCATTAACAATCTTTAGGTATAATTTAGCATTTCAAGGAATAAGGTATTTGTACTAGCATAAGGCCAAATAAAGAATGCAATGTAGGACCTCACACAAGCTAATAATATGGTGTCACTTCTGAAATATTTGTCTAATCTATATTGAAATGAGAGAATGAGTATTACTTGGAGGAAAAGCAAAGAGGAAAGGTACTGGTAGAAGAAATTTTTCATTTATATATCAACCTTGCCATGGACTGAATTGTGTTGCCACCCCTCTACCCCTGACCCTAATTCATATGTTGAAATTAAACCCCAATGTTATTACATTTGAAGCATTTGAAGATAGGGCTTCCAAGGAGGTAATTAAGGCTTAATGAGGATATAAGAGTGATATCCTGATCAGATAGGGTTTGTATCCTTTAAAGGAAGAAGTCAGAGCGCCCCCTCCCTCTACACACACTGACACACAACTCTCTAAGAGAGCTCTCACCAGAAATTGACCATGCTGACATCCTGATCTCAGACTTCCAGTCTCCAGAACTATGAAAAAATAAATTTCTGTTGTTTAAGCCACCCAATCTATAGTATTTTATTATGGTACACCAAGCTGACTCATACATGCTTGAATAATTGTTGTGTGTTTTTTTGCAAACTTTAATATAATGGACTAGATTTACCTTCTTCCAAAGGGCATGAAGTGTGTGTTGTAATTTGAACCTATAGTATCACTGAAAGTGATGCCATATTATGTATCTTTCAATTGTATACTGTATTTTCCTATGTACAGGTTTCTCAATTCAGTACTATTCCAGTGATGTTTCAGCACTTTTTATTAGAGTTGTATCTTAGTCTTCCTACCATTTATTTCCATAATTTATTGCCAATTCTGTCTGGTACTATAGACTAATACAGACATTTTGCCTTTCAAATAAAGCATGGGAAATTTTATCATCAGCTCCTGGACTAAAAACGCCAAATTTTAATTTTTTTGAGGAATCGCCAGACTGCTTTCCATAGTGGTTGTACCAGTCTACATTCCCACCATCAGTGAATGAGGGTTCCCTTTATTCCACAACCTCTCCAACACTTCTTGTTGCTTGTCTTGTTGATAATGGCCACTTTAACTGGTGTAAGGTGGTATCTCATTGTAGTTTTAAGGAATCCTATTTTTTAAAAGCAAAAATATCCACGACTTACAAAAAGGATGCAGGAAAGAATACACTGCATGCAAGGTGCCTGGAAATGTGATTATCAAAGACCTCCACAGGTGAACATTATGGAACTCTTAGAACCCTCTCTATCCCCATCTGTAGGACCCAAATAATAGATTCGACTGTTGAGACCATTGTATTGATCTTATTAAAGTATTAGTAAATTAAATATAAAAATGAAGGTAAAGTTTCTAGCCTACGGACTAAGTTAAAAATAATAAAAATAGCCCTAGCTGGTTTGGCTCACTGGATAGAGCCTCAACCTGCAGACTGAAGAGTTCTAGGTTCAATTCCAGTCAAGGGCACGAGCTTGGGTTGCAGGCTCAATCCCCGGTAGGGGGTGTGCAGGAGGAAGCCAATCAATGATTCTCTCTCATCATTGATGTTTCTATCTCTCCTTCTCCCTTCCTCTCTAAAATCAATAAAAATATAGAATAATAATAAAAATACTATTCCCATTTTAATTTATTTAAAATTGCAATTACTGCCCTGTAAACCCACTTAGATCAGAAAGTTAAAATATTTTACAGTTTGAATTATTTCTGTTATAAATGGACTAGATTGAACATATTCCTTCAATTTCACTCATTTTCTTCTGTCACAATTGAACATGATCACTGAACAATTCTTGGACGGCTCTGGGACAAATGGGTAGCTGAAATGACTAATTCATAAGTTCTTGAGAAGATGGAATATTCATTGCCAATTCATGTATGCCGGGGTCCAACCCCAGCAGGTCCAGGGGTTCCCAAAGGCGTAGATGGAGTCGGCGAAGAAGGAAGGACACGGAGACAGTGTTCAGTTGATCAGCAGCCTAGCCAGGATCTCCAGCCAGGATCTCCAGCCAAGTTCTGGTCTGGATCTCCAGAGAGGTTCTGCTTAGGATCTCCAGCCAGGTTCTGTGTCCATATTCTCTTGCTAGGTTCTCCAGCCAGGTTCTGTCCAGGTTCTCCAGCCAGGTTCAGTTACCAGGTTCTAGTCAGGTTCTCTTGCCAATTTCTGTAGTCAGGTTCAGTCCAGGATCTTTTGCCATGTTCTCTCGCTAGGTTCTGTCTCTAGGTTCTGAGGCCAGTTTCTGTCCAGGATCTTTTGCCATGTTCTCTCCAGCGAAGTTCTTCTGTCTCTAGAGAACGTTCTGTGTAGGTTCTGTGCCTAGGTTCTGTCTCTCTTGGTTCTGTCTTCTTACATCTGTATTTATACCAGTTGATTCCAATCCTATCAATCTCTATTTCAAAGGTTAGGGCGTTTCTTATCTCCATTCCAGGGAGTAAAGATTATGTAGCTTAAGCATGATTGTTCGTAGTTAAAGTGATTAATTACCCACCTGGCACTTAGTTAAGAGGTTTTATTCCCTCCCTAACTTCAGGGGAAAATCCCTACCTGGGGAAACAACCTTTCTCAGAGACCTTGGTTAAAACACATAGTGCCAAGAAGGTGAGCAAGCATATTAAGAACAGTATGCCATATATGCCAGGTCCCTTGAAACAGCAAGCATGGACCGGCTCCCGGCACATGTAGTTCATTCAAACTTAAAAGCTCCATGCCCAGTACTTCAGTTGCACTGATGGAGGTAACTATATTTTTAAATAAAACTGAATTCTTGATGTTTTTATTCATAGAATAATGAGACATTTAAACTTGCGAAACTTGGAGTTCTACCCCAATGCATTCTTGCTTAAATTTCTTCAACCACATGTGTTAATAACACAAGTTTTAAAATCTATCATGCAATTCTCAAACATAAAGAAAAAGAACAAATGAATTATGCAGCGTGCACCAATACACCACTACCTATATTTTTCAATTAGCCATTTGCAATAGTTTTGTGGCATATCTATTCTATCTTTTCTTTTATCTATTCATTGACCCATCTTTTTCTTTGATGGGTTTTAAAGTAAGTTGAAAATTGTAGTATACTAAGCCCTTCAGAATGCATACCATTAACTGGAGAATGTGATTACTTTTAAATTCTTCACATTGTGTGATTATCATTACATAAGGGAACATTATTTCTGTTTTCCAACTATTTCCAAATTTTTCTAGATATGGTCTTTGCATTTGCTATTTTCTCTGGCTGGAAAAGTCATATTTTTTACTCTTGTTTAGCTGTAATATTACTACTTATCTTTCAGATATCAGTTCAAATTTAATTTTTTATGCATCTTCTTTATGTCTTGATTCTAAACTAGATGCAACCCATTCTTTCTCGAGGCAACCTGTTATTTTCAGTGATGTACTTCTTATTTGTTTCATGTGATATTCCCTCAGGAAACTAAAAGCTTAATGTTTTCCATTATATACTAGTCACCTAGCACAGCGTTTAGCACATTGTTCTAAAACATATGTCAGATAAATATATGAAAAATTACAAAATTGTTAAAAATGAGTAATAAATAAATTGAAGGATTATGTGGACATGGAAAAATAGTGCTATTCTTGAGCAGAAAACCTCAGTTTCCCTAATTTTTTCAGGAGATCTATATACATATATATTTAAATGTATATATGTTTTATATATATATATATATGTGTGTGTGTGTATATATATATAGATAGATAGATAGATACATATACATGTATATATAGTGTGTTTGTTTATTATTTACCATTTTATGATAGGTCCATGCTCTCTTCTCCTTTCATCTCATATCTCCCACCTTCTTCTCACAGCTCCTTAAAATATGTCTCTAAATATATCTCTGAATCAATAAATAATCACTAAAGAGATAAATAAGAAAGAAAGGAAAATAATCTCAAATCTGAACAAAGAAAAACACATTCTATGAGCTGCCTCACTTGTCAAACAAGTCTACTCCAAAAGATCCCCAACAGTGTTAATGTCTTAAAAATAAAGAGTGCTTTGGACATTAAAATGCTGGGTCAATGCTGCTGGTGGGATACTTGAATCACTTTCCCAGTATTACTTTTAGTGCATGTAGAAGAGAAGAGCAGGAAGCTTCACTCAAACCTCCTACATATAAACATATATCATGGTCTCTGATACTCATGGAGAACTGTAACAGGCTGGCATAGTGGTTTCCAGTCTTTCCAAACAGCTCCCATTCATTGAAATCCCAGGGGAGAAAGAAGGATTAAACACTTGGGGAAAGTGAAATACTATACCCCTTGTATGATCTGAATACAGATTAGCATTTTATAAGCTTTATAAATTCTATTGTTAAGGAGCCCCTTTATCAATTCTAACATTTCCCTGTTTTGATCAAATAATTTCCTGAATGCTTTAGTAATAATTTTTAAACCATAATATCATCTCCTGTTAATAGATCATAATTCCATGAAATAGTTTTGGAAATGGTGTGCTTAAGTTTTCACCTATTCATGGCCAGAGTATTGATTGTAATGATCCATTTACATAAACATGAAAAAAACCTAAAGTTACTTTTTTAAAAAGCATGTTTCCAGAAGATTAAGAAGAGTACATTTGAAGTCTCAGAAGGAAAGACGAGATGAAGTGAAAGCAATATTCACATTGATAAGGACTTGCAACTTTATAAATGACAAATACATTCAACTATACATTTAGGAAGTCTTAGGAATTCTAAAAAAAGATAGGAACTCTTACTAAACATACCTTAGTAAAAATGCAGAAAGCCAAATATACTCATGTGCCAGCTAACATGCAGATACATTCTCAGAAATGCCTCATTAGGCAGTTTCGTCATTTTGCAAACATAGAATGTACTGACACGGTCCTGGATAGGATAGTATAGCCTACTGCAAACCTAGGTTACACTGCATAGGCTACTGCTCCTCAGCTCCAAACCTATACAGCATGCTACTGTGCAAAACAACGCCAGATTAAATTAAGCCCAAGAGGAAATAATACAATCAAGAGATGCCATAAACAGGAGATGTATTTTTAACATGCGGTAACAATATAGCCACCACACTGGAATCCTATATCCTGTCAATATATCCATCAGGAAACAAAATGAAATAAAAGCAACCTTAGGAAAACAAAGCTTAGAGAATTCATTAATTTTAGATTAGCATAAAATAAAATTAAAATGGAGGTTCTCTTGGCAAGAGGGAGACGACCCCAGATGGAAAATAAATCTAAATGAATATTGAATGTAAATTTAATAGTTTTGTCTACTACTTATTGAATTGATATACAAAACCAAAATAATAAGTAATTTGGAGGTAGAATAAATATAGTTATCATTTACAGAATAACCATGTACTAGTCTATCAAGAATGTTTTAGCAAATAGCAAAGGATGGAATCATACAACTGGCTTTCTCTGATCATAACACATTTAAATACAAATCAAGAGTCACTAATCATTTGAGAGATGCAAATCAAAACAACAATGAGGTACCATCTCACACCTGTCAGATGCCTATCATCAACAATTCAATAAACGACAAGTGCTGGAAAGGATGTGGAGAAAAAGGAACCCTTTTGCACTGCTGGTGGGAATGCAGACTGGTGCAGAATATAACCCAAGAAAACAGAAACACCAATCAGAAAGGACATATGCACCCCTATGTTCATAGGAGCACAATTTACCATAGCTAAGATTTGGAAACAGCCTAAATGCCCATCAGCAGATGAGTGGATTAGAAAACTGTGGTACATCTACACAATGGAATACTACACTGCTATAAAAAAGAAGGAATTCTTACCATTTGGAACAGCATGGATGGACCTGGAGAGCATTATGCTAAACGAAATAAGCCAGTCGTAAAAAGACAAATATCACATGATCTCAGTCATTTTTGGAATATAATGAACAACATAAACTGATGAACAAAAAATAGAACCAGAGTCATAGAAGCATCAAACAGACTGTCCAACCTATGAGGGAAGGCAGGGGTTGAGGGAGTAAGAGATCAACCAAAGGACTTTTATGCATGCATATGAGCATAGCCAATGGACATGGGGGGGGGGGGTTGGGGTAGGGTCGGAGGTGAGGGCCTGTTATGGGGGATGGAGGTGGCTGGGGAGTGGTCAATGGGGGAAAAGGAGACTTATGTAATACTTTAAACAATAATGAATTTAAATTTAAAAAAGTCAATCTTCACATGTTTAAAAATCAAGAAATAACTAAATAACTTGTAGCTCTAAATACATATGAGCATCCAATCACAATGTTTAGAAAATGTAGTAAATTAAAAAAAATAAAATTTAAAGCCTTAACCGGTTTGGCTTAGTGGATAGAGCGTCAGCCTGCAGACTGAAGGGTCCCAGGTTTGATTCTAGTCAAGGGCATGTACCTTGGTTGCGGGCACAGACCCAGTAGGGGGTGTGCAGGAGGCAGCTGATCAATGTTTCTCTCTCATCGATGTTTCTAATTCTCTATTCCCTCTCCCTTCTTCTCTGTAAAAAATCAATAAAATACATTAAAAAAAAGAAAATATAAAAATTGCAAATTAATTAAATAAAAAATCAATGTAATATTGAAAGGATATTATGCTAAGCAAAATAAGTCAGTCAGAAAATGCTAAGAACCATATGATTTGTCAGTTCCATCTTGATAAACCCAGCAGTTAATGATTTATGATACTAGTTAACCTCTTACCATTTCTCTGTTCATCTCACCTTTTGCTTGAGAAACCTTCCTTAATTTCCCTTAGGACGATACAATCTTCAAATGATATTCCTACCTTGTTATTCACCTTCAGTGCCTGTTGCTGGATGGTTACTCCACAACATCACACTGTTGTAGTATTCAGACCTCAGTCCTATTCTTTTTTGTTTGGTTGGTTAGTTAATCCAAACCCGGGAAGCGGGGGAGAAAGGAGAGAGAAAGAGAAACATCCATGCCAGAGAGACACATGGACTGGCTGCCTCCCACATGCCCCCAACCAGGGGCGGGGAGCAAAGTGCAACCCAGGCACGTACCCTTAACCAGCATTGGACCCAGGACCCTTCCTTGTGCAGGCCAACACTCTAACCACTGAGCCAGTGGTCAGGGCCTCAGTCCTGTTCTTAATCCATGTTTTACTGCACAACAATTTTTAGTGGTTTCCTTCAGTCACATGGATTTAATATCATCTCTACATGGATTATTCAGAAATTTACATCCCTGGCTGGGGCATTTCCACTGAAAAACAGACTGATATGCAGTGGAACTATCTGCTGCATATCTCATACTGGCATTTCCAAATTAGCAAGTTTAAGAATAAAACTTTTCATTCTCTTATTCATGCCACACAAACATAAAAAATGTGCATATACACACATTCATACACACGCACGCACACACGTGTGCACACGCATGTGTATACATGGTATCATACCACCCAGTTTTCAAACTAGGACCTACCTGTGGTCTTGAGTTTTCTTTTCTCATTTAGGTGTCTTCTGAATTACTTGTAAATAACCTCTTTCTTTATTTTTTTTCCTCACTCTAATCACTTATTTTGATTCATCATTATAACACTTACCACTATCTAAAATATTACACATTAAACAGTTGACATTTATTTTCTGTCTTTCCTACTAGATTATAATAAACATCATGAGGACAGGAACATTGTCTTTACTTTCTAAATGTGCTCTCAGAACCAAAAAATTCCAGCTGACATACTATAGGCACTAAATACATATACACTGAGGAAATAAATGTGTGCGCAACGAAATTGGCCATAAGCACATGATGTTCTGGTGTTATTCACCCTGCCGGTAATGTTCTCCCCACTTGTCTCACCTTCTCCCAATATTTTCAGGGCGAAATACTGTTTCATCCTTTGTCTATACTAGAACTGCCTCTTCTAAATCTAGTCTTGATTTCCCAGGGAGTTTTAAGTGCTGACCCTGTGAGGCTTCTCTGGTTCCTATTAAAAATCTCCACTGTAGCAGCGTCAGCATGTGTGATGACTTGTGTTTCTATATTGCGTCCACCTCTAGCTTATATGTTCTTTAAGTGTAGAATGTGTTTTTCTCCATATTCTCAGCACACAAAGACACTGATAGATATACATGATAAACAGATGAGGTTAAAATATTTTATATTAATATTTATTGGAGGGGCAGGTTAGAAACTCATTTCACACAGTTGTTTTTTTTTTCTAAAAGAACTTAATTTCCTCTCAATAGGCTCTGATGATCATGTATTATTTTGCTCTGAAATAAGGATCCTATGTTACAATAAAGGCTTGTTTTGTACTCTGTTGAGAGAGGGAGGTCTTCATAGTTTCTAAATGCTAATTTCTGCCTAGAGACAATTTCTGAATAAGATAAAGTACTTTAGTGTATTTTGGGGCAAAGAAATATACTAAGAGCTTCCTTGTCTAAAAATAAGAACAGAGTTGTCCAGAGGGTTAGTCATTCTCCAATAAGGAGAATTGAGCTATTTGTGTGATGGTCATTACCCATAGCTTCATAGGTGTTTAACATTATAATAGGAGCACTAATAAGCATATGTAATTATGCAACTATTCATATGAATTCATTTCCCAGCTATAAAACACAGAATGTAGAAGTCCATGTCAAGTGATATGAAAGCTTCAATTGTAATCTAACAATAGGTAAAAACCAAATATGATCTTAGGAAGATGGTGACAATTATTACTTTATTCCTTATATTTCTACTATAGGCCTGATGCACAAAATTTGTGCAAGGGGCTGGGCCAGCCCTCGCAGCCCCAGCTTGGTCTGGAGGGTCGTCCAGAAGGAAGTCCAGAAGGTCAGTCAGCTGTTTGGTCAAATTAGCATATTAACTCTTTATGATATAGGATTGAGGGCTGGCTAGTTTACTTTACTCAGTAAATCTCTTCATTTTCCTTTACAACCTTTCCCCTAAAATGAAAGGGGAGTTATCCAATTGGTAATAAAATTTGTATAAAAATATCATACAAATTTAGCTCAAATAATAGATTCAGTTTGTGTATCTTGCCTGCCACATTGACCAGTAAATGGACACTGAGCTCTTTACTCCCACCTGGCAAACATAGTTGCAACTGATCCAGGACCTGCCTCTTAAAACAACCAGGAAGGGTTACTTCCTTCTTGTAATCTTATCTTCAGACCTGATGATAAGGTTTGTGGCTGGCAAAGGGGACCCTATCATTTTCCCAAAGGTTCTACAGACCCACTTCTTTTGTATGTGGGAATAAAGGTCTATTTATATGAAAAGTGAGTGGAGAGCTGGGAAAGGAATAGAAAGTTCAAGTTTTGTTTATGGTCTATACTGATTTCTTTATTCCTACTTTATTACTAATAAAGCTGAAACAATAGTTTAATTCGTATCTGGCATCTTATGTTCCTTCTTTTCCAACATCATTCCAGAAACATAAATCAGGATCATGATGTGAAGCCATGTTTGGTTACTTGGATTCTAAATAAATATATTCCAATTACCAAATATAGGAGATGACATTCATGGCCATGAAGCAATTACAATTCAAGATAAAAGATAAGGTTGTAAAAGCCTGACATGTACAACTGAATTTTCGCAAAGGGAACACACTTGTGGAAAACACACCTAGAACTAAAAACAAAACCCTAGATCAATCCCAGAACCTTTTCCAGTTCTTGACTCCCCTCTGCCCAAGGTATTATAATTTTTCTAATTTTAACACTATAGAATAATTTATGTTGTTATTGTTTCTGGGGTTTTTTTTGTGTGTGTGTGTGTTTTTATGACATGCACTTGCCTTTTTCTTTGGCATATTAAAGGTGCTCGCTCCTTGGACAGTGACAATTATATGAATACATCTCCCACCTTTCATTGTTTAAAGGTCAATGGATGCAAATTGATTACCTTAGGCATTTTTGTTTGCAAAGCTTCCTCAGATTCACTAAAAAAAAAAGCAAGAAAAAATATTTGAGTAATTGTCAGGGCCAGCCTGACAAGGTTGAGCCGGGCTGAGGCAGGGAGGTGGGAATTGAGAAAAGAAAGAAAGACAGGAAAGCGGGGTCAGGAGGACCCCAGTTCTCTCGATGAACTGAAGCGAGTTTATTAGCTATACAATCCTATTTATTCACAACACACTGAATAGGAGGTCTGTCAAGAGGAATGTATTCTTTGTTCCTCTTAATCTCTAAGGGAGAGACACAACAGAAGGACAAGTTCTCAGTACAGCATATCCCGGTAAATAGTTACAGACTTCTTGGTAAGCTATGAAAGGCTGTTCTCATTCTACAAATGTTGCTCTTATTCTACTGATAATCGCCATCCAAACAAGTCTGGGAAAACTGTGTGGGTAAGGGTCCCAGCCTTGCTAGCCCCTTCAGGTGCAAAGACCTTGACAGCTTACATCTGGCCCCCAACAAGTAATATCAAAGTAATGTCTTTGAATCCAAGAAATACAACTTGGGACTTATTTGCTTGAAAAAGATAGCATGGTGTAATAAGAAAACACCACATCATAGAGACTATGAGATGTTGGACAAATTACTTCATTTCTGAACTTCAGTTTCCCATTTGTAAAACAGGTCTCATACTAAAAACCACAGGATTATTGTGAGAATTAAATAAGAAAACTCATGTGAAATCTCCTTGATTACTTGACTTATTCAGGGAGATTGATTTGAACCTAAATGTTATTGGAATTATGTTGATGACTCCCATAAACTTTGTGATGCATAATGAGAGAATGGTTGTCGAATAAGGTTTGGCTTCATGTATGAATTGGGTTGAATTTAAGCATTTTTCTAAAATTTTAAATATTTCTCACTAGAAAACGATATCTGATGTTAAACTGCATACTGGGAATTTTCAATGTGTTTCTTTTGGTTTCTACAGAGTTTAAATTTTAGAAGAATAAGCAATTCTTTGGGTTTTTCATTTAAAGGTTTGTCCTCTAAAGTCATTTGATGAATATTGTATGTATGTCCTCTGATGCCAGCACCTTTAAAATACAAGGCTTTTCTAACTGCCTCTTTCGTTTGTGGCATTAGAGACGTTCAGAGGACAGGCAGCACCAAATAGCATGCTTTGCATTCAATGCAGAATCTGTACAGTCAAACTTTCAAGTCTTAATGAAAGGTCATAAAATCTTACAGTACTGACCAAATAGATTTCCTAGCACATTAAATCCCCCATGAATCCTCCTGTACCACTTTAAACACAAGTTAAAATCGCAAATCATAAATACTGAATGCTTTCTTCCCTAATGTAAGTTCACTGCTGTAACCTTGTCTGGAAAAGATGCTCCATTTAAAGGTCTGCAACATTTTCATTATCAGTTCTATCTCTGAGGGGTTGGTAATGCAGCTGTTTCTGTTTCTAATGGGCTGAAAATGCTTATACTGATTTTTTTCTTTAAGTCGGCTGATAGTGTAGCTTTTTTGGGTCTTGAGTTAAAACAAATGGATTTTTTTTTTCTTTTAGTTTTCAACTGCCTTTTTTATTATTGTCCAGTTAAAAATACAGGAGGTAAGGCATATATTTTTATGAGTATATTATATCTAGAGTTTTAGGCTTCATCTAAACCAAGGGCTACCTCATTGTGTGTGTATATGCATATCAATATATATATTAAGCAAATAGTATTTTCTCTAAGTTTAATTTCTTTTTTGGTAGAAAGTAATCCCATTAAGATATATGAGCTCAGCTGGCATGGCTCAGTGGTTGAGTGTCCACCTATGAACCAGGAGGTCATGCTTCAATTCCGTTCAGGGCACATAACCAGGTTGTGGGCTCAATCCCCATGCAGGAGAAAGCCAATTAATGATTCTTTCTCATCATTGATGTTTCTATCTCTCTCTCCTTCCTTTCTAAAATCAATAAAAAGCATATATATATATGCTGATAGTGTATATATTAAATATACACTATTTTTTAATATGTATATTAAAAAAAAATACATGGGAATATCTCCACAAATTAAATTCTCTACTTGAATGGGAAGAGTAAACTCCTAGTAGTATAAAGTGTACTTCAAGCATACAAAAGATTAAAATGTTCTGAATTATATTGCATTTCACGAAAACAAAGACTTCACTAGTTGATGAAGGTATATAAAATACATTTTTAAAAAATGTATTTTACTAATTTTTAGAGAGAGGAAGGGAGAAGGGTAGAGAAATAGAAGCATCCATTCACTGCCTCCTGCATGCCTCCTACTGGAGATTGAGCTCAAAACCTGGGTGTGTTCCCTGACAGGGAATCGAACCTGTGACCTCTTGGTTTGGGGATCGACGCTCAACCACTGAGCCACATGGGCTGGGTATGAAATATATTTTTAAATGAAGTGAAATGTTAATAAGAATCAGTGTCACTTCTGTATTCTGTGCAGGTGTTTGCTAAAATGCATTCAGTCTTAGCAATGTCAGAGGAGCCCAAGCTGGTTCCTATAGCGAGGAAACTTACACTATCCCAGCTGCTAAGGTATTTTGAGACATCGACTTGCCTATTGACAAATATGTAGCAGGAAAGAGATACTGAGTAGCACAGGAGGGAGCTCACTGAATGGATGAGTAGTCCTGACTTCATCTCTAAAATACTGCATGTTTGTGTAAAAATACCTGGTATAATCCACAAAATCCATCACCCCATTTTCCCTGGATCCTTAAGTTCTTAGAGTAATTTACCAGAAGACAAAGAATAATCTGACTTGCAGACATTTAGAAGGTCTTATTATTTAATTATGTTTCATTATTAATATGAAAGTATTTAATAATTATTATTATTAAATTGTATTGAAAACAATTATTTTTAAAAAATAAAATGAATAATGAGGGTGAAACTCATTATTCTGGGATATTACAATATGTTTCTCTAGTCATTTCCCAATTCCACTGCCATCCCCATGTAATGTACAGGTCAGGAGATGTCATTCTTTGTGGTATCTTGTCCAGATACTATCTCATCCTTTGGTATTCTAAGATTTACAATAGCACAAGGTAAGCATAGTTGGAGACTTAGGGCATCACACCACATCCAAAACATTTCAAATTAGGGGTCTCTTACTAGTACATATTATAAAAGAAGTATAAAATGTCATTTCCTTGTTAAATTAACCTTAGGCAAATATTATACCAGATCTAGGTAGACATGTTTTAGTGATTTGGGAATAGACATATATAACATCATCTTATACTATATAATAGAAAATAAATAGGTACTTATTATAAACAATTCACTTTGAGAAGATAATGCCAAGCTTCAATCTGGGTTGAGCTGTAAGAGATTCAACATTTCCCAGGCAGCTTAATTTACTTCAATTACGTTTGACTAGCTCATGCACTTGTTATTATTCCTAGGCATCTACTAGAGTAGGTCTCCTTTCTGTGTACAAATATAATTGAACTTGCAGCAAAAGTAAATAGCTCTTGTGCTTCCAACAGAAGACTTTCTGCAACCTGACGCCACTTGAAATCTCCCCCTTCGTTTATCAAGTAACAACTTAATTATTTTCTTTTTTTCCCCACTGACATACTTGAAACTCTAACAGATTCTGTCTTAACAAGGCAGAGGGAGTAGAAACTGGTACCGAGTCAGAAAAGAAGCAAATGGATTTATCAGGGGCTCTTTTAAGACCTTCATTTACCCACTAGGTACGTGAGGAAGGTATCCACTACAGCCCTTTAGTCCTATCTGCCTCCACAGCTCTGTCATTGGGATGGTAACTCTCTGACCATGCAGTCACTTCAGCAGCTTAGATAGCTTATTTCACTCATTCTCTCTGCTATGCTTGCCTTCGGTCATTGCTCAGTGCTCTGATCAAGGACACTCCTAACTGTCCTTTTCCACCTGAACCGGAAGTACATGTGATCACTCTTGCCTTCATGCTTAGGATAGTGATTCGAATTTTGGCTGTGTGCTCTGCCAGCCGTAGATAGAAGCTAGAGATCATCGGGCTGTTTTAAAGTGTCCAGCCTTCATGAAAGAGACAGATAGTGAAAAACAAAACAAACAAAAACACACCATTTTTTCTAAGATAAGCTTGTAATCATTTGTCATTAACAGCTGTGTGTATTTGTGTGCATGGGTTATATGTGGCATGCCTTCTTTGAGAATTGTAAGTCTATTACAGGTAGGATATATAAAAATAAGTCAGATTTCTCTGACCTATCTTCCCCCTTTACCATCTTTCTTTGCTAGTGTCTTGCCTCATTACAGAGATCCAGAAGCCTTCCACTTCCTTCTGGGTACTAAGAATGTCTTCTTTTGCTAAGCCTTGTCTACTTTTGACCAGTAGACTTTTGTTCCAAACATCTATTTTCTGTTCACCCTGATGCGATGAAATCTGGTCTTAGCTAGTGGAAAGAATTTAATGGATGATTGGATAAAGAAGATGTACTACATATGTACAATGAAATACTACTCATCAATAAAAATTAAGTACCACCATTTGTAACAACATGAATTAATCTTGAGTGTATCATGCTAAATGAAATAAATTAGATGGACAAGGACAAAAACCATATGATTTTACTCATATGTGGGGCATGAAACAGAAAGTTACAAGTGAAAAAACAAAGCCAACAGGGAACAATGTGGTGGTTACTAGAGGGAGAGAGGGGTGTGGGAGAGAATCAAGGGGGTAAAGGAGGTTAAATATATGGTGATGAATATACTTTACTTAATATAGGTCGCCAACATAATGCTAGGAATTATAATATACTCAGTGGGGAGAAAGACATAAATATTCAAAGAATTAAGTGGGGGGGGGGAAGGATATGCTAATCATTCAAGTATACTAAAGGCAATTTGTTTACCCACATATATCTGGTAGAATTTTCTTCTCCCCCAGCTAGTTCTATACTCTAAATTACAATTGACTATTCTATATCCATTCATGGTGAAGAAAATTTAAGAATGCACGACTTGGGACTTTTAATATACTACTCAAAATTATGTTAAGTACTTCCTAGGGTAAGCATATCACAGTTTAAGAAACTTCTTTAATTTCAATACAATTTCTTGATCTTTCAGGGAAATGAAGGAACCCAGGAAAAAGTATTTATAAGAAGGCAATAGATAGAACCATCAGACAGATTTGCAGAGGCAAACTTGAGGTTGTATAGACAGGTAAAGGAGTGTGAGATTGAAGTGAACAGCTGAATCTAGTGACTAATTGATTATTGACCATCTTTCAGAGCCTAGTGTGAAGAAGAAAAATGTATGAGTGGTCCTTGAGTAAAAACAAACAAAAGTTATGCGTCACTTGCCTATTAAACAAGGGAGGTAATGGCAGTTTAGACCACTAGCATTTCCAATGGTATCTGAATTTTGAAGATGGAATTGCAAGCATCCGCCAAAGGTATGCTAGACTGATGGACTTTGACAACTGTCAGTTTTCAAATCACATTTCACAGGCAAACTTCTAAGTTACTGTGGCGTGTGTTATCTTTAATCCTTGTCAGTGTGGTTCTGTGCAGCAGAACCACATGGAGGACTAGGTAAAGCACAGACTTCTGGGACCCACCCACAGAGTTTATTATTCTGAAAGTCTGGGGTGTTTCCTGAGAATTTGCTTTTCTAACAGGTTCCCAAGTGCTGCTGCTGCTTCTGCTGCTGCTGCTGTTTCACGAATCACACTTAATATATATCCAAAGATGCTGTTATAAAGGACACATTTTTGTAATTTTTTTCCACTGCAGGAAGTCAAATTACAGATTAGCTTAACTTCAGTTCAATTGAGAAAAAAAGGAAGAAAGGACCATTCACATTATTATGGTGATGGAATGGACTGAAAATAAATTCCATCTCACCTAATACTGAAATATCACCAACCATGCTGAGATACTTATTGTAGAATCACTCATCTTTATGTGTAAAACTCTGCTGACCTGGACAATATCTGTAGCCAGATTCTTCTGCTGAGGTTTTCTCTTCTAGATACATAGACTTCGTAGCTCATAATTGCCCCAAAGTTTCTTTTTTATGTTTGCATAAGAGGATAGCAACTTGACTTTCAATAAGTAGCAATTAAATAAATAAATAAATATTCAGCCACTTTCTGAAAAGAAACAGGAGAGAATAAGATGACAATTATTGTTTATATATGACACTATTGATTCACTATGCCTTTTGTTTATACCAGAGTTCTTTGTTCTGTTTCATTTCAAATCAAGACTTCTCCACATGTAACTCTGTAGTTTGTTTTTTATAATGACATAAAAAACTAGAATTTTCAGGACAAAATAAAGATCAGAAATATATTTGTCTTTGTTAAAAATGATCAGTTCAAAATTCAACAAAATAATAACTTTTTAATTATTCAGAAGTAAAGTAAACATTTTTCTGGGAAAAAATAACTCTGTCATATATATTCTCATATGTTTACATTTGTGTTAGTTAAAAACCCTTCAAAAATATATAAAAGAAAAAGAAAAATAGTGTGAGAAATGAACTTCAGGAGGTCCTCTGTACACTTGATGATGGGTAACTGAATGTTCATTTTATTGCTCTTAGCTGCACCTTACCTATAAAGCATAAATTTTTAGTGTGTTTAAAATTGTGATAAAAATTAAGAATGAGTTCACCAGGCCTCTGCTTTCATGAGTGTTAAAGAATAAGTTAAAGTAGCCATTATTTTTAAAAATAAAATATCTAAAGATTAGAATCCTATTTCATTGCCCTTATCATGCATATCAAGTTCCTTATGTTTTGAACTCACTAAATGACCTTGGGTAAATCATTTGCTTGATTGATGATGCCTCCTTTTCTTTGTCTGCAAAATAAAGGTTGGGCTAGATGAGGTTTATATTCTTCTCAAAGATAACACACTAAGATATTCTGATTTCCTTGTATCTGAACTGGAGCAATTGTCATAAAATAAACATCTGGAGAATTGGGCAACAGCACTGAAAAACCCCCTTCGTATATATTTTTTACTATTATTAGGACAAGTCCTTGCTTTCATTTTTACATTCCAAATTCTAGATTTTTTTTAAGCACCATATTTTTTCTACCACATTTTTCTTTGTAAGCTCATGTAGTAAGCTTTTGTAAAAAGATAAACTTTTTAAAAGCAGATAGAAAACCTGACTTAAGAAGGAATACATTATGTCAAATTATGTGACTGTTTCTTCTCCAAATTCTCGTATAAACTAGAAAAAACTACTAAGGCTAACTTACATATTTGAAATAAAATAAATGCTTTTTATTTTCAGGTAAGATGTCCATGGAAATAAATGTAATTAGAATAAGAAGAAAAAGAACTAACTTTTTTCATATATTCATTGTACTTCGAAATATTTTTTTAGATAGAGAAGATACTATGATGACAAAATTTAAAGTTTGTGCTGTTGTAATGTGCCCTGCAAATCACAGAAGGACGCCTCAAGAAGTCGAATTAAAGAGTCACGTTTATTGCAATCCGGGACTATGAGGGGCCATTCCCAAATCTCATAGTGATAAGATGGTGGCAAAACCAGACTTATATAGGCAAAGATCACAAAGGTGTTGATTACATCCCAGGGTTTGGAATGAGGACCCTGTTTTGCAAAAAAAAGCAGTTTACAGAAGCAAAATTAAGCATGTTAATTATAGTTTTGGGTCTCGGGGTCACTGAATTGACAGAAACACCTTATTTAGAGCCCTCGGTTTTTGAGATCACTGAGCTGCCAGGAACTCGAGGTAATTTAGAGTAATTGTGCTGTCCTGGTCTTGGGACCACTGAGTCAACTGGAACACATTATCTGTGGCCACTAAAACAATTTAGGATAATTGTGCTGTCCTGTTTCCCAGGTACAGAAGAATGCTTTCTAAATAGTAAGATAACAATCAATGGGATAGTCACGTTATAATCAATAAAGGAATTCAATCGAATGGGATGATTTATACAATTCAGAAAATCAAAGTAACTTTTCTATTGTTAAACAAAGCAAATAAGTACCATACTTCAGTGCCCTGAAGAGAGTTATTTTATAATGTTGCTTCAAATCTTTAAAATAATTTGGAAAATTAATTTAATAGAAAAATATCTTAAAATCTTCAGAGAAAAAAATAATATAATTAATATGAGCAGTACAAATATAATATTACCTATCTTAAATAGGTAGATGATTGATGGATAATAGATAAATGTTAGATGATAAATAGATGATAGATTATATATAGATAGAGAGATTCAGAGAGAGAGAGAGAGAGAGAGAGCGATTGAGAGAGTCATTTTTCAGCAGTATCAACTGATCCACACAAAGAAGTTTAAGTAAAATAGCCAGTTTTAGAAGTTGGAAGAGTTTAAATTTTACTCTCTGCTCAGGTAATTCCTTCTCTTAGTTTACATTGGAGTTTTCATGGATATGTTTAAGAATATTTTAATTAGACTGTAAGCTTCCTAGAGGAATATGCTATTACTTATATTATTGTGTTTTGTTTATGTGCTTGATTTATTCCAGAAAAGTGACATAGATTTGAGTAGAGGAGATAGGTGAGTCTCATAAAGCTTGGTAGATATCTATTTCCCCTCCCCTTGTTTGATTGTTTGATATATATCTTTATCCTAATTGTGCTATCTTGCCTTTACCAATGATACAAATGAATTAACAATGTTCAACATCTCAAACTTGATTTCACACTTCTTAGTGAGTTCTGTGAAATTTCCATGCTTCATCATTTACAGCTACTCTCAAAAAGTATGTGTGAAATAACTGTGAAGGCAGAGAAGCCAAATATGAAGTTGTAATAATTCATCTGTAAAAAAAAAAAAGAAAAGAAATCTGTATATGGTATTTGAGCACTGAGACGACCTTTTTTTTATTTGACATTCAATTCCAACACTATAGAAATCTTCATCCATATAAGAAACAGGAAAATGAATATTACAGGGCTGCCAAAATGAGGTGGCACTGTAATTATCAGGCCTTTTTAAACTTCCCCATATTTTCTATATGGTGACAATGGCTTAAGCCATTGTCTTATAATCATGTCTTATCCACTTGAATTATTTTTCCCACTTTAACTAAGCTTTTTTAGCAACCCCTTATTACACCTGAAAAGTAATTTCAAAATCTTACAATTTATCACATTCTACATCTTTACATTCAACTTATTGACAAATACTAGGTATGCAACTGTAGGCAGAGTTTTAAAAAAAACATAATTGGCATGGTTATTTATGACTTGTACAATTGTATAAATCACTCTCTCATGACTGGAATAAATAATACAGAGGCAATATTCTAATTTTCTGTATGCTGCTATCCATATATCTATAAGAATCTTATAGAATCTTCAGATACATTTATTGAATACTATCTCAATGAGAAAAAATATAAACTTGATTGAAACTATTCATATAACTTTTTTCCATTCAATGTCTCAGTTCATCAGGAACTAATGGCATTTCATTTTCTATTTTGTTTAATTTTTCTTGTGGTCAACACATGACAGAGCAATTGAGGTGTATGATAATCAAAGGATTGTTCATGGTTGAATAAATTTAATGCTCTTGCTTCATCAGTGCAGCATATTAAAAAGTCCCTTATAATATTTAATTCAACTGGTTAAGGCATTCTGCTGGATTTCTGATATTACAGATTTGAAATATAACATCAGTGGGGTGAAGAATTGCTTTTATCCATCTCTTATATGATATGAAAATTGGATGGAAAAAGTTAAAAAAATAAAATTTAATAAACTATAATCTAATCTCTGCCATGCTAGTAGATAAATAACTCTGTTTTTATAAAGGATACTATCACAAATATTTCTAGATATTTGGCACTGTAAAAACAATCCAATAGTTTAATACAAGAAAATATAGATATTTGTTTTTGCAGAAATTTCATTTAAAAACGAATTTCCACCAAATTCTGAATAGATTGGCTATGGGTGTCTAATTTAATATGCATCCCAGCAAAAAATTATCTTTTTCACTGTCTCTTTGTAGAGTTATATAAATGCATATGCTATATTTATTTTTATTTTATAATCCCCCTCCCCGCCCACCCCTGCTCAAAATGTATGTTCTCTCAACTTCCATTGCTGGTGTTCTCTCAACTTTCATTGTCTTGTTAAAATTAAGAGAACTAAACAGAAACAACCATTTAACAACCCAGAGAGGAAATAAGTTATTTTTCCATATGTTAACCTCTTACAATTTTTATTCATGTAGTTTTCATTATCCTATTCTTCTCTCTGGATTAGGATTCCTTTGGAAAAAGGAACTATGTATTTTACTTGTTTGACTCTCCAGTGTTTAATATGATATGTAGCACATGACAATCTAATAAATATTGGTCCAACTGCTATTTGTAGAAAGTATGGGTCATCTTTCTCAACTGCTAGTGCGGGTGGGGTTCTTGCAATGCCACTGGAATACGCATTTCCGGAGGCCCCCATAGGAAGGTGAGATAGGGTAGAAAGCTTTATTTCTGTGGAATGACATCCCTTCAGTAAAGCTAGAAGCAGAGTCAGAGTCCAGAGTTTCCATTCCATGTTGGAATTGGATCTGGTAGAGCATCAGACAAGTTGCAGTCCATTAGTCTAATGTGTGTGGAGTCCGCATGACTATGGGCCATGTGGGTATAAGCAGGGGAACCAAGACAGTGGCCCCCTGCCGCTAGGGTCCCAAGAGCACCAGGAGCCAAGAGTGCAAGAGAACGGACTCCTTTGTTTAGAGGATTATATATCTCAAATCTCCCTGTGCTGCCAGGGCCACTTCTACTCTGGCCAGTGACCTGTTCCCAGGTGGGACTGACAGACAAGTATCTTCCCTATGTCACCCGGACTTTACTGGGCATGCTCCTACTCTCCATCCCTGTCAGTCCCTTCCCCCAGCCATCTGTGGGGAATAGACCAATGGTCCCCTGGGGAGTGTTAGACTGCAGCTTCCTGGCAAAGCTGCACAAATGACATGCCTATAATATTTGGCCTCCCCTTTGCTGCTTTCCTGTTATTAATAACTAGGTTTATTAAAATGACATCATAACTATACACCTAAATAATATTAAGAGTAGAACATGACCTTCAAAGAAACGTTCTAGGTATAATCTATGGTATGGTATGATAGAATGCCAAAGTAAGTAGTTAGTAATTATAAGTAACTAGTAAAGAAAAAGATGACAAATTAAAACATGTTTTTCAATTGGCTTAACTTGGTGGCCGCGGATAAATATTGAACTATAAACTGTATTAAAAAATACACACACTTTCCCAATTAAGCATTAATAAAATGTTCATAAAAATCTTAAGATAATAGCACGTTGATATTTAAGAAATTTGAAATAAAGTGTAAGATAAAGATTGTGAGCATAGATTTTCAAATTCTATAAATTTATTTTCATAGAATAATGTTACCACTTTATTTATTTATTTTAAATATATATATTTTATTGATTTCAGAGAGGAAAAGAGAGGGAAAGTGGGATAGAAACATCAATGATGAGAGAGAATCATTGATTGGCTGTTTCCTGCACAACCCACACTGAGAATCAAGCCTGCAACCCAGGCATTTGCCCTGACCTGGAATCACACCAGGTCCTCCTGGTTCATAGGTCAGTGCTCAACCACTGAGCCACACTGGCCAGGCTAATGTTACCATTTAAAATGCATATTGTTACCTCAATTTTTTGGGGGGACCCAATCAATAACACGATTTTATTCCTATATCTAGAGGTTTATGTAGATAACTTACTTACATGCTTCTTAGGTAAATATAAAGGTATCAAATCGTTTTTGAAATTTAGCCAACAAGTTGTATTAAACTGTATATTTAAATATTATATTAATACCTAATCTTAAAAAGACAATCAGGGAAAATGAAGTTTAATACTGTGTAATCTGTGCAGCTAATTATACTGAGAACCTAGAAGTGAAGGCTTACGTGTGTGTGATATTTATCTGTCACCTCAGGGAAAGCTAATGAGATCACTCACGCTTCCCTGGGAAATAAGCAGAGGGCGCATGAGAATGTCTATAACATTGTTTCAAACCTGGTTTTATGGCAATATGGACATTTAGAAGTAGTTAAAATAATGTAGAAAAGCAACTGGGGATCATTTGACTCTTTCTCTTTAATTTAACCTACTTGGTATGGATTAGTAATCCATGAAATAGGGACAAGCTTAGTCCTTCTGATATTGTGAATCTTGACTGTGCAATTGGTCCCCAGCATCTTGTTAATGATACTATTTTCCAAAGGATCACATCTTTACACATCTTTCTACTATGTGACAGAGGATTTTTTTCTTGTTTTCTCAGTTTGGCCTGGTTGTGTGTGTATTACTTTTTAAATCAGGACTAATTCTCCTGTAGCTAAATATCTTAAAGATATACCCATGTTTTCTATCCACAAAATCCCAATGGAGCACTGGCCATATTGCACAATAACAGAATGGCCTTTTAAAAGTCTTAGTATTTCCAGACCAAGCCATATAATGGAGAAAGTACAAGGTTAGTGAATGATTACAACTTTCGAATCAAGCTGATTGCAGTCTGCATCTTGGCCACTGGTGTATCAACTGGAGAGGAACTCAACAATTTAGAGACTTATCCTTCTTAAATTCAGTTTTATAATATATCAAATACAGATAATAAAAGCTACCTCATATGGTTTTTGTGTAGACTAGATAATACAAGTAAAATATCTGGCCTAGTACTCAATAGATAACAGGTATTATTATTTTATGGTTAATAATAGGTATAATAACAGCAAAAAATGGAGGCTATCAATGTTTTATAATTTTTTTAACTTTGTGCTCTATTAGACAGTAGTTTGCTATAATTTCAACTGTACTTGTTCTGCCAATGGTAAATTCACAAGTCTCATTTTTTTTTTTTCATTCTGAGAAGATGTATCCAGTTAGGAGAGGAGAAATACTATCTCCCACTAGTATTTCTGAGACTTATTTTTTTGTAACAAACATTAAATAGTGGTTAATATGTACCAGGTATCATAATAGGCACTTAAATATTACCTCATATAATTCTCATGAAGATCCTAGGAGGTAGGCTCTTTGCTTTTCCCCGTGTGAGACATCTGCAGCACAGTCATGTTTTATAACTTCCCCAATGTCAGGTTGCAGTAGAAAGTGTCAGAGCAGGGACTTCAATCCAGGCAGTCCTTGGTTTTAAAAACTATGGGATTTGCTTCTCTCTCACATTGGGTGGTAGGTACATAATACAATACAATATGCAGGTGATGTATCACAGAAAAGTACACTTGAAACCTATATAATCTTATTAACCAACTAGAGGCCAGGTGCACAAAAATCGTGCACTCAGGGTGGGGGGGGGTGTCCCTCAGCCTGGTCTATGTCCTCTCACAGTCCAGGAGCCCTCAGGGAATGGCTTAGGCCTGATCCCCGCAGTCTGGCCACCCCCTGCTAGAGGAAACCAGGCAGACCAATCAGGGGATGGTGCCGCCCCATCACCCGGCTGCTGCCGCTGACCTCCCTCTGCGAGAGGCAACCAGAACAATCAGGGGAAGGTACCGCCCCCATCACCCCACCACTGCTGCCACCGGCCTCCATCTGTGGGAGGTGACTGGGCAGCTAATCAGGGGATGGTGCTGGCCAGTGCACCCCCGCCCCCCCCATCACCCCTCCACTGCTGTTGGTCCCTGCCGCCTCCCCCGCCATCACCATCCCCTCCCTCTGCCCACTGGAATACACCTTGGCTGGCCTGGCACCACCTACTCACCAGCCCCTCCCCCTGCCGACTGGTTGTTCTGCCATTAGGTTGATTTGCATATTATGCTTTTATTATATAGGATGTCATCCCAATAAACTTCATTTAAAAAAAAGAAATATAAAGTAAGTCAATAACAAAAAATATAAACAAATAAAAATAAATAAAAACAATGGGACCTGCTTCTCTCTTACAAGGTTCTGCAGACCAGGTTTTAATGATGTTGCTTCACACCCCACTTCCCTCCAGATTAGCTGGTGGTGTTCCAGCTCCTGACCTGCTGGTGCCCAGCTTTGCTCCCTTTCACAGCCACTCTTGCTGACAAGCCAGTGGTCCTCTTCCCTGCTGCTTCCAGCCTCCAGCTGCTCTGAAGAAACACACAGATCTTTTAACCTTCAAGCAAAGCAAATTTTGAACTGGTGATGTTAGCAAAGATAAACACTCTTATGTATAAATCTTGATATTCTATGGCCTTCATTTCCATTGGGCAGATTCCTAAATTTTGCATTGATGGATTGAAGAAAATACACATTTTTAATATTAACAAATGCTGACAAATTAGTTTCTGAAAAGACAATGTCAAATTCTACTGTAACCAATAATATATTGGAGAGCCTATTTCACCCTATAATTGAAAAACTGGAGGCTATCAATGTTTTATTTATTTTTTTTATTTTTTTGTCAGTTGGGTAGGTTGAAAATTTGTATCTTATTAATCCAGTTTGCAATAAGGTTGAGCATCTTAAGCTTATTGGACATTTTCTCTTTTATAAATTAATATATATATATATATATAATTAAAATCTGTCCTTTACTTAACATTAGGTAAAGAATTTGTTTGTGTACTCAATAAAGGGAAGTTGGGGAAGGGACTATTAGTTAGAAACTGTCTTCAGCAATCATTAAATCTATCAATTGGAATAAGCAAGGATCACATACATTGAAAGTAACATCACCTCTCCCTACATGGATCAATAGGAAACCAGACCATGGGGAACTATGGCCATACTCGCAGGCCTTCTTCCCCATCCTTCAGAAATAAAGGGGGATCCCCCAGGAACCCACTCCTCCCTAGACCCTGATATTCTTATTTTTATTTTATTTTTTAAAATTTATCTTTATTGTTAAAAGTATTACAGATGTCCCTCTCCTCCATTGACCCCCTTCTCCCCACAATCCCTCCCGAGGCCTACAGCACTATTGTCTATGTTCAAAGGTTATGCACATATGCATATAAGTTCTTTGGTTAATATCTTCCCATTTCCCACTCCTCCTTCCCTCTGAGATTCATCAGTCTGTTCCATCCTTCCATGTCTCTGGATCTATTTTTTTTTTTTGTCCATTCATTTTGTTCATTATATTCCATATATAAGTGAGATCCTGTGATACTTCTTTCTCTTACTGGATTATTTTATTTAGCATAATAGTCTTCAGGTCCCTCCATGCTTAGACCACAATAGTCTTGTCTAGTCGTGACTATCTCCGTTGAATCCACTGGAACTAATGACATTATGTGCTTTATTATTGCGTGTATCTGCTACAAAAACCATCAAGCTCATCCCCAATTTTCTATTCTTTCAGCCATCACTCATCCCCAATTTTCTATTCTTTCCCAACCTTACAAAGCTCATAAAATCTTTCCACTGGGCAGTCAGGAATTCGTGGGCTTTTTTTGTTTGTTTGTTTTTTATCAGTAAAATCTGCTATGAGCTTAAACTATTTCTGACAATTTTCATCACTGTTTTGCTCTTGAGGAAAATTAACTCTGGAGTAGGAACAAAGTGTTCTCTGCGCCCTCTCAAGTGCTGGGCTTTTTGTGTCCCTCAGCCTTTTACTCTAGGCTGGAAGGGGCTACAAGTTGACCCCCATTTTGACTTTCACACCTTTTTCCTAACACCCTCTAGCTTTATACCCCATGCCATCATATTATATCACCAACTACTCCTTATATTATGTGCCACCCAGTGACCCCCCAGCTCCATTTCTCCTCCCTTCTCAATAATGTTATCTGCTTATTTTTTTTTTTAATAATTTTATTGATTTTTTACAGAGAGGAAGGGACAGCGATAGAGAGTTACAAACATCGATGAGAGAGAAGCATTGATCAGCTGCCTCCTGCACAACCCCTACTGGGGATGTGCCTGCAACCAAGGTACATGCCCTTGACCAGAATCGAACCTGGGGCCCTTCAGTCCCTAGGCCGACGCTCTATCCAGTGAGCCAAACCAGCTAGGGCGATATCTGCTTATTCACAATCACTTTTCTAAGACTATCCATTTGAATCTTTAACAATTTCAACACATATGCAAATGATCCATCAACACCTTAGCCTTTCAATTCTTGAAAGTTCTGTTCCCATTAGCAATCTTACCTTCTACTCTCTCCCAGGTAGGAATACATCACGTTCATAATCTTAATTTAATACATTCCCTTCTGGGGACCACTTCCTTCATACAGCGTTCTTTTACCTTATACCTGATAAAACTTGCAAAATCTCAAACCCATCAGCCATACTACATTTTCATTATTCCTAACTCCTTTAATGTCTCTACACCCTTTCTTAGCCAGATTAAATTTTGTGGCTAATCATTATACTTACTTGTTTACATAGTGTTTCAATTTTTTTGAATACTCCTCTCATTTCTTTTAAGTTTCTTGATAATAAAAAAAAATCACAAACATAGTTAAATTCAACTCTCTGACTCCCTAGTTTTTGTCTTAATAGCTAATGATGTTGATTTCTACTGCATTGAGACACTTAATTCATTTGTCTCACCCCCACATATAACAAACCACCAGCTTCTGCACCCACATACTTTACCTCCCCCTCCTCTTACGAAAGGGATGTCTGACTGGCGACCTAAGCAGGCAGGCAGACATCCCCCGAGGTCTTCTGGGCTGCATGAGGGCACAGGCCAGGCTGAAAAGCACCCCCCGCCTCCCCCCTAGTGCACAAATTTCAGGCCTCTAGTAAAAAAATATTACCAGAAATTGCCAAATGTACTCTGGCAGAAGTAAGGAGATAGATAGATGATCCCTCTGTTTGAGAATAATATCTCTTTTTGAGAGTCACTGTCATAAATGAATGTTTATAGTCCTATATAAAGCTAATTCCTCCCCCTCATTTTCTTATCACTTTTTATTTAGTTAAGAAGATGGATCTAAAACTTTCATCTCCCTTATCTCTCCTATGTCATCTCTTTTTCACTCTCATTTTTATAGACATGAAAACATGTGCTTATTTCTCTCATTTAATAAAATGGGAAAAAATAAATTTTCAAGATCCCGATTTCCATCTATTTCTCTATTTTTTCCCCTGTCTACTTTGGAGCTGTCAAAAAAGAAGAAACTCACAAATAAACTCATAGTAAAATATGTGTAAAGAGTCCAACTTTTCAAGAGAGTTGGATAATAGAAAAAATAAGAGTGAAATTTATTGTTCAAAATTTATAGCATAAACAATTCTATTTGGAAAACATTTGGGTCAGTTTTGATTTAAAAGTAGATTTCCCTATTCTCAAAAAAAATAATTTCAATTTTTTGTGGCTTAACTCAGCATGAAAGAATTCATACATCCCTATTATTCATGGCTATCTTGGAATCTAAAGCTTTCAGAAATGTAAGACTTTTCCATGATATGTGATGTGGTAACTTAGCCAAAAGTCTGAGGCTAGGGAAAAGCTGTCAGATTTTCTTTCTTAAAAGCAAAACTTCTGAGGAGTTGTCTCTACTCACTGTGTCTTATTTCTCTTCTTTCTTAGACTCACTGCAATCTGTCTTTTGCTCCCACCAATCCACTTAGCAGGCTTTTTTTTATGTTCACCGACAATATCCACATTGCTAAATTCAATGCCCAGTCCTCTTCTTAACTACATTTATTGCCAGCATTGGGCACAGCCTATCCCTGTGATGCATTTTCTTTTCTTTATTTACATTCTATCAAGTTTACTACATTTTCTTTTTCCACTTAATTTATTACTCTCTGTCAGACTCCTTTGCAAGCTATCCCTTATTTTTGTGAAACCTAAATATTAAATACACCAGAGACTACCAATTATTGTTTTTGTTTTTTCTATCATTGCACATTATTTTGGTGATCTCAAATGTGAATTTTAATTTCAGGTGTCAAATGTATTTGTCTCACACATCTCTCTCAAAACTCCAGATGTGTATATCTCAGTTTTTATTAACATCTCTTCTTGAAAATCTAATACATTTCTTGAAGTTATCATGTCCAAAGCCAAAGTCTTGATTTTTAAATTATTCTGCCTATAGTCTTTCCAACCTCTTTCATTGGCATCCCTATTCTTCTAGTTATTTAGTATTTAAAAAAATGGAGTTATCTTTAACACCTTTCTTTCTAATAAATCAAGCACTAAGCTCAAAATCTTTCCAGAAGCCAGCCATCTGTCAACCTGAACTGCTATCACCTGGTTTGAAGCACCGTAAGGAGAATCACTCACTTGGATTGCATCAGTAGCCACTGATTAAACTGTGGTAGACAGTATTATTATTTCTAATTACCCACAGATTTATTGCCCTTCCATTTAAGAGTGTTATTCAGTTCTGTCCATTTCCATGTAACGTGCAGTCAGGGTCAGCTTCATGGGTGTGTGAACTTCACTTGGTTTTGTGCTCTACTTTTGCCATCTTGAAATGTCCAGTAGTTTTTAAACAAGCATTTCAATGTTTAATTTGGCATTGGGATCTTCAAATCATGTAGCCAACACTGCTTTCAGTGCCATTCCTTTTGGGTGAAACCTTAACTAATGAAATGCATAGGATGGCAGGTGGCATTTCTGAAAGAAATGTAAAGAGCTATTTTGTGGTGCTGTGAGAATGGCGTATTCCAGATATGAGGTATTCCTTTATCCTGGATCCTAAAATAAAGAAGACTAGGGGAACAGAGCCATAGCTGATCTTAGCCAACATATAATATGAATGAAACCAGTAGTCAAACTGACCCTTTTACCTATATGATTAAGTCATATCATTGCTCTGCTCAAAGCGATATAATGATTGTTCTACTCAAATAAAAAGATGAAGTCCTTGCAACGGCAAGCATAATTTTCTCCCTCACTACTCACTTCTTTGAACTCATCTCTTGTTATGCTCCCACATTTTTACCATGCCATAAGCATATTATTCTCCTTGCTGTTTCTTAAATATGCCAGGCATGCCCCAGAAGTGGACCTTTCCTGTAGCAGTCACATTTTTAGAATGCTCTTCTTCCAGATATCTGCCTTGCTAGCTCCCCTCATTTTTATGTCTTTGTTCAAATCTTATTTTCTCAATGCGGCAAATCTTGACCCCTTTAAATCAGATATTGTACCCTCCTTCTCAGCAAATTTGATCCTCCGTTTTTCTTCTATTTTTCTTCAATAGCATTTATCATCTATTAAAACATTTTATTTATTTATTATGTGTTTTTATTTATACTTTGTATTCTCAGATTATAACATAAGTTACATAAGGAATTTTTTTTCACCAATTCTTTCCAAGTTCCCCAAATACTGTATAAAACATAATTGATGTTCCATAATCATTTATTGAATATTTAGAGATTGAAAGAAGTCTATGTATAGATACATTACTTTAGTCTCCGCTCATATGTCTTTAAGTCTCTTGCTCTCTCACATCTCCTCATACTTCTTTGGTAAAATCATAACTTTAGTTAATGTGTGTACTCTGACTGCTCAGTGACTGTACATAGTAGCTGAGAGTTGTTGGAGTAATACGGACAGGTATGTTGACTTGTCTCACTTTATATTTAGGATCACTAACCTTTATTGGGCTCTTCCTTCTCCTTAATTCTACCTGACAGTCATACTACATTTCCCTGTTCCATTCTTTCTCCTTTTCCCAAATGAAAACCATTTGTCCTGTGCTTTTTTTTTAAACATCCAACATCCTGCCTTTTATTCTTAGTCTTAATTTCCTACTTTCAAATTCCATTATAAAATACGAGCTCTCAGAAGAGAACTTCCACAAGCCCCCATAATTATAAACACTAACAATCCTGCATTTTTGCCCACATATTATGCCATTCCTCCTAGTACGTTGAATAATCTCTCCACACTCATATTGAAGGTCAACCTTTCCACTTACTTGGTGGATATCATATTCCCTTGCTTCTTCATTAACTTCATACTGGCAAGCGTCTTCAATCTCCAATAAAATAATTTTTTCAAACTCTAGAGAATGATTTTCATCAGCATATCATCCAAACCATAGTTTTCTCATTTTTAAAAAAGAAAAATTGACCTTTAGCCTCAACCAGTTACTGTGTCAATTCTCTGTCTTTGTAATCAAGCTCCTTAGGAAATTGTCTATTTTTGCTGTTTTCAACTCCTCTCCAGTCACATTTTTCCTTACTGCTCCACTATTCTGCTCTTGACAAGTCACAAGTGCATATTGCTCTATGAAATGGGCAATTTCCAAACCTTAGCATACTTAATTTTCTATCAAGATTTGACATGGTATTAGCTAATGACAATCCCATTTTTCAAATTGTACAAGGAAAAACTGTAGTGTTATACTTGAGTTCTTCTTTTTTCTTACTCCTATAACCAGTTTTCTTCAGCAAATCATGTTAGTTATTTCTTCAAACTTTATGAAGAAATCCACTTCTCATTTTTTACAGTGCAACCATGGTGGATTGAATTGCTATTACACCTCTATAGTATTATTTACATGACTTTCTACACTTGTCTCCTAATACCTGTTCTGCTGTTTTTCTTCTACTTCTTTAGCAACTCCATCTCAAGCTCCTTTCTTGCTTTTTACTTGTCAAATTAACATTTTGTCTTTTTATCTCTACATGGCCTTTAGCAATTTCAAATAGTCTCATGGATTAAATAGTATCTCTATTCTAATGCCTCCCCCATAATTAAACCTCAAGACCTGATCTCTTTTTTGAACTCCACACTCATCATTCCAACTCCCTTTTCTCTATCTCTCATTGAATTTCAATAGGCATTTCACCTTAACAAGTCCAAAACTAAATTTTTGATCTTTCCTATTCCCCTTTTTAAACTAGTATCTCATGTAGCTTTTCCCATTGTAGTTAATGGCAATCCCATTTTTCAAATTGTACAGGGCAAAACTATAGTGTTATATTTGAGTTTTTCCTTTTTCTTACTCCCATAACCAGTCCTTCAGCAAATCATGTTAGTTATTTCTTCAAACTTTATCAAGAAATCTGTATACTTCTCATTTCTTGCAGTACAACCATGGTGTGCTATATTGCTATTACATCTATGTAGTATTATTTACATGACCTTATAATTAATCCCGCTGATAATTCATTTACCACCTTAGAATCTAATCTTATCAGAGCAGACTGTGTAAGTCACTTAAAAGTAACTCATATCATTCCATGCCCCTGCTTCAAAGCATTGCAATGGCTTTTCAACTAAAGAAAGCCAAAGCCCTGAGATAGTGTTTAAAGGCTCTACAATTTCTAACACTGTTTTATTGCTTGCTTTTCCCTCCTGCTCACTTGGCCTCAATATCATTGGCTATCTTGCTTTTTTTGAAACATCAGATTTGCACTTGCCTGAACAACTTTACACAAGGTTATCTCTCTGTCTGAGAAGTATTCTTTCCATACACTCTCATGGTTCTCTGTCACCAAAAAAAAACCACACAAAAAACAAACAAACAAACAAACAAACAAACAAACAAAAAACCCTCAAGAAATAGCTTTATTATGAACTTGTCCTTAATACCCTATTTAAAACTGAGCTATTTTCCACATGATCTCCCTCATTCAGGGATAATAAAGACCATTATAAACTTATGAACAATAATAGATACAGAGGCAGAGCTGCCTCAAACTGATTGTCAAACTGCAGCAGGAAGGCCAGGGAGGGTTGGGGGGCAGGAGGGAGGGGGGTAAGAGATCAACCGAAGGACTTGTATGCATGCATATAAGCATAACCAATGGACATAAGACATTGGGAGGTAGGGGAGGCCAGGGAATTGTCAAGGGAGGGGGTAAAAAAGGACACATATGTAATACCCTTTGTAATACTTTAAGCAATAAAAAAAATAAAATAAATAAAACTGAGCTATTTTCTGATATGTCCTAGCTAATACCTTGCTTTATTTTTCTTCTCAGCAGTTGCCATTTTTGACCTACTGTACTACTATATATTTTTTAACTTAAGTAGAAGGCAAGTTTCATAAATTCAGAAGTTGTTGTTTTTTTTTCTACGTGCTCAATGTTGTATCCCTGGTAGCATAAAAAACTTAAACTCGCAACATAAAATAAATGGGTAAAAATATAATCTATAATGATAAAAGGGTAATATGCTAATTAGACCGGACATCCTTCCAGATGAAGCCAGGGCCCAAGGGAAGCCAGCCTGGGCCTCTAGTATTTATTAACTGGAAGAGTGACATTGGTGAGATGGAAGACTAGGAAGATAGAGATACAAGAAATAAACCCTCACATATATGTTCTAATTATTTATGACAAGGATGCAAAGACTATTACAGAATAAAGTTGGAGACACATGTTAGATGATTACATAAATTAAACTAAAAAAATGAATCAAAGGCCTAATTATGAGAGATAAAATTATTAAACTCCTAGGAGAAAACAGGAAAACTTCGTGACATTAAATTTGGCAATGATATCTTGGATATGACATCAAAAGCACATACAACAAAAGAAAAAATTAACAATTTATCCTACATAAAAATTAAAAATGTGCATAGGAAAATACTATTAACAAAGTAATAAGGCAACCCATGAATTTGGAAAAATTTATTCAAAATCTGTATCAGATAAGGAATTAAGATCTAGACTATAAACAGAACTTCTACAGCTCAACAACAGCAACAAAAACAAATAGCCTAATTTGCCTGGCCAGGTGTGGCTCAGTGATTGAGTATCAACCTATGAACCAGGAAGTCATGATTCATTTCCTGCAGGAGGCAGCTGATCCATGATTCTCTCTCATCATTGACATTTCTATCTCCCTCTCCCAAATCAATGAAAATATTAAAACACACACACACACACACGCACACACGCACACACACACACACACACGTAGCCTAATTAGTAAATGAGAAAGGAGTTTAGTAGGTTTTTCTCCAGAGAAGATATATAAGTGGGCAATAAGTATATGAAAAGATATCAACATCAATAATCATTCAGAAAATCTAACCAAAACTACAATGCAATAATACTTCACACCCATTAGGACGGCTAGTCTCAAAAACAAAACAATATCTATATACAAAAGAAAATAACAGGTGTTGAAAGGGATGTAGAGAAATTGAAATCCTCATACATTTTTAGTGGGAGTATAAAGTAGTACAACCATTATGGACAACAGTAGGTGGCTTCCTTAAAAAATTAAAAATAGGATTAGCGTATGATTCAACAATTCTACCTCTTAGAGACAATATGCTATGTAAGATAAAATAGTCACAAAGGACAATAATTTATGTTTCCACTTACATGAGATATCTGAAAGTATTCAAAACTTTATTTTTCTGAATCTTGCAATTAAAGGAGTCAATTAACTTTGTAAAGTGTACAGCTGATTTAATAGAATCAATGTCCTATTTTGATTTTGACTTTATTTTCTGGGGAGTATTTCCTCATTTCCTAGACCTAGGTTGAGGGAATACATCTGCCATACTACCTCACATTTACAGTATTATTTACCTTCTCACTCTCTATTTAATTATTTATTTAATAAACTATAAGTATTCATCAAGGGCAAGAATGGTATATTTTCTTATTTCACAATTAAATTCCCAGATTTTATTAAAATTCTGTTTCTACCACCGTGAGTTCTTCCTTGTCCAGGTTCTTCAATTTTACCTCCATTATCAATAATAACCCCCTTTTATTTATCACTCACCCTCCACCACGCTGGCTTTCATTCATATTAATTTGTTTATATTTAACAATATGCCTTGTAAAATTGTTACACTTACTCATTTTACAATAAATCCACAGACCTGTCCTGTCGTCAGTTATAACCTACTACAGTCCTTTGTGTCTTACCAAAATATTCCAGTGCATGCTGAAATAATTACGAGGCATCTGTCTCTTTCTATTGAAGTTCAGTAACTTTTCTCCACATAGACCATAAGGTCCTGGTATCCAGGCAATTTTTCTAGGGACAACAACATCCAAAATGCTTTTAAGACCTTACTTCAGACAAAAATAAAAATAGCACCTCTAACTTTTCCTCTAGAGAAATAAAAATATATTCATACTTTTCTATTTTATTTTGAAAACAGATTTTTTATCTTTTATTTCTTCCTTCTCCCCATTGTTTTTATCCTCAGCTACCTTCCTCTAAAACAGTGGTCCTCAACCTTCCTAATGCAGCAAACCTTACAGTTCCTCATGTTGTGGTGACCCCCAATCTCATTGTTACAAATTGAAAATAATTAAAGCATAGTGATTAATCACAAAAAATGTAATTATATATGTGTTTTCCGATGGTCTTAGGCGACCCCTGTGAAAGGGTCGTTTGACGACCAAAGGGGTCACGACCCACAGGTTGAGAACCACTGCTCTAAAAATAATCTAGGTTATCTTGGTATATGAAAATATATTCAGTAAATGAAAGCAATATTTAATTCTTTTGAATTGTAATTCACAGGCTTGGTAATGGGGTTAAATATGGGTTAATTTTTCCTAAAAATGAATGAAAAATATATTTAAAAAGTAATTAAAACCTATCTAAGTATAGGAAAAAATAATAGCAGAAATTCAAAACCGCTTCCCAAAATTCAAAACCGCTTCCCAAAATTTAAAACCTGTAGGCATTTCCTTTATTTGTACTTTTTACAAAAAAGTACATGCTGAGAAATACATAACTTCTCATTTTAAAATGCTACATAAAATGTTGAGCTTTAAATTCAAGCTTTAACTTATCTCTCTAAGTATTTGAAAAATTTATGGAATATTAATGAGAAGGAATAGAGAAATTAATATTCACAATATCCTGCCTGTTCCCTCTTTTCTCTCCAGGAAACAGCAAGCTAAAATATTAAATACATACATGTGGATAAGATAAATACACACACACACACATAAATGTAACTCACTTTATGTGAATAATATTAGCTACGTATGATTATGAGAACTTTTTTCTCATGGGTACAAAAAGACAAAAGCCATTTCATATAGCAAAATACCTTTTCTAAATCTTCAGCATCATCTCAGAAATTCTGCTCAGTCAGCTGCTAACTGGCATTTGAATGGTTACACTTAGAATTCTATGGACTTCAGCATCTTGTTTGATTTTGCAACCACTGCTGCTGACCCAGAAATGTTTGCTTATGTGACTTCTTATAAAGTGTTCAAATTGCACTGAGTAGACCCAGGAAATACATTACTTTTTAGTACAGTGGTCTATAATTAAATATAAGACTTTAAGGAAGTCATAGCTTTGAGTGAAAGGAAAATAGGTGAATTGGACCTTACAAGATTGGTTTATTTCACAAGCATATCATGGGATTTTTAGAATTAAGGAGACCTGAGGAATCATACAGCACAACCTTATTATTTTGCATATTTATATTCTGGAAGACCCTACAAGGCAATTTTTTAATGAGGAGTCACAATTAGCTTTTGTCTGCTCTAAGAATACGTGTGGTGTGCGGCCCAGTCTAGGCATCTGTCCTTGTCACAAAGCAGGATCAGCTAATTACCAACATGGGCACTGTGCAGAGCTGAGTCGGGCTCACCTTTCTAGTTCTGACACATGCTAGACCTCTTGCAACTATAAGTCTAACTTTTAGGCCTCAGTTGCTCATCTGTAAAATGTGTACTGGCCTATTATGAGACACAGATGAGTGAATACATGTAAATACTGGACACAGTGACAGACACATGGTAAACCTTGGGGAATATGTGTGATTTTAGGGAAACTTATTGGTTCTATTTGTTCAATAAATATTTCCATTTCTTTACTGTTGGTATCTATACTCAGGAATATTAAGGGCAGCTAAAGGTGTGTTTATTTAAGAAGGTAAAAATGTATAGTTATTTATTGGCTTAATTATAAAACAGAACATAAGCAGTATTATTATATTTTTATATACACCCACTTATGGATGAAAAGAACAGTTGTGGGTTTTTTGGGGAAATGCTTAATTTCTTTTGTAATTTTTGTATAAGATATAGTTGTGAATGCTGACTGATATATATTAAAAACATAGGTGTAGCTTTTGAAAACTGAGAGTGATCTAGTTTCAAAGGGGAGATTAAACAGCTAATACATTTCAGACATGCCTTTTCACACTCTTAGGTTATTAGAAGGTAGGAAATATGTAATGAACTCTACAGTTTCTGACCCTGATACTGATATTGAACTGACAATTACAAAAGGCAGCTTGAGGGGATGGAGTGATGCATTGGCATTGAAACTAGGGCATCTGTTCTACTTCGAGTACCCATACTGTTTAAGCAGATATCAAGGGTCTAACAGTTTGATACGTATTCATGGCCCAGAACCCTCCAATTACACCATGTGTCATGACATTGATGCAAATGCTATTCTCAACCATTTGAGAGAAAAAGTAAAAAAAAAAAAAATACTATTGTGGCAGTGCATTAACCTGCTCTCAGCTGCTCAGCACGAGACAATGTAAGTGTGCTTCAGTTAAGGATGACACAAACCTTTGCTTTTGAGCTAAAAGGGCTATTAAGTTAAACACAGTGCTTAAAAAGCTATTTATTGTTGGTTTGAAGAGTATTACTATGCCATTACAGTCAGCTAATGAATTTTGCTATTGTAATAATAACTTGGGAGTGCAGAATTCATTCCTACAGTTCTGAACTTTAGAAAAGAAAAAATCCATATCAAACTTTTGTGTTCCCTCTGTATTCCTGATTCCTGTAGGTTTGAACTTCATCATAATACAACATCTCCATTTGGTGGATCTGGGAATTAGAAAGGACTTGCTCAAAGGTCATAACCAGAAGGAAGGTGCTGTTTTGCTCTCCTGTGAATGTCAGCTTGCTTAGAGTGTGCTTTGCTCTCAACTCGTAGGTTTACCATCATGTTTAATAATAACTCTTTAAAACATAAATGCTTAAAGATCCACAAAACACTTCAAAATCAGCTGTACCATATTAGTAGACAGATTAATTTTTGATTCTCTGTAACATAACTAACTAGAACAACTTGAATCCATTTCAGCTGAAAATGCATTTTCTCTAACTCTGTTAGCATTTATCTAATAACTATAATGAAGGCCAACATTACATGCTAATATTTCTGTAAAACTGGAAGGAACTTTAAAAAATCAGAAGCACTTTTTTTTTTAAGAAACAAATTTGCTCTGGAGTCTCTGTTATCAATGGGGAGAGGTCTTCATCTCCACTGGTTGCTGGTGGGAGTGGGATTCTTGTGATCATCCAAGAGAAGCAATATTCTGAGACTCACATGGAGGACGAGATACTGCAGAAAGCTTTATTTCTGTGCTATCTAACCCCTGAGTTTCCATGCTGTCATTTCCCTTTGTTGGACCCAGAAAGAAGTATAACCATGGCCTCAGCAGAGCTAGAAGCAGAGCCAGTGCCCAGAGTTCCCTTTCCACGTTGGAGCAGGGTCCAGTCCAGCCTCAGGCTAGCTTAGCTTGTGTTCCCCACTGCAGTCCATCAGTCCATTGAGTGGGGGATTGTAGGGCCACATGGCTTGGAGAAAATACAGGCAAATGCAAGGAAGCACGAACAAGAGAGCCCCAGGAACCAAGAGAGAGAGAGCTCCTTTGTTTCGGCGTTTATGTATCCCCAAACTTTTGTGGGCTTGGAGTGGTCTTGATTAGCCAATCAATGCTTCTCCAGCTTGACTGACAGGTATTTCCCTATGTCACCCCCACTCACTGTGCATGCACCCATCCTCTCCTTTGTGCAGTCCCTTCCCCCAGGAATCTGCAGGAAAGGGGCAGTGGTTCCCTGGGGAGTATCTGGCCTCCCTTTTGCTCCTTTCCTGTTATTAATATCTAGCTAATTACAATGGTATCATTTCCACTGAGCTTTAAAAAGATTCACATCTACTGTCTCTATTTTATCATTGTGATGGCTTCTGTGGGAATAATATCTTTTTTTATAGAAGAAAGACAGAAGGGAGTTGCCATAAGAGACCATTGTCCCATCTGGTATGAATTCCTGCATGTAGCCAACTAATTTTCAATTACATCAAGTCCATATTACAATCCCATGACTTTTGCTGCACTTACTAATAAATTCCCTGTAATATAATTTTCACACACAAGTGGTGGTAAGAATTAGATATTTACCAATGGAAAAACTAAAAAAAAAAAATAATAATGTTTGTTTAGTAATCCTGGATGTAGAAGAAGTTGATGACTGGAGGTTGGAATCAAATCATGTTTTATCATATACAATGATGTCTATAATCTTTTATATTATTCATATAATTTAGAGTGTTGAAGGTACATAACAATAACATTCAAGGACTCTAATTTTTAAAAAATCATGGTCAATACCATGATAGTTTTCAAGACATTTATAGCTAGACCTAACTTTTATGAACACTGAATCTTCACATTGATAATGACATAGAGTTAATCTATGACTGTAGAGAGGAGTATTGGTGCTTTAATTTCTGTGTATGAGTTATCATTGATATGGTATATAAGTGCCAAAAATCCATCTAAATTTTTTAAAACCTCATTAAAATTCTATAATTTTGCATGAAAATGATTATTGAATCAAATTTAGCTTCACATATTAAATATTTTTCTAAAATATTTTTTCTAAAATTATCTACTGGTATAAGTAATGTTTCCCTAAATCATTTTTGGAGGTCTAAGGCTAGCAACATACAATTCAAATATATTTTAAGGACAGTAACAAATATGAACTTAAAAATTCCGGGTGACAATAATTCTCTAGCCTTTTAATTTTCTCATCTATAAATGAGTGAATTGTGCTGTATGGTTTTCAGTGAGCTTATACACAAGGACCCTAGGCCATATATCCTTCATATTATCATGAGCATGAAATTCATGACCACTATGCTTCTGACTTCTGTCATTCCAATAGATTTGTGTGTATTTTCTGTGTCAGAGGTTAAAATAAATTTACTTCTTTTATCAGTCCATCAGGTTATGGTTTGATACTAATTAACTGATTATTGCATTTCTGAGAAGATACTCTATAGTTGAGAGTTATTCTGTCAATGATTTATGATTTAGTGATGTCAAAAATACTGTAACACATTGATACGTATCTACTTTCATCTAAGTTAGGCAAGTGAATAATAAAGATTTGGTGTTAATATAATAGCCCACTTACAGTCTAATTTTCTTGGGTAAAATTGGGATAAATATAAAGAATGCATAGTTCAGTTGTGAAATTACATAATCTATATCAGAGATCTTGTATAATGCCAACAGCATATGTGTTGCTCAATATATGAATTTAGTATATGAGCATCATTTGTACTACTAAGAATGTCACTTTACTCCCAACTAAACTTTTATTTTCAAAAACCTCAAACTTACAAATAAGTTAATAAAATAATTTACTCCGTTTAAACTAAAAAAAAATAAAACATCATTTTAACCTATTTTGAGAAATACAAATTCCCCAAATGGAAGAGAATAAGAAAAAAACCTGATATGCTACTTGTATTATTTACTGAGCTCAAAAGCTGGTTTTCACTCTTGAGTCTTTGTTACTTAAGCTGGATATAAATGTATGAATAATTTGATGTTTAATATCTCAATTTACTTGAACTGATACTTAGTAAAAACTAAGCTCATTTGTGAGTAAATATACTTTTCAGTTCTATTCTTTAAAAATACTTGCTAGCCTTAGCGAGTGTTGCTCAGTGATTAGAGCATCGGCCTGCTCACCGAAGGGTTGCAGGTTTGATTCCCCATCAAGGGCACATACTAGGTTTGTATGTTTGTTCCTGGCCCCAATCTGGGTACATGTGGAAGGCGACCCATCTCTCTCTTTCCCTCCCCCCACTCCCTTCCACTCTATCCATAAAAGCAATGGAACAATATCCTCAGGTGAGGGTTAAAAAATACTTTCTATATAAATTATGGTGTGTTCGATATTGCTATTGGCAATACCATGGCTCACAAAAAATACTGCATATTCCATACTCCCAAAGATAAACTTTATTCAACATTTGCATGTCTTAACTAAAGGAGCTGCTGGACTTGAAAAGTAATATTTGTCTCTTTATCCATTCATTCATGCATCCAGCCATTTATTTTAAATTCATCAACCATATTCCTAAATAAATAAAGTTAATCCCTTTCTCATCCTTGGATTTCCTCTTAGCCAATTTTCACTGTTGCTGGCTTCTTCATAAACTCAGTTCACATTTGACTCTAGGAAGTCTTTTCTGTATACTGTAACTGACATGATTTCATCTTTCTTTGAACATGCAATGCCTATAATGTGTAGAATTGCCAGGTAATTAATCATATGCTGCCTTTCAATATTTTTTGAATTGTTATTAATCTCTTTTAGGATTATTTGTTTTCGAATAAATAGATTCAGTTTTTGCTATTTAAATTTTAAAATCCTTACAACCACAGGGTATAAATTATACTTCTCAACATTCTCTTACTTGTAGAAACACAATAAATATTTGTTGATTAGTTTATTCTGTAAGCAAAGGCTACATATGTCCATTAGTGTCCCAACAGAAAGCACTAATGCCCTTAAGTAGAGATCACCAGAAACTGGGACTTAGGAACTCACAGGAACACTGATTCTTCATTTTCCAGTTTGGCCAGAAAATGCCAGGTTCTGCTGTCTTGTTAATAGAGGATGAACAAAAATAACTGTCTTGCCTAAGCATGACTTAACAAAACATGATTTAACATGACTGGAAAACTAAAATGTTTAGTTTACCTCTAAAAATATGTTAACAGGATAGTTTAAATCTCTATTTATGTACATCAGTACACTAAACATGTTTTGAATCACATACACTTATTTTCACCTAAATTTGACTTTGCAGGCTGTGCCTTATTTCTCTGTACCTGTCTTCGTATTTTTCTGCAGCTGCTGAAATCTCTAGGGAATATCTCTCTGTGGAGACACAGCCAGACGGCCGAGTCTCTTCTCTGTTCTTGAGTTCCTGTTTCCAAGTCATGATTCGGATAAACTAGAGACCAGTTTCTTTCCCTGCAACTCTGGCAGCTGAAATTAATTCTCCAAAGACTTCTCTTTGGAGGCAAGCAGATGGCACACATACACGTGTTTTAGTTTTGATTGTAGCAGTTCTGAATAATTTAAAGTTCAAATCTCTATAAAACTACTGTATTCCCACTTCCCAATACATTTTTTTTCCTTTTGCCTCAGAAATTCCTTCCTTGTATTTTGACATTTGGCTGAAACTTTTTTCATTTCAGGCTGGCTTCATTGTCACACACCTCCTGCTGTTCTTTGTTACAATTTTAGATAAGTATGGCTTTAGAAAACTAAGATGCTTTTAGAATCTATTCTGCTGGTGATTTTCCCCTTACCATTTGCAAAGCATTTTGTATACATAAACAGCACATTAGCCAAATGATGTTGTTATCACGGCTCCTGTTGGTCTGCACTTGGCTCTCGCTTTAGAATTACCCCAAATAGGTTTGCAGGGTTTTATAGTTGCATTATGAGGCACTCAATAATATGTATGAACTTAGGCATGTTTTTTTCCCCCTGCCATTTTGTTTGAGAAAGAGCCTGCACTATCTCTATTGAAGATTCACTGCTGCTCCAGGTAGAACAGGATAAGGAGGGAATATTCAGAACAATCTCCAAGTAGATTTGTTTCCCCATTTTTAATTGAGAAGACTTGGCCAACATAGTCCAACATATTCTGTGAGATCTAGTGATTTGTAAAGTGAACAGAATCTATGAGGTATTCCTGTATTCTCTCTCATTCTTCTCTCTCTCTCTCTCTCTCTCTCTCTCTCTCTCTCTCTCTCTCTCCTTCTCTCTCCTTCTCTCTCTCACACACACATATATGCACAGATATGTGGAGCTACCCAACTCAATCAGAAAGCTTTGCTACTGTAGGCAATAAAACTATGATTCAATTCTGGAAGAGTTTTACTAAGTTTTATTGCCAATACATCTTCTCTTACTATGGCAAAGGCCCAAGAATAAGTATAAGATATAGTACAATATATTAGCACAAGTCATTACCACTACCAGAAAAAAAGAAACTTGAACATATAATCAATTTAGAGTAAAATAATCATCTCAAATGTTAAGATAAAAACAGAGTTGATTATAATATGTAATTAGCCTTTACCAAATGATGTTTTTTCTATTGCTTTGTGGTTCACCCAGCCCTTAGAAAAAATATATCATTTTTGACCACGTTATCATGAATGCAGAACCTAAGCCTCAGAGAGATTGAGGACTTCGGGAATACACAATCATGTGTCATGACACAGGATACAAATGCCAGGTAATATGATACCAAATTCCTTTTTCCCCCACATAAAATGGAACAAAATAAATAACATAGAGTTTATAGAACATCCAAACACATTTGTCTAGGATAAGTTTATGCTATTTTAAAAAATATCACTACCTGGTAAATAGTATATAAAAGAAACTGTTGGGTCTTTTTGTTGTTGTTGTTGTTATTTGTATATAAAATTTGGAAAAATGAAACTCAGAGTAATGGAAGAGAGCCTCCGAAATATCATCTCCTTGATAGAACACATCCCTAAGGGGTCTTAACGTTCGCTATGCAGAATCAACAGATAAATAACTTTCAGTAGTGTTTTGTCTCTCTTGATTTCAACCATTCAAGTGATGTGACTCCTGCCACTTCCCTTGAGGGATAATTCCATAATCCAGCAATTTTCACTGTCAGGAAGTTTTTCATGTATTTTACCCAAATTGTCTTTCTCTAACCTCCATTCCATTTCTCATATAGTTACACCAAATCTGAGCACATCGCTAAATGCTTTCTCATTTCCCGTGAGGATTATACTTTTAAACATTTGACGGTCTGATGTTTTCTTTTATGCCTCACATTCCCAAGAGTTACCTATTTTCCTCCAACAAACTTCTCTTTTTAGTCAAGTCTCTCTACTCTCTTCCTCCATTTTCAGCTCTTCCCTGAGCAGCCTCTACATTTGTTTGCTAAATGGTTTCAAGTCAGGCATAGGAAGATTGTGGCTCTTTACCACACAACTATATTCTAAACATAGTACAAGCAAACAAGAAACCAGATTGCACATCCCAAACAATTAAAATATGTGAAGCAGTGAGATTTCCATTTTAGGGGCTGCTTTAACCTGAGACCTTATAAATCACTGTTTGAGGATCTGATGCAAAAGTATGATAAAAATCTCAGAATATCCAGAATGTTAAGGTAAAATATATTCAAAAGGATCTACTCTTGCATGGGAAAAGACTAAGACTATTTCTGTGGCTACCAACATGGAAGTTTCTGCTCAGCGTAAGACTGGTTAGTTGGCAGTGGGGCTGTTGGATTGTGATTGTAGTGAGAAATGCAGGACTGGCGCTTGTTTAAAATGATATATCTGGATCCTTGAGAAGATCACAGATTGATGGTTATGTTTCCTTTCCTTCCAATTGCATCTGTTTTATTTTCTAATGTTTATTATGTATCTAAGATTTATAAACACCATTTTTATGTTCTTTTTTTGCTGTGTCTCTATTATTTCTATTTTTAAAATAGCACTGATGACCTTCAAGCAAAATGCGTAAATTGTGACTAATCATGATGTACTTACATTAGTTTTATGATATAGCTTAAGGAATGCCATATTCCATATATGGTTACATATTAGAAAGCTCAATACAACCTATCTTGGCAGACAATTATCACATTTAATTTGTGCTAAAACATATTTTGTTCAAAAAGCAATTAGTATGTGTCTCTGATGGTCAGGCAAGGTGTTATGTTCTAGTTAGTCACAATTCTCATCCATGTCTAGTGTAAGGGAGATATGTAAATATATTTCAGTGGTGTATTTTAATTTGGATAGTAGTCTCCCATGCAAGGTACATGGACACACAATGGAGAGAGATTAAACCTATAAGCATGAGACAGAGAGGGGTGATGGGAAATGCTTCTAAGGTGATGCTTCATCTGAGTATTCAATAGGAATAGCTTTTTACTAAACACCTGGAAACTATTAACAGGTGAGAGAACATGGAGAGTTCACAGAGCACAAACTAACCTGATAACTCAAAGAACTGTTCGCAGTTTTGTATTTCTGGAGCACTGGACACAGTGAAGGTTCAAAAAAAGACATTTGAGATGAAGCTAAACAATTGAGAATGGGCCCTACCTGGTTTGGCTCAGTGGATAGAGCATCGGCCTACAGACTAAAGGGTCCAGTTTTGATTCCAGTCAAAGGCACATGCTTCCAGGCTCAATCCCAGTAGGGAGCATACAGGAGGCAGATGATCAATGACTCTCTCTCATCATTGATGTTTCTTTCTCTCTCCCTCTCTCTTCCTCTCTGAAATTAATACAAATATATTTTAAAAAAATAATTGAGAATGGCAAAATGTATGTAATAGGAAAGATGTTAGATTTTAACTCAGGATTGCACTAAACTATGGCCCTTGGGTCAAATCAACTCTCACCTCTTTTTGTAAAGAAATGTTTCCTGAAACACAGCCATACCATTTGTTTACATATCACCTATGACTGTTTTTATGCTACAACTGCAGAGTAGAATAGTTGTGGCTAAGATCACATATCCTGCAAAGTTTAAAATATTTACTATCCAAGTCTTTATAAAAAAATAAATAAATAAATAAAAGTTTTCAACCCTCTCAGGGCAATAACATGATTGATTTTACCTTTCAGGAAGTTGGGCATGGTAGCAGCAGGATGATAGACTGGAGGTGTCATAAAACGTGTAGCCTGGCGTGTAATAAGTGCTTTCTGTCTGTTGTATCTAGTTTGTTCCCATATTTTTTCTTTCCTCTTTTCAACTTAAACTCCATTCACACTGATGCCACCTGATAATTGAGCCTTTTGCCCATTATATTAATTCCTGAATATTTTGCATTATGCATTTAGAGGGAAACAGTAGTTTTTCAAAAGCTATTTCAAAAGTCATGCCTGACACATCCTATATAATAAGCCTAATGTGCAAATCGACTGGATGGCAGAATGACAGGCGGAACGACCAGCAGAATGACCAGTTACTATGATGCACACTGGCCATGAGGGGGCAGACGCTCAACGCAGGAGGCAGCAGCTCCTGCACTGAGCATCTGCCCCCCACCCCCCCACCCCCAGGGACGCTACCAGCAACAGTGATTGGGGGTGGGCCACCTGCTCCGATGTTAGGGTGGGGGAATATCCACAGGAGGGAATACAATGCCCTTGAATTAGCAGGACTGTAAAATTTAACCCTGATACTACCTTTAGCTGGAGAGATTAGAATATTGAGGCTACGAATCTGTAGTTTATTCAGCTGGGCCACACTGGTCTTCCTACTTTTATATTCCAGTTCAACCAGAGCATTTGTTAGATCGGGGTGGTGTGGAGCAAGTGCCCTGCCTGCTGGATGCGGAGACTTGGTGCCAGCCTCATGTGTGTCCCAGGTCACCAGCAGTCGCCGCCATGACCAGGGGCCGCGACCTGGGGATGGCCAACAGAGGAGTGAGCTCTTCCTCCCCGTGCCGCTGCCTGGGCCGTGTGCCCTTCATGCCTCTCTCTGCCTTGGGGCTCGCACCTCTGACCTCAAAGCCAGCAGTGGCCAGCAAGCAGTCCACCAACCCCACGGCAAGCCACAAAGACCGGAAGGGCACCCCTATGGCCTTCCACTCACAACTCCACCTGAGCCCCCATCTGCCCTGCCCCACGCTCACTGGCAGCCAATTGCCCCTGCAACCTCCCGTGCGGCCTCTCCCCCAGGATGTCCCC